>NW_022106189.1:28272425-28298390 GCF_000313985.2 Echinops telfairi
GTGTGTGTGTGTGTGTGTGTGTTTCTGTCTGTCTGTCTCTCTTTCTCACTGCTATTGAGTCGATTCAGACTCCCAGCGACCCTGTAGGACAGGATAGAACTGCACTTCGCCTGTGACTTTCTGAGGCTGTAAGTCTTTAAGAGACTAGGAAGCTTGCAGGTTTTGCCCCTCAGATCAGCTTGCAGATTTGAACTGCTGACTTTGCAGTTAGCAGCCCAATGAGTAACCCATGTATTATCCAGAATAATAACCAGTAACTCTAAGGAAAATATTAAGTCATCTTCATCTATGCATGAACACCATGGTTAATGCTTTCGATAGAACAGTATGTCCTCAGACACATTCTAATGTAAAGAAGGGCGCGCACACACACACACACGCTTTCCCTCTCCCGCATATCTCGCACTCTCCACCACCCAGCACTGTGTCTGACAGGCACGAGGCTGCTATTATTGATTTAGTTAGGGGCCATTCAGTGCAGTTCTGACCCAGGGACCCTATGTGATAGACCAGAACCGTTTTGTGGGATTTTCCAGCCCTGACTATGTGGGGGTTTCTTCCAGGCTCAATAGGTTTGAACCACCGACTTCCAAGTCAGCAGCCAACCCCCATTTCTCAACCAGGACTCTTGGTCCCAGCAAATACGAGCAGCCCGCTCCGAGAGCAGCGGAGCTGGTGGCACTGGCCACCTCGTCCCCTCAGCCACAATTGTGGGGACTGCACGACCGGACAGGCCAGCCAGCCTGGTTCAAATACAGTGATGGGGCAAGAGGAGGGAGGGAGATGGCTATTGGTCATGGCCCTCTTTTTCAGAGCGGAAAGGACAGAATATCAGACCCCAGACAGTACTGCCCTCGCACCCTTCCCCGGCCTCCACATGTGGTGGGAGGAAATGCTCTCTGTCAAATCCTGTTCAGGGGTCTGGGCTGTGCCCGAGCTGATGTAAAGCAGGCCCTGGGCTCTCACCCAAGCACTGTTGCAGCCTGTCCCAGTCCCGACCTCAATGTGCAAGGCTGTGGGCCACTGCAAAGAGTCCTCCGCCCCTGAGGGACTTCTCTGTCTCAACAGGATTTATGGTGATCCTTTGGCCAGGATCTTAGACTCGCTGGCTTTCATAGGGCAGCCAACAAAGCACTGCAGGAGAAGCCACCTCAAACCAGCCAGGGGCCCTGCTGATCTATCTCCTCTGAGAAAGGGTGGGGCAGGAGCTGCCTGGTGCTTCCAGACACACAATCTCTGGAAAAGCATCCATCGCACAGGCAGGGCCAGTGCACAGGGTCTCCTGTCAGACTGGCCCTGTTCCCACCCAGCTCTCTCACAAAGGTTGTGTGACTGTGGAGCAGTCACTGACCCTCTCTGAATAAGCTGTCTCAACTCGAAAATGGGGGGCAGGGGGCATCAGTGATGCACTGGTTAAAATCCTCACCTTCCAAGCAAGAAGCTGCAGTTCGAGCCCCAGAGAAGGCACCACGTGTGCAGCAACCACCCACTTGTCAATGCAGGCCCAGGTAATGCTATGAGCTTCCAGATGAGCATGGACCAGGAAGCAAGGCCTGGTGGTCTTCACCCAAAGTCACACAATGAAACCCTACAGACCTCAATGGTCCAGTCTGTGACTGACTATGAGAGCACTGGACGGGACGGGGTAGCACGTCCTCCGTGGGAGGCCGGGATCACACGGGCTGGGAGCCACCTGACCAGCAACGGACACCAGTGCCATCTATATGGTATTCAGGGAATGAGTCAGTCTTCCTGGGATAGGCAGAAAGGTGAAAGTCATACATGTAATCCAGTACCTGGTGCACCCATACAAGGCGACTCTCTCAAAATAAACATCATAATAGCTCACTACCATCTAACTGATTCTGCTCATAGCAACCCCATAGGGCAGAGGGCCCCGGCCTCTGTGCATTTCTGAGACTAACTCTTTAGAGGAGTAGAAAGCCTCTTCTTTCTCCCATAGAGCGGCTGGTGGGTTTGAACTGCTGACCTTGTGGTTAGCCGCCCAGTGGGTAACCAACTATGCCACCAGGGCTCCTCACATGGCAACTGACTCACTGCCAATGAGTTGATTCCAGGCAACAGAGACCCTATAGGACAGGGTAGAACTGCCCCTGTGCCTTTCCAAGACTGTCACTCTTTATTACAATGGGCAGAAAGTCTCATCTCTCTTTCCCACAAAGCAGCAGACAGTTTTGAACTGCTGACCTTGTGGTTAGCCACCCCAGGTATAATCCACTGTGCTACCTGGAAGAAAGTAGTGCCGTTGACTTGCCGTTTCATGCTCAGCCGCTGGGCAGCGCTGTGAGGGCCTGGTAACAGAGGATGAGAGAGGCTTTGCCTTTGCCAGCACCGCCCGTGAGGTGCAGTAATTGTGTCTCCGGGCTAGGAGCACCGATCCTGCCTCCTCACTCCAGCACTCTTTAAGCTCAAATAGCATTTGTACCAATTCTTTACCATTGCCTTTGATTTATTTCCTGCGAACCTCTCTTCCAATGCCTGCATCTCAGCTTGAAAGGCCTGTCTGTGCTTGTTCATTTCCTGCTCACAGGATGATGCCGACAGACCAACAAACCCTCTCGCTCGGGTGGGGGAGCTGCTGGGCCCACCTGGAGCAGCCATTGTGAACAGCAGGCAAGGGCTCAAGGGCTGGGGAGAACGAAGACCGAAGACCGGAGAGCCCAGAATCGTTCCCTTTGAGCCAACCCATCCCGGGAGGGCGTGGTGCTCTTGGCCTACAGGCACTTAGCCAGAGCAGCTGTGTCATCCCCAACGTTTATTCTGAGGGGCAGCTGAAGCTCAGAGGGTCTAAGTACCTCTCCCGACAGCCGGATGGGGAGTAGCACAGGACAACCAAACAGTCACCGTCGTGTTGATTCTGACCCGTGTTTCAGGGGAGAGTGGTGAGCATATGGGGGTGTTTCAAGGCTGTAATAATTCTGAAGCCATTTGCCACACTCCTGGGAAAATCTAAACCGGCCACCTACCGTCCTGTCGGCTTGTGTTCTGGACACCTGGGGAAGCAGACTACTTCCCAGTTTCGGGCACCATCATGACGATTCTAGCCCGTAGCGTCCCTGTGTGTCACAATGGAATTGCCCCACAGGGTTTTCTTGGCTGTAGCCGTTTACCACCTGTGATTGCCAGGCCTTTCTCCCTCAGAGCGGTGAATGCTTGGAGGCACTGCCTTGCAGGTCCCACCCATCTGTGGAAAGCCAAGACTCCCAGGGATAACATGAGCCAGCAGCTGGAAGAGCCTGAGGGCCCCATGCAGCAAGCAGCTCATGATGCGCAAGCATACTACGTACGTACGTGTGTGCATGCGTGCTTACATACGTGCATAAGTGCATATGTGCATGCTCTGTCATCAGCTCCAGAAGACAGGCAGTGGGTGCTACACTACAGCACCTGTGGCAGCCCAGGGAGAACACAGCGGAATGAGGAGAGTGAATGCTAATGGGAGCGAGCACACAGCCCAATCCAATGATAAAAATGGGCAACCACCGGGCACTAAAACACAACAGGGCCTGAGAAGGAGGGGACCCTAGTGGGGCCACTGGCAAGCCCTCAGCTGCTCACCTAAAGGTCAATGGTTCAAACCCAGCAGCCTCTCTGGAGAAAAAGACTTGGCCTTTTTGTTTCCATAAAGATGATGCGCTTATCGCTCCTCTGTCACACCAGCAGTAGGGTGGACTTCACTGGACCCTACCCAACAAGAACATTCCCCCAGTAGAGGCGAGCAGAGATCCCTGCCCCACACTAAACATAATTAAGTGAGTCCCCCCTCCTACCCACTGGAAGCAGCCGACTCTTCTTCCAGAAGCTATAGGAAGTGCCATCACTCTCAAAATAAAAGGAATCCCAATCTAATAGACAAGCTAATCAATAAGCCATGCAGCGTGTATCAGCGCCCGCTTTTCTGCTGTGTTCTGCATGAAGTCTCACCAGGGAGGTAGAAAGAGCTTCCTGTAGCGGGATCCTGGGATCAGCAGCCAGGAGCACTCCAGATCCTCCTTTGGAGTGAAGGATGCGGAGCAGACTCCATCCGAGATAAACGCTGACCCTGACACTTCTGGGCTTTAAGCCCCAGTCAGCCAAACCTGGAGCTTTCAGCCCCCTCTGGCTTCAGAGGACCCAAAGGGTTGCAGAGTGGAACTGCCCTCCATAGGGCTTTTTGGTGGCTCCGAGGTTAATCACTGTGCTGCAATCTCCAAAGATTGGTAGTTCACATCCACCCAGTTACTCCTCAGGAGAAAGACCTGGCTTCTAGAGATGGCAGTCATGGAAGCCCTAGGAGACTGCTCCATGGGGCTGCTGTGATGGGAATGGCCCGGAAGGGCCCCCAATAACAACTCTCCACATCTTTCTTCAGAGTTGCCCCACGAATCCTTTAGAGCAATGGTTCTCAACCTGGGGGTTGAATGACCCTTTCACAGGGGTCACCCGATTCTTAATAGCAAAATGACAGTTATGAAGTAGCAATGAAAATAATTCTATGATTGTGGGGTCGCCGCAACACAAGGAACTGTATGAAAGGGTCGTGGCATTAGGAAGGTCGAGAACCACTGTTTTAGAGCGTGCCAAATGGGTAAGACTATGGGATAGCACCTTGTCCTACAGTTGTCCTTCAATTCCCAGCCCCCTCACAATTTCAAAATAAAGCAGATGCCTATGAAAAGGAACATCACCCCCAACCAGGTGCCTGAGCAGTGGGGGTCATCCAAACCGAGCAACCCAACTCACTGCCACCAAGTTATGTCCAATTCATAGCACCCTTACGGGACAGGGGAGGACTGACTGTAGATCTTTACCGGAGTAGAAAGTCTCCTCTTTCTCCTGGGTAGCCCCTGGTGGTCTCGAACGGCTAACCTTGCCGTTAGCAGCCCAGCAAGTAACCCACGATGCCATCAGGGTTCCAAGGGTGAGTCATAGGGAGTCAAAAGCAAAAGCAAACAAAAAGGCAACCAGATGCATTTTGACAAAGCCATTAAGGGGCAGCGGTGCTGGTCATTCAGGCTGCAACAATGTAACAAGTCTGTACTGCAGATGATCGGGGGCTGGGGAGACAGTGGGTCTCGTGTCCTGGGGTTTATCATCGACGTCAGCATTAATGCAGCTAGCTGGTAGCTCCAACTAGTTTTTATACAAAGCAGTGCTTCCCAAAGTGGCTGATACTGCGCTCCCTAGTGCTGGTCGGAGCAAGAGAGTCTGCTAGGGCAGATACCCACACTTTAGCCTGGGATGTGTAGGCTACGAGACAAATGTTCTTAATTGCCATGGCGGTGCTGAGTAACTTTAGTTTTTCTGAAAAGGAGTGATAGGCCACTTAAGTCTGGGGACCTATGAAAGGCCAGAAGTCTGATCAGGAAATGTTGCTCCACCCTGTCATTCTGCAAGCATGGGAAGACTTGAACGACAAGAAGGAGCTGGCTTTAGGAGGGGAAATAGATAGTATTCTTAACTGCATTGTTTTCTCAACGAGGCTTTGCTTCGGATTTTACCCCTGAAAAAGAAGTGGAGGCTTTTACATTTTTTTCTTCAAAATGCTTTCAACTCTTGTGTACTTCTATTTATATATATATTAAGTCTTGCTATGTAATTTATAATAGGTGTGTGTGTGTGTGTGTGTGTGTGTGTGTGTTTCCAATCAACACTCGGCTGTGAGTGTCCTCAGCCCTGTCACGAGGTCTTGATGCTTCATCGTCGGGAATGGGAAGCTCTGGCGACCGCGGAGCCTCTCTGGCTTCCCGAGTCCCTCAGTTTTCAGAGTTCGGGCCCCTTCCCACAAGGATCACAGTGTCCTAGCTCCTACAGGCCAGGCATGTGGATGTCCCTGTCATTGGGCCAGCCCAGGCTCTGGATGGTCCGAGATCACCTTAGTTTTGCCACATCCACTGGAAAATGCTGCCTCGATTTCAAAACCCTTCTCTGTTCTCCAGGTTTCTCGACTTGGTTTATCGAGCAGGACAAAGTGATCCACTTCTGGGCAATCTCACACTTTCTTTCTCTGGTTCTCATTTCACACTGCCCTAGGATGGTCCAGCACATGCTTGGACTCGATTTATGAAGATTTCATTTAGGGTCAGTGCATTGTTAATACTGAAAGGTTGGAAAGGGTATGAGCACAAAAATAATTACCAGCCCTCGGCCCCATTTATCCTCTGTTTAAGGGGGCTGAGAACATTCTCTTTCTCGTCTGTATTTCCCACTTAATCACGCGTGTGTACTCTGAGGATGGGAAGGGTGGACCCGAACCACCTATCTTTAAGGCAGGAGTCAAGCACCTAGCCACCTGTGCCAACTGTTTTATCCAGCTGTACTTTGTTTGCAAGCTTAGTAATAATTTCATACACTATTTGGAAATGCAGTACCTAATGACTGTAATTGCCTGTCATGATGTACAACACCCTACCTGACCATTCACCACCACCCCTCTTCACCCCCTACCGCAGGATGGGGCTGCTCGGCCGGTCTCTTTCCATTTGCCCTATTATCCGTAACAATGAAGCCAACTTCATTTTGCATTAATCTCCGTCCACAAACCTGCTTACTCTGTTAGAACGGATGCCCAGGGTGGAGAGGGTGGAGAAAAGCCGTCCGATTGTAAACCTCTGAGTACAAACTGCCAATGATCCTCCAGAAAAGATGTTTTCATTAACCCACCTACAAGCATCCTAACAGAATGCCCATGAGACGTCCCGGCATGAGATGTAGAGCCTTCCTTACACGCGCAGATGCACGCACACACTGTCAACCGTGAGGATGGGCACGTGCACTGCGGACTGCGTTTCTCTTTGATTACTAACCCGTTTGGATGCTTCGGGAGACTGTGTGCCTGTGTTCGCTCGTCCCCCGGTTTCCTGGGAATTACATGACTCAGTGCATCCCTACCCTTCCATGACAATGATATCCAATAGATGCGTACATACATATATGCATATGTATATGCCTACATGCATGCACATGTATGCTCACATGTACACGTACATACACATATATGTTCATATATATACATGCATGCATATGTATGTGTGTGTGTATATGTTAGATAAAGAGCAAGAGATCTTTATCTATTCAGGCATGAACCCACCTCTGCGGGTCACGTTTGGATGACATCTCAAGTTCCTGCCGTAGTCATCCTGCTATGATATTTTGGAAGGGACAAAACTGGCGATTTCTGGTATCTCTGGTTTTCACTATGATTCTTTCCCCCTTTTATGACTGTTCTTCCATAACTGCCTCCCTGAGGCACCAAGAGTCCTGCTCAGGGGAGATGGAAGACTACCCCGCTTTGCATCTCCAGCCTCCCTCGACGACGGGACAGCGTCCTCTCAGTTCCCTCCCTCAGTCTTTCTGGAATTAGACGGGAGGATATTTTCTTAGGGAAAAGACACACACGCACACACATCCTCAAATCACTGGTTTATAGATGTTTAAATGCACACATTTATCATTTTATATATATTGACCTTATTTAATACTGGATCATGGGAGGCATATGTAGGTATATACACATAGGGCTGTAAGACCCTCATAGGAAAACCCCATGATCATGCAATTCCTCTGTTCCACAAATGATTTGCAGCTTCCTCATGTATGTCTCCCTATCCACAAAATTCCAATATTCACCACCTTCAATATTTATCTATCACACCAAATCTTTTTCTAATGCTGTAGGAATGTATTGGGGTACCATGGGTGCATCTCTCGGCAGAGGGTAAGTGGGTAGTACCTGTTATTGAATACAATGCGTTCTTGTTGTAGTGACTCCATCCCATTGGTTCCAGCTCATAGGGGCCCTATATAGCACAGCGGAACTGCTCTATAGGTCTCTGTAGGCTGTACATCTGCACAGAACCAGATTTTTGGATGGGAATGAGTTTGAACCATCCACCCTAAGTCAGCAGCTGAGCGTTTAACCTATGTGCCACAAGGGCACCTTGCACAGCAACGGGACCTTTTCCAATGCTGCGTGACCTTGGATGTTTATCAAAGCAAAAGGTTACCCGCTAGAGTCAATGCCACACACCCTGCAGAGCAGCTCAGTATTTTGTGATGTTCTCCAAACTCTAAGCAGGGAACAGGGCACTCAAAATATTTCACTTTGCCTATATTCTGAAATCAAACACAACTTCAAATCGCTACAAGGTATACTAGTGTGCCCTAAAATCGACTGGTATGGCAAACGTCCATAACATTTGTAGTTTGAGCAGTAAAGAGATGCAGGGGAAGCCCAAGAGTATCTGCATCACAGGCCTGAGGGGTGGGGAGCAGGGGGAAGAGAAGCTGCTGATGACACTCACGTGGGTACAAGCTCTGTGCAGTTACTTGGCCAGGATTGCTGCTTTGCGAGTTCATTCACAGCTCACCTATTTGTCTCTCTCCTTCCCTCCTGGCCCAAGGCCCAAGGGAGTAACCACCAAGCCATTTGTCCTCCCCTACCCCTCTTGAGAGAGTTTGCCTTCCCAGGCTTTGCCAGGTGAAATTCCTGGCATGCGTCCAGCTCCAGCCCAACCGTGCTCTCTGCCTGGCTATCTAGGAAGCCCAGGCTTTATCCAGGACAGCCAGGTGGAGAGGAAGAGACTGAGAGTCTGGCATTACTGTGGAGCAAAGATGAGCTGGCCCCTAATTGTGGGCAGAGGCAGCTCGTGAGAAACTGACGCTGAACAGGGTTTGGACGCAGGCGTGAAGAGATCCACATTCACACCCACCAGAAGACCCTTTGAGTGGCTGGTGGAGTTGAACTGCTAACTTTCGGTCAGCAGCCAAACATTTACCCAACTATGTCACCAAGGCCCCAGCCACGAGGCTCACAGCCAAGAAAATCCGATGGAGAAGTTTTCCTCTGCACCAGGCCAGCTTGCCATGAGTGAGAACAGACTTCACAGCAAGTAGAAACGACCAGCCAACGTTTGCAGAGGTTGCAGCTGCAATGCAGAGTATCCGGATTTGTGGTTGTGATGAGGTGCCGTGGAGTCAGTTGTGATGCACAGTGGCCCGATGTACAATAGAATGAAACACTGTCTGGTCCTGGGCCATCCTCAAAATTGTTCTTATGTTTGAGCCCATCGATGCAGCCACTGTGTCAATGCCTCTTGTAGAGGGCCTTCCTCATCCTTGCTGGCCCCATACTTTGCCAAACATGATGTCCTTCTCCAAGGACTGATCTCCCCTGACAATGTGCATACAAACACTGGAGTCAGATCAGCTAATGCGTCTCCCCCTGGCTCACCTTAATCAATTTACTCCACCTCTCAGAGGCCAGGGTCCCAACCCAATACAATACTATCGATAAAAGGTTCTTATGAGCCATCAGGGATATAAAGCAAAGAGCATATGTACTAGTATAATTCTACCACCCATCTGTCAGTTTTTGTGTACTATTGTGACTTGTGTATTGCTGGGTTTCTGGAAACTCTACCACCAGGATTTCAAATACCAACAAGACTATCCCTGGTGGACCAGTTTCAGCGGTGTTTCTAGACAAAGATAAGATAGAATGAAATGCCTGGAGGTCTGCTTCCACATTCAGCCCACAAAACGCCTATCAATCACAAAAGAATACTGTCTGATAGAATGCTCCAAGATGAGTCCCCTAGGTCGGAAGTCCCTCACCATACACGGAAGTGGCAACATTAGACTCAGGCATAGCAGCTATCATGAAGGTGGTGCAGGGCCCAGCAGCATTTTGTGCCACAGGTGTTGTCTCGACAGAAAATAAAAACAAGCAACTGGACTCGGGAAATAGCTCCCTTTGTTTAAAAAAAAGAAAAACAAACTGGCTATGAAGCAATGGCACACACGTTCATTCATCAAGCACTTAATATATTCTACATCCTTTGAGTCATCCCTTTGAAGACTGAGATGGGCCTGACCCAAGCCAAGGTAGTTTCAATTGCCTCATACGCATGGGAAAGCTGGAAAATGACTAAGGCAGGTCAAATTATGCATCTGAATTATGGTGCTAGCGAAGAATCTTGAAGTTACCATGGATTGCCAGAAGAAGAAAAAAATCCATCTTGGAAGGAGTACAGCCAAAATGCTCCTGGCAGTGAGGATGGCAAGACTTCACCGCATGTACAGTACTTTGGGTGTATTATCAGGAGGGACCAGTCCCTGGAAAAAGACATCATGCTGAATAAAGTAGAGGGACTTTGAAAAAATAGGAAGGCCGTCAGCAGGTGGACTGACACAGTGGCTGCATGGATGGGCTCAAACAGACAACCACGGTGACGATGGTATAGGACCGGGCAGTGTTTCCCTCTGTTGTACATGGGTCACTAAGAGTAGGAACCAACTTCAGGTCACCTAACAACAACAACAACAACAACACACCCCGTTCTACAAGCTGAGCTTTCAGTGAGGTCCAGTCTTCTTCCTGAAACAAGACCTTAGATTGATTTACTGCTACGGAGAGCCACTCTTTGTTCCTGGACCTCACCCCCTTGAGGAATTACAGTCAATCTCAATTTAAAAGGAGGGACCATGGGTCAGAAAACCACCAGTGCATATCCATGGTTACAAGTCTTAGAACATCCCTTCCACATAGGATCAAGCTCTCAGCGAAGCACGTGCCATTCAGCACCTCATTTAATGTTCAAAGTTGCCTTGTGAAAGGACAGTGCGGTCATCATAGCGATCTCCAGATACAGAAAGGAAAGGCCCCATAGCCTGCTAGTCATTGACAAAACCAAGGTCGGACTCAACTACATTCCATTTAGGAACCAATTAACTAGTTGGAAACCCAGTAGGTCTGGTGCCATTGTGCTGTTGGCCTTTTAAGAGTACAATGCCTTCCTGGTAGGACCTCTAACTATTTTAAAGACATCATCTGCCTGTGCCGTTGATTTTAAAGTTGAGTCTGGATCTTGGAGTCAGTGGGATTCTCTGAAAGGAACTGTGGTCTGCAAGAAAGAGCCTTCTCATCCTTAACAGCTAGTGACGGGGTGGCGACATTAAGAAGTGGGATAGCAACTGGAAACACAGGGAATCCAGGACAGATGATTCCTTCAGGACCAGTGGTGAGAGTGGCGATGCCTGGAGGGTGGAGGGAATGTGGGGTGGAAAGGGGGAACCGATTACAAGAATCTACGTATAGCCTCCTCCCTGGGAGATGGACAGCTGAGAAGAGGATGGGGGAGAAGTGTAACATTTGACAAAATAATAATTTATGAATTATGAAGGGTTCATAAGGGAGGGAGGAGTGAGGAGGGAGGGAGGAAAATGAGCAACCGATATTAAGGGCTCAAGTAGAAGGCAAATGTTCTGAGAATGATGATGGCAACGAATGTATATATGTGCTTGACACAATGGATGTATGCATGGGTTGTGATAAGAATTGTACGAGCCCCCAATAAAATGATTTTAAAACATTTTTTTAAGGAAAAAAAAAGAAGTGGAGATGTGCAGCAAGGGCAGGGAGGCTGAAAACATATCCTTTAGAACCTCCGTTCTCAGATCTTAGAATAGTTTAGAATCACTTGTTGGGTATGAATGCACAAACTGCTGGGTCCCACCCTGCTCTCTGATTCAGAAAGTTTGAGGTAGGGGACATATAATGCTGCTCTTATATAGTCCCAGATGATACTTGTGGTTCAGTAATCACAGCCCTCTCCCCATGATCATGGGGTTTAATAGAGAAGTTAACAGAATACAACTCAAGATCAGAAATGCTCAGGATACAGTTCTTCTGAGACTTCAGTCTCATGCTATAGGCTTTCCCTTAGGAATTAGGAAGCATCTGCTACCAGAATGTTGCCACTGGCTGCATCCAAGAAACACTCCCAAAGTTCATTGGGCTTTGGCATTGAGTTAACTCACTCAAACCCACTGACACTGAGGTGATGCCAACTTACAGGACCCGATAGGACAGGGTAGAACTGCCTCTGTTTCCAAGACCGTAACTTTTTACAAGAGTAGAAAGCCCATCTGGCTCCTAGAGGCTGGGGGTTTCAAACTGCTGACCTGGAGGTTAGCAGCCCAACTTGTAACCACTATGCCACCAGCGATCCTGCCCTCACCAGCCTGGGCCTTGGGTTAACCAGGGTTAGGGGTCAGGGTCCTAGGAAAGAGGTTCACCTCTCAGGCATCATTTTCCTCATCATTAAAAACAAACAACAACAATGATCAGGAAAGGAAGGTTCTTTGCACTTAAGCCCAAAGTAACATCCGTCCAGGGGAGATATATAAATATATATAAAACCTGTGGGTTTCATTTTTTTTAAAGGTATGTTTATAGTTATTCAAATCTAGACACCTAAATTGAAACATCTTACAAACATCATCCGTGTCTTTCAAAGAAGTCCTGATCTGGGCCTACCAATCCTGGAGGGTCAGTAAGCCTTGGACATGGGAGAGAGATGAGACTACTCCGTAAGAGAGGGAAGGCCCGGGGAAGCCCATCTAACAGTCAACTTGCTTTTTATGTTTGTTTGGGTTTTTTCTTTTTAGGTTTCAGGTTTCCATGAGGAGGTCTGGTGGCTCAGTGGTTCAAATGCTCAGCTGCAAACCAAAAGATCCACATGGTTCGAATCCACCGGCCACTCTTCTGGGAAGACTCGGAGGCCTGGGAAGCCTCCAGGGCCCTTCTACCGTGTCCCCCAGGGTCATTGATGAGTTTGAATCCATTCCAAGGCCATGGGCTTGGGGCTGCCTGTAAAGTATAACGACTGTAAATGCGTTCTCTGGCCTGGCATTCAGTCCAGTGGCCCTTCTGCACGCTTGTTCTGAAAACGATGATAACTAAGAAAAACAAAAGAAATTCCACACCAATTCTCCTCCCGACTGCTCCCACTTTCCTGAGGCCTGCTGTGCTTAAAGAAACAAAAAAAAAAGTAAGGATCTGTAACTGTTAGTTATCGGCACTTCATGTAACTTTTGATTAAAGTGACAAATAGCACTTCGGCTCTGTGTATTCATTATCCCACGAAATTGCAAAGGAAAGAAGCCAATTCTAATGAATTGTAACCCTAGTTTCTTTGGCGTCTTACATATTAGAAGTGGGTAGCACTTTAAATTATGGTACACAAAACAGCATATAATTAATTCTGAATAAAAGATAATGTATTCCTGCTAAATACAAGTTATTTTAAAATCTCTTAATGAAGAACGGAGCATATGCTGGGCTGCACTATGGAAATGTCGCACATAGACTGTTAGAGCCAACATGTCACAGTTATTATTATATTCATGTCCAATAATAATATATTATTTTAAGTGAGCGCGCGTGCGTGTGCACACACACACAGCTTAATCACGAACATTCGGAATGTGGAAAATGTATGCAAATTGCAGGAAACTTTTTGGCGTCCCTAAGTTGTCACTTAATAGCTTTTTGATGACATAGTGCAGTTGCAATTTACAAGAGAATAAGAAAAAAAGAAAACGACTGTTACTTTGCTATTACAGAACATATGCACAATAAATTTTAAAATTCAGATACGGAGATAAAGATGTCTCCGTATTCTGAAACCCGACATGTTCTGTGTTGTCCCAGTCTGAATCAAGATGCCGAGTTCCACTTGGCATTGTACTGGGTGCCCGCTCCCTTTTCTGACTTGGTGCTTTTATTTTGCAAAGGAACAGAACAGGAAGGGTCCATGCAGGTACCTAGGACCCCCAGTGGGGCAATGGCTCTGTGCTTCACTGCTCATACACCAGCAGCTGAGGGGGCGGAAAGAAGCCCCGTGGGGCAGGTCTGTTGTCACACTTCCCAGTAGGCGACACGCACCATGTTCACAATCGTTGTCATGTGTGAGCCCAATGTGGTAGCCACTGTGTCAATCCATCTCCGGGCTGCTCTTCATTGTCACGAACCTTCCACTCTCCCTGACGAGATGATCTTTCCTAGGGACTGGTCTCTTCTGATACCAGGTCCACAGTAAGTGCAACAAAGGCTCATCATCCTCGTTGTACTGTACTGCCACCAGGGCAGATTTGTTTGATTCTTTAGTATTCGTCTCCAAAATTATAATTCAAATGCCTCAACTCTTCTGAAGTCTTCCTCATTAATGCGCGCAGGAGGGGATGAAAAAAATCCCGACTTGGCTCCACAAACAAACCCCACCAAACTCACTGCCATCAAGTGGATTCAGACCCCCTGGGAAGCTACAGGACAAGGCAGAGCTGCCCTGCTGGTTTCCTAGACCTTAAATCTTTATGAGAGTAGAAAGCCTCCTCTTTCTCCCAAGGATCAGGTGGTGCTTTCAAACTGCTGACCTTGCAGTTAGCAAGCTGTCCAACGAACAACTACCACACCACCCAGGGTTCTTGACTTGGTGACTTGGCTCATATTACCCTTTAGCCCTCAAAGTAACTTCCTTGCTCTTCAACACTGTCAAAAGGTCTTATGCAGCAGATTTGCCTAATGCACAGACTCCCTCGTGAGATTTCTTGACTGCTGCTTCCATGAGCATTGGCTCCTTAACCTGTAAGGCTTCCCATGCTGCCACCATTCATTCAGGTGCACCTGTTTTACAAACCCGGGTCTGCTCTACTTTTGCTTCAATGGCCATGACTGAACCAAGAAGAACTGGCTGGAAGCCCTGGATCTGCTATAACAATATATTTTGTTCTCATGCTGTGTGTTCACTGGGAGACCCCATGGTGTAGTGGTTATGTGTTGGGCTATGATGTGCATGGTTGGCAGTTCGAAACCAACAGCAGATCCTCAGGAGAATGACTGGATTTTCTACTCCCATAAACAATTACAGTCTCAGAAAACCACAGGCTGTTCATTATGGGTCCGCATGGGCTAGATGACAGTGAGTTAGGTTTGGGTTTTGTGTATTCCTTAGCATTGTATAAACACTGCCATCATTCCATTTGTTACCTGGGAGAGGTATTAAATTCTATTAAGTTCTTCTCCCGGTACAGTAAGCTTTTCTAAAGGGAGAGTCTGGGTGACTTACAATCCTAGTCTCAGTTCCTTCCTTTAGGTCAGGCACACAGCATACATATGTGGGGGTACAAATGGTATGAAAAGAGGATGGAATTCTTCAACACATTTTTTGAAGCCCCTTTGTATATGTAAAATATGGCTGTGAATTTTCTATCCTTGGGTCAGGGCAAAAGACATTTACAAGGCTCATTGGAAGAAATTCTCCTACTTCAGTGTCAAGCAATGCTGTCCCTCACCTGGACAGATCTGCATTTTTTTTGGGGGGGGGGCGGGGATGTTAATAATACCAATAGTCATTGGTGTCTCCCAGTTGCGTGGGCCACTAGGAAAGGGAGCACTCTCTGTCGTAAATCACGGCATGCTTTGCAGTGAGTGCCTTGGCTCCGTCTTAGTTCTGTAAGCTTCCCCTTCTTTTTCCTTAATTTCATTAGGGTGAAAAATGTGTTTTAGATCTTAGTGCATTGCTGACATTTACGAAGACCATTTCAACTTCTCTTAAAAACAAGAAAAACCACAAATAAACACACAAGCAATGCTTCTGATGGTGTGAGCGCTCCCATGGCCAACCGCTGCGATTCCAATCACCTTGTTCCTGGCTGCCTGCCCAGCGCCTTCGCGAAACCGTAGGAAGCGGCAATTACTTATGAGGACAGACTGGGCCGTGATGTCCATCTGAGGGCATATATTCAAAGAGGAGACAGCTAGCCAATTAGTGTTTCCTTTAGTTAGTCAACATCCAAGGAGACCTTTCTGATGGTTCTAAGTGTGTGCGTTACAGGATATATCACAACAGACCGAAATTACAAACTTAATTATAGTCTTCTCCAGACTCTTTGCTCTTTGAGGGCAAGGACTCGGATGACTTGTACATATGCCTTGTATTCTGCACCGTGGCTGTGATGGAGCAGGCATTCCATTGAAGAAACCCTGTCTGTTCACATAACGTGTGTGTGTGTGTGTGTGTGTGTGTGTGTGTGAGAGAGAGAGAGAGAGAGAGAGAGAGAGAGAGAGAGAGAGAGAGAGAGAGAGAGAGAGAGAGAGAGAGAAAGCAAGTGAGGAAGAGATAGCACGTGTTTGTATTCATGTATAGGTGTATATGTGTACACACACACACACACACACACACACATCAAGTATATTAAATGCATTCATGCTGTACATAAGGAACCCTGGTGGTACAATAGCTAAGCATCTGGCTGCTCATCAAGCAGTTGATGTTTCAAACCCACTCAGTGGCTCCACAAGAGTACAGCCTGGTGAGCTGCCCTGGTAAAGATTATAGCCCAGCACCCCCGACGGGTCAGTTCTAGTCTGTCGCTAGGAGTTGAAACTCACTTTGTTGGCACTTAACAACAGCAAAAACATGCAGGGTCATGCTGTCAAACCTCACCCGGGTTTCCATCTTTGGTGCCACCATGCAACGGACACAGTCACATGCTGTTCAACAGCAGGGCCAGAGTCAGACCGCCGGGCTGCCTCTCCCTGAGTGCTTCCCAGTTGGCTGCGCTGCCCCTCAGTGTGACACACACTCAATTTCAAGACCAAATCACAGGTGAGTTTAGTACATAAAGATGTCCCCAAACCTGGAAAGCAGATCTGCTTCAGGGTATGGCTGACCAAAGCATCCCCCCAGTCAGGAAAGCAATGACTTTACATCACTTGTTAAGCAGTGTCTGAATATGCTTACATTTTTGTTAACTCCTCTTCCACAGTAATTTCTGGATGAGTGAAAAAAACAGTCAACGTGTGACGGTCCGTTTCAGGTGTCAGCATGGTAGGAAGAGAAGCCGTCAGGCCCCTTCAGCAGCTAATCTTGGGAGGTTTCTGGCCAATATGGTGTCTTAGTCAGATACACCACACTGACCCTCTGCAGCAGATTCCCAAATTTTTTTTGGCCTATCTCTCCCTTTTCAGACAAAGAAAAAAGAATTCCTCAATGCCTCTCTTGCAATTAAACATGTTCTTACTATAGGATCCAGGATAAAGTGCAGCTATCTGCTTTTACACACACACACACACACACACACACACACACACACACCCTCCCCCACAGCCCCCAGGAGGTAGTATTGTCCACATCGGTAAAACAGATACAAGACCATCCGGAAACCCTGAGCATCAAATATAATTACAAAAAACTAGTAGAAGAATCCGATAGAAAAGAGGCAAAACTGAGAAGCCCTCCCAGGTGACCCAGCACAACATGGGCTTTTGAGACAAAGGCGGCAGCAACCCCGGATGAGATGCGCTGAAGGCAACTTCGCTGATCCCCAACAGAGAGAAGCTGCGTAGACATACCTTATAAGAAATAGCACCCTGGTTTCTGGCAGCCCCAACAGGAAGAGCCCAGGCACCTTTGCCCAGTGATCGAAGGAACACATTCCCCTTCCCTCCGCTCTGCTGGTGACCAGAGGAACAAACCCCACAACCCTGCAGCCCCCAACTGGCTGGGAGCAAGGCACAAGCCCACGCCCTTTTTCCTCACCCAGGCCCTGTTGCTGCCCTCCCTCCCACACGGGCTGCCACCCCTCCTAGCTCCCCTCCCCCCAAGGACTCGGCCAATCAGAGTCTGGCCAAGTAACCCAACATGTCCTCTCCTAGCTGTCCCGCCTCCCCCGCCCAGCGATGATCCACGCCACCCAGCAGAAGAAAGCCGCTGTAGTCCCACTAGCCAGTCACACCAGCCACACGTGCCACCACCACCACCCCCAGCCACTCGACCCACTTGGTGAGTTCAGTTCCAGACCTGAAAGGTACCAAGGAGTCATGGCCTTAGTGACCTTGCCATCAACTGCTTAGAAAGCCTTGGGTCTTTACGGTTTAGAGTTCTGTTCTACATTTTTCCTTCCACTCTCTCCAGGCTTTGGGAGATCCAATGGGATCCCTTTCAGGGCAATAGGTAATAGTAGCCAGGCACCATCTAGTTATTCTGGTCTCATGGAGGTAGAATGATGTTTGTATGGTCCATTCATCCATTGGACTAATTGCTTCCATGGGAATTTCCATTTTTATCAGTCATCTTGCCTCCAGATGGGGAGACACCAATAGGGGCACCTTAAAGGACTGCGTATGAGCTTCCAAGACCCTGGTTGGGCCTACCAAGATGAAGATCACTGTCCTTGGGAATCATGCTACCGGCGATCTACTTTTTAAAAACCAGGTGTTGAAAACCCTGTGAAGCACAATTCCACTCTAACACAAATGGTTGGCCATGAGTGAGAATTGACTCCACAGCAGAGAGAGAAAACCTTCATGAGGGGACCCCTAAGTGGTCTGGGGGGAATGGCCCGCTTCCTCTCAGATCACGCTAGGTCTCTATTATCATCTCCCTCCCTGTTCATACGCATGCACAACGTCTCGTTCCAAGTTGCTGTCTTGAAGATGTCAGTCTCCTGGCATTTTCTAGGGCCTTTGTGGGAGCCATTGACTTTGTATGGGACATTTGTTGGCATGCCTCTCAACAGATGAATGAATCAACAAAATGCCGTATATAGTCACAGTGGGATACGACACAACATGTAAGAATGATGGCATTTCACAATGTGAAAGAGTAACGATGCATCCATGAAATATGGATGATCCTGTAGGACATTATACGCAGTGACATAAATCAACAACCGAAAGACAAATATTGTTCTGAGACCACTATTATTCACAATCAATACTAGAGCCTCTGGCCAGCGAGACAGAAATAGCCTCTGGTAAATCTACACCTGCTTGTGGGTGTGTTCCCATACACTACACCTGTTCATCTGACATCGCTACATGCGTACCCATTTGTACGTTATTATTTTCTTATCCTTGTGACTGCAGGACTGTATATGTGATAGGCTTGTCAGATGATATTTCTAGAAATACATCCAGGTATCCGTTGGGGAGCAGGCAAGGGGCAAGATCACGTGAACATCTCAGCCAATACCAAACACTTTCACGCCTGAGTCACTAAGCTTGATGGCTTAGAACCACAGTCTCAAGGGATATGTAGGCCAATTGGCAGGATGAAATACATCAAGAAAACACTACATCCGAATTGGGTGAGTACTAGCTGCGGTTTAAAAAGCTATAGAGCAACTATCTGAGATGCATCCTTTGGTCGCCTCCTCCCTGGAGAAAGGAGGAGCGAGGGAAACCAAAGACCCAAAACAAGGTAGTTCAAAGCACCGATGGGTCACTCTATCTACCGTCTCCACTGGCCCGAGAGCCACAGAATTATATGGTGTCTACCCACTGCTCTGATTGGCACTGAAAACAAAGGCTTTGGATGGAGTGGTGGAATAATGTAGAACAAAATGCAAAAACATGAGAAAAAACAGACAAGACATACTGATCTGACAGAGACTTCTGAAACCCCTGAGACAATGGCTGAGCCATGTTTCAAAGGTGGGATTGAACCCGCGGCCAGAGCTGCCTTTCAGCCTGTCAGGTTGCACAGTAACACGCGTGAGGGGCAGGATTATCACAACAGTCAGCCTCACCAGACCAGCAGGGCAGTATTTGCCCAAAAACAAGGTTCAGAGGGCAGGAAGGGGCAGGAGGAAGGAGGAAGGGCAAGGAGGAGCCTAGCAGCATGTGGGAAGAGCGCCGTTCCATGGAGAGGGTGGCGATGTCATGAAGCACAATGTGGACCCTTGGTCAAATGGGAAGTGAATTGGTTCTGTGCACTTTTACTCAAATCACCAGAAAATGTCTGTTTGTTTTTTAAGTACAAATGCAGAAAACAGATAAGGAAAATGAAATAAAAAGGAAGGACCCTTTCAGACTGATCCTTAATCCCTTATTCTCTAGGACAGTTGTTTTTCCACCTGGACCCTGTTGCCATGTTGTGTTCATACTGTCTTATGGGGGTGGGTGAGTTTCCGTTTTGTAGGGTGTTTCACAGCATCCTGGCCTCTACGCAGAGATAGCAGGAGCACCCTCCCACTCCTCCGGGCCCCCCACGCACACACACAACACATTCAAAGCAAGGCAGCCAACAATGCCCCCATATCTGCTGTCCTTGCAGCTAGCCGCCCAATGTGTACCCCCTATGCCACCAGAGCTTGCTTATGGTACTCCACTCACTGCCATTGAGCCAACGCTCACTCAGTGACCCCCTGTGGGTTTCTGGGACTGTCACTGTTTATGGGAGTAGAAAACCCAGTCTTTCTCCTGTGAAGCTGCTGGTGGTTTTGAACCGCTGACTATGTGGATCACAGCCCAATGCCTAGCTACTACTCCAAGACCTATCAAGTGGTCCCAGAGATGAGCTGGTGACTTCAGTGAGGCCATCCATTGAAGTTCTTCCTTGGGTTATTCTGGTACAGAGGCCGAGAACCCCTTATATCTTGCCTTGCGGATCTTAAATCACGAAAGATCTACCTGAAATTGCAGAGGCCACACACATTCAGGCCACACACTCGAAGCCTCCTGGCAGGCAGAGAGGATGAGGCCGCACTCAAAGAGCAACAGAGAGCAGTAGGGCAAGACGAGCAGAGGAATAAGGACAGGTCACCGGATTTATAATCTCACATCATCGAGCAGACCCCTCCTGCACTGGCCCATTATAAAGCCCAAACGTGTTTGTCCTAACTGAGACTATTTGGGGCTAGGATGGCTATAATCTCTCAGGACTACAAGCTGCCTTGTTCAGACACTGAATTCAGCAAGGAAGAGAAGTGACAGGACATGCCAAGCCACTGTGCTCTTGAGGCTCTCAAGTGGAAAATGGATGCTGCCCTGGAGCGGAGGGAACTCAGAAGGCTCTGACAAGGAATAAGGACACAGGGAACCCACTTACGGAGAAATGATGGGGAACCAGACTGAGACGATGGAGAATGGGACAGTCAACAAGAACTGGGATTGAGCTGGAGAGACAGTCTCACTGCAGGATGCCTGTGGGTTCATCAGCCTCTGCTTAGATACCTGCAGGGAGGTGACCCCCCCCCATTGAAATATGGGCACCAGGGCAAGGACCCTGTGTGATTGATGGTTGCTAAACTCAGTGTGAGGTGAGCATGAGGACTTGCCAAAAGCAGGGCGCAGCGGGGAGAAGGGGAGATGAGGTCACAGAAGTTTACACATCATTCCAGGTAGGAGGTATTCTGGGTGAAAGGAACACAGGGAGGGAAATACAATGAAACACACATACACATACACACACACACACAAAGAAGAGCCAATACTTATGGAAATCATCAATATTTAAGGCTGAAATAAGACCCCCCAACCAAGGAACAGAGGAAAGGTTTACCTTTCTAAGAAAGAGAAATAGGTGGAGGCAGCGGGGGTGAAGGGGAGAGAGAGAATGAATTTGAGGAATCTGGAGACGGCAGTCGGTGAATCCTCTATCAGAATGGCATTTATCAATGGTATCCAAGATGGATGGACGATCGTTCCATTTCATTCCCCCAGAAAACAATTTCAGGCCCTTCTACTCACAACCGACACTTCTCTTGGAGGGATCATTTCAGATTTACGCAAAGTGGCTTATCTTACGACTTGCACCTAGTTGCCATGTTTGTGTGATCCGGTCAAAATGAACAACGAAAGTCTACTCATGTTCTCCCGCCAAGCCACCCCTCACATCAGTGTGGGCTGTAATCTTCCCGCCATCAGCCTGCAGCATTTTCTCTATTGCTCCACAAGGTGAGGTTCTCCTGTGTTACCCATTAATCATTTACCAAACATGATCCCCACAAGCATCGGCTTCCCAGGACCCACAGAAAACCACAGAGCTCTTTTGCAGAAACGCACTGTGGCCACGGCCACACCTCGTATGAAGGCACAGAACACCCGTGATGAGAGCTGGCTTGCAGAAGCAAGTGGCTGGGGCCAGAGCCCTGACCTCACCTGTGAGGTCAGCAAGTCCTCTTCCTCTCAGAGGTCCGCCTTCCACATCAGGGGATCCAACTCTCGGGACAACTGTGGGACGCCCATGCCATGAGTGATGTCAGTAGCTTGTCTTTCCTTGGTTTCCTTTTTCCTCACGTCCTTCCTTTCTTACTGCTGCCTATTTCTATCTTCTCCTTCTCCATTCCTTCTTCCCTTCCTACTCGTCAACTTGTGTCCCCGAAAAAAAGTTGATGTCCTCCCCACAGTCATCATCCTCATCAGTACCCTTCAGCCGCCGTGAGCAGAGCCGGTGGCCATCACCTTAAGATGTCTGAACTGAGGCTAGTTAAAATAAGGAATTGGTCTGTCCTGGGAGGTTGGAAGGCTCAGGAGTGGATATTATTTTGAAAGGCAGAGCAGAGAACTTCCAGGGACAGAAGCAAGTGCCTTGGCAAGTAATGAGCTCCTTGATTCAAGCAACGGTCAGCCAGAGTCTGCATAAGCACTGGTCCAGCCAGATGCTAAGACTGCCTTTGGCCATGGGCCACGGGCAGCCTAATGCAAGCAGAGCAACGCGCACACGGAGGGACCGTATCTACTCGAGTATAAGCCGACCCGAAAATTTCAAATGAAAATTTCTGAAATCTTCAAACTAAAATTTTATTTTGAATCGGGTGGGCTTATACTCGAGTAGATACGGTATAGCTTATTGGGAAGACGTGCAGTAGGTGTTTCCTCTCAGAAGCCAGCTAACGTCCCACGAGAAGTCACAGCCAGCCCCATGGGTACGTTCAGGGGAATCTGAACTCAGAACTCAGCTCCACCTACTCTCCCAACTACCAGCCAGCAGGAGGGTGCCATCTACGATGAAGCCATTTTGAAACCAGATCCATCCGGTCTCCAACAGGCCCTGCCTTCCTTTCAGCAGCAGCAGCAAATGCATGGTTGCTATTTTAAGCCACACGTTCGTTTGGGGTGGGTGAGGGCACAGTAAGAGACAGCCAAGAAAAAAAAACTGACACATGTCAGCACTTGTGTGTTCTATCTATCTTTTCAATTATTCATCAGGAAGTGATCATTGCATTTCCAAACACTTAGTGGGTAGTAGCATGCCTCTTATACCTTTTGTACCCCAAGCCCGCCATGTTGAGGATAAGTATATTATCCAACTGCAGAAAGGAGGAAACAACTCACAGTCTTTGAAGCAATTCCAACTCTGAGCGAACCTGTAGGACAGAGGAGACTGCCCCATGGGCTGTTTAAAGCTGCAAGTACTTTCCGAAGCAGAAAGTAGGGTGGCTAGTGGGTTCAGGCTCCACCCATGCGTCAGGATCTCTCACTTCCTGTTCTAAATTCTAAACCACCGCCACCCACCCCATTCTGACTCAGTGACTCTCTAGGACTCAGTTGACACTGCTCCCACTTGGCTTCTGAAACTGTACATCCTTATAGAAGCGGGCAGTCTCACCTTTCTCCTTTGGGGCAGCTGATGGGCTGGAACTGCTGACCTTGCAGTCAGCAGACCGACACTTAAGCCACTATTCCATCAGAATCTCTTTAAAATACTATCAAAAACCTGACTGTCGTGGAGTCCATTCTGACTCCTAGTGATCCTACAGGGCAGCGTAGAGCTGTTGGTTTCCATGACCCTGGTAGCTACATAATCTGTTGTCAGTTTGAGAGTTAAGAGTGAAGGGGCGGAGTTTGGCCTGTCAATCAGGCCGCAGCTTGAGGCTCTCATTTGGAGGCGCTAAGGAGATTGGGAAGACTCACGGGAGGTGGGACACACGCTCACTTCCTGTGAGACCTTACTGATGTCAAGCTGACGGAGCTACACTGATGCAGCCTGAGCCTGGAGCTGGAGGAGCTGCATGGAGACCCACCCCAATGCTGGGATGCTTCTACCGCCACGGGATCCACAAGACATTCCACCCACTAGCCTGTGATCTTCCTGCATTCTGCATCATTGCATGCATTTCATGAGTCTAAAGAGGAATTTATTGATTGGTATCAGACTTATGAACTTGATCTGGACTGACCTGGGATGTTTTCTCAATATTCGATTGCTCTTGTATATGATGCTCTTTCCTATACACATCTGAGTGTCTATGAGTTTGTTTCTCTAGTCTACCCAGACTAACACAATGACTAAATCTTTATGGGAGGAGAAATCCTCATCTAAATTCTAATATCACTATTCATTTTCTTACAGAGATGTAAAATACTGAAGAGCAAAATGTTTTTTGACAAAACTATAGGGATTAAAGCAAGCACTTAATGCATATTTACATATTTTACAATTCTGTATTTGTTTATTATTCTTAATACACACCCGACACTATTAGATTATAAAATGTCCCCAGAGTTCTTAGGAGAGCACAAAACAAAGAGCGAGAAGAGAGAGAGAGAGAGGGAGATACAGGAATCACAGTTTTCACTGCCCATGGCCTTTCAATACGAAAAGGAAAGAAAGAACTAGCCACCCAGGGAAGTGTTATATTTGAAGGTCAGGTCACTGATGTGAAGCCATTAGGTAGGTCACTTCCACCTCAGAACGGCTAGATGGCAGTGAGTTATTTGTGATTGTTTCAAAAATTTAAGTCTGCAAAAACCATAAAATGCCTCAATAATAGTTTAACATCGACCCTATGTTGTGATATTTTGGATGTCTTTCTTTAAATCAAATACATTATGATAAATACTGTCACTTGTTCCTTTCTCTCCCGTTGTTTGCATGCGTGCACTCCCTCCCTGCATCCAGGCGATTCTCACTGGAGGGCCTGATCCCCTAAGGCAGGGTTCAGCTGTGCCAGCGGTTTCCCAGACTAACTCTTTGCAGGAGTAGGGAGCCCCTTCTTTCACCCTGTTTTAAAGTAGCTACTGGAAAATTTTGATAATATACTCGTTTGGGGGTCTTCTTGGTAGCCTGCTTTCTATTTCCATTGGGCAGTCCTAGATTAGGAGGTTTTAATACTGAAATTTCAACCACAAATATATAAAAGCTCCAACAGAAAGGATCAGGTGAAGAAAATTGAGTTTGCCACAACTTCATTTCCACATCTTAGTTATGCAAATAAGGCTCATGCTGGGAGGAAGCACTTTTTCCCCCCTAATGTCAATTTCTTTCCAAAGTAACGCATGAAATGTTCAGAGGGAATGGGGAGCTAGCCCTCCTGAAATCTGGGGGCGACAGGATGGCAGAGGATGAAAACCTTAGTCAATTTTCTAGAAAGGAAGGGAAGGGACCTTGGAGGGACCTAATGGGATTTCCCCCCCCATGAACACTGGCTGCTAACCAGAGAGTTAGTAGTTGGCAGTTCAAACCCAACGGCTGCTTCTCCAGAAAAAGATGAGGCTGTCTGCTCCCATAAAGATGTACAGTCTCAGAAACACTTTAGAGAGGTACCAGGCGTCAGAATCAACTACTGGCTGTTGCTTTATAAACTCTCTGGCCCTCCCACCCTTCCTATCTATGCAATAGAGGCAATG
Source organism: Echinops telfairi (assembly GCF_000313985.2). Lineage (NCBI taxonomy): Eukaryota > Metazoa > Chordata > Mammalia > Afrosoricida > Tenrecidae > Echinops > Echinops telfairi. The sequence continues at coordinate 28,297,624 of NW_022106189.1, forward strand.
CGACATTTCTGACGGGCAGGTTGATTGAATACTCTACACATGCCTGGCTTTCTGTAGCTGCCCTTGCCTGCGTTCTCCCAGCTGTGGCTTAAGCAGGGGACTGCCAACCTCCAGGTCAGTGGTTCAAACCCACCAGCCAATATGTGGGTGAAAGGTGAGGCTGCCTACCTCCTTAAAGATTGAGTCTAAGGAAAGGGTTACTGTGTCCACGAGAGTCGCTCTGAGTGGGAATCAGCCCCTTGGCAGGGTTGGTTTCTTGGGCTATTGTGTTTGTTCCATGAAGGAAGGGAGGCAAAAAAAAAAAAAAAAAAAAGATGATACACACGGGGCTCTACACCTAAAAAGAGTGGTGGTAGAACCCAAACCATCTTGGTCTGAAATGCTCTGGAAGTTGAGTATATAGTAAGGTGACCAGACATCCTGCTTTTGGTGGGACTGTCCAGATTTTTGGTGTTTTTAAAAAGTCCCGATTTTTTGAAAGAATGCACAAGCTAGGGAACGGTCTATTTGGTCCATATAGACCAACGTTTTAATCAAGAACCACCCCACCCCCCTCAGTCAATGGTGTCCTGCTTTAAATCTGGTCACCTTAGTATATAGCCACAATTCTGTCCTCCGATCCACCTTTCACTGCGGTGAGAACGGGCCAAGGAACCGCATACAAAGGGGGTGCGTGCTGAGATCATCAAGGAAGGATGGGCATCTTCATGGTGGAGGTTGCGAAGGTATGACCAGGGCGTTGAACAAAGACAGGGGTTATCTAACTC
>NW_022106189.1:28298624-28316609 GCF_000313985.2 Echinops telfairi
TGTGTGTGTGTGTGTGTGTGTGTGTGTGTGTGTGTGTGTGTGTGAAGCGACTCAGCAGGAGACTAGAAATGAGGCAGAGGCTGAGCCAAGAATTGAGGGAGGCAGAGGGATGCCCCCTGCCAGGGAAAGCGCTGCCAAGAATGGTCCCTAGGAGCTTCCCCGGGAGTGTAATTGGGCCCAGCCAGCTGGATGACCTTCACCCACACCCCCCACAGTGCAAAGTCATAGCACAGAGCCGGGGGGCGCATCTCGGTAACTCTCCAACCTGGCACTTCTGCCACAGCAGCGATGACTTCCAACAAACTCATTTCTTGTTCAATTTGATATGAAAATTAAAGTTGCATTAGCTCAATTTCTCACCTTCCCGAGCATGTGCATGGCGTGCCCAATGCAGCCCTGTAAGAAACCCCACCGAGTCGGGGAAGGGGGCAGGACAATGCAGGCAATGTGACATTCTCCAACATGTCTCCCTCGGCTTTGTGTCCAAACCACTCAGCCCTGCTGTGAGAGGCAAGCTCTGAAGGCCAAGGCCATGCTAGAAATAGAACTTCCTCACGTAGACCCCTGCTTCAGAAGAATGTTACTCACACTGTCCCCCATGCTAACGTCATAGACCAAGACGTGACGGACTTAGTGGATCAAGACAATGCTCACCACACACAAGAGATCATGTCAATGCTTTTAAAGGGAAGCAGAGACAGGCAATGCTTAAGGATGCTAATCCCATGATCTTAATTTACATTCTGATCCATCAAGCTCTTCTTTCTGTTGTCCCAACCACTAACTTTAAAGGGTTGGCGTGGGAACTGGTTAATAGAGGCTTTAGGCCAGTCCTGGGAACTAAGTTCTGAGTTTCCAAGAGTCAATATGGTTCTTGCTGTAAAAATAAAACATGTGGACCCTAGGAGACTGGTGCTGCTGTTCGATGCCCTGGAGCTGATGAGGACTCACAGTGACCCTGCAGGACCGAGCTGCTGACTGCCTCAGAGGGTGTCTTAGGCCAAGATCTTTCAGGAGCAGCTTGTCAGGTCTTTTCTCCCACGCAGTTAGGTTGAATGGAGTCATTGGTGGCATAGTGGGCTATGCGTTAGGTTGGCACCACAAGGTCCACAGTTCAAACCTACCAACTGCTCCCCAGCAGAACCATGAGGCTTCTTGCTCTTGTAAAGATTCACAGCTTTGGATACCCGCGCGGGCAGTTCTAGTCTGCCGGATAGCAGCACACTGAGTCCAAATTGACTCAATGGCAGAAAGCCTGGTTACATTCGGTTAAAACACCAACCCCTGAAACCCTTGCCATCCACGGAGTCAATTAAACTCATGTTGTCAGCAATACAGCTGATTCCAACTCATCGTGACCCTGCGTACAAGAGGCAGGAAACACTACTGGGCCCGGCACCCTCTTCACAATTGTTATATCTGAGTTCATAGCACGATGTCCTTTTCCTGGGGACTGGTCCCTCAGGGACTCTATACAGGGTTTCCGAGGCTTTGTCAATATGTACAAGGACAAAGGAGGCCTTGCCTTTTTCTCTTGGAGGGGCCAGTTGGTTCCAGCTGCTGTTCCTACAGTGAGCAGCCGGAAGCTCCCCAGACAACGCCACCAGGGGTCCTTGGAGTGACGTCAGGAGAAGACTAACACGTGAACTCTGGTTCAAGCAGGGTGACCAGAAGGTTGTGAGATGTTTTAAAACAGCCCTCAGCTGTTCTTCCAAATGTTCCCGGTGAAGAGTCAATTTTCTGGCCTAGCCCCTTTTAAATACAAAAGAGGAAACTCTAGTTCAAAGAAAGGACGTGGCTTCAGGCAGGTGTTTCCATCAAGTTTGTTAAACTAAGAAGGGCTGCTGCTTGGATTCCACGGGTGCCTGGGCTCTGAGAACAATAGTTGGGGGAAGGAGCACAAAGCCCACGTAGCCTGGGGACCTGCCTATTTTTTGGAAGGAGCATTGCCAAGTTGGTGTCTGCAGTCAAACTGGTTTGTGCCTTAGCTTGGAGTATCCCATTTAATGCCTCGCAATCGCCAAGCACAGCAATAGAGGAACAGGCTGAAGTCTGGCCACTGGCACCCATACACCTGGTTCACAGGGACTCTAGAGGAGAAGATGAGAGTGGGTTGGCTGGTCTGAAGTTCATGACCTAGCCCAAGGGGATTAGGGTTATTAAGAACTTTCGATGGGTCCCAGGGCTGAAAGGCGAGACAGTCAATGGGCACCCTGATAAGGCTAAGTGAGGCAGCCCACTTTGGGTTGGCCAGAACCTGACCAGATGAAGAGAAGATTTTGAGCCTGTGATTTCTGGTGCATATTGATGTTGACTTCATGGATGGCCTGTCCTGATTTGACTTTGCTTATGGATGTGAACTCACAAAGTCCCAATTGCAATGAAGGTTCTTCACATCAAAGAACATGCTTGTCTCCTCAGAGCACTGGATTGATGTAAGTGGGCTGTATAGACATTGGATACCCAAAATGGGGAGGATAAAGGCATGAAGTGGCTGGCTTACAAACTTCCATGAGGTGAAGAATATGTTTCTAGAATTATAGGATTATGTGTAGGTGTTGACATAACTGCAATTGTTAAGCATAGAATATATTTTCTTTGTCACATATAGAGTATTATGTTTAAATGAGGATGGCACATTTTGATTTATATGTATTTTAGTTTGATCCTGTTAAGCACAAATATGATTTTACTATTGTCCTTGTTTTAAAAATAATGTATGGCTAAAGAGTTGTGTAAAGGTGTAAACTTGACAAGGGGTGTTCTGTGGTAGTGACATAAGTTCATGTCAACTTGATGCATAAGTGTAGGGCTGGAGTCTATCTAGCCTGTCAATCAGGTCACAGCCTGATGATGCCTCCTCTGGATTTGGCCTTCTAATGAGGATTCTGGGAACTTCCTCTTTCTCCCTGGAACAGGCCACACACACACTCTCTCTCTCTGCTTCACCTTCCTGTTGACAAGCCATGTGGGGTCACACTGAGACTTGAGGGAGCCATGTGGCAGAAATCTGCACCTGCACGGAGATGCTTCCACTGCCACCGAGTCCACAGACTTTTCACCCACAGGCCTGTGATCTTCCTGCACTCGGCATCACTGCATGTGGCTACGTGAAGCTGAAGAGGAATTTGAGGACGAGTATCGGATGTATGGGCTAATATCAGGCTTATGGGCTTGATCTGGACTGGGCTGGGACGTATTCTCAATAGACAGTCACTCTTTGGTCTAAAGTTCTTGTTACACACCTGTGAGTGTCGCTGGATTTGTTTCTCCAGTTAACCCACTCTAACACATCTACCCTGTTCCTTCCATCTTAATGAGGCCCTGTCTCATTTCTATCACATCTTCTCAAGGAGGTTCCAGAAATCTGCTCATGAAGCCTTAAACCTACCATTCTCCTTTCTCTTAAGCCCTTCCATGGCTCTCTAGGACCTACAGAATGAATTTCAATGCCCCCAAGCTTGGCATTTGAGGCAACCTCTTAAGGATTCCAACCGTAGGCCCCACTTTCACTTACAGTGGGCTTGGACTGTGGTCCTTGGAGGCAGCAGGTAAGTAATCAAAGGGCATATTGCACGGGACAAATCTGCTGCAACCGATTTTTTGATAGCTTGAAAAAGCAACGATGCTACTCAGAGGACTGCAGAGTCTCTGATGGAAGCCCCGGGCTTCCCACCGCCTCATCTGCACGCAGAAGTTGCACAAGTCAGAACAGCAGCCTAATAAGAATCGCTGCATTGGAACCGTGCGATTGACAGAGAATACTGAGTAGACCTGGTGACCCACACCTCTGTCCTGGAAGAGACAAGGACTGGAAGAAAAGGTTCTTAGGAAGGGACAAGAGGGAGACATTGTCTGCTTACTTTGAATATGTCATCGGCAAAGGCCAGTCATTGGAAAGGGGAGGCACATTGGGCGGTGGTCACCCAATGGACACCCACAACGAGATGGACTGACATAGGAGCCCCACCTAGGGACTCATGCATGCCCAGAAGGGGTCATGACAATGGTGCAGGAGTGGGCAGCAAGGTGCTCTGTTGGGCACAAGGTCACCTGGAGAGCGAGTCCAGGGAGGGAGGACAGCTAACGTTTGTAACATCAGTATACTCAAGAAATTAAAATCGGTGTATTCACAGCTCCAGGCTCGGGCCTCTATGGCTCCTGAAGCCCATGGTTAGAGATGACAGGCCGACAGTGCCACGCCAAGTGCTTTGTGGAAGGAGATCGGCAAGAGAACGTGTTTGAGCTGGAAAGGGCCCAAGGTGGCCTTTTCCAGATGAGGAAACTGAGGTGAGCTGACTTGCCCAAGGCCCCAACACTATTTCTCTCAGCACTGCAGGGGGCTCATCTACCCAAAGGGAGAGAACCACAGGGCAGCCCATTTAAGAAAGTTCATCAGCAACTGACCATAAACTTGCTGGCAGGTGATGTGACTCTCCCCCCTGGAGAAATGGGACAGAAATGGGGCAGCCAATAAAAGAAGACACAAGATTGTGGGGATGGAAACCAGGGACTCCTCTGGCTGGCACTGGGTGTGGGGTGATGCAAGGAGGCACAGTCTGGCCTGAGTCTGCCCAAACCACCCCTCACTCCAAAGACCAGAGCTCTGAGACTGCATGAGTCTCCCGACTAATAGTCCCAAGTGCACTGCTGCCCAGATTGGCTGCAGGTGAAGTTTCTGGGCAGCGCGTGCAGCAGGAAGAGCGATGAATACAACCCACGGACCACCAACACGGGGCTGCTGTTAAGGCAAAGGTGCCCAACCCTACCTACTGGGTTGCAGATGGTACTCTAAGGTACTAAAACCAATTGAGATGCTCCATTTCTAGAGCACTTGCCCCTCCAAACACCACCACCAACAAAACCTCACTGCTGTTCAGTTGATTCCAACTGAAGAGACCCTACAAGACAGGGCCGAACCGCTCCCGTGGGATCCCGAGAACACAAATCTTTACGGGAGTAGAAAGCTTTCACTTGCTCCCGTGGTGATCCAAGGCTCCTGGTGCCTCCAATTCAGAATATGCTCTCCCTCTCTCCCCCTTGGACTTGGGATCTCATCTGGACTGCTGGGCCTGAACCCGTCCTTCGGTTCCTCTGGATAAAGCACGGGGGATGTTTCCACTGCTAAGAATGCCAACGCTGGAGACCCCGTGCCAAAGAGGAATCTACTAAGCTCTCTCCTAACTGTCGTGCAGGGACTTGTGGGCCAACAGAACCTTCCAGCGTTCCTCTTGGAAAGCAACGGAAGTGGGCACTAGCTGACGGAAGCCAAAGAAGCGTTTAGTGGAAAGCTGGTGCTTAGCTCAGTACGTGCAGCAAGGCTAAGGGCAGAAGCTAGGGAACCCAGTGGGGATCTCGGGATCCTGGGCAGGCAGGGCCAGGCCAGACCCGGTCTTGGAAGCTGGTGGGCACCCATTAGGAAAGGGTGGCTAACGGCGCTGAGGTCTGCAGCCACCGCCACACCGCCTCTGCAGTCAATGATTGCATATGCGTGCTATCCTGAATCCAGATTCAAAACATAAGGGGAAGAAGGTGGTATTGGATTGGTGTCCCAGCTTCCGGGGGAACTAGAGAAGCAACCTCCAACCCCTGGAGTAGAAGGCTCTAGAAGGCTCTTTCTATCAAGAACCAGGGGTGGTTTATGCTCCACACACAGGAAGGGAGGCTGATGCTGCCCAGCCACACAAAGCAACCGTCAGATGCAAGCAAGGGGTCACCCGTGAAACATTGTCTTCCAGGGTGTTGACTCATTGCCTTGGAAGAGCCTTGTAGGATTTCTCAAGGGTGCCCCCACTCCTTTTGGGGGTATGTTTGTTGCTGTTGGTGTTTGATTTGGTTTTTGCTCAACAAGGTGGGGGCTGAGGAAGCCGGCCCCCGGCACACAGCTGGGAGAGGTGCAGCGCATTCTGAAAATCAGAGTACAGGCTGCAGCTGGGATATGCTGAAGGTCAATGAACGGACCCTAAAGCTCTCAAACACAACAGGGATAATCATACGTGACACCCCCCGCCCCCCCATGGCCCACCGGCAGCAGGTTATCCACATTCCTGCTGGTGAGGCAGCAGACAGATGTGATTGCTGAGCCCTGTTAGAGACGGGGACATTGGGAAAGACCTAACAGGGGCTCGGCATGGCTCCGAAGTGGCCTGGCCCAGCTGTAAAGGAGCCTTATGTCTCCCGCGTGCAGGAACAGGTGGGGAACTGTGACTTCCCGGCAGCACATAAGAAAAAACAAATAAACAAACACACCGTGGAACTGAAGTCCTCTGGGTGAGGTGGCAGGCAGTAAAAGCTAATGTAATGTCGCCTCAGGCTGCAATAAAAGAAGTGAGTTGGAGCTGGAGAGATTGATGGCCAGGGCTACGAAGACTTCCCTCAGGGCGGTGGGCTGCAGCCATAACGGGTGGGGTGCTCCATCAGGACATTGTGGAAATTGGGGAGAAGGCATCCTGGAAGCCCACTTGAGTCATAAGAACTGAAATGTGGAGGTAGACCGCCACCTATTCTGTGTGGTGACGAGTGCTTGGACCAACACCACCTTCGGGGACATTGCCTTTGTCTCAACCTACAGAAGCATGTGGCACATGGACGGTTTCCAGGGCTCAGGGGTTTGCCTCAAGGGGTCATAAGCCCTGGTCACTGGGGATGCTTAAGCCACATCAAGATACAGTCACAGTGACCCCAGCACCTGGCAGTGATGGCCTCAAATGTCCCTAGCGGCCAGGCAGGGCTGGAATTGCATGATCCCTTCCCCAAACCAGATCTGATGATTCCCCTCCATGTGGTCTCTCCTCCCCGGTCCCTTCTCCACTACGTTTGGTTATTGAGTCAATGCAGCGTGTCTTGAAGGAAGGGTCCATGTATTGATAGACAGCCTAGTCGTATCCATCCCACTGGGCTGTCCCGTGGCTTGACTAGTCCTGTGGGCCTGGCTCAGGGGTTGTCACAGAACAAAAGACAAGGGGGTAGGGCAGAAGGAACCTGAACGGAATCCTGCCAGAGGGTCACACGGAGGTTCATCCGAAGCAGCAAGATGTGAGCGCCAAGCATGCACCCTTCTGGGTGGAAATGTCACAGACAGACAGGAAGACACTGCTGTGGCATCCATTCGGACACAAAGCCACCCCCAGGGGAGTGCGCAGCTTACGCTCATGACTCCCCAAGGCTTTACATCTTTTCCAGAGAGAGCAGTCTCATCTTTCTGCCAAGGAGTGACTGGTGGTTTTGAACAGCTGACCTTGTGGCGGCAGCACCATACCCACTACACCACCAGGGCACCTTTAGAATAGAGATATCACGTTGGGAGCAGATGGCTACCAAGTAAGATAGAGCTGAGAGCCAGCCTTACAAGGTGCATATTGTAACATTTCATCTAACAGCACCGGACAGGCTGAACACGGAATCCCAAATAACAGGGATTTAAGCTAAGCCCCCTGCTGGGGACTCCCTAGTTAACTGCCCAAAGGCATAAGTGGGTTTGGCTGAATAGACAGGCATATTCGAATGAAAAATGAAGCCAGAGAGATCTACTAACACACACACACAAACGCTCTTCCTTAAGGAGGGTGGAAAAGACCAGCACCCGGAGCAGAGAGAGCACAGGTTCTGTTCCAGCCCCCAGCGCGCGGCCCCACTTCCCAGGCCCTTGGCTGTGGGGTCTTAGGTAAGTGGTGGAGACTTCTGACTTCCCAGGGCCCCCTCTCTACACCAATATGGACTGGATTGTTTAGTTCCCTAGGCAACGATTCCATGTGCCTGTTACCTGGAAGTTCTAGTTGGTTGAGAGCCCCCCACCCCACCCCCATGGTCAGTCACAACAGGGAGCAGGGCTCCCAATCGCAGTGTGGTGGCCCCATTCTCTCCACACCAGGAAGTATGACTGAGGACCAGGCAGTGACAGTGGTAGGAGAGCGGGGACCAGGGTGGGGAAGAGAGTGGGGGACTGCGTTTCCTGGATCTGGGAAAGTATTGGAGGGTGGGAGTAGCCTGGTTCAGCTTAGGCGTCTGAGTTCTGGGCTTGAAGCCCAGCTTTGCCCAGCAGTGGGAACCCTGGTGGTGTCATGGTGACAAGTTCGAATGCAGTTCAAAACCACCAACTGCTCTGAGAAAGAGGGGGTTCTATTACTGTAAAGCAGCAGTTCTCAACCTGTGGGTCGCCACCCCTTTGGGGGGAGGGGTTTGAACAGCCCTTTCACAGGGGTCACTTGATTCAGAACAGTAGCCAAATGACAGTGATGAAGTAGCAACGAAAATAATTTTATGGTTGGGGGGGGTCACCGCCACATAAGGAACTGTAGGAAAGGGTCGCGGCATGAGGAAGGTTGAGAAAGAGTTACAGTCTCAGGACCCCACAGGGATCTTTCGACCCGGTCCTATAGGGCTGCCGATTCAGAACAGACTCCCTGACAGGGAGCTGACCTGCCCAGCACTGGTCTTCACCAGTCACTACCTGCCCCAAACCGGTCAAGCACCTGTGCGCCTGCGGCCTGCTCAGGAAGATCACTGCGGGAGTCCCTGGGCACTACAAACTCGCTCGCCTGCCAACCCACAGGAAGTGCGTCGGAAGAAAGGTCTGGCGATGACCATGGGGGGGAATCAGTCATAGAACACCGTGCGGAGACCGCTTCCACTGTCACACACCTGGAGTCTTCCAGAGGCAAGAGCCAAGACACAGGCGGCTGGCCTGTCCGATGCCCACCATACTGGGACCCGCTCAGGGGGCAATGGTGGTGATGTCACACCATATTCAGGCAAAAGGCCTGACCATAGGGGCTGGCTTGTTATCTGGGATGAGTTTTCCAGGACTGGTATGGCGGTGGAGGGAGTGGCAAAAGGGACGGGGAAAGGGCAGCGTGTCACCACTGAAACAAAGTCACAAGAGGAGTGTCTCCGCTCCTCACACAATGTGCCATTTTAATGAACGGAGTTAATGAATCTGCCTTGTCACGCGTCCTGGAGAAGCAGTTAGCAGCCTGTCACTGGGGCACTTAGGAAACTGTAGGATTCTCGTCAGAGAGACGAATTACTAAGTGGGAGACCAGGCCAGAACATCTCGGAGCTCCTTTGGGGGACGGAATCTGGGACATTGTAAGGAAACAAGAAGGAGCTCTGGTGGTATGAAGCATGAAGGGAAACATTGGTGGTTCAAGCACACCAGCTGCTCCAGGGAAGAAAGATGAGGCTGTCTGCTTCCATAAAGATTACAGGTTCAGAAGCCTGTGGGGGCCGTTCTGTGTCCCCCAGGGTCACCGTGAGTCTGAACCCACTCAATAGCAAGGTCTTCAGGAATACCCAGTGGAGCAGTCTGCTGGCTGGGGCCATCCCAATGCCAAGACCCTCTTCCCAGCCTTGGGAGCTTCCACAAGTGTCTAAGGCTTCCCTGGGAATCCCTTTCTCCAGGGGTCAAGTGCAGATGGCAACACTCTCCTCGAGGAGTGGTTGTCGATACCTGGGTACGGTAGCATCCCAGATGGTGCCAAGGGCTAAGGCACTTCCTGCTTCCTAAAAGCTGGGTGCTCAAGTCCACCGGGTGCCCCTTAGTTGAAGGACCTGGTAATTTACACTCAGAAAAGCTGCCTGAGAACCTGCAGGAGCACAGATCTGCTCAGACATCTAAGGGGTCGTCCAGGAAGTAGAACTGATTTAAAAAGATTAATTGCGTTAAGTTCGGGTACTGAACTGAGCACGTTAGTTGTTAAAAGTTGCGTTTGGAAACAGACGGCAGGTCTTGAACCACTGGCCTTTTGGTCAGCAGTTGAATGCTTCACCATCTGCGCCATGCAGGAAAGGGTGTCAGGAAGCTGGCTCCCTCCCGCTGCCTTATCCAGACTCACACAGACCGATATTCCTTTCCCGGGGGGTTGTGCCAGCCTGGGACAGAAGCAGGTGAGAGAAGGGGGCGGCGGCAGATGGGAAGCAGCCGCACAGCTGGACGGTTGAGACTTGGAAGAGCAGTCTGCGGGCCATACAGGCTGGACCACCAGAAATTGCCGCCCTAAGGGTGAGGACTGCTCTTCTTTCCAACAAGAGGCTGCCAAAGCCCTGTGCTTTTGCCTGGGCTTCAGGATAAATCCAAGACGAGAAGAAAAGGCTTCTTCTATCACATCATCGGGGCAGTGTGGCGGCATAGTGGTTACAAGCTGGGCTGCTAACCACAGAGTCAGCAGTTCGAAACCACCAGCTGCCCCGCTGGAGATCGATGAGGCATTCCACTCCTGAAGAGTTACAGCCTCAGAAACTCTCAGGGGGAGTCCTGCCCTGCCCTGCTCTATGGCAGTTTGTTTCGTCTCTGTGTCCGTAACCAAATCCAAGCCCATGGCCACCGAGGCCGTTCCTACTCACGGTGACCCCATGTAAGGTTGCCAGGGCTGTAAGTCTTTACTGGAGCAGACAGCCTCAGCTTCCTCCCAAGGGCTGTCGGTGTGTTTGAGCCGGCAGCCTGCCCTGAAGCATTCCAGTGCTTGCCAAACAACACCATTAGGGCACTGGTTACACGATGCAAAATTGGCACTGCCCCACTCCTCTAAAAGCCCAAGCTACATTTACCTGAAAGACAGACAGAAGTCGTCTTGGAACTGAGATGGCTTCTCAAAGGAGTAATGATCACATAAGCTAGGCTGGAATAGCAATGAGCTCCCTTCTGAACGAACGAAAATCTGTGATGAATACCTAGTGTGGAAGGCTTAGCAAACTCCACCCCACCCCCACCGTCCTATATGCTGAGGGCAGGGGCACGGGCCACAGCGGCCCAGGTGGAAACCACACAGAGCAGGAGGCTCATTAGGAAGGCGGGGAGGCAGGCCCTCAAAAGCAGTAACAATCTCAACTGATTGTTGCATGTACTAAGTAGAAGAGGGGTAGGGCATTTGAACGTGTGACGTCATTTTTAAAATGGCTGGCATTCATAAACACTTGCTCGTTAACGGGGATACCCTGGATCCCATGCAAAGATTCAACGGGAAGATTGGAGTCTCATCTTTTCTAAGCAAGAACAGCTACCTGCTGTAAGGCTGTAATCTCACAGCTGTTTCCGAAAGGCCAGCTAGCACGAGCATTTACATTGTGTGGCCTGCTGGGTCAATGTCGGGCTTAGAACCTCAAGGTCAGCAGCTCCAACTCAGGAGAAAAACAAGCGTCTCTGCTTCCAGGAAGACGTACAGCCTCAGAAACCCCCTACAGGACTGCCCCCAGTGGGGATTCACTTGGTGGTGGTGGTTTGGTCCGGTTACCATGGACTTGGTTCAAACAATCTGTATGCAGCTGCCAGAGGCCGGGACTTCCAACCTCGCTGGACTGATCATGGAAGAGAGACGTGGCGACCCACTTCCAAAGCCACAGTTCAACTTACTCAGTCCTGAAGGCCGGCATGGATTGTAGGAACAGAACTGAAGAGACAACTGGAAAAGGTCAGAGAGAAAACCGTGGGGACGGGGCTGAGGGGAGCTGGCTGGTGTTCACCACTCTGAACAGGATTGTGGGAAAGACGGTCAGGCTCCACACAGGACATCACTGTGAGGGAATTATCCAGTAGACGGGGCTGAGCTGGTGCACATCAGGCTTGGTACCATTCTGACATCAACCAGGAAAATCAACTGGGTGTTTTTGTTTTGAAGCGAGAGCAGAGCCATGAAAAGCCTATGGTGCGGTGCCACTTGGCCACCCCCGGAGTCTCCATGGGTCAGAACCGACCCCACAGGAACAAGCGTTTGGAGCTCAGGAGCCAGGCACCCCCAGTTCATCTGCACGGCCACAAGCTTACAGGCAGCAGCCTCTCTCTGTCTTGGAGAGGGAGTACGTGAACTAGGACTAGGCCCATCCGCTCTGCAAACATCTGAGCTGGATTTCTGAAGGATGCTAGCTCGATGCCTTGCTGGGCAGGGCTGGCCCTCGTGAGGCAGACAGGGCACTTGGCCAGCATGCAAACTTCCAGGAGGCCCCCAAACACCTTGTCATCACCGTCGGTAAGATGTGACTACAATCTTCTGAAACTCGAGAGGACTGCTAAATCATCCATGATGAGGGGCACCTCCAGGTATTCAAGGAAGACAGGCTCCAGCCATGACGCAAAGCCTCTTGTCCCCCCTCCACCCCCCACCCCAGTGGGAGACAGATGAGGCAACCTGCCAGAGGGCTTTCATAGCTGGTCCAAACCTGAGGGGCAGTGGGAGCCAGCGTGGCCGTTCCAGGACAAGTCCTGGGTGAGAGAGTCCCAGCATTCTACATCTGCCTGCCCTCGCCACGTACCACGCTGTTCTTGCTGAGAAGGATGAAGAGGAGCGGGAGTGGGACTCCATGTTCCTCCCACTTGCTCTCCCTGACAGCACCTGATAATGTCGGAAGAGATAGCTTCTTCTCATGAGCTGAGACCTGCAGGCACCTGGCTGGCCACTCTGCTTCCTGCGCCGGGTCGGTGATCAGCAAGGTAGGACACAAACCCAGGGCAACTATGAAGAGGTCCCCGCAAAGTGAGGCCATCATGCCTTGCAGAGGACCACCTCCAGAGACCTCCTGGCCAATGAGGGACGGTAGGGGGCATCCATACAGAGCCCTGGTGCTTAAGCCCTTGGCTGTTACCCAAAAGGTCAGTAATTCGAACGCACCAGCTGCCCTACGCGCGAGCAATGAGGCTGTTTATTTCCGTAATGATTTCAGCTGGGGAATCCCACAGGCAGTTCCGCCCTGTCTTCCTGGGTCCCCATGAGCCACACCTGACCTGACTCTACGGTGGGATTTGTTTGTGTAGAGGGAGTGAAAGGCACTCTGGCACAGAGGTTAAGCACCTGTGAACACGGCGGCGGAGGCAACATGATGGGAGGATCGCGAGAGTGGGCATGGGTGCCACAACCCACAGCCACAGCAGGAAAGGGAACCAGCAAAGAAACCTTTTGGTGATGCCAACAGTTCAAGCTGCTACCCTCAGGATCGGTGGTTCGAGTCTACCCAGAAGCTCCTCAGAAGACAGGCCTGCTGATATACTTGCATGAAATCAACAACCGAAACTCTATACCACACACGGGAGCTCACCATAAGTTGGCAACTGGCTTGGTTTTTGTTTGGGGGGAAAATGAAGGCTTCCCTTTGCCTGCAGTGAGGGGGAAACCCAAGAATACAGCAGGTTCTATTCCGAGTATTGTTTGAGGGTGGCTTGGTCTCAGAAAGCATAAAATATAGACGTGATACACGCTTCTGTTCCCACGTTCTGGGTCCAGCACCCCTCATGGCCTAAATAAAGATCAGGAATGAGAGAGAGAGAGAGAGACAGAGAGAGAGAGAGAGAGATTTGCTGCCACGGAAAGCTGCACTATTAGTTTCTTTCTCCCTCCATGTTCCTCTCCCCGACCCTTTCTCCCCCCTCTCCTTCTCCTTCATAAAGCCAAACCACAGCCCACTACCACCAGGTCCATTTTGACCCAGAGCATGCCTACCAGACAGAAGAGAATGGCCTCACAGGATTGGCAAGGCTGTAGATCTTTCCAAGAGCCGTGGGCCACAGCTTCCTCCCTCTGAGTGGGGGGTGGGTTTGAACTGCTGATCTTCAAGCATAGACGAGCCTCCAAGCCTAGCGCCTCAGCTGCTGGGCCACCGCTCCCACCTAAACATCCCAGAGCACCAAGCTCTCCGACTGAGCAGAGACTGACCGTCCGTCCACCAGGACAAGCTTTTATCTCAACAAGGGCCCGGGAAGGCTGCACCTGGCTGACAACTCATTAGGCCAAATAACTGAAATTTCGCCTCAGGTGGCGACCAACGGACATTACTTACCAGCACTTAAATGGTGAGGGTGCTGTCGTTCCTCCGAGTTAAATAAACGGTCCGGTGAGTGCGCGTCCGTTTACAAAACGCTTCGTCTTTATTTTCCACCGAGTTGCTTAATACTCAGTCCCCATAATCCATTTGCATTGATTCCTTCTTCATCAGCTGTCTCGCATTCCGACGCAGCCCTGTGCTGCAAGGAACACCACCACCGATGCAAACTGGCTCCGTTAAAAATCATAATAAAATAGGATGCGCCTAAGTGCCCATTTAGGACCATAGTTTTTAAAATAGAGCTTTCCTCGGAATTATACGATAGCATTAGGATTTGGGAGTTTGGGGGTTGTTTTCTGTTGTGTTATTTTACCATCCTTTTTCTGAACTTTCATGGGGACAGTATCAAACCGTGGCACATGGAAACGCGTGCGAGCGATGTAATCGCAATCACTGGTGTCCATATCAGGAGGCGGGAAAAAGAAGGGGTCTGGTGATTGAACTCCAGGTCAGGTGGGCCCATCTGGGATGAAATGTTCTCCGCTCCGGGATGGTGGATCCGGGAATATCAAGACAGGCACACAGCTAACAGGAGCAAGTCAGGGCTGCATGAAAACCCCACGCTCCTAAGGGTTTGGCTAGCTAGGGTCGACCTGCTGTTCTTTGGCTCAGGTGACTTCAAACCCTCTGGGATGTATGGGCCATGATAGCCAGGCAGTCTCACTAATTACTCTCTAATTTATTCGTTCCCTTCCTCCCTTGGAATCTGAAACTATGTTCTTTTTTTGCCAGGAAGGAGGAGGGGGGATAAAGGCCAGGAAATCCTACCCAGATCACTGGCTGGATGAGAATTGACCTTGTTTGTCTCGCTGCCCAGCCCCCGTGGTGGGTGCGCCTCCTCACAGAAGGTCCAGTGGCCAGGCTCCCTCACTTTCTAGTAAATGCCTAGGTGGGGAGAAGAGGCTGAAGGTAATGGATCCACGGACTCGAAAGATGTTAATCCTGACAAAGTGCGCGCGCAGGAGCCTGAACCGCAGCTAGATTGAATTCGGTCTCTCCGGAGAGGGCCAGACAAGCCTCGTGGTAACAAAACCGCTTTTCACGGTGCCCTCAAAAGCAGATGGGCCCCTGCGCAAAGCTGGAGAAGGCCGCCATTGCCCTCTAGTGGCCACACGCGCAATCTTCCGCGCCGGAGCCCATTTCCAGAGATGCACAAGGCTCTGTGTGTCAGGGTGAAATTATCGCGGAACGACGTCTAATTATCTTGCTGTAGTGTGGGCTTTCGCCTCCCTGATCATCACGGAGACGGAGGACGGCTACTGCAGTCGTTCTCATGGAAAAACATACGCCCACTCCTAGTGCTGCATCACGATTTGGCCACCTTTTTTTTTTCTCAGACCTGTTGATGTTTTTTCCTCCCCCCCTCCTCCCCGCCCTTGTAAATTCAATCAGTTGTTGACACAGGCCAAGCTCCTCCAGAGGCCACAACTTTGTTTCAGAAAGCTTGATAACTCAGAGTCCTTAATAAAATCTAGAATGGGCTATTTGACAAATCAAGTAACTTTTGAAATTTTATTTTTTAAATAAAGCAATGGCCAGTTTGGCAAGAAAAAAATCATTTCCCAATCGCTTCTATTCTATGAAATCATTGGTTAAGATATTCTATGAAGGAAATATATAAGCATTCACAGATGTGGAGAGAGGGTTTAATACCTATTTTCCAATCACATAGTATTTTGAAATTAATATGATGATTTATGGTGTCATGATTAGGTTTGCCTAGGATCAAAGAGAAACATTAATATTGAAAGTAAACCCCCCAAATTGGTATGCTTCTTAAACAGCTGAGGGCACAAAATGTACAGAAAATGGAGAAAAACTCAGATAGATGGACAGATCTCTTTGGGTGGTGCTAAAAATAGACTTGAACATAGAAGATCAAAGTTTATGGGAACCCTTGCCTCCCAAAGATGGGGATATTCACTGGTCGGTAGGAAGACACACCCCACTGGAGGATGCCTCTGTGCTAGCTTGTGAATCAGGTCTTAAGGCTAAAGTCATGGTGGGTCCCATAGAAGGGTCCTCAAACCAGAATCTTTACCAAGCCCCAGAAAGTCTATCCAAAGTAGGAGGGCAAAAAAGACATGCATTATGAAGACAAGCACCTTAAAGGAGCTTGAAATGGATCTGAATTCCCCAAATCCTGGCCTGAAGAGCCAATGCTATCCCCTTCCCTCCCTCCCTCCCTCTCTCCCTCCCATGATTCATATCAACACAAACAAATATATAAGCAACACGCAGACACAGGAGGGAAAACAGGAGTTCTGGGTTATTAAAACAAAAAACAAGAAAGTCATAACTTTTTTTATTCTCAAATGAACAAAAGATCGGATCTTAATTGAAAATGGAATTTAGGTTTCTAGTAATTTCCCTGTCTGGTATCCTGATAAGCACACCGAACATAATGAAAGTTTTTAAAGAACTATCAAGATGGCCCACGGCTTCCATTAGCACTCTTACAGGCCCGTTTTTCTAGTGGGCTGCGAGCTCACTTGGAGCAAACTCTGCACGTCTGGGCCTCCATAGGTTATTGGAGCTCCTGCCTTGCAAACCAACTCTCCTGTTCCCCTCCCCCAAGCAAGGAGTGGGGACATTTTCCTTTCTTTGCCTTTTTTCAACAATGTAATAAAAGGACCACTGAATGCCCACTCCGGAATAACTATAATAAGGACAATAATGCTGATTAATATGCACGTGCGGCTGCAAGCCATTTTACTGTGTTGATCAGCACTGCATCCAAAGCACAAAAGAAGGACAATTCTCCCCCTAGCAAAGTTCCTGGGCCTCAAAGATGCCTTTGGCTGGTCCACCCAGAGGGCCACTGGCAAGCAATTCTTTTGTACTAAGGCAGGATTTCAGACCTGCACAGGTTCGGATTCCGGGACCCATTGACCAACTCTAGGACTTGGAATCACCGGAACTGGGAATTAATGAACTTTAGTGACAGGGAGTCTGGGGGGGGGCTGCTGAGAAGGGCCACACTGCAAGTTTGTTTTGGAACTTTTATTCCTTTGTTCTGAGAGAAGACACACCGCTGGAGTTGGCCTGAGATTACTTCTGCATTTGCAGGGGAACTAAGGCCAGGATTAAGGAAATGAAGGCCAGCCCTCTCCCTTCTCAGCCATCGCTTAGAGGGCCCTATTTCTAGGAGGCCAAGCTCTGGAAGGTGTGGATGTGATGGTAGAGGATTCCTGCCCGCTGAACACATCTGTTCCCAGACACCCGGCATCGGCGTTTGCCACAAGCCCAAGTGATGAAGAAATTGATCCACCCGCTCTCCAGATTAATGATCATGGCATCTCTATGATGACACGGAAAACTTAAGTCTCGCTCCCCTCCTTGTAACAGGAATGATTAGGGTGAATGAAAACCGGAAACAAAAAAATATCTCTGAGCTACCTAGCCCAATAGATTTAGGGGGAAAGGAGGGACGCCTCTACACGAATCTATACCCAAGGGTGGAAGAAGAAATCGCCCACCCCTTAGGGTCGACAGGGCGTCATGACGAGATGGCATTATAGAATAATTAAAAGATGCAAGTCCTTAATAGCAGTTCTCTGGCCCCTCAAATTCTTACTGCATTATCAGCAAAAGCAACAGGACTTCGTGAAGCTTCTAGCCAACCTTCCACGGGGAGAGGGAAGCGAGGGAGCGCCTGGTGAAGCAGGGCCTTGGCAAGACCAGACCAGGACGCCAGACCCGCGGGCCTCCCGGACCGCACTCTCTGAGGACGCTGCATCCCAGAGTGTCGCGGGCTGTCCGACCCTTCCGCCCGTTTGTGAGGGGCACGGGTGCCCACCTCGGCACCCTTCCCACCATTCCGGGTTCTCCGCTCCTCTTACCTCCTCGCTTGGGTCTGGGGGCGAAGCCCCAGGAGGGAGGCCGTGCGCGCGAGGGAACCGAGCGGCTGGTGCGCTCTGGAAAGAGGCGCAAGCTTCGGGGAGGGTTCGGTCCGCAAAGTTGACGTTGACCCCGGCCGCTTCTCGGGGTCCCCAACAAGCCGAGCCCGCGCTGAGCCTCGAGCGGACCTACCCTGCGCCTGGCGGCCCCTGGATCTCCCCGAGGCTCGGCTGGAGAGCGGCCGCCGCGCACCGCAGTCGCCCACCCCTGAGCCGCAGTCGGCGGACGCGGAGCCACGCTATCAAAGTGCGGGGGGTCGCTGCCCCGAGCTCGGCGCCT
>NW_022106189.1:28317705-28323823 GCF_000313985.2 Echinops telfairi
GCTCAGACCGAGTCTGGAGCAACCAAAGTTGACTCCGGAGACGCACAGCCAATATGGGAGGGGCTAGGAACCCCTTTTTTCCTTCTTCCCCACCCCACCCCCCAAATTCGCTCCAGCTGCGTAGCCTAGGGGACCTGGAGGGTGGATTGAGGAGGAGGAAGGAGGGAAGGTCGCCCAAGTGGAGAAGGCAGCCGAGAATTCCAGGGCACATCCCATTTGTTCCCACCCCACGTTCTGAAAATCCCCCCAGGTCGAGACGGCTGTCCCCCGCCCCTTGCCAACTCAGCTAGCGGGGCGGAAGGCTGAACTGCTGCGAGGGGGGACTTCAGATTGGGAAATGTCTCTGTTCGCTTCTGCTCCCCTGTCGCCCACTGGCACCCCAAAAGCCTCTCTGCAGAGGGGAGCCTAGACAGGGTGAGCCTCGGCGACTTTCTGCGGGTGCCTTGGGGCCCAGCCCAAAAGGAATACCGTAGGTGGCCCCAGGCAGGTACCGGTGGCCCCGCAGTGGCAGCACTTGTTGCCTCCCTTCTAGTCTTAGAGCCCGCGCCCTGGCTCCGGGTGCCGGAGAGATCTGGTGGGGGAAGCGAGGGCCTGCGGAGCGCAGTGCTGCAACCTCCATTGGCCAGCTAGGGCCTGCCCCGGGAGGGTGCCCCAGGCCACTGGGTCCCCTCGGGGGACGCCTGGGATCTGGTAGGCGGGGCCTGGGCTTTGGAAAAGAGCCAGCGACTGAGCACGGAGCTTGTGGTGTGCCTAGCTGGGGGGAGTGTGGAGACTCGCACACCTTGTGGTCCCAAGGGTGGACAGGAACAATTGTGACCTGCGTGGACACTCCAGCTGGGACAAGTTCCCGGGGTGAGGGTAGAGAAGAAAGAGAAGAGGGGGTGGGGAAGGTGAGGAAAATGATGCATGGGTTAAAAGGCACCGTCGCCAGGAGGGACAGGGAATGGAAGGGTGGGGAACTGAATGCCAGGCCTGCAGGAGGGACAGCGCGCGCCGAGGGGAAGGAGGAGCCGCCGGAGCGAGCGCCTGGAAGGGATGGGAGGGGAGGAGGGGACAGAGGAGTTAGCAGAAAAGGCGCCCTGGGAAAGCCTGAGACAGGCGCAAAGGCGGAAGAGGTCCCCGGTGTTGAGGGAGAGGGAGGCGGCCCCTCCGCCCTGCGCCCCCGCTGCCGGCCTGGGGGTCCCCGATGTGCCGTGCTCCTCCCAGGTTCCTGTGAGGCTTCTCGAATGTGTGCGGGGGCAGGGGGCGGGGCGACCACTGCCACCCCTTCTGGTCCAGCCGCGTTTTCCGGGGACTTTTCCAGCCTGTCTGCCCGCTCGCCTGCTCTTCGCAATGGCCTTTAAACTGTGGCTTCTTTGACAGAGAATGGGGCCGCTAAGTTCCGGATGCCTGGTACCCTGGCTCCTCCATCACCTTTTCCCCACCACCAAGCCTCAAAGGTGAGAGGCCTGCTCTCCCCACCCGCCCCCGCCCTGTCAGTCACACTAGTTTGGTCCTGGGGATACAGGAGGCCCTGATGCTGTCTGCTCCAAGGAGTTCGGAATGGGTAGCTCCCTGGGGCAGCCTACTTCTTCTGTGCCTAGCCCCTTCCACAGGTCTGCCTTGCACCTCCTCTTAAAATCCTCACCCCTGTCTCTTTGGCTGCTACTTCTGTCCTGTCAGAGCCTGAAACTCCCACCTTGGCTATGTCACAGCCCAGCCATGGCTGAAAGTGCTCACTCTCACAGGGCTGCATGAAGGTGCTGGGGCATAGGCACCTCTCCTTTTCCGCTACTCCTAAAATCACTGGGAGAGGAGGGGAAGGATGGGCTGGCCTGGCTCCATTTGGCCACACTTGCTCATGTTTGGCTACAAACTTCTGTCTGGTTTCTCTCACCCTTTCCACACGGACATGCAGGCAACACGAAGCGGCCGTCCATCTAACTCCACATACACAAAAGATGTCCAGAGCCTGGGACAGTTAGCATGTCTCTGGGTCTCTGAGGGGCGGGGGGGGGAAGTGCCCTTCGTCCCATTGTGGAGCTAAGGCAGCTCACAGACACAGTCCTCTCTCTAGATCTGGTTTAGTTGACTCCCCCCAGCATCCCCCGCCACTGTTTCTGTTCAGATGGCTCAAATGAGGATACTTTTTTGGCCACACCCTTAAATAAATAATAGCATTGGTGGGGGAGGGGATTAACTTAAAAATTTCTCTGCAGATTGCAGGCACATTTAGGGCAGTACTAAGTACGCCTGTGTACACAGTCAGCAATTTCATGCTTAGCGTTCTGCCCACCCAAAACCGAACCACACTCCCTGTCAGCCAGTCTATGCTGACTCAGAGTGAGCTAGTAGGATACCAGGGTTAGCACAGCCCTTGTGAGCTTCGGAGCCTCTAACTCTTTACAGAACTAGAAAGCTTCATTTTTCTCCTATAGAGCCACTGGTGGTTTTGAACTGCTGACTTTGTGGTGCCCAGCCCAATGTGTGACCACTACACCACCCGGGTTCCTTCTACACACCCAACACAATGCAAACTGTGTGTCCAAGGGATGATTTTATAACCTTATAAACACCTCAGTGCTCCAAATCTGGATGAGTAGATAAGCAAAATGTGGCCTATGCACACGGCAGACTACTCCGCAGCAATACGAAGACAAAAGTCTTGGCGCATGTTATTAACTTCAAAAATAGTTGGTAAGTGAAAACAGCCAGATGCCAGGCCATAGGTTGTATGATTCCAGCTATTAGGAAACATCCAGTTGGGGGGCGGAGGGGCATTTATTGATCCAGAATGCCAATCCATGATCACTGCGGGGCTGGGGTATATGAGCCAGCATGGGCTGCAAATGAGGCTGAGGGGAACTTATCCGGTGATGCTGTTGAGGGTCGCGCAGTAGGTCCTGACTCATAAGGACTCTTTATACAACAACCCAACCCTGACTGACCACAGGGATTTTCTGCCCAAGACCATGTCAATCCATCCCCTGTGGGGCTTCATTTTTCTCGATGAGCCTCCACTAAGGGGACTCCAAAATTGGACAGCGGTGATGGTTTTACCAATTGATAAGTGCACTAAAAATCATTTAATTTTAACCATTGGGGGGAAAAAAGGCGAGCCATTAAAATTCCTCTGGCTTCTTGGTTCCCAGACTCTCTGTGACCTAAGCTTCAAGGTGGGTGGGGTGGGGGGACTTTTTTTTTTTTTTTTGCCCAGCTGGTATGAACAAGAGAAAAATGAAGAGAGAAGGAGAAATCCGAGTTGTTATGGAAAGATAACCCGGCTTGTATTCAGCAGTTCTATTTTGGCGACTTCTCTGGAGAGGCTCCCAAGTGTTGAAGCAAGTTAATTCCTCCCGTTAGCTCTTCTAAGTGATTAATTCCTGGGAACCAGAGTCAGGCATTCCAGTTCGTGACATTTTAAACACACCTACACACAGACGCGGTACAAAGTGCACATCTCAAAAGGGTTTTTTTTTTTCTTTAAAAAAAATTTTTTTAATGACTATGTTAGGTTCTGTCTTAGAAATCCATATCAAGCACTTGGGTGGGGTATTGTGTGATTACAGTTTAGATTTTTAAAAGGCAAAGAAAGAAGGGGAGGAATCCCACTGACAGTTTAAGTTGAACGATTCAGTTCTCCTAGGCAGCCAAAAGTTTGGGTGTTTATCTTAACTTGCCTCACCTTTCCTTCACCTTATTCTTCTCACCAGAAAAGGAACCAGGGTTCATAGTGGCTCTGGAGCTGTGATTAAACACCCCCTCTCTACTTCCTGCTGCTTCTAAACCAGACAAGAGATGAGCCCGACAGGGACCCTTTGTGGCCTTATCCCGGCAGTGGCCAGGCTGCTCATTTCCGGCCTATCCCCTCATCAAAGGTACCAGGTTCTTATCATTTTGATGGGCCTTCCTCAGACTCTGAAGAGAAGCAGGCCCTCCTGAGTCAGTTCCTTGTTTATACTTGGAAGCTCCAGGCCCCCAGGCCTCCCCAAAGAGTCCAGCCCCAGAGGCATCCCTTGGGGAAGGGTGTTAAAAGCTTGGAGAAATCCAAGCAGAGAGGGGAATTCAGAACCCTGCCGTGAACTCCCAGCCTGTCTTCCCCAGGCGAAGGGGAGGCCCTGGGGAGGATGGGCCAGGGGCTGCTTTGGGACTAACTCTCATAGCTGTCTCTGCAGACAGAAGCCTGGTGACCACAGACATGCCATCCATCTGATTCTGGGCTCTGCACTGATGGTCCTGTGTCCTCCTCAGTTGGTTTTGACATCCCAGCCCCCACACTGGTGGCTGTTATCCAGGGGGGACTATGGCTGATGCTGTCTATGTGAATGAGGCCTTATCAATGTGAGGTGTGCCTTGGGCCTAATCAAGGAGCGGTGTAAATGCGTAGGTGAGGTATGGAGAAGAGCAAGCTGAGGAGACACAGAATCAAGGAAAGATAGATGCCATCGGGTGATCTCCTAGGATCAGTCAGAACTCCAGAGAAGATGAGGCCAAGGATCTTCCCCCAGGGACACAGAGAGCCCTCCTCCCCTGGAGCTGGGGTTCCAACTTCTCGCCTCCTAACTGGGAATAAAGACAAGCTGGTACAGCAGCACTAGGTAACAAGACCTTCCCTGCAGAGCAGGCATAGGGAACTTTTTTCTGCACAGGCCATTTGGATTTTTAAGACATCATTCATGGGCCATACGGATTGATCAACTTAAAACTAGCTGGCTGTTTTTGGTCAAATAAACCCTCGTGGTGGTGTGGTTATGCATTGGGCTGGAATCCACATGGGCTGCGGTTCAAACCCAACTAACTCCCATAAACAGTTCCAGTAGGGGAAACCCACAGGGAGTCACCATGGCAGTGAGGGTTATGGAATGGGATGGCTGTTGGGAGCCGTGGTGGCATACTGTTTACACGCTGGACTGCTAATTCCAAGGTCAGGAGTTCAAAACCGCCAGCCACTCCACGGGAGAAAGATGAGGCGTACTGCTGTCATAAAGCGATCCAGACTCAGAAACTCACAGGGGTCATTCTACTTTCTCCTATAGGGTTGCTGAGTCAGTTTCATGCGATGACTGGAACTGCTTTTTCTCTGATGAGATGAGCGATGATAGATGGTATTGATTCTTCGGGCCTTATGCGGCCGGGGGTCAGATGTTCCCCATCCCTGTGGTCTACATAAGATTCAATTTCTAATTCTGCAAAATGGGCCTTACAGTCTGCACCTAGACTGTTGCAAGGATTAGATGTATCCACTTAAAGAAACCCATAAGCAGTGTGCTTGGAGCATGGGCTGCGTGAATGAAAGTTATTAATTACTATTATTAATTATTAGGTCTGATTATTATCACATCTTAAATGACCTGAGCAAGAGACGAGTCATGTTACAATTATGAATTATGATAATTATGAAGATTAATCTTATCTTAAATGGGATTAGTAATAAAACTTCTGGCTTAGAATGTTATGGCAATTCAAAATCTCCTGACATTGTAAGATATGTTCAGGGTTGTATAGAAATAGACATGACAGTCTCAGAGGTGGGAGGGGGGGAGTAGGTGGGGCCGCGTAGGTTTCTTTTTAAGATTAGCCATCAGTTCTTCTGGCCGCCTTGGGTAAGTCCTATCCTGGCTTTGAGCCTCTGCTCCGTTAGCTGCAAATGAGAGCGCATACTAGATGAACTCTGGGGAACTGAGATTCTGGGTTCTTTAAAAGCTTCTTCCTTTATTAAAAAAGGAGTCCTGCTGAGACGATGTCTGGTAAACGTTAGACTGCTAATCACAAAGTTGCCAGTTCAAGCCTACTAGTTGCTCAGTGGGAGAAAGTTGAGGCTGTATATTCCTGTCAATATTTACAGCCTCAGAAACCCAATCTATGGTGTCTGTCAGTTGGACTCGACTTGGTGACAGTGTGTGTGTTGTTGTTGTTTGTTTGTTTTAGTTTTTATTAAAAGGACCCTGCCCTGGTGGCATTGTGGGGACCCGTTGGGCTGTGATCCACAATGTCAACAGGAGAAAAACAGGGCTTTCTACTCTTGTACATCATAGTCTTGGAAACTCACCGGGCCAGTTCTACTCTGCCTGACAGGGTCACTGTGAGTCCACATGGAGTTGATGGCAATGAGTTTCATTTTGTTTTAGTTTTTCCGTGG
>NW_022106189.1:28323961-28344669 GCF_000313985.2 Echinops telfairi
GACAGAGCTTTATCCGCCCATAGAGAGTTAGAGGCTCAGAAACCCACAGGGGCAGTTCTACTGCGTCCTATAGGATCCTTATGAGTCAGCATCATCTGGATGGCAGTGAGTGAGTGAGTGAGTGGTGCAGATGGTGTGCACCCAGCTACTTGATGAAAGGTTGGTAGTTCAAAGTCACTCAATGCCATCACAGAAAGAAAGGCCTAGCCATCCATGTAAAGCCTAAGCCCCTGAGTGATCCAAGCCGTTAGAGCTCAACTTCCAACCAAATGGTTAGCAGTTCGAACAGCCCCCCACCGCACCCCCGAGACATCAAGAAAGAAAAACCTGGCCCCAGCCATGGGAAATTGCTAGAAGTGTAGGCTGTAACACAACTGCCAAGGGTTTGCTTTGTTCTGACGAAAAAGAAAAGCATCTTAGAGGTGCAATGCTCTTTTGAACCACCAGGGGCAGCCTAACAGTTCTCTCAGGCTGAGACCTGACATGACTCCAGGCAATCCCTGTGTCTTGAAATGTCAGTGCCATTTCTTGGCCTCCCCGCCTCACCTTGTCTCTGGGCGACTCAAGAGCTGTCAGCTGCTCTCCTGGTTTGCTCTAGCATTCCCAGCATCTGGTGCAAGATGACCCATCAACCCTGCAAGTCCCATACTTCAGAGAGAGAGAAAGCCAGTCTCTGTCATACTGTGAGCCAATGGCCCTGCTATGGCACCCACTAGCTTACCAGCACCATGGAGTCTCACAGACGGGTGGGTCGGTCTCGACTGGGCCAGGCTGAAGAGACTCAGCAGAGCTCCTGGAATTCTGTTCCTCTTCCTCCTTAGCAAGCCTTAGCGAGTCCCACATCCTCATGATGATGGCACAAACTGAAATGTCACAGGAACAGGCAAGGTCCTCTTAAGGCCTAGGTTCCCAACTGGAGACTGTCACTTCTCCCGTAGGTTGTGGGTCAGAGTATGCCATATGGGGCCAGAAAACACAGCCTGCCTCTTTAGTGGGAGAAGCTACTGAACTGCATGGCAAAGATCACTGGGAAGTTCCTGAACTGCATGGCAGAGATCATTGGGAAGGGTGAAGCATGGGGCTCCTCCGTGGATTTTCCAACAGGCAGATGCAGGTTTCCCTCATGCCCTCATTAGGGGGCACCTGGAGGTTTTCCAGCCCATGGATGGCACCCTCTGATCATGGACAGAGCATTAGATGCTGTGAAGGAGCCTCAGCCCACCATGGCAAATCTGGCTACATTGAGAGTCAGCTTGGAAAGGCAGAAAGGAAGTAGGATATTAATGTAATAACCATCGCTAGCTTTTACCTGGGTTCCTTGTGGTAATTCACAAACTTATAAACACAGGACTCAGAGACCAGGCCCTGGAGAAGGCCATCCAGCTTGCTAGTGAAAAAGAGCAAGGCTGACACGAGATGGATTGACGCAGTGGCCACAGCAGTGGGCTCACGCAGAAGAACAGTTGTGAGGCCGGCACAGGGCCGGGCAGTGTTTCCTTCTGGTACGCAGAGTTGCTGCGGGTTAAAACGGGCCTGATGGCACCTAACAACAACAGCATCGACAAGGAGGCTTCAAAATGTTTGTGGGAAAATTCCATCATCTTTTCATTTTTCCAGGAACATTTTTTTAAAAATAGGGATCAGTAGATGGTTAAGGTTACATTTAGGGTAAGTTGTAGGCTTAAGGCTTAAGTTAGAGTTAGGGTTAAGCCTAGGGTCTGGTTAGAGCTAGGGCTAGGGTAAAGATTATATCTAGGTGAGGTGTTTTGTATTGTGAATGGGGTGCAGAGTTACACATCACCTCGGTTCGCATGCAACATACACATTTTGTTTCATAGCATTGATCGCTATCCCCACAAAGGAACATCGCTTAAACCATGAGTGCCGATCTTCCTTCTTTCTGAACTCTGTCCTGGGGCGAAGGCTACCCTTTGGTTGTATTATTAGGCCTATGAGCCTCACTCTCTAGTGTTATTGTTCCCCTGAGAGCCCTGTCTATTTTTGGAGTGAAAATTGAGGCCCACGAGGCAGTTCATTTCTGGACCTGACCAGCAACTCGAGGCTCTAGTCTCAGGGATCCCACTAGTGTCTTGCTGACCAGGAAGTCCGGTCGTCTTATGGCTTTGCACTCTGTTCCACAAATTGCTCCCACTTCATCCAGGGCCTTCTAATGTAAACCCATTCAGAACAGTTGGTCATGGTAGCCAGGCACCATCGAGTTCTTCTGGTCTCCACGCCAGGGGAATTAATATTCAAGTCATCTCTTGTTCCACTAGACTAATTGTTTTTAATTTGTCTCTCTGTTTTCCTCCCTCTTCTTTCCTTCAGATGGGAGAGACCAATAGTTACACCCTAGATGGACACTCATGGGTTTTTAGGACCCAAGTCAAGATTACCAAAGTAGGCTGTCAAACATGGTCTTTGTGCCTGGTGTTACACTGATTACCCTTGATGTCCCCAGAGACCATGGCCTTGAATATTTTCAAGCCCAGTGACAGCGACATCAAGGTGTTTGGTTATGTCTAAGAAATTCTAATAACCTTGACCCTATATGCTTCACCATGTTTATTGATATATTAGCAGCAGAGTTTAAGGAGCCATATAGAAATATCTTCCATCAAACCTATACAAACCTTCCATGCCCGCTCAGGCTGTGTGTCTGTCTGTGCATGCATCTCCATCTAGATCACCATTATTGCAAGGTTGCGGGTATCCCGTACAAGAGTTGAAGGCAAGAGAGAAACATGCCATTATGTCCACAAGCTTTTTGAAGCCTCCTGTATAAGACTAACTAGCCTCAAAATGTTCTTACAAGCTCCGCATTATTATTCCCAGGTTATAGGTGAGAGACTGGAAGCAAGGAATATTGCACAGCTGGTACATAGTAGAGCTGGGATTACAGCTCGTGTATGTTTGACTCATATGTTACCCCACTGTCTTGTCTTTCAATGAAGAAGGCAATGTAACAAGGTCAAGATTTGCTATAGTTTAGACTGACTTATGAATTGAGTTGATAACCAGAAGGTCAGCCTTTCGAAACTACCAGCCACTCAGTGGGAGAAAGATGAGGCTTTCTACTCCCACGAAGTTAGTCTTGGGGAGTCATGGGGCCATGTCTACTCTATTCTGTCAGGTTTCTGTGAGCAGCATTGACTCGATGGCACTGAGTTTAGTTTGGGTTTCTTGGAACCTGAGCAGGGCAGAGAGAGCTTCCCTCCCCAGCCCGGGCAAGAAGTGCCCACCAGAGCCCTGGGCACAGTGGCAGGCACACAGCACTCATGGAAGGGTGGGAGAAGAAAGGGTCAGAGGAAGGCAGGGCTGCAGGAAGGGAGGACTCATAGCAGAAGGGAAAGTGGGAGCATAAGGAAGCGAAGCCATTTGCAAAGTATCCTGTTGACCAGATGTGTAGATTCTAAGAGGCATGAGGCCAGGGCACATGGGGAAATGGTGGCACTTCGTCAGGGTTTCCAGACTTCCCTTCACTAAAGGGCTCCTGCCCAACAAGCCATCTTCTGGATCAGGAGCCAGCATGGGGGTGGCAGGGGCAGCGCATCTGAGGTCCAGGCCCTGAATCCACTTACTGAAACAGAAACTACACCCTTATGCCCAGCCTCTTATGGTGCCCAGCCTCTCTGAGGTGCAAATGGAGGTATTACTAGGGCAGCATTGGATTTCTACTGGTCAACAGCCCCGGCGTCAAGTTGCTGGTTCCTGGGAACACAGGCTCTGGGATGTCACTGGTAACTCCCCCGCCCCCTTTCCTTTTAAGCCAACCTTGATTCAAAGTGATTCCTGTTCACAAAGTTTATGTCACCAGGCACCAGGGTCCTCCAGGAAAGGATGCTTAGAGCACACTTTATCTACCCAGGCATTCCCAGCACGTGGCTCGGGTTCTGGCATGGAGGAGGTAGTCACTACAATCATTTTTTTTTTCTTTCAAATGATGAATATGTCCCCCTAGAATAATGACGGAAAATGAAAAGTTAAAATGAATATCAATTTCAGAAAACACAGAGTAAGATTGGTTGATATTACCAACTGGTAACTAGAACCTTCCTTGGCTGAACCCAAGTTTCTTCATCTGTGAGTTGGGGGTAATGCCAGACTCCAAGTCCAAACTCACTGCTATCTGGCCCATTCGGACTCAGGACAGGGTTGAACGGCCCCTGTAGGTTTCTGAGACTCTTAAAGGAAATAAGAAGCCCCATCTTTCTCCCTTGGAGCAGCTGGTGGTTTCAAACTGCTAATCCAGAGGTTATCAGCCCAACATGTAACCCCCTATGCCATGAGGGCTTCTGGGGGCAATGCCCCAGTAGTTGTTTTATAGGTTGGTGACCATCCTATAAATGGGCTGCTCTCTGTAAAACCCATGACAGAGCCTGCCACAGGAGCAGAACTTAATGTCAACCTTTGTTGTAGCTTTAGTTTCATGGAGGCGGAAAGAGAACGGTGTAATACAAGTCATCTCCAGCTCCTAGCATCGTCGAGTTCCTTGAGCCGTACTTATGATGGTCCATTTGTTTTTGTTGGTTGTTTCCACACATCGTTAGCGGTAGGTACTACATGCATCGCGGCAGCATACAGTTTACGTTTATTGACATGATCTGTTTATATGAAAGTTTTCATTCTCCTAAGGCAAATGGCCTCTAGTGGTGCTGTGGGGTAAACCCTGGGATGCTAGCAGCAAGGTCCAGTGGTTCAAACTCACCAGCTACTCCAAGGGAGAAAGAGGAGGCTGTTTCTGTCAAGATTGACAGGCTCTGAAATCCTCTATAGGGTCGCTGAGAATTGGAGTTGGGCTTGGCTTAGGTTTTTGGTTAGACTGATAACACAAGGAAATAATAAAGAAGACAGAAAGGAAGCGAGTGGGGAAGGGGAACATATTTGATTTAATGTCAGAATAGACTTACAACAGAGTCATGGGAACCGTCAGATCCAAGCCCATGCATAAGCAGTAAGGAGAGGGGCATGTCAATCAAACCTCACAGGAAATGTATCAATTTTGGAGAACTTGGCAATGCATCTTAGTCCTCTATATTTTCTATTCCACCAAAATCTATATATCCGATAAAAGATGTCTTATCTAAATTGGCACCCACCCCTTAGCTAAAAGCTTCATTCACATATTTTTGTACTTATACTTGACTCAGTTGCCGTTCTTGTCTTATTCTCATCTCATTTTGTTCTGTGGGCTAAGGACATGGGGCCTGTGGAGTCATTTCCCTGTCCCCTCTCCACGCCCTCCTCCATGCCCCCCCCCCAGCATGGTGCGGAGAACAGCTGCCTTGCAGAAACCTCCTCCCTGCAGCGCACGTGATGCGTCCTTTCCTGCTGCTGCTTGAACACAATGGTACTCTACACTCAAGACCTTTGCATCAGCTGTTCCCTTTGCCTGGAACGCCCTTCCAGGATCTTTCTCGGGACTCACGCCTTCCCGCTCGTCTGTTTAGCCCTGCTTTCGTTGGCTCTTCTAGTATGTGAATCACCGTGCTTTTCAACACTCCACCATTGAAGGCCCAGCACATTCTGTCCCTATAGACAGCTCCATTCTTCTTCACCACACACCTGGGTACATGTGTGAATGAGAAGGGGCCCTAGGGGCATCGTGGGTTACAGGTTGGGTTGCTAACCATGAGGTGAGCAGGTCGAACCCACCAGCTGTTCCTTGGGACAAAGATGAGGTTCTTTTGTCCTATAAAGGTGACAGCCTTGGAAACCCACAGGGATAGTTCTATTCCATCCACAGGGTGACTAGGAGTCAGAATTGACTTCCTAGCAGTGGGTTTTGTTTGTTTGTTTAGCTTTGTTGTATTATTTTTTTTTTGCAGGGGTTGGGCAATATAATAGGACTTCAAAAAGTTTGTGAGAAAATGGGATGAAAAGGCAACAGAATCTTTCTATGAATTTGTGACGCCCTCTCATATAAGTATGCATATACATCTGTATATCTCTATATCAATATCGAAGTCCCGGATGATGGCCATGATTCCACACTCAGCTGATGATCAAAAAGTCAGCAGCGAGAGCCTACCAACTCCTAGGCTGGAGAAAAGACCCGGCAATTTTCTCCCATAAGGATTCCCAATGCGGCCAAGTCCGTTTCTACTCAGAGCGCCCCCTACAGGTTTCTGAGACCGTCCGTCTCTTTGGGAGCAGACAGCCATGCCCTTCTACCATGGAGTGGCAGGTGGATTTGAACTGTTGCCCCCGTGGTCAGGTTCCAGTGCCTAGCCCAGCGCACCACCAGTGCTCCTTAGGAAACCCTGTAGGGCAGTTCTATGCTGATGTGGATTCGCTATGAGTCTGAAGCCGCTTGTCAGTACTTCATGTACGTTGGACATATTTGCAGGAGGGACTGGTCCCTGGAAGAGTACATCATGCTTGTAAAGTGGAAGGGCAGTGAACAAGAGGAAGACTTTTGTGGGGACAGTGAGTTATTTAATGTGGCTCTTCTAGCCAGACTCCTTTAACTTCCACCAAATGACCTTTTCCTGAATGAGTCTGGTAAGAAGGTGGTGGTGGGTATGTACGTGTGTAAAAGAGAGAGAGAGAGAGAGAGAGAGAGGATTCACCTGTGAGTAATTGTCAACAGGCTACATTGTGATTACCATCATCTGCCGGGTATCAAATGAACCTTCTGAGACACAAGAGGAGGAGGTCTCACTACCGGCAAGATGTAGGACTAGAGCCTATCCTCTGGACCCTGAGATTCCTGGGCAGTGAACCCCCACGATCCAGGAGACCATGGTGACGGTAGAGCAGCAGCGGAAACAAGAGTCACAGCATGAGAGAGACCAGTAGGCTTCCCAGTCCAGGGAGTAAGGAAAGCTACATACTTTGAGCAGGAAGCTGGCTTGTGGAGAGGGGTGGCTCTGGGCTCTTAATTCAGGGAGCTGGGTCTGCTGAACCAGGGAGCTTGAGCCGAATGCCTTCAGGTGAAGGCTTACGGCGGAGTGGCATGCCCTTTGGGGATTTATTAGCAGCCCTAAAAGAACATTGTAACCTTTCCCGAAGAACAATGGTATCGTGAGCTTTTCTCATTTACGTTAATCCCTGTTGACTTCATTAATAAGCTCCATTACTAATATTGTCTGTGAGTTCTGTGTAGCTATTACAATGACGATTGGATCCTAAATAAAAGAGTAGACTGTATTTTTTTTTTTGAGACAACTCAGCCTTTAAGGCCTGACACAGTGCCTGCGACAATGCACGCAAACAAAACAACAATTGTCAGGAGGACACAGGACCGGGCAGTGTTTTGCTCCATTGTATATAGGGTCAGTGAGTTGTAGGTGCCCATTCAGTGGCACCTACAGCAGCAACATTGAGAAGGGAAAACAGACTCTCATCCAAGCTAAGAAAGCATTGTCTTTTCCGTTAAAAGCAAAAAAGGCCTCATTGAGTGTCCCAGCTGAAGACCATCAGCAACGTGCCCAACAGGGGATGTCACTACTGCTGTCTTCTTTCCAGTTGGTGGGCGTGCGGCTGCTGTAGGTGACAGGGGAGAGAGGAGCTGTGATGGACGCTAAGGCAGGCATCAAAGAAAGGACGAGGCGGGAGCTGGCTGTGTTTGGGGTAGGAGTAGGACTTGGTGTGGGATTGATGGAGCTGGTTAGGGACGGAGTGATGCCGCAGCCGCGCATGGTTCTCCGTGGGTGGAGATGCTTGTGATGGATATGGAGAAGCCAGGGGACCACCTGGGGAGCACGGGAGGCCTGGGAGGTGAGGCTCTCCAGCCTGAAGTTTTACGAACTCGTGGGAGTTGCCTTCTCCAGCTCGCTATAGGGTGCCGTCCTCCCCCTTCCTCACACAGCAACTATTCCCCCACATCTGGAAGACAGAGGGCGTCCCATTTACGAAGCTGTAAATAGAAATCCCCCAAACCCACGAGCCAGGAGACCTGGATTCTGGACCTCAATCTGGGGCAGGCACGGCCTGCTCTCTAAGCCACAAGTTCTCCTGGTCCAAGATGATTTCCATGTTTCAGCTTCCTTCTAAAAGCCCATGATTTCTGATTATGACCACTCTGGGCATGGGCTTTCAGACCTCTGTCCTGAGGAGACATTTCTATTGATTCCATGTCAGTGGGAGTCCTGTCTGGGGCCTACGGGCTGTGAGACGGGGAGCAGTGATCACGGCCAGAAGACGCACGGAGGCATCCCGCTTCCCCAAGGCTCAAGGCTAAGGTCACCTAGGTCTCATCACGTTGCCATGCAGGGCCATTTGTCAATGATGCGTGGCTCTTCCTGGCCTCCTAGAATTTTCCACTGACCCCTGTCTGACCTAGAAGGTCCATGCCATCACTCATCTTGTCGTCCTCTTCTGTACTCCCGTGAATGGCATAGAGCTGTCCCTTTGAACTCGAGCTAGTTTAAATCCTGGCTGTGGCCCTCACTGGCTGTGGGTAAACCATGGGGTTCTGCAAGCCTCCATTTGCCCATCTGTCAAACGGCAATAACAGCAACACCTAACGTCCAGTAGCGGATGTCAGTTACGTACACTGGTGATTCACTAGCCACTGGTCAGTCTGGTTTGTGTGTTTCTAGGATGCTGGCTAGTTATTCAAATAGCAGGGTCAACAGGTTTCAGCGGAGCCTGAACACTAAGGCAATGTAGGAGAAATGACCTGGCCTCTGAAAATTAGCCAATAACAACTCTATGGGTCACAATAACATATTGTCCGATGTCATGCTGGAAGATGAGCCCTTTAGTGTATAGCACTTTCAAAACATCCAGGGGCCTCCATGGTGGGCGTGTGTATACCAACAGTCATGAAGATGGTGCTGGATGAGCGAGGTTTTCCTCTTCATAGAGTGGTTGTGAGTCAGAGCCCACAAGACGGCAACTAACAATAACAAAAACGTAAAAAACGGTGATGGACACAGAGTCTGGAATCGAGGATGCGCCGAGTGAATGTCCCCCTCCCTGCTCTGACTCCTCTCTCAGCTACTCATCAATATCCTTCCATCTTTCAAAGCTGGGCCAGGGGCCAGCCCATTCCAGAAAATTCCCATCCAACCCCTCCAACTATCTTAGACCAAGAGAAATTGATGCTTAGAGAACTGGCTGCACATGCCCAAGATTGAGCTCCAGAATCCAGGTCTCCGGGCTCATGGTTTGGGTGACTATTCCTAGCTTAGTAAACGGAAGGCCCTCTGTCTTCCAGATGTGGGGGGATATTTGCAATGACAGGAAGGTGGGAGGATAACACCCTGTGGGGTAGCACGCCGCTCACAGAAACTCACCTGGGTGGCTTTGTGACTGGGCATTCTATCCTTTGCCTATCTCTCTCCATTTCTGCAAGGGGTACAAAATGCAGTGGCAGCAACAACAACTCCACTACCGTGGAGTTGATTAGACTCATAGCAACCCGTAGCACAGAGTAGAACCCATTGGGTTTCCAAGACGGTAACCTTCATGGAAACAGACTTCTCCATCTTTGTTCCCTGAAGCAGCAAGTGGGTTTGCTTGACCGACCTTTCAGTTAGCAATTAAGAGCTTAATTGCTGCACCACCAGGGGTTCTTAACAGACAACTGAGGTGGGTAAGTATTGACATGACATTAATGTGTCTCAGGCATGCAGGCACACAGTAAGTATTCCATACATGTCTACTAAGTGTGTGTCAGATCCCATATCATTCAGTCTCGGTGCTGAGCAAATAATCTGAGAAGCTGGATCACACGAAGAAGAACACAGCATCAGGATGGGAAGAAGACTTATTAAGCACCTGCAATATGCAGATGACACAAGACTTATTAACCACCTGCGACATACAGATGACACAAGCGCGGTTGCCGAACACAAGCAGGATTTGCTGCCCTTGCTGCTGTCAATCAAAGTCTGCAGCCTTCAGTACAGATTGCAACTCAATGTAAAGAAAACCAAAAATCCACAACTGGACCAATAGACAACATCAGGTAGAGCAAAGACTGAAGTTGTCAGGGATTTCCTGTTCCTTGGATCCAAATCAACACTCATCGAAAAAGAAGTCAAGAAATCAGACGAAATTGGGCAAGTCTGTTGCACAAGACCTCGTTGAAATGTAAAGCGATAAGCTGGCACTTTGAGAGTTAAAGCACACACGCCCCAAGATCCGCTATTTTATTTCATGTACTTTTTCCATGTTGGTCCAGTTCCTGGAAGGGGACACCAGGCTTGGAACAGTCATAGAAAACGAGGAAGGCCCTCCGGAGCTGGATGGACCAGTGCCTGCAAGGATGAGCTCCCCTGTGACAGCCATTGTGAGGGTGGCCCAGGCCCAGACGGATGTTGTGCTGTTTGCAAAGGGCTGCTATGAGTCAGGACAGGCTTGGCTGCACCTCGCAACAAGGACAGCCTGTACTTCTGAAGAGGACACTGGAAGAAGGAATGTGGAGGAGGGATGAAGACAGAAAAAACGAGAAGCAAGACTAGCCTCGGTTATGGATCTCAGAAGAGATTTTTTGATAGCATATAACAGAAGGCTTGGGTGGAGGCGGAATCTCCTCATTGAGCTGAATTCCGTGACTCGTTCTCCAGCATGTGACACAGGAGGAGGCTTCAAAGAGTTCATGGAAAAATGGAATGAAAAGGTAAAGGAGTTGTTTCCCCACCGAGTTACGGAAGCCCCGTTGTGTAGCATCAGTTAGCCTTTAGAATGAGCAAGTCTCAACTGACTAGGAAATGTTTTTCAAGAGAAGCGGACATTGTTGGGGGCTGGTACAATCTAGAAAAGAACACCCAGGCAGTCTGATTTCTTGAAGGTAGGTGAGTCAAAAACACAAGCATTGGAAGATAAGCCACAAGATCATCATCAGATATAAGTGTCTTGGGTGTGGCCTGTGTGCAAAATGCAGTAAGGTTCTTTCTGCGCTCAAAGTTCATGTATTTACCAGAGTCCGGTGGATGAAAAAGAACATTAAGCCAGACTTACAAGGAGTGATGGTTTCATTGCAGAGTAGCAGCTGAAAATAGGGACCGCCCGCCCTTTCCATTCCTTTCCTCCTGACCCAAACCCTCCCTCATATGCCCATCACCAGTAATTGCTTTCCTAGGAGAAACACCTTGGGATTTACCTTTGGTTCACAGTGCAGCGTCCCAGTCACTGGTATGAGGTTGTGTTTTGGCTTAGGCCAATGGCTGGCCTAGATGTTGTATGATACCTTGAGAACAGCAGCAATAGCCCCTCAGTAGTTCTTAGCTGGTAAGTGCCTTTACAAATATACAAGGACTATGGCTAAGTATCATTACACCTCTCTTCCTGATGAAGAAATTACAGTGCCTAAAGTGATATGCTGTTGATCTCAGTGTATACAGCCTGGACACCAGGGGGCTGGAATGTCTACATAGAACTTTCTGAGGTAAGAGTTCCCTGGTGCTTCTCAGATATAAACTCACAAGCATTCAGTCTGAATGGATGATGACTTCCTGTTAACTGGACGTTGAGAAGTTCTTAATGGCTCTCTATCTTGAAGCCATATGAATGGAAATCATTGCAACCACCTATCTTCAAATGCTGGAGTACTCTTACATCCTTGTCTTTCCGTATGCCGGAAGCAAGGTCCCCCCTTCATGTTCTGGCTCATTCAAACTTACTTTCCCAAATTCTCATGTCCATGTGTCCTATCCTCCAGAAAGATGCCCCCACCCCACTCCATCCACCCACCACAACCCCATCTAGACTTAAGGTCCCCTGCCTGCTGGGTGCTTTGTGCCTCTTGGGGCTACTTCTGTTAGAGGACTTGCCTGACCATTGTTTCCCCCCAAGTGTCTCATTTATTTAAAGACAGGGGTCCCATTTTATCTATCATTGTGTCCCCAGACTCATCACAGCCACTGGCGAATCAGGAGTATCAGTGCATGTTAGGATGGCTTGAAGGTAATTGTGTTTACATGTCATGCTTATATGGGACAGGCATCATTCGAAGGCATTCACAGGTCCACTCGTTTGCTTCTCACAGCAGGCATCTGAGATGTGAACTATTTCCAAGGACCTGTGTCTCTGAGATAGTGGTGGTGGTGAGAAGGTTAGAGAGAGAGTGGGTAGGAAAGAGGGAACCGATTACAAGGAACTATATGTGACCTCCTCCCTGGGGGATGGACAACTGAAAAGTGGGTGAAGGAAGACATCGAACAGGGCAAGATATGACAAAATACCAATTTATAAACTATCAAGGGCTCATGAGGGAGGGGGGAGCGGGGAGGGAGGGGAAAAATGAGGACCTAATGCCGGGGGCTTAAGTGGAGAGGAAATGTTTTGAGAATGATGAGGGCAATGAATGTACAAATGCGCTTTACACAATTGATGTATGTATGGATTGTGATAAGAGTTGTATGAGCCCCTAATAAAATGTTTTGAACAAAAAAAGATGCAGAAGAATGAGAGAGAGAGAGATATCAATGCGATGTGCACAGATACATATCCACCTTCCCCATGCAAACACACACACATCATGGATCTAGGCATTTCACTTAGTCGGAAACGTCACCCGTTGCAGTACAAACAAGTCAGCTGATTATTGAGCTGCTCTGCGAAGCACCCAGTGCTCCCAGAAGCACCCAGCTCTGTGCCGTCTGCGCTGTGTGCTGGAGTCAGAGGCCATGGGTGTTGCGGTGAGAACCAAGACCCTGGCCAGTCTGGGATGCACACCCCGAGGAGAATGACAGAATTATCTGAGGACATATCGCTTGGAGAAGAGAATGCTCCGGGGGAAGATGATCACTTTGTTCAAATATCTACAGGGCTGTCATGAGGAAGAGCGATTAGATTCATTTTGCCTGGCCCCAGGGGGTGCGGAACAGGGACTAATGGATAGAAGACTGAGGGAGGAAGAGGGCTGCTCACTCTGAGCAACGGTTTCTGGCTAGACAGATTCATGCCTCTAGACCTTGTGCTCCTGGGGACAGGGAGCTCAGGGCTGCTTCGGGTCTTGGAACGCAGACTGTATGCCATGACATGTTTCCCAGAAGACTTCCGCTTTGCTTTGGCCACAAGAAGGTTTTACAGCACCAAGTGATCCTTCCCAAGTGGAAACATTATGGAGATCATAACAAATCTCGTTACAACAGCCAATACCTTCAACAAAAGTTCCTTTCCACCCATGTACTCAGCCCACTATGGGTATTACTAATGCTTGTCATGTGATAGGCCCTGTCTGCAGGGCAGATGATGTCACAGGTACATGTTTCCTCTACTAGTCATGACCAAACAGCATGCTATTTTTTCTGCACCAGACCCTGGACAGTTGATGCTCTCCATCTGTGTTAGTCCTGGTTGATGAGAGAAACAAATCCAGGGACACTTATGTGTATAAGAGAGAAATTTAAATCAAAGAGCAATTGTATATTGAGAAAACATTCCAGCCCAGTTCAGATCAAGTCCATAAGTCCTATATAAGCCCATATGTCCGATACTCGTCCATAAATTTCTCTTCAGACTGACCCAGCACATGCAATGATGCAAAATGCAGGAAGATCCCAGGCCAGAGGGGGGGAAGTCTTGTGGATCCAGTGGCATTGGAAGCATCTCCATATGGCTCCTCCAGCTCC
Source organism: Echinops telfairi (assembly GCF_000313985.2). Lineage (NCBI taxonomy): Eukaryota > Metazoa > Chordata > Mammalia > Afrosoricida > Tenrecidae > Echinops > Echinops telfairi. The sequence continues at coordinate 28,337,491 of NW_022106189.1, forward strand.
TCAGTATGTCTCCTCAGCAGGAAGGTGAAATAGTGAGAGTGTGGCTCTCCTCCATGGGAAAGAGAGGAAGGAAGTTCCCAGAATCCTCATGAGAAGGCCACGCCCACAAGGAGGCCTCCTCGGGCTGTGACCTGATTGACAGGCTAGACTCCATTCCTTCACTCTTAATATTCTCAAAGCAACATGAGACTATGCAACTACTCCATCTCCTCGTGTCAGAAAGCACTGAGCTTCAGGAAATGATGCAACCTGCTCACGGGTGGCCACACGGTCACATTCAGCCTCATGTCTTCCTGGCAATGGAGGTTGTTCCCTTGCTGTGGGTTTCAGAGAGTGAGGAGGAGAAAGAGGAGGAAGATAGAGAAAGAGGAAGGAGGAAAATTGGGGGAAGAAGGAGAGGAGCAAAGGCTACTGATCTGGATCTATGCTGGGAAAATCCTCAGCTCCTGAGGTGTTCATCCTCTGCCTGTCTCGGAAGCCCTGCAGAAGAAGTGGGGTTCACTTCTGGATGATGGAGTCATTTGTTTGCTTCTCTCCCTGCTGCGCTCATTCACACCCTTCACACGAAGAGCTGCCTCGCAAGTGCATGACATCAGACCATTGCATGTGTATGGCTTGGGTCCAAGAAGAGTTATCAGGAAGGTATCTGAACTGATGGCATTGACTTTGGTTTTATGAGAAGCCGAAAGACTTCAGTAGGAATCAGAAAACCAAAGACAGTCAAGAGGTTTGGGGACATCATTAACCCACTGCCATCAAGGCAATTCCAACTCATCGTGACCCTATAGGACCAGGTAGAACTGCCTCTGCGGGTTTCCCAGAGTATATGTCTTTCGGGGAGCAGAAGACCTCATCTTTATCCCATGTAGTAGCTGGTGGTTTTGAACTGCTGATCCTGTGATTCACAACACAATGTGTAACACACTGTGCCACCCGGGTTCCTCAGGGACATCTAAAGGAATGAAATGAGATTATATCTGAAAGCAGATGATTTGAAACAACTTTGATAGCCTCTTCCCACAAGAGGAGCCCTGGTGGCATAGTGGTTAAATATTGGGCTACGGTCCACAAGGTCAGCACTTCGAAATCCCCAGCTGCTCCATGGGAAGAAGACTGGGCTTTTATATAGTCTCAGAAACCACAGGGGCAGTTCTTGCCTGTCGTATAGGGTCACCACAAATAAGCATTAACTCGATGACAGTGAGTGTGGATTTTTTGTTCCCTCAATGGATTCAAAAGCCCAAATTGGATGATCTCATTCAAACGAGCCTGACACTGCGAGTGTAGTAAATGCATAGGAATGGGAGAAAATGTACCCACCCCATGCCTGTTTCTTCCCCTGTGACATTCCTTGTAAAAAGCACGCACTCTCCATCCATCTCCCTTCAACAGCTTACCAGAGTAGGAAACGTTGACTGACTTCTCAAACATCTGGGGCACCCTTAAAGTCCTGTAAAAGCTAGCCCCACCCCACCCTCCACCACACACACATACAGAATCAGATTCAGAATTATGGGAAGCCTTGATCTACTGTCTCTGTGTTTCCTCCTTGGGCTGCTCCTCCATGCAAGTGGTAAGAAATGCACGTGGTAAGGGTCTCCCTAGAGAAATGCCAGCTGGAGGTCTTCAAGAGACTGTGGAGAGTCAACCAAGTTTGAAGAAAGCACTGAATTCCAGTGTCTGGCCTTTGGCTTTTCAAGTCAATGACTCACATCTTTCCCGAGTCCCAGGAATTATTTTCCTAACACTTGAGCTGCCTCCATGTTAGCGGGTGACCCAGACAGATAAGAAGTTCATCCCAGCGCCTGCCTGTCAGGCCATAAAGAACACTCACTCAGCAGAATCCATCCTTAAGCGGAGCCCCGTTTTCGAAAGAAACATATCATCTGTGGAAAGAACAGCAAGGCGGGAAGGGGGGATCCCAGTTGTCTTCTCAAGAAAGCCGCAGCTGCAGGGGAATTCTTTTCCTTGGCTGAGCAGCTAGATCAGTTGGGAGATGAAGGTATTGGGAGGTGAAGTTCAGTGGAGATGGACCTGGCTGCTACGTTGGACCAATTCAGGGGTCACGGCTGACATCAGAGCTGAGCAGGGATGGCAGAGAAGAGAAATATCTAATGAAGACTTTTCCCCCCCCTTTCTTATCCAGGCTTCTTGCTGGTGCCCTCTATTCTCCAGCCCAGCACCTTCAGTCAGTTTTGACACAGGATTGCTTTGGGGGGGCTGAGTCTCCCTTTCGGTGGCCCTCCCTGCACTGCCATCAAGAGGAGGCCAGCATGGGTGAAATAGGGTCCCCTCCCTGCAGCTCATCAATGGGAAGAGGAGAGATCATTTGTGTTTCAGGTGATGAAGGGATACTGGTATCTAGTTTTAGGAATTACTTAATGGACCAACCAAAACTAAGCACGTGAACCTCTACTTCCTTTCTGATGTACAATGGGCGGTCATTCCAGGGTCCCGGTGGTAAATGGGTTCTGATGTAAGCTGGGTGCTTTTGGGGGAAGGTCTTGTTTTCATCATCGTCGCCTTTCATCATCAGTACCTTTATTCATCCATTTACTAGAAGATCTATGAGTGAGCATCTGAGAATGATCACCTGAGGCAGGTGGGTGATGCCACACTGTGTGCAGTACATATTACTAACAATACCTTATAGAAAACAACAGACCGCGCTGAGGTTTGTCATTACTCAAATGTCACCATCAGTCAGGGCCTATCTGTATATGGAAATAGTAGATATTCAGCAGGGTTTCCTATCTCATGCTGGGAAAACTCGTACTACTCAACCCAAGCTCAAGCTCACTGCCATTGTTTCTGTCCCAACTTACTGTGAACTTGTAGGACAGACTAAAACTGCCCCTGTAGGTTTCCTGTGCCCTGTGGCAGCTAACCACTAGGTCGGCAGGTGCAAAACTACCAGCCTCTGGAGGCTTTCTACGTCTGTGAAGATTTGCATCATCAGAAACCCACAGGGGCCGTTATACTCTGTCCTATAAGGTGTGCCACGTTGGAATTGAATCGATGGCAGTAAGGTTGGATTTGACTTATCATACAGACTACTCATAAGCCTAAACATGCTGGTCAAACCGCTAGCAGTGGGGGAGCCTGAATATCTATGTCCATGCACAGGTGTGGGTGGGACTGCCTGAAAGGAAATATAGTTCTCACGATTTGGGGAAAGCCCCCAAATGAGAAAGGTGTGGCCAGGTCGGGATATTGGTGGCCTTATGTTGGCTTGGGCCTCATCCCTGTGGTGGATATGCCCCACCTCTCCTTCCCCAGTCCTTGCTGGGTGGGACCCAGCATAGCTCTTTCCTGCTCATCACCTGCGCCTCACCCTGCTGAGCATTTCAGGTTTCTTCAGATAAGCTAAGACAAGCAATCTTTCTCCAGCTAAATCTTTCCATTACCCAGGAGCTACTTGTCACCTTGAGATGACTTTGCATCTTTATTGCACAGTTTGATGATTTTTAATATCAGAACTTCTTGTTGTTCCGATGTACCAGAAACTGGAGGTGGGCAACCTAGTAACCTCAGCGATAGACAACAACTCCAACACAGTGCTAGCACAGAGGAAGCTTGGGGCCGATGGGGCCTGAGGGCATTCGGATGGAGGAGGAAAGGCTATCTATATAGACCTTATTTCTTACAATAAAAGGGTTTTTTTCTTTTCTTTATTCTTAAAGCCTGTGTTTTTTGGGGTTCCAGTCTATCAAAATGTGGAGTAACAAAGAAGCATTATTAAATAGTGAAACACCTCATGGTGTGGATGGGTTTGGAGGATGTTAGACTGAGTGAAGTTCATCACGGAAGGACAGATATTTTAGGAGACCACTGTTATGCAAGGGTATAAAAAAGCAAGGTAAAGGTTTTCACACTGTAAAAAACAAGCTTGGATGATTACCGGTGGGGTGGGGGTGTGGAAATGGATAGGAGGGGAAGCAATTGGTCAGAGGGCAGACAGGTGTGCACTGGAGTGAAGGAAAGAATAATATTTGACCAGAGGGAGAAGAGAAAAGAAAGGTGGAGCATTGTGGTAGTTACATCATCTGTTGTCAACTTGAGACTATTAAGAGTGAAGGGGTAGAGTTTAGCCTGTCAATCAATGACCTCATTTGGAGGCACTAAGGACATAAATAGCTCACTGGTGGTGGGTCACACACTCACTCCCTTTGAGACATTCCTGTTGACAAGTTACATGGAGCTATGCTGATGGCAGTCAGAGTCTTGGAGCTGGAGGAACCACAGGGAGACCCATGCCAGCACTAAGATGCTTCCACCACCACTGGATCCACAAGACTTTTCACCCACTGGCCTGTGATCTCCCTGCACTTGGCATCATTGCATGTGTTGTGGGAGTCTGCAGAGGAATTTACAGACTGGTACTAGACAAATGGGTTAATACCAGACATATGGACTTGATCTGGACTGAGCTGGGATGTACAATGACTCTTAAGGTTCTCTTAATGTACAATTATTCTTTATATAAAGCTCCTTCCTATATACACTGTCTATGAATTTGTTTCTCTAGTCTACCTGGACTAACACAGGCATGGACAGAGCATGTTGTTGCGAGGTTTGATAGTTTAACGTTTCAGTTGTTGAATACAAAAATGATGATTTGAAATGTAAAGCCCCTCTTAAGTCACAATAAAAAAGTCTTTTAACAAGTGTAGCAACTTAATTTTTTGTCTTTTAAGCACATTGTAAAGCTTGGTATTATTTATCCTGCAGCTCAGTGTACACGACACATTAGTATATTATGTTGTAATTCTGAAAGAGCAAGCCTGCTGGAAGGACTGAATGCTTTTTTTACTGAAACTGAAATCCTTTATTATTTTGGCCTATAGCAATTAAAGCTTGAAATTAGAATTAAGGGTGGTACATTTTGATGCAGGAGACCATATAGACATATTAACATGTTGGCAGGATTTTTTCTTTGCAGGCAGAAAGTTGTCATTAGGAAGTATAATACTCATTTTTTGCTTGATTAATTATAGCAAAGGCATAACAAAATATATAGTGTGTGCTGAAGCATGCACCATTTGCAAGATTATGAGTCACGGACAAACTGAGGTAGGAATCCAAAACATGCCGTAAGAAACTCTTCAAACAAAGTATGGAATTTGGGAGCTTGGGGGGGAGTTTCCCCTCCCCCCCTCTCCCCAATACTTTTAGTAAAGATAATTTACTCGCTGAAGACATGAACAAACATACCTGGAGAAAACAATTCCCAAACTGAAATAGCTTGAACTCCCCTCCCAGCTTCCCAAATGTGCCAGGGTGCTAGGCCTGTGCTACTTTGCAAGAACGAGTGCTGGTGATTCAGTGGCTAACGCGCTTGGCTATGAACCAAGAGATTGGCAACTGGAACCCACCAGCCGCCCCAGGAGAGAAAGAAAGGGGCCATGTGCTGCCATAAAGATGACTAGCCTTGGCAGGCCTCTGGGGGCACTTCTACTCTGCCTCCGTCAGGTCCCTATGAGTTGGAATTGACTCAGTGGCAGTGGGTTTGGTTTGGTTTGGGGACTCTGACAGATGATGCTTATGAAGATCCATGGTTAGATCCATGGTTAGGTGTAACACAGAACGCATTCTAACAGGTACTCTGCAGGGCTTCCTCTCTGCCCCAGGCCATGCTAAGTGTTCTCTGATTTCATCTTCCCACAACCCAGCAAAATGTGGGCACCCTTTTGGCATTCGTTTCTATTATTACTATGACAAAACTGGCATACAGCCAGATACCACTCCCTGACGTGTCTAATTTAGTCCATCCTGACTAATGTATGCATTTGTGTAGCCAGCACCCCAGTCAAGATTTAGAGCATCCCTAGCACTCCACAAGACAATGCTGCTCTAGTTTCTAGAGGAATCCCCCTCCCAAATAAAGTTGGCCTCGGTTGACTTAAATAAGATTCCCAAAGCAACACAATAGCAAATAGCCAAGCAGGCAGTCCAGCCTGCTGTTCTGTACGAGCTCTCTCAGGGCTTCAGCATCAGTGGGCTCCTTTGTCATTTCGACAATGCGAGAACTACAATCCACAAGGTCAGACTGAGAAAGGAAGCAAGGTTGAGTGGCTAGCTGGAACGAGCTGCACACCTACCAGGATTTCACACAACAGCCAACCATTGGAATATCCTGGGTTCCTAAGGACAGGCTCCCTAGCTCCATCCTTGGCAATCGATGTCCTAGATTGACCTGCGGCCTTCTCATCTGTATTTTTAATGCATTCCCTGGATGGCCCTGATTCAGCGACTTCATCAGGAAAGACTGTGGAATGCCACAGTGGCAAGTTAGCCAGGAAATGCCAAAAGAAAACTGACCTCCTGGCCTCGCTTTCTGCTCACACGCCCATTGTGTGGCGTTCTCGCCTTGCTGTGTTCAGCGAGGCTGCTCTGTGTGCCTGCGGCGGCTCCGCCTTCAAAATATTTCTGTCTTGACGGCAGGAGAGGGGAAGAACTGAAGGGTCACGCACAAGCTCTTAAACCCTGGCAAAACTCAGTTGTTAGAACTTCGCTCCGTGGCCCTACCTCTTGGAAAGGAGCTGAGAAATGTGAAGGACGACATAGTCTGGTGGGGGGGAGATTGAATGTCTCCGCCGCCGTCCAGCTTTGAGAATCATTTACCTTGGCATTCCTTTCCTGCTCGGGGAGTTTATGGATTCGACGGGGTGTAAATAGTTTTCATCTTGTTTTCCGAGGACCCAACCCCTTGAGTGGGACAACTCCATCTCCTATTGTCTTCCTTTGACTACTGTGATGTTCCAGCCCTAAGAGCGATGCTCTTAGTGAGATGCCGACCGACCCTCTTCCCCACTTCCACGGGTGGTCCCTTGGCATCTTCTAGTGAGCAGTGTTTAGCTCGGTCCTGGCCAGCTACACTTTCTGTCACTGAGACCCTCACCTAACACCTGCCGAGATGTTCAAAGGTAAGAGTTTTAAGGTCTAAAGCTCAGGTGTTTAAGAGTCATCCTGCCTGGCTTCCACCCCAAGCGCCATCATTTGTAGAGTGTGTACATTTGATAAGTGACTTAACCCCTCTGAACCGAATTTCCTCCTGAGTAAACAGGGGTAATTATAGGACCTACCTCTTGGGGCTGTCTTAAGTACGAAAAACGAGAAGCCATGTAAGTGCTTAGTACTAGGTCTGGCATATGGAAAGCTCCCAATAAACTTTGCCTC
>NW_022106189.1:28344835-28384133 GCF_000313985.2 Echinops telfairi
CCTCTTGGGGCTGTCTTAAGTACGAAAAACGAGAAGCCATGTAAGTGCTTAGTACTAGGTCTGGCATATGGAAAGCTCCCAATAAACTTTGCCTCTTTTGTCTAATGGGATGTCTCATAGACTGCTGAGCTGCCATTATCTCCGGGAAAGAAATTCTCTCCCTCTCCTGGGCCAGAGAAATGGATTTCACCGGGAGAAGCCGAGTGGGCGCCCTTTAACCTTGCCTTCAAATGAATCAATTTCAATTCATTTCTCCACTTCCCTTATGAAGCCAGTGTTGACCTGAGTTTTCAGGCCGGATGATGATTTTATGAAAGTTAAAACAAAATTAGCCAAATAATGCTTTTCTGTCCCTGGAAGTCTCACAGCTATGAGGGAGATAGTGAACTATGTTGTGTGTCCCCCGCTCTCTCGCCCGCAGGAGGTCATGTGTTACGCTATCAACAGAAGCCAGCACCATCCTACAAAAGTAAACTCTTCCCCCAGAGCAGCAAGTGAGCTACTTTCAGCTGTCTGTTGTGACATGATTTTTAAGGTGTGTCAGCAGGCCTGTTATCAATTTCCCTTTCTCCCATCTCCGTGCTTCTTCAAAGGGGAGAGTTCATCGAGATCTCTGTCCCCAGATCTTCCCAGCGTTTCCTAGGGCAGATCATGGGGAGGGCAGCTTTAAGCCAGGAAGACTTTCCTCCAAAGGGTGTCTGGGGGCAGGGACAGATGGTTCTAGCTCAGATGTGAATACTCAACCCACCAATGTATGCAATCTATGAAAGAGGTTTCGAAGAGTTTGTGGAACATGGAATCACCAGATAATCGACCTTTTCCAGGGATCTTTAGAAGCTGTCCTCATACATCGGCGCATCGCTGCATGTGAGCACAATCATGTGTACCCACTCTAAACGTCAATGGGCTCAGCCTACTTTGCCTGATCATCTGCCCCAAGGAATGTGACCATGCTGAATTTATTTTCCCCGAAAACAGGGTGTTGCAAAGAACGCTGTGTCCCTGGGGAGTGAGAACAGTGTGCACCTGCCCATTAACTGCACAGTCGGCATGTTGAGTCCACCCTGCAGTGCCATGGAAGAAAAGCCATAAAGATGGCTTTTCCATAAAGATGGCAGCCAAGACAACCCCAGGGAGCTCAGTGATGCTCTGTAACACATGGCCATTGGCGTGAGTCAGAAGGCACTTAACAACAGAGGGCTGGATTTTGTTTCGCTGTTTGTTGAGAGTGATATATTTGGTCAAAGTGATGGATAGGACCTTCAGTTACATAATTTGCCTGTTGTGTATGTTTTAGAAAAATAATAATGATAGAGCTCTTGTTTCATCTCATCTGATGTTTTTTTTAAAGTCAGTAAGAAGCCTACCATATATCACTAATATCTTTAAGCAGAGCCAGGACGAATGCAGTCCGGTGGTACTATGGGCTGAGCTGTGGTCTGCTAACCACAAGGCCAGTGGTTCAAAACCACTAGAGATCCCTGAGCAGAAAGATGAGACTGCCTGATTCCAGAAAGATTTATGATCTTGGAAACCCTAAGGAGCATTTATCCTCTGTCCTATAGGGTTACCCTGAGTCAGAATCGACTGGATTGGCAGTGGTATTTTTTTGGGGGGGATGTTAGGGATGAGGATGAGAATAATGAGGCCCTTGTTTCAGGGGAAACATCATTGGGTTCAGACATCGAGAGAGACAGTGTTTGAATGTGGTTTGAAAATGCAAACTTATTTCAGCTAGTACCCGATGCATAAAATACCGACATGCCAACAGATGCAGGACAAGCGTCACGGCTTTTTGTCTATTCCAGTCACAGTCTCCATCCTGGTTCGATCTAGTACCGATCATTACTGAACAGTTTGATATTTTGTCCATCAGGAACATTTGCACTGGCAGTGCTATTTTGAAAGCATGCATTGAAATACTCTTTCCCTGGATGACTGAGTTGTTTGGCCCCACTTGCATTTTATACTCAAGGTGAGCACCAGAGTGGCCAGGTCAGTGCTTTTGATCAACCCCTGCCCTGTCCAAATGGGACCACGGACCGAATTTCAAACTGAAGTTTGGCTTCAGCTGAGGTTCTGTGCAGTCAAAAGGCAGAAGTGGTGAGCCTCAGGGAGAAAGTAGTGCCTCCTGAGCAGCAGTGTTGGAGAGTGGGCGCAAAGAGCTGGGATGCTGGGGAGGAGAGGAGAGGAGCTGGGATGCTGGGGAGGAGAGAGAGAAGACCGGGAGCTGGGTGAGGGACCTTGTGAAGACCAGCTGCAGGGGTCTGACCTGCCACCGGAAGCAGGCTGTGTTGGGGGGCCACATCTTTCTTAAGGCCAACAAGATCTCAACATGTGGAGCCGGAGGAAATTCATTCAGCTTCAGGTGTCTTTTCTGGAACTCCTTTGGTGACTTTGGAGTGGGGGAAAGTCTTTAATATAAGATTCATGGTGATTAAGGATGCTGTCCGCTAATGCACACCTTCACGGTGCTGCTGATGGGCTGGTTCAGGCATGTGGCACATTTTGGATGCTTTTATAGGGAAGCTGAGACTTATTTTTCTAATAACTCTTTCATCTGCAGCATCTAGTTTTTCCATTAGGAAAACGAAAATAGCTTGTGGAATTGCTTTTTGTCCTTCTGCAATAACAGAGCTGGTCTCTTTGGGACGACTGTGGAATACGAGGTGGGAACAGGGACCCTCCACTCTCCTCTCTCCACAGCGGCTGGGCAGAAGGACGGTTGGTGTTAGTTCCGGGTCAGTGGACTTCCTCCCTAGTATGACGGAGCAGAGATAATTTATGACAACAGACGCTTAAATAATGGACTGTGATCTCTTTGAGGGTAAACCATGTCTATAAATAATTTTAATAACTCCCCAAGAGAGGTTCTAAGGAAACATGGATTTCGATGTGTTTGCTTTACTTTTTCTTTCACCTGGACAAGTGAGATTCTTCTTTCTAGTTGTGTGTGTGTGCGTGTGGTTACTGGTCAGGGTGGCAGATTAAGCTGCAGTAATAAACACCCCTCAAATACTCAAGTGGAGGTTCCTTTCTCTCTCATCCCGGGTGTCCATTTCAGGTTGGCTACTTTCTGCCCCATCCCCTTCCCTCACCCTACAACCCACGCTAATAGGACATCCTTCCTGTGATTGCCATGACCCTGGTCACCTAAGGTCTGATGAACCGGGCTGCTTCGACTCCACTGTTACGCATCACTTTTCTTCATGTTCCATTGGTCAATGCAAGTCACATGATCTCTTGAATTCAACAGGATCTGTATGTATTGTTTAGCTTCAAGGAGAGAGACCCTTTACAATAACGATTATGACAGCATGGATATTTAACTAAGTAGAATTTAATCAACAAGTTATTAAAGAAAGAGAAAGAGCACTCATATCTCTACAATTTGCCAAGAACCTTCTATGTTGTGTTCATGTAGTCTTGACAGCACCATCTGAGATTCATCTTGGCATTGCTACTGAATTTGACTGATGACCATGCTCACTTCAGGTTGGCTTGGCAACATGCACGAGGTCACAGAGCTAGTGTATGTTAGACCTGGAGGGAGAATCCAGGTCCTGCTCACTCAGAGTTGTTCCCAGCAATACCATTGCTCTCACACTCACACATGTACAGTTTGGGGCCCAGAGTACCTATTGTACAAGCTCTTTGTTCCAGGGAAAACACACATTTTAACTGATTAGGCAGCTGGGAGGGTTGATGCTAATAGTGAGGTCCTTCTAGAAGCAGGATGGCCTGAAATAGCCCAGTTACCCAGAGCACACATGTTCCAGGCAGGAAAGCATGTGAACCTCGCAGACCATCAAAACACGGGTGATCAAACTCATTCAGCGTTTACAATTTGTTTTTTTCGTGTGTGTGTTTTTTAAGAACTGTATTTCTGGAGCACTAAAAAATAGAACCAAATCATCTATTTTTAGAAATGTCTAAGAGCAGGGAATTAGTCAGAGTAAATTCATTAATAATACAAGAAAAGAAGTTCACCAAGGCAATTCATTCATATCAGCATGATGTCCACGGCCAGGACAGGAAACCCCGTGCTGAGGCGACATAGGGTTAACCCTTGTGAAGCCTGTGTCCACAGTGTTTACACTATCAGAGAACTCAACTCTAGTCCCTCTCCTGGGTTTATTCTAAGGATCTCATCTGAAATGGCAAAACATCACTTGGCACAATTGTTTAAAATTCTGTTATGAATAGAGTGAAATAGGAGTCTCCTACATATTTAGCTGTGGGGAACTGAGCTTAAGTCTGTCTCGTGTTTGCGGAGTAACTTTCCTATGGTGAAAAAGTACATACTGGAAAAGTTCAAGATGACCCATGAAAATGATTTGGATCTTGGTAGGAGGATCAATTAGAATAAAGGTAGTATAATGTTTCCACTCTTGAAGACCAAGTAAAGACCCAGGCCAGTTGTTGTCCAGCCCTTTCCAATTCACGACGATGCTGAGGGTTTCCGGAGAGAGCTGTGCTTCATCGGGTTTCAGTGGCTGCAAGTTTGGGGGAAGTAATCAACAGGTGTTTCTATCAAGGTGCCTCCTGGTGGCTTCGAACAACAAAGCTTTGGGTCAATAGCTGAACTCTTAACTATTTACCCACCTCTCTGTGAGGCACATGGAAATTAAAAACAAATCCTACATGTCTATAGGAAGCCATGGGAAGAATGTATATAAACCCACCACCATCCAGTCAATTCTGACCCATTATGAACCTATAAGACAGAGTGGAGCTGCCCTAGACAATGTCCCAGGCTGTAAATTATCCCAGAACCAAGCTGCTACATCTTTCTCATGGGGAGAGGCTGATACACATGCCATCTGTATGCCTAGAAGGTAACTCTACTCACTCATGGTGTTAGCACTTGTGTATGTAATTCACTTTTCCATCCTGTCAGTATTCACGGAGAGTCTGTAACATCTTAGATACAGTTCTACATACAACACTGAATAAAAGCAACCAGAACACAGTCTTGTGTAACTTATAATGGGAGGAGAAGATGCGAGAGACACAAAACACAAAGAATGTTGATGAAACGCGCTTTGGCCAAAAAAAATTCCATAAGTTAAAGGAGGCAGGTGCTACTGAGAAGGGCTGTTCCCTTGTTGGCCAGGGAAGGTCTCTATGTAAAGATGAGAGCTGAGCAGAGGTCTGAGGAAAATGGAGAAGCCATCCAGTTAGGTAACTCAATAAAACCAAACCAAGTTCACTGCCAATGAAGCCATCCTAATTCATGGTGACCCTATAGGGCAGGGTAGAGTTGCCCTTGTAAGTTTCCAAAACTATAACTCTCAGGGAGTAGAAAGCTTCCTCTTTCTCTGTCACAGCGGCTGGTGGTTTCCAACTGCTCACCTTGTAGTTAGCAGTCCAGTGTGTTACCACTAGATCATCAAGGGTCCTGCAGTGGGGCCAGGTATTTGACCATAAAGAACACAAAAAGCAAAGGCCCTGTGGGAGGTTGCTGCTTGTCATCTTCATGAGAAAATGAAGCAAACGTGAACTTACCTTGACTGCATTGAGGAAGTTCAAGGTGGTGTGAGAGAAGACCAGGGATGGGTGGATTGGAATCGTAGAAGCCTTGCAGATGATTTTTCAAGACTCTTTTTCACTGATGGAGATGGAGCACATCAGAAGGTTCCAAGCCATGGGGTGGTCAATCTCCAAAGGACCATCCTGACATCTGGGTAAGTGAAACAGATTCAGGTGAGAAATTTAAATGGGTGGGACTATAGCCATAGCAATGAAGAATGTTTGGTTTTGAAATATTTTACAAATGAATCTGAGAGTGTTTGCGTATGAAGGGGGAATGAGTCTGAGAAGAGAGCTCCATCAGAATTCCCTGGTTTGTGAAGCAGGCATTTGGTTTGAGATGGATGAATTTTGAGATCATTAGGCACCCAGGGAGTTAAGCATATGCGTTTGGTATTCAGAAGTCTGATGAAAATAAACTAGGAATCAGATGTATTTGGAAAAGAACAAAGTCCAAGTAGTCACAATTTTGAAGTAGGTAAATAAGGGGCAAGCAGAACAAGAAACTGAAAGGGGATGACCAATGAGGTAGGAAGAGAATTGAGAGAGGGGTACTGTCCCCGTAGCCAATTGTGTCAGGATGAAGGGTGGGTGTTAATTGGCCTTTGGAACAGGGTGAATGCACTCATTAGAACAGGAGCCAGACCACAGCTGATGGACACAGAGGCAGGGACTTTGGGGTGTTTGGTGATGGGAGCAGGTGAAATCCCCCTCAGATATTGCTTCTATCTTGTCAGTGAATTAAGATAAATTGTATTCTCTTCCCAAGCCACCTAGCAATAAATCACAGAATGCTTGAAATTCCAGACTCTATGGCATCTTCTTTCCAGGACATGCTGTGGTCTTGCCCAACCTCTTCAAGGTGAAAAACTGAAAATATATCGACCGCATAGACAGCTTCATAGAGTGTTAACATTCCCTGGAGAGACAACTTTTGGTTTCCCAAAGCTTCCATGAAAATTGTTTTTATTTTTTAATGGTCAAAGGCTTCCATTGGTCTTAACACAACAGGAATCCCTTAGCTAATGACCTAAATTAAAAAGCAGTCACAGCGTGTTCTCCAGGGTAAGATCAGTCGTAGTCATAGCACCACTTCATAGGAGGGTAGATTGAAGCTCAGGGAGATTACGAAATCACTGTAATCTCTACTCAGAATTGCTCATAGGGCCTGGGAGTCTTCAGTGGATGAGAGAACATCACCCATCTGGTCAGTGGTTCTCCACCTTCCTAATGCGGTGACCCTTTCATACCGTTCCTCATGTTGTGGTGACCCTCCCCAACCATAACGTTATTTTCATTGCTACTTCATCACTGTAATGTTGCTTCTGTTATGAATCAGGCGACTCCTGTGAAAGGGTCGTTCAACCCCCAAATGGGTCGTGACCCACTGGTTGAGAACCACTGCATCTGGTGGATGTTCTGATTTAGTTGGCTATCAGTTGCAACAAACAAATCCACCTACAAATGGCTTACATTGTAAATGATATTATTTCACAGCCAAGCCAGGTTAACTCAATGGCAAAACAACATCCGTGTGTGCTAGGCTTCTTTGAGGGTCACATTTTGTTGCTCATGACTTGTACTGATAAGGTAGCCGGAGATAAGGGGACATTTTACTGTGTCCCTTACAGTGCCAGGGAAATCTTCCCAGAAGCTGGTTCAAACGCTGACTGTCGGCTCATTAGCGATACTCTGTTCTCGCCCATGCCTAAGCCACCATTCCGTTGGGAAAGTGAATGCGTACCGTGATACAGTCTTAGACCAAGAATGGTCCAGATCACAAGGCTGAGGCGGGTTTACTCTCCCCAGGGCCATGGTCATTTGGCGGAGAGTGAAGATGAGATTGGGGTAGTAAGGGGCATGGGAGCAGAAGTGTCTGGAAGGAGGCAACCAATGGTCTTTCTTGGCCCAAGGGAAGGACTGGATGTATTTAGTCCAAATTGAGACATGTTTCTCTACACACGAGATTCCAAGATTTAGAACGAAAACAGTATAAAATGCCCACTAAATAATTATACGTTGATATGTGCATTAATACTTTGTATGTATAGTTAACCTAAAGCATTGCCACCAAGTCAATTCCAACTCATAACGACCCTACAGGACAGAGAAGAGCTGTCTCACCGAGTCTCTGAGATTGTAATTTTTCTCAGCTGTAGACTGCCATTATCTTTCTTTCTCCTGCAGAGCACTAGGTCGATATGAACCACTCACCTTTGAGTCCGTGGTGGAGCAGCACGAACAAGGCTCCTTAAGACAAGCAAACTTGTGACCATTGAGTGGATTCCGACTCATGGAAACCCTATAACACAGGGTAGAACTGCCCCTGTGGGTTTCCAAGACTGCAACTCTTTACAGACGCCTTAATATCCTGTATAGTTTGGCTTAAATAAAGGACCCCTGGTGTCATCTGTTTTTTGTTTTGTTTTTTTAACATATAGCTACTAACATTTTTTAGATCACACATCTGACTTGCATTATCACATTATTGGACAGTGCTGGGTTGAAGAATTTTCACCTGGAATTTTCCATCATAAACATAAACATATTAAAGTCAACATCAAAAGACTTTTTCCAAAAGAAATCAAATTCTCAATATTTCTTTCTTTCTGACTGTCTCTTACAGGCCCACATTTCTGCTCTGAATTTCCTGGCTGACAGTGCCAAGGTAGTAGGCTTAATTCTTCCTACAGTTATTCAATAAAAAGCTGGATTCTTAAAAACATTAAAATCACAGTCCTGAGGAAAGTTCATCCAGACTTAGTCTCAGGTCACCTGTCACAGGATTTCATTGACCTTTAGTTGAAAATTAATTAGCAAGTCATTAGGGTTGTGCATTTATACTAATATGAAGTTACTAATAAAACTTAAATTCAAGTTCTCACAGGCTAAGGGATCCATCACCAACCCGGTCATTTATGGAGTAGTGATTATACATTGAGGAGGAACCTAGTCAAGGTCAAGTATTTATAGAAACAAGCATACAGAGAATGGGAGCCATACCTGGTGTTGGGTACCTGAGCCAGCGTTCCTCTAGTGGTTTGCATGTCCTGACTTATGAGGACTTCCATCCCCTTCTCCCCATTCTGGCCTCCTGTTCTTCTTGCGTTCTAGCATACTGTGAAAGTGGCATGGGAGTGGAGTCTGACTTCTTCAACCTTCCCAAGGGGGTAGAAGGAGAATTGGCATCACCAGCTTGGGCTGTCCAAGGCTGATTCCTATGAAGGCGGAGATCAGCTATGGCCAAACATGTTACCAGTTCTGGCACCAACCATCCTTCTCCTGGCACTCTGTGTTTATCTGCTCGGTTAGTTAAGTTGTTGCAGTGGCCACACAGAATTCATGGACCATACTCATAGTTATGGGGCTTATAAGGGAAGTAACAGGTTATAACTTGGGTTTAGGAACCACCCAGGATACAGTTCTTCAATTAAGACACAGCTTCTTTTCTGCCACACTCACAGGTATACCTCTCTCCAGCCTTTGGCCCCTTGGCCTAGACCCTACCCCACTCAAGTTTTCCAAAACTCCGTTAGCCAAAACTCAGGCACCCCACTGAGTACTTGGGTAAGTGCTAGTCTCCTACCCAAGGGCACTCAGCTTTGCCTCTCACTGGGCCAGGAAGCCCACCACCTGCCTCATGCCGATTCTCCTGCTTCTGTCGTCTCTAGTGACACAACTTCTTACCAGATCTTACTCTTTCTAGGACCACGACTGTCTTTTGGATCCAGGAGATCCAACCCAGCTAGCTCAGATCCTAAGGATGCATTTGACTCCTAACTCTTCTTTTGGGGTGGTAATGCAATCCCCCTTTACACCTCAGGGTGGCTGGTTACACCCCAGGGTAGCTGGTTTTCAGTCTAGTGGGGTGGCAAAACTAACCAAGCTAGGGCGTTATGGTGCCGTGCACCTTATTTATCTGGTCTCACCCTCACACGGGGCACATAGCTTATATCATCAGATGTAAGCTATTAATTAAATGTTTCAGTGTATTTATTTATATATATATATATACAAGAGGACTTCATGGAAAATGGAATGAAAAGATAATGGATTTTCCTACAGACTATATATCTTCTATATAAAATATTAAATATTAAGTTATTTTTTGTCATTGTTTTGAGAATGAGTTCCAAAATTTAATAATTTCTATATGATTTTATGGTCTTTTCTGCTTTCTAAGTAGAGACCATGAGGTTTTCTTCTGCTTAGTTACACATCAGCATTATACCGACCATTATGCAGACTATGATTTGGACAGAGCAGGTGAGGGAAAGATAACTAGAGTTCAGAGCTATTAGCTGTCATGATAATTTGTTTTGGGTTTTGTTGTTGTTGTTGCAAATATGCAACTTGTGTCACAGTAAGAAAATATACACATACACTGTTTCACTTAACCGTTACCTGGGAAACGTTGAATGGTTAGGATTCTATATTAGTTCTACTTGCATTCATGCGAAATGAATGGAAGCCAGATTAGAAGGTGACATTTGGGCTAATTCCTAAAAGGAGAAAAAAAAAAGGTGATTTCTAGTCTTTAAGTTTGTTTCCTTGGATGGTGTTTTCATCTAGACAATGTTGCTTCTTTAATGTTATTTAAAATTAAATTTGTTCCTTGGTTCATTACATTATGTAGCAAGTTAATAAGGTTATAAATCATAATTAACTACCACTTTCTGTTCTACTGCCCTTCTGAATTGCTTTATTTTGAACTTTTCTGTTTTCTTTCCCCGTGTAATCTGCTACAAGAATGTGTTAGTTTGGGTTGACGAAAGAAACAAATTCATAGACACTCTTAGGTGTATAAGAAAGAGCTTTATATCAAAGAGTGATTGTATATTAAGTAAACATCCCAGCCCAGTCCAAATCAAGTCCATAAGTCCAATATCAGCCCATATGTCCAATACCAGTCTATACGTTCCTCTTCAGACTCATGAAACACATGCAATGACACCAAATGCATCTCAGCGCTGGTGTGGGTCTCCATGTGGCTACTCCAGCTCCATGGCTCTGACTCCATCAGTGTAGCTTGATCTGGCTGGTCATCAGGAATGTGAAGCAGAGAGAGTGTGTCCCATATCCATGGAGGAAGGCAGGAGTTCCCAGAATCCTCAGGAGAAAGCTGTGCCCACACAGAGTCATCCTTGGCTATGATCTGATTGACGGGCTAGACTCACCTCTTCGCTCAGGTTGACGGGAGATTATGTAACTGCAACAAGTATGCTGTTATTTTTTAAGATGTAGTTCTCATGGGGGTGGGGGTGGGTTGGTTTAACTGGAAACCTGTGTGGTGAGTTGTACTCGTGTGAGCTTGTAGATGCAGGGATCATGCTTGTGTATAAACATCTACTTGTCCATCAATGTTCTCACTGGTCTAACATCTAATCTCGGAAGAAAGACTTTATGTACTTCCAAATAATGATCCATTTGGCATGACACAGTTCTACTTTGACACACATGGAGTTGCTATGAAGCAAAATCAGCTCAATGGCTACTGGTTGCTTGGTAGAGACTCGGATATTAGTATTTGCTGCTGAATGATTTTCATCTAAAAGCTCTGCCTGCATGTGTTTTGATTTTATTCCCCAGTACTTACTTCAGTGTCTACTTCCATTGAAGTGAGAGTGTGTGGGTCTCTCTGGGGGAGGGTTAAATGGATCAGAAGCATTGGTTTAGTCTCGACCCTGGGACTTCCATGATGTGTGAAATCCTAGTAGAGATGGATGTGCATGTCTAAGGAGAGACTGGGAGTCATGTTGTAGCCCCCACATGCAAACACCTCTGCCATAGGACTAGCGACATTCCCAGTAGAAACTTCTCTCTCCATTGGAGACCTGACATAGGCCCAGGCCATGGCGACACATAATGGATGTACTATGTGACCAAGAAGAAGCTTTTGCTTTTGCGAATAACCGAGATTAAAAGAGGAGCCTGGGTGGAGTAATGGGTTACTAGTTGGGCTGCTAATTACAAAGTCAGCAGGTCGAAACCACGAGCCACTTTGCAAGAGAGAGATGAGGTTTTCTACTGCCATGAGGAGTTGTAGTCTCAGGAACCCAGAAGAGCAATTCTTCCCTGTCCTTTAGGGTCACTGTGAGTCCAAATGGAATTGATGGCAGTGAGTCTGATTTTGATTTGAGGTTAAAGGACACTTTTACCTCAGTAGCATAACCTTAGCTATTTTCTTAATGGAAACCCCAAAGAAATTATCTTCCCCATCCCCTATTATCACTCAAAAATCACTATAGAAAAAGTGAATAAATAAAGTATTCCATTCTGGTTTTATACAGACATTTAATTTATAATATGCTCTATAGAGTAATAAAAATAAGGCAAATGCCCGAGTGTGATAAGAACCAAAATATATTGAACATCTAAGATGTCTATAATCATTTTATATCTAATTTCCTCTAAATCAAACTCATTTTTCACAATCCTGAGATGTGATGTGGTGGACAATAAGACTGGTGAGCGATCCTCCCCTTCTTGTACTTCCAATGTGACACTGTGGGTCCTCCATGCAATGTCAGACATAGAAAAGAATTCATCAAACAAGCCCGTCAAGCTTGAACCTCAGAAGGGAAGAAACTTATTTACAGGTTTGTGAGAGACCCAGGGATTCTCTGAATTCATGTTAACATCCCTGATTTCCTCAGAAAGGAGACTATGCTAGAAGAATGTTGGGGTAGTGTTATTTCCCTCGCCTCCCTAGAAATATTGATGTTGAAGTATTCTGGGTATGGAATATAGGACCCCCCCCCCCTTTGCACACACAAAAATACCATTTTGAGACATTCTCAAAATTAGTCTTCTTGGAGCTCAAGAAGTCACGGATCCATCTGATGATATACAGAGAAGGGGCCCAGCATCGTAAGGTAAGTGTGGAGTAGCGCAGTCTGAGAGACTTCTCAGTCGTATGAGCTTTGAACATGAGTATCTGCAGCTGGAGCGTCTCTGTGTGGTGGGGGGTGGGGGTGGAGGGGGGGTGTCGGGTGGTGGTGGTGGAAAAACACAGCACCAGTCTATCCTACCAGAGATAAAAGGTAGAAGGTAGCCTCTAGTGGAATTCCCTGAGAGTCAAGAGGACCATCACAGCCAATGTTTTAAAGTTCTTCTCGGGTAGTGTAAGCCCAGATGGGGCCCTTCTAGGGGCTGCCATTGCCTACCATCCAGTGGCTGGAGCTGTGCCCTTCACTCTTCCGGGCGAGGGAAAGCTGGGGGTTTGCAGCAGCAACACATAGAAGATGACCCCAAAGGATGCTCTCATGAGATGAGGATGTCCCACAGCAGACTGCAAAACAAGTGAACCAGGTTGTGTGAGGCTTACCAATATTATCACTTGGGCATGGGAAGTGCTTGAGCACTCACCTCCAAGGTGGAGGTTCCAGTCCACCCTCAGGCACCTTCGAAGACAGCTCTGGTGAACTATTTCTAAAACAAAGCAGTCATTGGTAATCCTCTGGAGCACAGTGGCACTGTGACACATGTGGGCCTACTATGTGTCAGAGTTGACCCCACAGGAGCTGGGCAACTTAATGTCAATCTACTCCCCTGATAAAGATCCTGATGGTGGACATTCTTGGGGTAATTAGGAAGCCCTGGTGGCATAGTGGTTACACCGTTGGGCTGCAATCCACAAGGTCAGCAGTTTGAAACCACCAGCCAGCTCTGTGGTCAAAAAGGTGGGACTTTCTACTTCCCTAAGCAATTACAGTCGCAGAAACTTACAGGGGGCAGTTCTACCCTGTCCTATAGAGCTGCTATGAGTGGACGTCAACACAATGGCAGTGAGGTTTTTGTTTGTTTTGTTTTTTAGGGTACTTATGTATACTTTCAGAGAAAGAAAGATGACTTGTGAGTTCTCATTATTTTGTTAATTCACTCTAAATCTTAGTTCCTTCATCGCTCTCTCAGTGTGAAACACACAAAAGCAAAAACAATGGCCCCAGGTCGACAGTATTCAAGCTATTCATTGAATCTAAGGTAGTACAGCTCAATCTTTCTACCAGGTCAACTTGACACCAGCCCTGGCTTTGTTCTGTAGCAGTCAAAGTAACTCAAGGAGAAATGCTTTTGCCCATTTCAGCCCGCCTCACTGCCATCAAATCAATGCTGGCTCATAGGGACCCTTTTTGGGTTTCTGAGACTGTAACTAGTTATGGCAGTAGAAAGCCAAGTCTTTCTCCAGTGAAGCTGCTGGTGGTTTTGAACGGCCGACCATGTGGATAGCAGCCTGACATATACCCACTACACCACCAGGGCTCTTCAGAGGAAAATTAAGTATGACATGAAGAAGCCCCAAGCCCACTGCTGGCAGGGTGATTCAGACTCGTAGTGACTTTCCAGGGCAGGATAGAACTGCCCTCTTGGGTCTCTAAGGCGGTAGATCTTTCTGGGAGCAGAAAGCTCCGTCTTTCTGCAGATGGCATGCTTCGAAATCATTAATATGTGTGGATGCCTATCAAGTAATTACGCAAGCCCACACACTCACAAGAAAAATAGAAAGATTCCTGCTAGAAATTTGCATACACAAATTTGAAAAGTTCATTTCTAAACTCTGCTGTGATTTATACACCCACATCTTGATAATGTGAATTATGTATTAAATACATGCTTTAAAAATACTTGTCATTATCATGTACTTTACACAACAATGTGTTACATTCCTCAGTGGAAATTCATTATTAATATATATTTATAGGACACACTCTGATGTATCCAGAAATGTAGCTGCATTTATTGATAACAAATGAAATTAATGAAGCATCTGTGAATGAGATTTTAATTTACTGTTACCTGAAACTTAATAAAACCGGAAAGGCTGATTTGCAAATTCAAGATGCTATAAATGAGATTCGTCTTTAAAGATGGGAGCCAAGGAAAAATAAAATGACTGGTTTTCTTCTTTCCTCTTAGCACAAAGCGCAGTTCACTAAAGACTTCAATATGAAAATGACATTGCAGTGACCTACAAAGTACAAGCAGTAGACTCTAGTCTGGACAACCTACCCGCAAAAAATATATATATTTCCGTCCTGTGCAACTGAGTATGATACCTTCCAGGCAGTACTTGGAGGTGAAACAAAAGAGAGATTACCAGAGAATAAAAACACAGAATACAAAGAATGTTAATTGTGGTATCATTTAAAACGCCATATTAGACCATCAAAATGCAACCTAATGAATAAGAGGATTTATTTGAGCCTCACACCAGCTAAGTACGTCTTCAAATGAAAGCACGAGGGATTACAGAGATTGAAGAAGAACAAAGGGAGACGAGGGGAGAGAGGAAGGGTCCTTGTTGAGCTCAGAGCCAGGAAAGACACAGGCCTCAATGCACGGTCAGTGGGAGAAGTTGAACATGCATTCCCACTTCTCCAACACCCTGTGCTCTCCACAGCCGGGCTCTTGATTCCCAGTCAAGTCATTGGCTCCACCCTGGGCAATATTTTTTCAGCTTCTAACGCTGTCACTCTGCTATTTATTTCCCTTTCCGCCACACAGAAATGGAGACTTAATAAAAGCATATTTTATTTCCAATCTGCTATTTCATGGTTCTTGCCCTGATAATCATGACTTCTGTTTATTGTGAAACAATTTCTTTTTTAAAAGGCGAGTGTCTTGAGTAGTCAGATTTATGCACAGGCTGTATTTTGAGTGCTAGCAAACTTCCCGTCGGCTACTCTGGCTCTTCTCCATGGGGTGGGGACAAGATGGATTGAGTGATTGATGGGCTTCTTTGGTGAGTGAGGCTCCTGGTTTGACTCCCTGAGGCCAGAGCTGAACAGCCTACGCAAAGTGGAGGGTTGATAAATCACTCAAATACTTTTGCCCAGGTTACCCTTGAAGCCCACAACCCTAAAGAGATCTGAGGGTATGGGTAAAAATGCTGATAGGATTCAGAGGCATCCAAATCAAGTTCAAGGTCCCACACTCCTCTGAAACAGAATCATGTTCTCCTTCAGCATCTCCTGTGGAAAAGGTTTATTGTCAAAGCAGAGATGTCACTTTGATGACTAAGGTGAGCCTGGCCAACCCAGGATCTTTCCAATCACCTCCTTTGGATGCAAATGCTGGACAATGATAACGGGGAACAGACACTTTAGTTCATTCACACCGTGATGTTGGCAAAGATTGTAGACTAAACCAGGCGGGGTCTGCCAGAAGAATGAACAAATGAATCATGGAAGAATTCAGAAGAAGAATTAAGAATCAGGGTGCTCCTTGGAAATGAGAATGTCCAGACTTTGATTTACTTACCATGGATGAGTCATCCAAACAGATGGATTTCTATAGTGAAAAAGACCCGGTTGGTGAAAGAGAGGGTCAATCAAATAAGGGATACCCTCAATGAGATAGATTGACATGGAGCCCAAACAATGACCCCAATATACCAACATGTAGAAGACAGTGTTTCCTTCCATTGCACATAGGTGGCGGGGAATCTGAGTATATAATGTAGGCAACTGGCAGCAACAGCAACCCCGGGGACAAGGGGTCAGAGGGCTGTGCCCTGAAAACCCGTCCTATCTCTTTGAACCTTTGTATGTGAATTGCGACAAGTGCCTTTTCCTGCCTTCGGAGATGATCAATGACCGCATGAATCAATTCATTAATAAACTAACAGACCGAGGCAGGAGAGATGAAGCAATGTGTCCCCAGACCACAGAGTCAGCAAGCAGTGGTGCAAGAGTTTCCACCCACTTTGGCCATCCCAGTACACAAGTTGAAGGCTCGGTGGTTTGAACCCACCCAGAGGTGTTTGGGTCGAAAGGACTGGCAATCTGCTTCCCAAAGCACACAGCCTTGAAAACGCTATGGAGCGCCCTTCTCTTCTACACACCTGGGGTCACCTTGCCTCTGAAGTCTACTCCACAGCAACTAGTAACAAGAGCATCATTAAGACCATCTCTCCAGAGATCTGGTCTAAGACATGGATGTCTTTCAGCAATCCATGCAACAATGCAGCTATTCTCCATTTGTGATGTGTCTCATCACTTCCGTGATGTGACCCGATGTAAGCAGCCAAATAATTGTAAGAGGAGTGTCCTCAGGGGAGGGACCTGCATCTCAGGTTGATGGACATCCTGGCAGTCCTTGCTGGCTCTTTTGCTCACTTTGGACTCCGCGTTAAGCTCCTCATCATTTGACCTCCAATTTTTGCAACTTGAGTCAACAGCCTGTCATAGTGCCTGCCGATCTTGGGATTCTTCCATTTCCTCAGGCTGTGTATCAACAGCTTTCCATCTGACCTGCTGATCTTGTATTTGTCAGCCCCTGCAGTGATGGGAGTCAAGAGAAGCCCCCATCTGATGCCTGATCCACAGACGTCTATATCTACATGACCCATTTCTTTGAGATAAATCTCTCTCTATGCATATGAAGCTTCACTGGTTTGGCTCCTTCAGAGAACCTTGCAGAAGACAGGGATCTTGAATCTAAAAGCTTGGAGTGAAAATAAGAAAGCTTATGCCTTTTGTGAATTCCTTTCTTTGTGATTTTGCTTTTTACAATTTCTGAAACGATCCCGACACCTGTCGGTATGAGGAGAAGTTACATTTGCCTTCGACATGTTTCCCTTGGTGCTTGTCCTCTCGTACCCTGAACGGACCAGCTAGTAACATCTTCACTCGGTGACCACTGTAGTTTGGTTGAACTGGCCCTCTAAAGAAGGAAACCAAAACAAGGGCCATTCAGAAAACATGCAGAACTGCCTCTCAAGGAATGTCAATGGGAAGAAGGTTGGAGTCACCTCGGGTCACCCTGGGGTTATAATTTTACTCCTCTATAATTTTTGCTCCTATATAATTAAGCACACAATCTGGAAACCAGCTCTAGGGAGGCCATGTATATTTTTATTTTTTACTTGCTTCCTTCCAACCCTATTCCTGATACCCCTACCTTGTGAATTAAGTCAGTGCCTTGCTTCCTTTGTGACAGCATTTATGAATTAATTACAAAGCAAGAATGCCACCACCCAAATTACCAGGAACGATTCGCCCTCACACTTGAGTTGGCGAGGCAAAAGTGTAAAGTATTCCTCCTTGGTTAGAGTTATAATACCAGGAAGCCTGCAACTGACTGGATCCCAATTTGGGAAAATGTAGTTTATGCATGCCAGTTGTTTCATCTGATCTGTCCTGGGTACTGTCGAGGCAGCTCCAAGTCATGGGGATCCATGTGTGGAGAGTAAGAAAATGTCCCAGTAGAGTTTTCAAGGCTTTCTGAAATAGATCACCAACCTCATTCTGGGTGGCTTCAAACTGCCAACCATTCAGTTAGTAATTGAGAGTCCCATAGACAGCCTTGGTGGAAAAAATATATATATTAAAAATCCTGTAGCTCAGACCCCCTATGTTGAAACTTTACTGGAAATGTCAATAATCCATCCAAGCGATTGCACCCCTAGAATTCCACACCTCCCCGGAGGGCCTCACCCCTCTCCCCACAGTGAGGGCCCTTGAATACAAGCCTGGGGACCACTTCATTTTACCGCATCACCATCTGGGGCTCCTGCACTCCCGTCCCCACTTATGCCATTGATTTCCCAGAGAGCTTCACGGGGCCAGCATTTCCTATCCTCCCCATACCGCCTCTTTAAAACGTGACCATGGTCAGTTTGCTTCGCTGGGTAACAAATCTCAAGTGGCTCGCTTACCTCCTTGCCTCATTCCTATCAGCCAACTCTTATTACCTTCCACACCAGAACACTCTGCCTTAACTCATTACCTTTTAGCAATCTGACGTGTCTTCTCTGCCCTTGCCCATCCAGAGAGTCCTCCTTGTCTCCCCAGCTTCAGCTCCCACATTGTCTCAGCTGTGCAATGCCTTTTTGTTGGGGTTTCTAGCATGTCAGACAGCAGTGCTCATCTGTAGCTCCCCATCTCCATTTAGACCCACTATCACACCTCTATCATAACATCGCATGTACTTGTACAAAGACTGGTTTCCTCCATTCTACTGTGACCTGCTTGGCACGGGACTCATGCCCCACCGACTCTGCATCCAGTGTCCAACACAGGGTCTGATATTTAGAAGGTAACAAATAAATATTTGTGGCATGACTCAAAAGCAGCTCAACTCATTTTTCCAATTTCCTGTCAACCACCTCAGAACAACCCATTCAGGTCCTCGAGAAAATGATTTTCATTGTCTTGGATTTTGCAATAACGCAGACATTCTGTCTATAGCACTTATTAATCATAATAACACTGAAATAATTTCTCTGTGCAAATATTCAGGGTCTCATCCATAACTAAGTGAAACATGGTCTAAAATGATCAATCATTATTTTCTAAACCAAAGACCCTGTAATTAAGGAGTCTATCAATGTGCCAACAACTTGTGGGTCTGGAAATTAATTTTTGTTTGTTAAAGGGTCTTAAAGATAATGTAATAGAGGCCCATTGTGAAATGGATTAATAAATCGCTTGTCTTGTTTCACTTGTTCTCTTCTATTTAAATTCTGTGGGAAAGTATGGAAAACTATGCTGCTTTAGTCCTGTAAAAATTTGACCCAGTGCAGGCTTCAGTTCATAGTAAGAACATGCCTCCGTCCTCCTATGGACATGCATGTGACCGGAGAAGGTGTGGAGTTAAGAGGTGAGCACCTGAGCACTCGGGTTGGGCCATAGATGTAGGTCATGTCACACAATCTTCTGTTGTGTTCATTCATTGCACAACTACATGCAGTGTCTTTCTTCGGTCATGCACCTGTTGCTGTTTTCCTGAAGTCCAGAGAATGGACTTCAGAGGCCCCAGGGTTGCACAATAGTAACGAGCAGAACCCAGGTCTGTCTGACTCCAATGTCCGAGTCCATTTAATCCTATCTTTGACCCATAAGCATTTGATACCGAGGGCTGTCCTGGATTTATTGTTTGATGTCGCCTCTTTGAAGCACTTGAAGGAAATCCCAGGAAGGTCAGGGTCCTTAGGAAAAGAGCCCTTTGATACATCGCTAAAGCATTTCTGAGCTGAAACCAAGCTTGCTGACCCTCTCATCCAGCACCTTAATTGGAAAGAAGACGCAGAAAGAGGCCTTGGGCTCCTGCTACACCCTGTTAATTTATTTATTCATCCCACCAATATTTATGGAACACCTTTCTTCTACAAAACAGCATTATACTCTCATGTTAAAAGAGCGAACAAGACAGATTTGCTCTGAAGCCCTCGTGGAACTCGAATCTTTCCTGAGATTAATTGGATGAGGAAAAGTGAAATGAAAGCTGCTTGAACTGTTGCCCATGCCGGGCAGTAGAGTTGCATTGCTGTGTTGTGGCTACCATGTTTCAGACCAAAGGAAGACCCATTTATAACTTTGTTGCACATCAGAAAGCTGTGCTTTTCCCAAGAGCTCAGGGGTAGAATAAAAATCCTTCTGTTTGCAGAGGTGGAACAAAAGCTATTGTGAGTTCTTCTTCCCCAGGAAGCTCACCCTGATGCACCCTGTCTGGGCCAGATGCTTCCTTATATGTTGTCCTGGTTGGTGCCAGCTGCCAAGGAGTGGGCTCCAAATCATGGTGATCCCAAGCACAGCTGAAGGAATTGCTGCCTGTTGCTTTGTGGTCTGTGAGCCTTTCTCTACTTGATTTCTAGAAGTAGGCCACTACACTGTCCTACCTCGCCTGTTCAGCATCATAGCATCACATGGAATGGGTGGTGGCCACACTTAAGATGCACTGGCTAAGAATCAAATCCAGGTCTCCTGCATGGAAGTTGAAGAGTCTTCCACTGAACTACCATTGTCTCCCGTTTTCCTCTGCCTCCATTATTGCTGTCCAGGCTCCTGTTAGCTCCTTGCTGCTCGTCAGTGACATGCCAGTGGACTCTCTTAGATTTCAAACTTCCCAAGACCATTAACAACTTTTCTCATCAGGACACATCAGGAGCTCAACACCTTCATACTTACTTGTTGACTGATTGACTGTCTGTCTGACTGTAAACTTGGCCTAGAGTTTCCTTTCTAATGTTAAGTTATGAAACTGAAATTGCGGTGGGAGTACTAGCAAGAGCAAGGCATTTTATGCATAGAGTAACGTGGACTCACTCTGTCGGCTAAATGCAGTTCAATGTGGGGGAAAATAAACATTTTCTTTGATCTTGAAAGATAGAATGTTTGTTTCATTGGTGGTTTTTGGGAGAAGGAAATCCTTTCTTTTTGTTTTATTTTTTTCCAGATATTTACTTTCCTATTTCTAAGTAATATGTTCATACACTTAATCATTTAAAAAAATGTGTAGGTACTATCTATTGGGACCTTAGCATGAAGGGTGGTATTTGGTTTTTTAATATGCACTGTCCTTTGTCGCCTGGGAGGAGATGGGGCTGTCTGTTCCTCTAAAGATTCACAGTCTTAGAGACCTTGGGCAGAGGGGCCGTGAGTCTGACTTAACTCATTGGCAGTAGGTTCGGTTTGGTTTTGGCTTCTTGTCAATTCCAACTCTCTTACCATACTTCTGAAAAGCTAACATAATATTTTGGGTAAGTCAATACACATGATCGAGTATATTTACCTACATTTGTCTGTAGTGTTCCTAACTGACTACTGCAATGTGGAATATGATTATATTCCAAATTTGAAATTAATAATTGCTTCATATTTTTTCCGGCTGGAAGACTGTAATTTCCTTTTTTTTTTGCTTCTTGAGCAATAATGCATCCCCACAAACCTCTGATGTAACTAAAAGTCTCCTCTGAGCATGGTCTTGACCATCGGCTCTGTGATAGTTAAGGTTTATTGTGTCCACCTGGCCGATAAACACATGTGGAATTAATTGAAAGGTAGCGAGATAAATGGCTCGGTGAGCCTCACCTTTCTAGTTTTGTCTCTTGCTCTCTGATGGTTGGACTAGTATGTGGCTGCCTTAGCTAGTTCTCTGCCTCAGCTGGCAAGGCTCACTTCCTACGAGACACCCCTGAGGAGAAGCCACATGGACTTACCCTGATGCATCCTTGGGTGCTGGAGAAGCTGCGTGGAGACCCCTGCCAGCGCTGAGATGCTTACACTGCCACTGGATTCAAAGACTTTCTACCCACTGGCCTGTGATCCTCCTGCATTTGGCATCATTGTGTGGGTCTTGTGAGTCTGAGGAGGACTTTGGTGTCAGACATATGGGCTAAGTAGGACTTATGGGTTTGGACTGGACGGGGTTGGGATGTTTCTGAACATGCACTTAACCTATATATAAATTTACATATATGAGCTTCTGTGGATTTGTTTCCCTAGTTTACCCAGACTAACACAGACTCCATTTCCTTTTCTGGGGCACAACCCTAGTAATGAAGCTCATTGTCCTGCTCCAATCTGGGCTCGCTGTTCTGAAGCCACACACCTGCCATTCCGGCTTAGGCCTTCACCATCACATGGGGGTGTTCCCTTGGCCTCTCTCTGTGAGAGAGCTCTCGTTTCCTATGTCTCAAGCCTTCACCATTCACATTGGTGGTGCACAGTTTCCAGAAGCTTCCTGCCACAGGGTGCATGGCAGGTAATATTTTAAGATTTTTGCATGTCTGAGAATAACTTCTTAGCACTCTCCCACTTGATTGCTGGTTTGCCTGAATATAGAATTTTAGGTTGAATATCTTTTTTTTTCCCTGAGAAATTTGAAGGAATTGCTTCATGTTGTGAAAGTTTTTAACCGAAGCTGAGTTAGATCCCGAATCGTTTATGTGCCTTTTTGTCCCCTGTCTGTCACCTTTGGGGCGCGTGCCATTATCTTTGTGTTCTAAAATGTTAACACGAGGTTTCTTGTATATTTTTTATTTTATTTTCCTCACTAAATGACCTAGACCCCATGCACCTTTTGGATCTGGAAACGAAAGTCTGAGAGTAGGGACTTTTCGTTCAAAATGTATTGACTACATTTTCCTCTCCTCCCCTATTTACTAGTTCCTGGAGCTCGGAAACCATCCCATGCTTTGAACCTGCAGCCCTTGGAAAGTATCCTCAAAATGTTGCGTTTCTTCTCCGTTTCTCCGAAGAGACCTCAACTCTGCCTTCCGTCATTTCACTTCTAACGTAGTATTTTTAATAAAAGCGATTTTTCCTGTTCTCTGGATAGTCTTGTTTGTAGCATCTGATTTCAAAGTCCACCTGGGCTGCTTGTCTCTTCAAAGATCACCATTTTTAAAATATCATTTACTCACAAATCTGCCCCGTGTGCTTCAAGTTGACTTATTCTATCTCTGGTTATTTGTCTCATCTAATCACTGTTCCTTAAAACACTGAGGCTCGTTGGCTGACATTTAAGAATGAGAGACTGGAATGCTGATGAAAAGCTCTTTGGGATGGTGAGGGGGAACTTGGGGGATTCGCTGTAAGGGGGAGGAGGTAGGAACATAGCTGTTTTGGAGAGAGAGAGGCTGAAATGCATGTACGTATCTATGTACACATCCATCATCGGTGGGCTTTTTGTTTCATTTTGTTTCCCTTTTCTTTGAACATAGTTCATTCCCCAAATAAAAGTCTTGCCCATCTCCTGGGACTGAGTCTGCTTGCCTAAGTTATAGTAGCAAAGCAGGAATGGGGAGTTTGACATAGAGTCTCCCCTTTCAGTCTGTAGTCTTTCACTTGCTCCCTGTTTTTTATCAGGGTTTTTCAGGCTGATGGGCTGGGGTCCCTGTCTCCTTTTAACCAAGTGTGAAACTCACAGTCTTCCACTGAAGTAGAGGAGTGAGGCTTCCCTGGTCTGACCTTGTAGAAGGAGAAGAGGTGATCCAAGGACCTGAGCAGTCTTACACAGTTGTTGGAGGAAATGTCTTGAGTTCCATGTGCTGCTTTGATCAAGCAGAAGCGTACAGTTTTAGAGCCTTCTTCAACTTCTCAGACACAGAGCGACTTGTTTGGTTGCTTACTCCGCACATCTCCACTCTATTAAACCCCCTTTGCGTCTGTCGGCTATCTTCCAAGACTGCGTTTCTTTTTTTTTTTTTAAGGTTGATGTCTTCCCTTGTTCTCCTTGTGTTTACCTATCTTAGTCCTTTACTGCTACTAATCACTTTAAGGGTCAGAGACAAACTCACGTGGCCAAGCTCCCATGTTTTAACGGGAAGTCTACAGCAACAATTCCAGAGACAGACTATTGCCCCATATGGCCAATGAGGCCATTAAGGCAAATCAGAGTTTACAGCAAGCTTCAGGTCATAAGGAGAGTGAGGGAGCACGTTCATTCTCTCAAGGGTGCTATTGACATTGTCCTTACATGCGGGGCCCCAACACTGACTGCAGTGTTTTGTTTCCTTCCCGAGATCTGTCCAGCCAAGCTCCAGGCCTGTTATTTATAAAAGTCTGCTCCAAACTCTGAAGTCTCAAGAAAGATATATGGTATTTCCAAAGCTTTATGCTCACCCCTCAAATGTATCCTTAATTTATTTCCTCGAAACCAAATAAATAAAATATTGTAGGTGCATGATGGAATGGCTCCAGGCTGGAGCTGACTGTGACGCCACTACAAATCTTGTGTTGGTTGCTCCCATCCAATGTCCCTGCCCATGCCTCAAAAACACACTCAAACCATCATTAACCTCTCAACTTATGAGTTGTGTTATCAGCTCAGAGGGATGTGTAAATATTTGGGTGAGGGACCATACAGAGAGGAGCCAACTGGAAGATCTTGAGTGGTTTCTTTTTCCCATGGAAACAATTTGCAGAAGTGTCTTTTTTTTCTTTTCCTGACCATACCATAGGACTTTCGGATCTAAAAACAATGTTATTCCCTGATGACTCATTCTAGATTTCAGGATGTTGGATCAGACAGGACTAAACTCAGAATCTGGCTCTACCTACTACTTTTGAGCACATGATTCCAACAGTCTAGTCTTCCAGTGCCATGCACATAAATGTGGTAACATTTGGTCCCTAACTTTGGCTGGAACCACAGTGGACATGGGAAAATCAAGTAATGGGGGAGAATTATATTAGTGCACAATATCAGAGTCACAAGGGATCATACGGACAGCGTTGTCTTCTTTTAGGCATCTCCTGATAAATTTCAGTTTTCTTAAAAATTTTATTTTGGAAAAAATGCAAATGCAGCCAAATTGAAATGACTTTACAGTGAACACCAGCAGGCTGT
Source organism: Echinops telfairi (assembly GCF_000313985.2). Classification (NCBI taxonomy): domain Eukaryota; kingdom Metazoa; phylum Chordata; class Mammalia; order Afrosoricida; family Tenrecidae; genus Echinops; species Echinops telfairi. The sequence goes on from NW_022106189.1 coordinate 28,369,442, forward strand.
TGCTTAGATTTCACTGTGAACATTTTACTAAACGTATTTCTTAATCTCCTGTCATATGTCCTTCTAGGCTTCCCTCTATCCACCATTCCATCCATCTCTCTCTCCTTGTTTTACATGTTACAGAAATTTCAGTCTGCAGAACACCTGTACACTTTCTTCAGTGTTGCAGCATGGATGTTATTAAATGGAGCCTGCAGTGAAATGAAATCACTTGGTTTAGTTGTTCTATCCAAAGCCTTAGCATCCTTTGTATCCCACCAAATGCGTGGGTGGGATCATTGCATATAAGGTCTAGAGGACTCTAAAGAGGGGATTTGTGAATTTTGCCATTCTGATGGATATGACTGAGCCATTTCAGAAGCAAAAAGAGAGAGACTCCCACAATGAGCAGAAAGAAGAGGCATGCTTGTCCAGGATTCCTGTATGGAGGAGGTCTGATGTGGGCACTCAGACCAGCCAGTGCTAGTCCGTTGACAAACAGCTAACATTTCACTTTGATGTGCATTTTATATGGGACAGAACTATAGATTCGTCCCCACTTCTCCACCCCTCACCCCCACTTCCAATATCTTCCTGTAAGTACATTTGGGGAAAACAATGGAGTGATTATTCTAAAATATGAAAAGACCACTAGCTAAAACTATAAGCACATTTGCTGGAAGCTGGAGAAAGGAGCTACATCAAGATTCATGACGCAGGCTAAAACATGAAAAGCAAGAAGAGTTGGAAGTTTAGTTGAGACATGCCATGGTGCACACCTTGTTGTGTTAGACTGGGTTGACTAGAGACACAAATCCAGAGACACTCATATAGACTCTATACCAAGAAGTAATTGCATATTAACAAAACATCCCAGCCCAGTCCAGATGAAGCCCATATATCCAAAATTAACCCATAAGTCCAACACTAGTCCAGAAATCCTTCTTCAGACTTAGGCAGCACATGCAGTGATGCAAAATCCATGAAGATCACAGGCCAGTGGGTGCAAAGTCTTGTGAACCCAGTGGTGGTGGAAGCATCTCCAGGGCTCTCACAGGTCTCAGCATGGCTCCACGTGGTTTTCCAACTGGAAGGTGAAATCAGAGAGAGTGTGTGGAGCCTGCCTCCGGGGAGCAGAGAGAGGAAGGGCAGCTTTCGAAAGCCATTTATCTCAGTTGCTCTCCAATCAAGCTGTGACCTGATTGACAGGCTAAACTCGACCCACATGTTCCTATGGGAGCCAAGTTGGCACACTTGTCATCCTTCATTCATTGACCCTAGAGGCCCTGTTGAAGTTCTCTGAGGGAAGGGCTGTGTATGCCCTTGAGGAAGTCACTGTTTTCCTGACAAGCCAGTTAATTCATGGATTTAGGTGCCACTGCTCCTGTCTTAGGATTCCAGGGCAGCCCACATCCACCGGCTACCTGGTATCCCTGCATCAGAACTCCAGCTATCCTTTCTAAGTGGTTTGTAACCATGCAAATCTGATGATCCTTTTCTTCCTTTACGCTAAAAAGTATTAGTTGGTTGAGCATTTACTTCAGACATGTCTTGGAGTTATTGTGTATTTTGTCCCAGAGTGCCACAAGAATGTGTGTCACTTGATATAAACAGTGCTACCTCAGTTGTCGAACTCAACTCATTCAAAATTCATGTTTGAACCTGGAAACAAGACCTGAACATATGCTTCCCACAAGAATTCATGGAAAACCAAATCATTGGTTCTGAGGCCCGAAAGTTCCACTTATAAATTCCTTTTTCCTGGGCGTTAAAGCACTTTGGAGGCTTTTGGCCTTCTCCCTTTTCACTGTCTCAGAGAGGCTATGTCCCATGAGTTGTTTCTGATAAACAAAATCAACAGGACCTTTGCAACCTCTTCAATGGCCGGGGTTCTTTGTCTTGCAGTTGACCATTTCACGCCTTTCTCTACATAAGCTGCTTTCTTAACATTTTCTTTGTCAAAAATGTTGATCATGTTGACTTAGCCATATTATCTTCAGCTGCCCCATCAGAAAAGTGATAGCCTGATTCAACTTTAGAAATGTTTTCTCTTTTTAACTCTTTCGTGGTACACACAGTTTCCTCGTAGCTTGATTACTGGTTTCATTAATTTTCTTTGGAGCCATGGTTATGGTATTTTATGCGAATGAAATACAAAAAAATTAAAAAGCACAGTGATGTTTTTTTTTCTCCATCCTTTTATTAAGGGCTCATACAACTCTGATCACAATCCATACATACATCAATTGTGTAAAGCACATTTGTATATTCATTGCCCTTATGTGATGAATGTTTTAACGCACTAGCACATGCTCTACATGACTACATTCTGTTTGAGAAAGAAGGACATGTACACTGAAGTGGCATACCTTTGTGTCCTCCACAAGACATGATCTGTAATTCATTCTCACCCATACAGGGTTGTTCAAGTTAGGTTTTTGATTCTACTATCAATAAATATTGCAAACTCAGAGCAGACTTTTTTGAACTTTGCTGTTCAAGTTGGGGAAAGTTGGAGTTGGGAGCCATTCGACAACCAAGATATCACTGTATATATATTTTTGTTTTCCCAATGCACGTAATGGTTACAGTAATCTATTTACATGTGCAATCGCAGAATGAAAACGTTTATATACTGTGACCAAAATGTGACCCAGAGACAGGATGCTGTTGGAAAATGGCACCAAAAGCATTGCTGGATGCACAGTTACCAGAAACCTTCCCCTTGTAAGAAAAACACAGTATCCGTGGGGTACAGTAAGGTAAAACAAGATACACCTGTATGTGCTTTCTGCTCGCAACATGTCTTGCGTCCTCTTTGGTGATGGCCACTGTATTGTCTTTTGCCCATCTTCAAATTGTGTATGTGTGTGTCCTCACGCTTGAGTTACAAGAGTTCTATATATTTTCTAGATACGTGATCCTTTGCCAGGTATATGGTTGAAGGGGACTTTCTCCCAGTCAGTAGCTTGTCTTTTCACTCTGCTCACTGTCCTTCCAGGGGGGAACATTTTTAAAATTTTATTTTGCGAGGCCTAATTGATTATATTTTTGTTATGTGCTCCATGTTTTCAGCATCACTGCTAAGCACCACCTCGTTGGCCATAGATTTTGCCGATTTTATCCTGTGGTTTTCTATTTTTGGTAAGTTTTATAGTTTTACATTTTTGCATTGAACTTTGTCAGCTGTTGTGAGTTATATATATATATATTGTGAGCCTTAGATCAACATTCATTTTCTTCCTATAAGTTCTTCATTGTCCAGCAACATTGGTTGGAAAGATGAACCTCTGTGCCTTTGGAACCACTCAGTTGGGTACATTTGCATAAGTCTTTTTCTGTATTCTCTATTCTATTCTGTTGCTCTGTGTCTATCTCTCTGTCAATAGCTCACTGTCTCCATCGCTGAAGCTATATAATAAGTCTTACTTTCAGGTAGAGTGATTGAATTCTTCTTTTTAAAAAATGGTTTTAGTGAGTCTGGATACAGTTTCTCCCATATCAATTTTAAAATAAATCTGTTGGTGCCTACAAAACACTGTGCAATGATTTTGATAGCAATGTCATTGATGCTATAGATCAATTTGGGAAGAGTTTACATTTGGATGGTGCTGAGTCTTCACATGATTGACATCTTTTAAACATTTCTTTTGAATGGACAATTTTAGCCATTTTAGAGAGCAAGGGATTGACTAGAGGCATGTGTAACGAAAGTGAGGTTATTGAGAAAATCAGTTAGTTATCCGGAGTTCAGATGGAAGGATTGAAATGAAAACCATGGGACCTGAAACCAGAGTCAGCTGGAAAAAAGACTGTCAGCTTACTGTGCACATTCCCAGTAGGCAGGCCGAAGACTTCGTAGCTCTCCCCTGCTCAGACTTTGATGTCTAGAGGAAATATTTACTACCTTGGGAATACCACATTCACCTCAAGTTTCTAACTTTTTTGGGAGAGGATATGAGTATTCATCTGGAGATGTACAAGGGAAGTCAAAAAGTATTGCTGCAAACCCATTGAACACACAAAGGCTATCCCAGGCATCCGTGAGCTGAAATGAGGTAGTAGTGGCCATTGTGAGTGGGTACATGGTATACCATGCTAGAAAGACAAGTTCCAGAGGACTAACATTGCACTCATCATGAAAATATCACAATGTGGAGCATTTGTTTCACACAATTTCCTCCATCTAGGCCAATACACTGTTGAAGGTGGTGTTTTCATCTTTCCAATGCTTCCCAGAAGAATTCCACACTCTTTAATTTATCCCATCAAAACAGTAGTGTTGACACCCTTGACGGACTCAAATCATGTTCCTTGTCAATGTTCTTTGAATTTGAGGAACGGAAAAGAATCCTGAAGGAACAAGATTAGGGCTTTAGGGAAGATGGGGAAAGTTTTCCAACGTACATAAGTCTTGTAGCTCTTGCTACCATTAAAGGATGAGCAGGTGCATTGCTGTGTTGGAAAACAATATCTTGGTGCAAATTTCCTGGTATGTTTCTCACCAATGCAGTTTACAGTGGCCTTAAAACTTTTTCATACTAAGTCCCTATGATCATCCTGTGTCCTTCAATAAAATTAAATAAGATTATACCTTTCAAATCTAAAAAAACAACATACTGGACTTTGCATATCTTTTTGGAAGTTACTGTGTTGATGGGAGCTACTTTTTCAAGGCACCCTTTGGAGACTGGGCAATGGTTTTACTGAGAGAATTGATTGAAGAGACATATTTAAACACATTTTATTTGGAATAGACTCATGTGCATATGAGCTGGACCCCAATAGCAGTGCTTTCTGAGTTACTCTTTTATGTGAAGCAAGTTTTATAATAGAGGAGCGTTGTCCTCCAGAAATAAAAACCGATAACTCTTCAGACCTACCAGGACTCCTTCTCCTCTGGGATTCCTCCTGGCAACCTCTCCGATTCCTGTATCTTTCAGTCTCATCTCCTGGCCTGGCCTGGCCCTGTACAAGTTTGGGGTATTAGTTCAAGACCTGATGCAGAGATAAAAGGGTAGTATCTAGGTTCACCCCTCATCTATCCGTTTGTCATAATGCAGTGGCTTTTGTCTTGCCAGTATGCAAGAAGGGATGCTGTCAGCATCGCAAATAACAGCAGGATCGTCCGGAGTAAATAGGTTTCAGTGGAGCTTTCAGACTAAGAAACCAACAGGAAGCATGAGTAAGCTGTCTACTTCTGAGAGATTGGCCACTGACATCCTTACAGGTAAGAGCAGAATATTGCCAGCTAGAGTCCCCAAAGATGAGTCCCACAGGTTGGAAGGCAATACAACTGGAAAACAGCTACCTCCTCTGAGCAGAATTGTCCTTGATGAGGTGGATCAAGCAAGCTTATGGGACCTATACTTGCTGATGGAGCATGACCCAAATGAGATGAAACAGCTAATAATTAGAACGTGGGATTAATGAAGAATAAATCTAGGAAAATCAGAAGCCATAAAAATAAAATGGAAACCATAAAGTTATTAGTGAGCGGAAATAAACTGGTCTTGGCCATTTTGAATAGGACAATCATATGGTGTACTAGATGAATGGGGTTGCATTTATCATAAAAAATTTGAAAATCTTTTTTGAAGGACAGTGCTATCTGTGACAGGATATTATCTTTATGTCTACAGGAATCCAGTTAACATAAGTACTATTCAAATTATGCACCAGGTACTAAAGTTAGTAATGAAGACATTGAAGAATTCTACCACATTCTCAAGTCTGAAATGGATAAAATATGTGTTTCTAATTAATGCTAATTAGAATTTGAACATTGGAAATAAAGAGGAAGGATTGGTGGTTGGAAACTATAACCTTGGTGAGGGAAATCAAGCTAGAGATCGCATGATAGAATTATGCAGGAGTAATGACTTTATTGCAAATAGCTGCTTTTTTCTCAATTCAGACATTGACTACATATGTGAACCTTGCTAGCTGAAATGCACGGGGATCAAATTGACTACATTTGTGCGAAGAGACAATGGAGCAGCTCAATATCAGCAGCAACAAAAAAAAGGCTAGGTGCTGCTTGTGGAACAGACCATCAATTGCTCATATGTAAGTTGAAGTTGAAGAAAATTAGAACAAGTCCAAAAGAGTCAAAATATGGCCTTGAACATATCCCATCTGTACTTTGAGACCATCTCAAGACCAGATTTGGTACACTGACCATCAATGGTAGAGAACGTCTGTGGGATGACATCAAGAAATTTACACAAGAAGAAAGCAAAGGGTGATAAGAAAGGAAAGATCAAAGTGGATGTCAGAAGAGACCCTGAAACTAACCTTCTCTTGTACATAGAGGAGCTAAAATAAATGGGGAAAATGATCATGTAAAAGAGCTAATCAGAAAGTTTCAAAGGGCAACTGGTGAAGACAAAGTAAAATATTATAATGAAAAGTGCGAAGACCTAAAGTTAAAAAGACAGAAAGAACGAAAAGAACATACTCAGCATATCTCAAGCTGGAAAAGAAAAAAGAAAAGAAAACAAGGAACAAAATTGAAGCTTTCAGTTGTAATATTGAAGGATTCTCTTGGCAAAATATTGAACAATGCAGGAAGCATCAAAAGCCGATGGAAGGAATACATAACATTACTGTACCTGTAAGAAGAGGTTAACGTTCAACCATTTCAAAAGTTTGCCTAGGATTAAGAACCAACGGTCCTGAAGGAAGAAGCCCAAGTTACACAGAACAACAACAACAAAGCTACAGAAACGGAAAAACTAATTGAAATGACTCAACACACTGAGGCAACATTGGGAGCACCCTTTCATCTGTACCAAGCATTTTGGAAGATAGCCACCTGGTGACCCAGTGGAAAAGATCTATATTTGTAACCATCCCAAAAGAAGGTGATCCAACAGAATGCAGACCTTATCAAACAATATCATTACTTTTGCATGCAAGTAAAGTTTTACTGACAATCATCCGAAAGTGGTTGCAACAGTACATCGACAGGGTCAAGCTGGATTCAGAAGAGGACATGGAACAAGGGATATCATTGTTGATGTCGGAGGGATCTTGGCAAAAAGCTCACAATACCAGAAAGCTGTTTTCTTGTGTGTTGGGGTTTTCTTTTATGATTATGCAAAGGCATTCAACTATGTGGAGCATAATAGACTATGGATAATTTTGTAAAGAGGGGAAATTCCAAAACATTTGATTGTGCTCATTTAGAACCTGTACATAGAACAAGAGGCACTTGTCCAAACAGAGCAAGGAAATCGTATATGGCTTAACATCAGGCAAGCTGTGCACCAGGGTTGTATGCTTGTACCATACTTGTTCTATTGATGTGCACAGTAAATTATCTGAGAAGTTGGACTATATGAAGAAGAATCAGGTGTGGAAGAAGACTTATTAACAACCTGTATAATGCTAGTGACACAATATTGATTGTTGAAAGGAAGGAGGACGTGAAGCACATGCAATATAAATAAAAGACTGCAGCCTGCAGTATTGGTTGCAACTCAATATAAAGAAAGCCAAAGTCCTCACAACGGGACCAATAGATAACATCTCGAAAGATGAGAAACTATTGAAGTTGTCAGGGATTCCATTTTGCTTGGATTCACAATCATGGAAGCATCAGCCAAGAAATCAAATGACATTGAATGGGGCCTATCTGCTGCACAAGACCTGTAAAAATATTGAAAACCAAGGATGTCACTTTGAGAACTAAGGAGTACCTGACTTAAGCTACAGTATTTCTCTCATTTTATATGCATATAAATGCTGAACATTCAGTAAAGAAAACTGGAGAAGAATCGATGCATTTGAATTATGGTGTTGGGAGTATTGAAGGTACCGCAGACTGTAAGAAGAATGAGAAAAAATTCTCTCTTGGTGGAAGTAGCTCCAGAATGCACCTGATAATGCACCCCTCACCTCCTTTTCTGTTGTCCATCCCCCGGGGAGGAGGTCACATATAGCCCCTTGTCATCGGTTCCCTCTTTCCTACCCACTCTCCCTCCACCCTCCCTGTTTTGCCACTCACACCACTGGTCCTGTAGGGCTCATCCGCCCTGGATTCCCTGGATTTTCAATTCCTATCTGTACCCGTGTACCTCCTCTGGTCTAGCCAGACTTGCAAGGTTGAATTCGAGTCATGGTAGTGGGAGCGGGGAGGAAACCTTTAGGAGCTAGAGGAAAGTTGTATTTCTCATCGTGAAACTTTATCTCAAGTACTTTGGCCATGTGCTCAGGAGAGACCAGTTCCTGGAGATGGAAAGTATGTTCAGTAGAGGATGGATGAACAACTAGAAGACTGTCAAAGAGACACAGTGTGACCAGGACAAGGGGCTCAAACAACAATGATGTGGACGGCCCAGGACTAAGCAATGTTTGTTCTGTTGCCCAGAGGCTCCCTGTGAGCAGCACCTAATCACAGGAAGAACATAAGCTTACCTCTCTGAGAAGGGAGTCCTTGAGACAAAGTATTGAAATCGATGGTGAAAGACTGACCCAGCTATTGCTCAACTTTCTGATGAGACTTAGAGTGTTCTTTTTCATTCCTCCTCTCTCTTTGCTCCCTGGGAATCAGTCACCACTCTGACCAATGACATCTTCCCCACGCTGCTTTACGGATTCATATATGCAATCTTTGGAGAGCCCTTCATTTTTTCTTGGTACATGTATATTTTTAGCTGGGTGTCACCTAGTTTTTCTCCTGCAAATAGTTTCTTAGCTTCCTGTGAGAAAGAGAGGGCAGCTTTTAGTGGCAGCTGAACCTCCCCACTTAGCAAAGAACCTTCCCTGCGTGGCCGCCTCATGAGCTTGGGGCAGAGAAAGACCTGGGGTTTGGGAGCAGGGCTCAAGAATTGTCGATCAGGGTGGATCATTGCACGTGTGGTTAACCTTCGCCACTTCCTTCTCTGAGATGCCACTTCTTCATCTGTGAATTGCTGCCAAGAACCCCCAGCGAGAGGTGTTTCTAATGGGATTCAGCGAGACGATGTTTAAAAAGAGCCCGTTAGCACACCACCCACCTGGGGGTATTCGGCAGGACTCATCACCTGCTCATCAAATCCCACCGCTCCAGACAGAGAAGCGGCGCCTGTGCCTTTCATCCATGTGAAAGATCACGTGACCCCAAGTCCTCCGCGGCACAAAGAGGATGGGGAGGGATGGAAACTTGGGTACAGCTGGGGATGCTCTTCTCGGAGGAGCTTCTGACAGCAAGCTCCCTTGGCCACCAAGGACCAAGCAAGCTTTTCCATTCGGGTACTCCTTTCGCCTCGCACCCTGGCCCTAGGACCTCTTCTTCCAGGGAAGGCGACTCTTAAGACTCCCAGACCTGGTTCTCCAAAGCGCATGCCGAAGCAGCTGGAAGGTTTCATGTGGATCATGATTGTTCACGCTCAGACTTAAACAAAACACCCCAACCGAAAACACAACAAACACCGCCGCCGTCCCCCCAACCCCCTCCCCGCCAACACAAAACTTACTAAAGCATGGTAGAGGAAAGGTCAGTGAAAATAAACAGCGTCTCTTGACGATACTTCACAGCTGTGAGCTGATGTAGCCCAGTGAGCAGGGGGGCAGGGAGGGAGGGGAGCTTCCAAAATGCTTAGCTGTGGTTTGGGGAGGAGGAAGGCGAACTCCTACCCAATGTGTCGCCACCCCTTCATGGTGGCCCCCAGACTGGAAATAAGAGTAAACATTTCTCAGTTTTCAGATTTGTCCAAAGCACTTGAGTCGAGCTCCAAGAGCAATGCTATGGATATAGGGGGGAGTCAGACATTTCTAAGGCAGTGTGTGTGTGTGTGTGTGTGTGTGTGTGGTGGGGTCAGGGAAGTGACTGTCCAGATCATGGCTCCATCACTTAGGATGCCTTTGGTCATCTGATGTGTCAGGTCTTCAAAGTCAAAGCTCTCTGAAATAGGGTAGTGATGGCCTCCTTGATATTTGCTTAATTACGAAGAGTCGAGAGTCTGAAAATGAAGAACTTGATTGAATCTGGTCCATATCAGACTCTCCATTAAAACAAATCAGCAAATCCCTCATTGTTATCAAATAGTTTCCGCCTCATGACAACCCTCCATGTTAGATTATAACTGCTCTCTAAGGTTTCCTTGGCAGGAATATTTACTGAAGCAGACTTTCTTGGCCCTGCTGCCTAGGTTTGAACCATCACCCTATAGGTTACTGTTGGAGCATATAATGTCCGCACTACTCAGGGACCTCAGATGGTATGGCAGAGCTGATAATCGTAGCAGTAAGACCATCATAACAGTAACACCCATAGAAACAGCAGCTATGTCAATCATGTTCATTCTTGATGGGAATCCATCTTTTGTCACTTATTTTTAAAACACACCGAAATGCTAACAGAAAGGCAGACTGCCACTTGCAACCAATGCTTGTAGGCTTTGCTCACCAAGACAGAGGGCAAGACACCTGGAATCTGGCAACAAATACTTGTTATTTAAAAATTGCAAATAAACCTCTGTGGAGTAATAGCAACAATAATAATTATTATGTTGCTGTCAGTGGGGAGGTAGTACTCCCCCCCCCCCAAAGCTTTCGTTTTCAAAGAGAGATTATCAGAATAGAGCTGCCAATAGCTAGGATAATGTCCGTCAAGCTAACCCAGCTGCTGCCTCCGTGATGTCAGAAGTGGCTACCCGAGGGGATCTTATGGCTTCACTAGGTGAAGACAGATGAGGTCCGAAGAAGAAAATCGGGGCAGACTCACCTTCAACCCTACCCATTCTAACCTGGGCAATAATGCCAGCTCAGCATGTGTTTGGTGGTAAAAATGACTCCACCATACCTGTAGGGAGTGAGAGGGGCCCTGATATCGAGGAAGCTTGGGGAGCAGCCCTGATTTTAGAAGAGATTAAAATAAAGCAGCTGAGAGGAAGACCTTCCGTGAGATGGACTGACACCATGGCTACAACAATGGGCTCCCACATAGCTACGATGGCGAGGATGGGGCAGGGCCTGGCAATGCTTTGGTCTGCTCTTCAGAGGGTCCCTATGAGTTACAACCGACTCAGCAGAACCTACCAACAACAGGGAAGTGAGCCAAGTGGGAGAAGCATTGGCGTGAGGTCAAAGAGGCAGAAAGCAGAGGAGCCATGGCTGGAGCTCATGCATGAGAATGAGATCAGCCAGGATAGGATCCTGAAAACCCAGTCAGGTTTTTGGAAAAGCCTTCACGCTTGACACTGGGGTTCGCAGGGTCTCATTAGAAGGCAAGTATTGGACCCCAAACATAAATAGACACTTCCCTATTCCATCTGTGACTTCAGGCAATTAATTCAGCATAGGGTAGAAGTCATCAGGAAGGGAACATCATGCACCCCATTGGGGATGCCGAGATGTCTGCCATGACCCTGATATACCCTCCTGAAATAAATGTCATTAACCACCTGACATGTATTCTTCCAAAACTCCAGCGCGGTGTAAAATTCAGCACCAACGTTTCTAGGATTTATTCTTGGCTCCACCACCGACTGGTTGACCTTGAGAAGGTAATCCAGTGTCTTATGCTGGTAGTCCTCCTTCTGTAATGCAGGGTTAATTCTGCTGATCCCTTGGCTTTGGCGACAGTTGAATGAATGAGTTCATCAGTCCAAGGAAAGAAGAATGAGGAACTCTATAAACTGTATAGATGCAGATAAAATCTTCCTATATAAGGATATAGAAAAATTTGGACTTTACTTTGGGGGAGACTAGAACCCTCAGTAATCATTATTATCATCATTATCATGATTTCTTCTGCTTTTATGGAACTTGAAGGCTGTAGCCTTCAATATAGATTGCAGCTAAATGTAAAGAAAACAAAAATCCTCACAGCTAGACCAATCCATAGTATGGTAAATGGAGGAAAGATTGAAGTTATGTTGGATCTCATTTTACTTGGATCCACAATCAATGCTCATGGAAACAATAGTCAAGAAATCAAATGTCTTTACACTGAGTGAAATTATCCAATTACAAGAGGACAAATATTATATGAAACCACTGCTATAAGGGAAAATGAAACAGAAGAAAGACTCAAACCAAAAGGACCAGCCATGCAGAGTGCAGAGGAAGTGGAAGAGAGCAGAGGATGGGGAGGGGGCAATGGGCTGGGCTGTTAACTGGTGTTGACTTGGATGAGATGGAGGATGATAGCCCATGAGGCAGCAGATGGGGAGGGGAGTGGGTGGTGGGTAGACTACTGGAGAATTTGATGAGTGGTTTGAACTGTTGAATGCAAAATTGATTACCTGTAATGTAACTCCCACCTAATTTAGAATAAAAATCTGTATCTAAACTAAGTAAATAAAACAATACCTCCTTAAGGAGAAAAACAAAGGGAAAAGAAATCACATGTTGTGTTGCATTGCATTGGGCAAATCTAACACCTCTTCAAGGTGTTAGAGAACAAGGAGGTCACTCTGAGAACTAAGGCATGTCTGACTCAAGCCATGGTATCTGTAATTGCCTCTTATGCAAGTGACAGATAGACAATGAGTAAGAAAGACGGAAGAAAATGGATGCATTTGAACACATTGAGATTATGTATAGTGCTGGTGATGAATATTGAGAGAGCTCTGGACTGCTAGGAAAAACAAATACATTGCTTTTGGAAGAAGTACAGAGAGAGTGCTCCTGAGAAGTGAGGCTTGAGAGACTTGGATATACTTGGGGCATGTTTATCAGGAGAGACAAGTCTCTGGAAAACGACATCAAGGGGAGGGTCATAAGAAACAAGGAAACCCCTCCATAAGATGGATTGTCACCGTGGCTACAACAAAGGGCTCAAACAGCAGGTGTGAGGATGGTACAATGCCGAGCAGTATTTTATTCTGTGTACACAGGGTCACTATGGGTCAGAACCAACTCAAGGGCACCCAACAACTCCATCAACAAACTGCTATTGTTGTGATAAATATGAATGTGATAACAGATGCATCATATTTTAGCCAGGTAAATCTAAGATATGAAAAGAAGTCAAACACGATTGCTACTAGCGTTAATTCCAAATGAAATGCGTTTAAACATGTCTCCGAGGATCCATGAAAGGCTACAGATAAGTCCTTTCAGTAATAGATTTGTCTTCATCTAATTTGGATATCTTTTTTAATCGTCCAGTCATAACAATAGGACCTGATAGGATCTGCTGAATAGTTAGGGGGCTCAAGGCAGAGAGGGCAGTTCAGATGGTAATGACAAACTGGGGGGGGGGCAGAGGGGAGTGTATGCGAGAGGGGATTCCATAAAGGTAGATTACTTTGGAGGAAACAGGAACATCACAGGAGTTTATTACGAAGACATTTAAGAAAATTGAAAACTGCATTGGAAAACAAAAGGCCAGTGGAGCTGCCTGAGGGAGTTTTTTTTCCTCCTCTCTCCTTCCCCCATCACATAAATAGACATGATCATCCTTAGAGAGTAGCAAGAATTTTCCTGCAGCAATTTCTTTTTGGAAACTTTCCACCATCCTCCCCACGGTCCTGTAGACTTCTTTTTGTTTCCAAAGCTCTAAGAACGTTTAAAAGGAAAGCAGTTTGAATCCCCGAGGGATTCCAACGGTGCCGGTTTGGTGTGGTGGAAATGAAGAACAAGAGGTCTTTGGGGGGAGACAGATGGAAAGAGCACCTGCAGCAAGGTTTTGACCTAAATGAAGGATACGTATGTCGATACACAATAGCTTCACATTATGCTATCTTTGTTTCATGAAAGTTTCTTTGATTAAGATTCCCCCTGAATAAATTCCTAAAACTATAGGCCAATGTATATCATCGACTTGTCCTCCAAAAGTTTTTGATGGAGACTTGCTGGGTGCGTGAGACCTGTCCAAGTCAACTCAAGCTTGGTGGTGGGAGAAACGGTTGCTTTGGGGTGGGATTTTTTTCAGACCCAAGAAGCAATTTCTGTAAAACAGATGGATATGAGTGAGAAGGACCTCCAGGCATGTCTAAACATCATAATGAGAAAGATGAGGCAGGGTCAATGGAGGTAGGAGATCAGGAAGATTCTAAATAGTGCCTGCTCCCAGGTGCTAGTGACTGATCACTCTGAAAGCCAAATGCCATGTTTTCTCCAGTGTTCTTGGCTCTAGAGAGCAGCTGGTTGTAGCTGTCCACTGGCAAATGCTCGGCCCACATGGGATGCAGTTCATTGCTGTACCAAACATGATCACTAGTGGTCCGTGAGGACTTGACAGTTAACTATTGTATAGTTAAAATGTATCACCTTTTCAGTAACCAATCAACTCTTTTAACTACTTTATCGGACATTTGTCTGTAACAGTTCTCTAACATTTCCCTCCTTTATTGCCTTCTAGTGAAAACCGACCCATAGCAACTCTGCGGTCTCCAAGGCTGTAAATCTCACTGAAGCAGGCTGCCACACCTTTCTCCCATGGAACAGCTGGTAGGTATAAACTGACACCTTTTAGTTAGCAGTCAAGTGCTTTCAATTCTGTGACACTAGGTCTCCTTAAAGGCAGTTTTTAAAAAAACCTGCAAACAACCTCCCCCCAAATGAAACCCACTGCCATTGAATCTATTCCAAATCAGAGGGACCCAATGGGACATGGTAGAAGTTCTCCATGGGATTTCTGAGGCTGTAAATCTTTAGGGAAGTAGACAGCATGGTCTTTCACCCAGGGAGCAGCAGCTGGTGGGTTCAAAGAAGCTGAGCACTTAACCATTGTGCCTCTAAGGCTCCTCAACACGTATAACCTCCCTTTAAACACACA
>NW_022106189.1:28384892-28420211 GCF_000313985.2 Echinops telfairi
CCAGTGTCCTTGTGGAAAGCAAGTCCCAGAACAGTTCTACTGCAGCTAAAGCACAGTCCCTGCACAAACATGTATGTGGCCGATGCTCAACATTCGGGACTCCAGCCCCGCATTGCAGGCATGTATCTTGCTGTCTTCCAAGAGGGAGAGAGGGAGCCCAGACTTGACCAGAGTCAAGCGGCTGTTTATTTATAGGTTCTGAATCCCGTAAATGGAACCACATATTTGGGGATTTTATGCTCATGTCTTTATAGGTTGTCTAGGATTCCATGAGATTTTGAAGTGTGACATAGCTCTGTGGTCAGCTTTCCAAGTTAGTCCACTTATTTATTTATTTCCCTTGGAACTGCCCAAAGGACAGCCCGAAACCTATCCCGCCCGGGGAAATTTGTGAGGATTAGATTTTTTCTTTTTTAGGTCGCAAGTTAAAAGATCCCTAATACGCACAGGCCTCCTATGTCTAGGAATGTTAGTTCATACAATCCCCCTCTCCCTCCGAGTAGCTCTTTAATCTCCCAACCAGCTGTCTCCCGTAAAAAGAGATTTCTGTTTTTAGTTACAAATCTGTTTAGAGATAAAACTCACTCATAAATACACAACCACATGCAAAGAGGTTTTTTTTTCCCCCCGCTCTTTCTGCTGACAGTAAAGAAATAACTCCAGATGAAAAATATTAAAGTTTGTTTAGAAATAGAAGGCGCAGCCTGCTCCCCTCGGTGGGACGCATGTTTTATGGATGTTCAAGGTCTTTTTTTTTTTCCGTCGCTGTGTAAGCCACTCTCTTAGAGAGCAGTCTTGGGCTGCTTTTGTGATTTAGTGCCCTGAAAAACAGACACCTTTGGCGGCTGCATTCATAACTGTGGAATTCACTGTTTGCAAAGCCAGGGTTCAGCCACCATGGAAGAATGCCAGCATGCTCAGACGCTCATCGGCACTCGTGCCTTCACCATTACTTGAGAGGCCAATCTATCTCCCTCGCCTTATTTACTGGGTCTTGTTTGCCATGCCGAGAATTACGTGAATTGTAGTTGTTATTATTGCTGTTGGATGTCATTGAGTCTGTTATGAATCACAGGGACTCTATTTACAACAGAACAAACCCAGTCCGCTCTCATCCTCACAAGGTTTTGATGGTTGAGCCCATAGATGCAGCCACCGTGGCAATCCATCTTGTTGAAGGTTTCCCTCTTTTCCACCTCTCTGTTGCACTGACAAGCATGATGTCCTTCTCCAGGGACTGGTCTCTCCAGTGAACGCCTCACCCTTCTAGCTTCTAAGAAGCTTCAGGAATGGACTTCCTCTAAGACAGATTTGTTTGTTCTTTTGGCAGTCCACGCTACTTTTAAGACCCTTGGCTGCTATCGTAATTCAAAAGTTTCAATTCTTCTTTGGTCCTCTTTAGTCAATGTTCAACTTTCACATGCATATGAGGAGACTGAAATGCCCTGGCTCGTGTCAGGCGCATCTTCGTCCTCAAAGTAACACCCTTGTTTTTCAGTCCCTTAAAGCGAGCTCGTGCCGCAGCTTTACCTAAGGCAACATGGCATTTGATCTCTTGGCTGCTGCTTCCATGAACATTGAGAATTCAGTAAGAGATTCTATTTTGTCTCCTCTCTACATCACCCCTCCCCCCCCCACAGAACCTATTGCTGTACTTGCCATAGCCAAACCCACTGCAGTTGACCCCAATTCCCAGGACCTGTAGGACAGAGTGGAACTGCACCACAGGGTTTCCAACTCTGGGATCTTTTCAGACGTAGACACCACATCTTTCTTTTGTGAGCAGCGGGGTTGGGGGTGGGAGAGGGAGTGGTGCCAACTGCTAACCTTTTTGATAATTAAGTTCTTAACCACTCGACCACCAGAGCTCCTTGCTGACCATAGAGTAGCAAGGAAAGGCTTAAATAGATGTGTTTGTTTTGGTTCAGTGGCCCTAATTTTGATAGGCAATAAGTTATGCACAAAAAGAAAAAAAAACATATTTTCAGTCTTTAGAATGTAAGGCACCAGTTCTCACAGGTATTTATCGCCACTGGTTAAAAGGGAACTTTTTCCAGTTTCCACTCTTTTGTATTAGCTATTATTGCCTCAGTCAAGGTACACATGCTATGCCCTCATGTTGAATCTCAATGTCTAATACCAACCAATCCTTAGCCCGAAAAAGACCCAAACTCACTGCCATCAAGTCAATTCTGACTCAGTTACTCTGTAAGACAAGGAAATGCCCTCATGGGTTTCTGAGATGGTATGTCTTTAACTGGACTAAAAAGCCTCATCATTCTTCTGTGGAATTATTACTGGTTTTGAACTGCTGACCTCATGGTTAGCAAGCCAACCCATAACCCACTACACCACCAGGGCTCCTCGTTGTCTAACAGCAGATGCAATTGAATTGATGCCATACATGGAGCAAGAACAAATGAAAGCAGATTTGGGCTGATATTTCCTCACCCATGCAAAGTAATCACCCAGGACTCCATTTTACAGATGACGAAAGTGTGGCACTTCACGGGAGCAGAAAGTAAGTCAAAGGAACCCTGGTGGTGCAGTGGTTAAGCACTCAGCTGCCAAGTAACAGGTCAGTGGCTAGAACCCACCATGTGCTTCGAGGGAGGTCTGCTATGATAGTTTGCTGCTCTAAAGACTTTAAGACACTTCAGACTGATGGCCACTGAATCAATTCCAACTCAGAACTACTCTATAGGACAGGTTAGAACTGTCCCCTGTGGGTTCCTAAGACTAACTTTCCCCCCACCCCCAATCATTTTATTGGGGGCTCTTACAGCTCTTATCACAATCCATACATCCATCCAGGTTGTCAAGCACATTTGTACACAGGTTGCCATCATCATTTTCAAAACATTTTCTATCTACTTGAGCCCTGTGTCTCAGCATCTCATCTCCCCCCCCACCCCCCCAAAGGAGTTGTACCTCCCATCGTTCTCCCTTGGAGCGGCTGGTAGTTTCAAACAGCTGACCTTGTGCTTACAGCTCAGTGTGTAACCCAACAGGCCACCAGGGCTCTTTGGAAAGATGACAGCCTGGGAAATACTAAGGCACAACCCTATCCGCTCTGTAGGGTGGCTGTAAGTCTGAGTTGACGCTACAGCAGTGAGTTTTTGGGAAAAGTCACTATAGTTTTAAGACAGACTCAAGGGCTGTTTGACTCCACGTCATAAGAGAACTCATTACAAAACATTGCATCATCTAAACCAGAAAGAAGCAGGCATAACTTTGAGGGAGTCTTTCTGTGGGTTAAAGTTTGTGGTGATCAGTCTACTCAATTCCTCTCATTCTACCCTCGTTAAAGTCTTGTGCTGTTATGATTGTTTGGACCCTATCAGACAGAGTAGAACTGCCCCATAGGGTTGTTGTTGTTGTCAGGTGCTGTCCATAGCAACTCTAGGCACAGCAGAACTAAATGCTGGCCGGTCCTGTGCCATCCCCACAATTGTTCCTGTATTTGGCCTATTGTAGCCACCGTTTCAGTCCAGCTTGTTGCATGATGGCCTTGTCCAGGGACCGGTTTCCCCTGACAATATGTCCCACATTCATTCATTCAAAGACATGGACCTCACATGTGGACACATGCTTCTAAGAGTTCATCTGTTCGGGATGATATTAAATAATAATAAAGGATACGTACTCTGAGAAGAACAATTTATTTTGGTTATCAAGCCAAGGAATTTTTTCCCTCAAACCCAGGTTCTTATCCAGCAATCAAAGATGCAGCATGCTTGAAGCATTCGCCCTTGTTTCAGAACATAAGTGTGCAGAGCTTGCCAAGACAAATCGTCCACTACCTTCTAGAAATCTAGCTTCTGCTTAGTGACCGGGAGGCCGCCCTGGGTGTGGTCAAGGCTGCTGAACTATAGCAGCAGAGCCCATGCCTACTCCCTGTTCTTGGGCACATGCCTTCTACTCCTCTATGTTTACATGTGATGAAGCCAAGAGGTTGGACGGAAAGGCATTTGTCTAAAGCACCCCTATAACACAATCTTCACCTACCCAGATGTGGACACCGCTAAACGAAAAGCCTGCCCTTCCCCTTATTTCCTCCACACCCACTTGCTTCTCTTTACGACCTCCTGTTGTTCAGCCTCACTGCAGCGTCTGTTTGCTTTGTGTGTGTGTGCCAGCGTGCAGGGAGGCTTCGGGAAAACCACACTCACTGCCATTAAGTTGATTCGGACTCATAGTGCACCCACCCTGTAAGACAGGGAGAGTAGGGTCAAACGTGTGTCCCCGATACCCCACAAATGCTGTTTGGCTACAGTCCTCTAAGGAATATTTAAAATGGGAAAACATTCTGTTCCAAATGTTCACTGTGCACCCTTGACTCTGGGGCGCCTGAGACCTATTTGCCACTTTGAGACTTCGATGCTGGGCATGAAAAATGAGCTGACGAACAGAAAGCCCTTGGCGGAAACATCTGGGGAGTGGAGCTGGCAGCTCGGGCAGCAGGTGAACGCCCACCTTACGAGATGCCCAGGAGCACCCTTCGCAGCAGGGTTCCTGGTGAACAAAAGCCCCAGTTCCCGGTTTGCCACCCGCTGGCTGGCAGTAGCGAACAGCCCCTCATCCACCAGCCCTAGGGACTCCCTTTCTGCTGTTCCTGTGTTTCAGAATGTGGCCGCTGAGTCCTCTCAGGGTGTGAGCGAGAACAAGAACAAAGACCAGCCGTCAGATAGAAGTTGGCCTCGCCACCATGTACTTTGCTTCCCAAGCACACATTCCTGTGACATCACCCTGTGGGAAGCAGATCCCACGTTTGGGCTTCTTAAAATAATAGGTGTAGAAAATCATAGAACACAAGAGAAATAGCATTTACGGTGTTTCGCCAGCTGGGTGCTTAACAGACATCTTCTGATCTTTTGAAACATCCGCTGCCCATTTGCTGTTGAGGAAACTGGTGGTTAGGGGGCTCATGTGAGGAGCGCAGCCGATTGGAGTCCCTGAGGGGCCCAAACAGTTAACAAGGCTGCTCATCTACATGTTGAATGTTCGGGTCCATCGGGGACGTCCCTGGTGAGAAAGGTCTGAGGATGTACTTGTGCAAACACCAACTATGGAACCGTATACTTCTGTGCTGAGATAGGTAGAGTCTCAGGGCGTCAGGGTTGGCCCCAGCTATCCAGGTGGTGGGAGGCGCCCTGGAGGTGTAGTGGTTATGCATTGAGCTGCTAGCTGCAAGATCAGCAGTTTAAAACCACCAGTCATTCTTCAGAGAAAAACTGGATGGGGCTATCTACTCCTGCTAAGAGTTACAGTCTGAGAAAATGACAAAGCAGTTCTACCCTGTTTTATAGGATCACTGAAAGTCGACATTGACTCTATGGCTGTGAGTTTTGAGTTTTGTTTTGTTAGATATATAAATAACAAAACAGCTACACACACACACATATATATATATGGCTGGCCAGGGGTCTAGGTAGGGCTTGCACCCGGGTTAGTGTGCTCCATACCTGGCCCACGTTCTTCCCATAACATGAATCTTTCCACCTCCATTGGCGTGTCTTATCCTACACTTTGAGGTCTGATCAGTAAGGCCAGAATCAGAAGTACTCCAACAACCTTGGATGGCACATAACCCCGCTCTCTGGGCAGACCCCTGTCTCAGCGAGGCAGCCTGGGACCTCCTCTCTCCTGGCTCGTAAAGCGTGTTTTCTGCCTCTAATGGGACCCACTTGACTTGCTGGGGAGTCCGATGGCAAACACAGCAGAGAGCTCCATCATCTCTCACAGGCTTGGCCGAGAGAAACAGGAGGCTGGGAATACAGCCTGTGCTGTGCTGTTGGGAGCAGCCCGTTCCTTCGAGGACTCGTCCAGAATCCACTCCAGATTCAGAGATGATGGGCCAGCAGCCAGCAACTGTGTGCCTGCCTCCCACAGCCAGAAGTGGAGGCTGGAAGGGGAGGAGTGACGTGGAAGGCACACCCAGGGACCCTGGTTACGAGTTGACAGTGAGAATGATGGTAATGACTTGTCTTGTTACTTTTGACTGCTCAGAATGAGTGGACCAAAGGCTTACCCAGACTCATGTGGCTTTGTTGGGCTTTGCAAGTCTTGTTTATTTTTGTTGTTTTTGTTCATTTGTTGTTATTTTGTGGACAAACAATAGGATTGTGTTAACGCTGAACTCAGCAAATCTCTTGGGGCTGTTTTCCCAACAGCGCAGGCTCATTTCCAGTCTCTGTGTCAGTCTCACGATATTTCAAGCCTGTTTGTCATGCTATTGCACACTTAATAGACTACAGCAGCGTATCAACATAACCTGTATATGCACTGGGAAACAAGCAAACAAAAATGGGTGTGACGTGCTTCCTTGTGACGCTGGCTCAGAGCGGTGCCTGCGGTCATTCTGCACAATTGGTTTCTGGCCATTGAACAGGCACCAATGTTGCTGTTGGTGGTGTTCCGTGTCACAGGAAGGCTGCAAACAGCACAATTATATGTCTCTTGTTTTTAAATGTGTTGCTGAAATGTTAGTGGTAAAGGTGGGCTCCAACCTTGACAAGTGTACACAGCCCCATTCTGTTACAACCAAATGGCCATAAGCTTCCCAAGGGGTGTGCTAGATCCCAAGGGTACAGCAAGGCGCAAACATAAGCAGGATACTTGGGTCTGTTGAGGACTGGAAGCCAGACGGGGCGAAGGGCACCGATTCAGGTGCCACACTCAAGAATGTGTAATTAGCTTGTTGTTGCTGTTAAGTGACATCGAGCTGGTTCTGACCCATAGCAACCTTACGCACAACAGAACAAGAGACCGCCTGGTCCTGCCCCAGCCTCTCAATGAGTCCATTGTTGCAGCCACGGTGTCAGTCCATCTCCTGAGAATGCTTTTCTCCTCCGCTGCCCCTCTACTCTACTTAGCAGGATGACCAGTCTCCAGGGACTGGTCTCTCCTGATGACATGTCCAAAATATGTAAGACAAAACCTCCCCATCCTTATCTCTAAAGAGTATTCTGGCTGTATTTCTTCCAAGTCAAAGTTAACAGTTGGGATAAATGTTGTGAAGGACAAACCCTGGCTAGGTGAATATAAAACAAAAATTCTGGTATACCTGTGTTGGAAGAAGTGTAGCTATAATGCTCCCTAGAAGCAAGGATCGTAAGACATTGTCTCAGCTACTCAGGATATGTTATTGGGAGGGACCGACCAGTCCCTGGAGAAGGCCCTCATGCTTGGTAAGCAGAGGGTCCGTGGAGTAGAGGAAGAACCTCAATGAGATGGGTTGGCACAAAGGTTACAACAAAGGAGTCAAATATAGCAACAGCTATGCAGATGGCACAGGGCCAGTCAGTGTTTGGTTTGATGTAGAGAGGGTCACCATGAGTTGGAACCTGCAGGATAGCACCTACCAACAACAGCCACACTTGCCAGAGACAAGAACACGAGCTCACTGGAAAAGCATGTACAGAGGGAGCAGTGGGGCAAGAGTGTGCAGAGACCTTCATGTGGAAGGTGAGGACAGGCAGCAGAAGGGGCCAGAACTCTCATTGGAAACCGGACAAAGGCCACTGGAGCTAGGGTTTGGGGCTAAGGAGAGAGCTGTGAGATGGCCCTCACAGGGACTATGGAGCCGAGCCATGGCAGCCTTGTCACTCAGAGGGAAAAGCAAGGCTTCAACTTTAGAGTTTATGTAATAACGTGAGACCCCAAAGGTAGTGGTTCTCAAAGGGTGGCCCCCAGCTGGGCCAATCAGCACAACCCGTGATCCTATAAGAGACGTACATTCTCAGGCCTCATCCTAGACCTACCCAATAAAAAATCCTGGAGGCATGCCCTGCCACCTCTGGGTTCTGATGGCGTGTGCCGCCATTGGAAAGTCACTGCAGTGGAGGCTGTTAGGCCGGGGTGAGGTTCAGTGCTGGGAGCTGAGAGAGGACAGAAGGATTGTCATGATGAAATTACCACAGTGAGAAGACCACTGGTCATGCTGACAGGGGCAGGGAGCCTAGAGGGGCCCTGGGAGCCCAGGGAGTGCAGGGGAAATTGTGTGCTTTGCTTTGTGGACCTGTCCTTGTTTCCCCTTGGCCTTCATCTGCTTTCTTCCTTTTCTTTTTTTTGTTCTTTAACAATTTTTAAAATTATGAATTTGTTGGGGGGGGGGGCTTTACATTTCAGATCATCTAGTTTGCATTCCAGAGTTAAAATTACTCATCAACCCTCCCCCCACCCCCACCCCCACCCCCAAATAGCTTATCCTACCCCATCTTCTTGGATTTCTCTTCTCCCTCTTGTGGGCTCCTATCTTCCCCTATTGTCTGACCCAAGTAATCCCCATCAGCCCTCTGGCCTATGGCTCCATCTTCCTTCCCTTGACTCCTCCCCTTGGTGACTTCCAAGGCCTGTTCCCTTTGGGACGAAGGTCTTTGTCTTGGGTTATTCCCATATAGCAGTGGTTGCTGATGACAGTTGTCCTCTGTGGTCAACTCTGTTGGCATTATATTTCTGGTGATGTTGGTGGCTCCCTGCATTATGTTTTGTAAGCAGGTGGGAGGTGATGAACCCATCCTTGACGTCAGTCGGTTCAGAACAAAACGCTTCCTCGTCCTGAACAATCCCCACACTTGTGGTTCACCACGACAGCCCATTATTGTAACCACGACAACAATCCATCTTGTTGAGGGTCTTCCTTTTTGTCACCGCTTGACCGAGCGGGATGTCCTTCTCTGGGGCTGCTGTCTAACTGCATACACATTTTTAACTAGGAAACAGAGGTTCTGGAATGGGGAGAGGGTACATGTCATGTACTGTCCAGTACATGCAGTGGACTATGGTAAGGGTTATGCTTGGAGGCTAAGCAGGCCGTGCTGCCAAAGAGCCCAAATGATGAAGGTCATCTCAAGGTCACATGCCTAAGAAATGGGTCACTTCTAGATTTGCCACTCTTTATCCTTCCATCACAAACTCCATTACATTGGAACCCGCCATAGCCTTGCCAAATTAAAGTGTTAAATCAAAATCAGTGACATAAGACTCCAATTTCAAAATAATCGTGTTCATTTGAGTGCAATGAGTTTGGTCCCTTTTTTTTTTTTTTAATGAGAATATAGGCTACCACTGTCCTGAGCCCAGCAGGGTTTAGAAAAGAAACTAACTGATGTGCTAGGGGGTGGGGTGTGGTGGGGTGGGTGGGGGGCAGCAAAAGCACACAAACACACAACCACACATATCCATTGCTGTTGTGTAGATTCTGGGTCATAGTGACCCTGGAGGATACAATAGAACTGCCCCATGGGTTTTCCAAAGACAGAAATCTTTACGGAAACAGACAACAAACTGTTGTCCTTCCTCTGGGCTAGTGGTTTGGAACCAATGACCTTCCTGTTCATAGCTGACTACTTTAGCCACTGTACCATCAGGGCTCCTGTGAAAAGAGATAAGGTGGGCGGCCTGTTATTGTGACTTTCATTTGAAAGTGGTGCTGGTGGCTCCCTCTAGCCAATTGTATTGAGAACCCCTGCTCTCTGTGCTGATCCTTGAGCCCACTCTCCCCATTAAGACTTAGCCGAGTCACTTATGGCCCAGAATCTCTAGGTGATGTAAGCCAGTATTTCCCAAAGGATCTACCAACCCCAAACCAAACTCATTGCCACTGAGTCACTTCTAACTGACAGCGACCCTCTCTCTAGCATAGGGAGACAAATACCCGGGTGGATTTCTGTAACTCTTTACAGGATTAGAGGGCCAGATTTTTCTCCTGCAGCCCAGCTGGTGCTTGTGGTTAGCAGTCCAAAATGCATAATCTCTACTCCACCATAGCTATTACAGAACCATCCAACCAGGCAGCAGTAGCAGATACGTACACCTTATCCCAGATGAAGGACTGCAATACACAAGTTTGGGATTGCAAATGGGTACGGAGTTTTGTTGTGTTTTATTTATTTATGTTCAGAAAAGTAGGCCAAACAAGTTGGGAGTCTTATGGTGTAAACGCTTAAGCACTTGGCTGTCAACTAAAAGATCGGGAGTTCAAATCCAGCCAGACCTGGCCATCTACTTCAGAAACAAATCAGTCATTGAAAACATAGGGAGCACAGTGAACCGACACCTGGAATCGCCGTGAGTTGGAATCAACATCAAGGTGCCTGGGTTGTTCTTCAGGTTATGGGATAGGCAGGGATCAGTATATTTCAGTCCCTTTACCACTGATGCTAATGTAGATTCACGATTGAGAATCACTGCGCTGAGAGCTCAGGCCCACCGGTGTGAAATGTAACTTGTCCCCAGAGGAATCTTCCCAAATCTTTCCCCTTTTCAGAGGGAAAGCCCTGAATCCAAAGCCAAAGACCTTGTTCCAAGATCGAGTGCCAAATCTGCCCAAATCAGAGGTGGACATTTGTTTCTCGCATTTTGTGGTGTATGCCTTGCTGGACCATCTGGACAGGAAGTGTTTATGAGCAGGTAGCTGGCATCTCTGTGGGGCTCACCTGTGTCAGTGTCCTCAAGAGGTAATCACTGAAGAAGTCAACACTTGGACTCACCACAGAAGGACAGGACCATGCCTGTTGCAAACGGAGCTCTGGGTGTCTGCTGTTGGTGCCTCTCCTGCACTTCGAAGACTTATCCCAACAGTGATAATCCCCTGGGCATCCATTCCTTCATCCCACAATGTTCATGAAGCATCTGCAGTGCCAGGTCCTGCCTTCATGGATCTTCCGGTCCAGGCTTTTGCACCTTTCTCTCTCTTCTTCCAAGGTCAGAGCCAGCTTCTATGAAGACTTGAATTGTCTCCTTAACTGGAGCATGCTTTGTATAGTAAATAAGAGCTTACGTTTAATGGGTCTCTGGCATGTTAGAAATGTGATCACATTCTTCACCAAATCCCAGGTGAATCAGTCTGTCAAATCCTGATTCATTTACTCCTTCACTTATTCATTCATTGGTTTATTCATTTGCTTATTAAACCATTCATCCATCCAGCTATCTATTCATCCATCCAATTATCAGTGCTGGCAAAGCCTTCGTAATCAGATAAAATCATACTTGACTTGATTAATTTCCAGTCAATTACATAAACTAAACACAGTGTTTTTCCTTACTGTGGGGCTGGGCTGGATCTGCCTGTGTAGAATCAGTGACACTTAGGATCTCATGTTGTTTGACAACTCAACGATCACATCCCGGGGACAGAAATGCAAACCTCCACATGCCTGTTTATTTTGGTGAGCACACTGTCATGGGCCCCTGATGGGGACCTGCTGCTGAGAGCATCCGTTCCTGGGAGAAACGCAAGGCTCACCTGCCGTCCTCGCTGTGATTGACTTGCTCTTGCTTAATGGTGATTCCGTCATTCCTAACGACCCGTGCCCTGCCCAGCTCTGCTAAGAATGTCAATTTTCCTGAAAACAAGGCTCAGGTTTTATTGCCACTTATGTCTCCTAAGTCCTTCTGTTAATGATATTGGTTCTAATGAGGATTAAACGGTCTGACTCCTGGCAAGAGGACTGTGAGGGCCTTAATGGCGCTGCAGCCATTTCATGCATGTCTTGGTTGCTAATGTTGCCATTTTTGTGATGTACTTTTCTTTTATTTTTTTTGCAAAGGGGGCCATGTGCAGTGTGGAGGCTTGACTGCAGTGAGCCTTCCAACAAGAGAGAGAAAGAGAGAGAGAGAGAGAGAGAGAGACACTCAGCGTGTCATAGTTCACAGAGAACTTTCTGTGTTTTATTGTATTCACACAATCAAGGGAGGAAGGCTGAGCCAGGAGGAGGCCTGGGTTTCTCCGATGGCATGTGCTGCTTGAAGGTCAGATGGAAAGAGAAGTGGCAAAGCAGAGGGTTAATCCAGCTGACCTAAATCCAGGGCTCTGACAGCCTCGCTGCTAAAAATGTGACTCAAGGACTAGTGGTCTGGGCATCACCAAAGAGCTTGTTGGAAATGCAGCCTCTCAGGGCTCCCTCCACTTCCAGGGAATCAGAATCTACATTTTTTAACCCACAAGGCATGGAGGTTCGTTTTACACAAAGGAAAATTCGAGAAACGCCGCTTTTAGCCTCTACTAGTGTTTCCCATCCCATTCTCACCAAGTGACCACATCACCGTTTTTAAAAAGGCAACTGCATCTAACCTTCAAAAACAATCTGATTTGGGAGGGCAACGGTTTATAGAGGCTGTTAAAAAAAACAAACCCTTTTAAAAGTGCAATCATAGAGATTGAAAAGGTCATGTTATCTCCATACATCAAACCATTTTGAGACTTTCAATCCATGAACAAGGATGACTTCTCCATCTGTTTAGATTTCTTGGCATGTTACTAGGATCCCTGGTTCTGCGGTGGGTAAGGGCGTGGCGGGTGCGCAGACGATCTGCCGTTCAAACCTACCCTCTCCTCCAGGGGGGAAGATGGGGCAGTCTGCTTCTGTGCAGACGGCAGCCTCGCAGCCTTCGGTCCCCATAGTGCAGTTCTTCTTGGCCCTATAGGATTGCTATGAGTTAGATTCAACTGGACAGCAATGGGATTGGAATGCATTTTGCTCCAATTCTACCTAAGCCTTTCTGTTGTTGTCGTCCTTGGTGCTGTGATAAACGCCATTTTTTCACCTCTCTAATTCCAACTGCTTTTTTTCTGTTGAGATGCAGGAAAGCATCTGGCCTTTCCATCTTAACCTCATCTTCTCAAACCTTGCTTCGCTTACCAGGAGCTGTTGTGTCAGTTTGAGATTTTCTGTCTTCAGTGAAGAGAGATAGCTTTATTTATTCCTCTCCAGATTGTATGCCCTCTTTCGCCCATTTCATTCTTATTGCAACAAGCCAGGACTTCCAAAATGATGCTGATGAGGAGTGGTGTGAGAACACATCTGTGTATGTCTTGCACTATCATATGAAGTGTGATGCTCAGGAGGTTTTGTGGATGTCCTTGATCATGCTCAGAAAGATAGTCTCTCTTAATCCTAATTCACCTAGAGCTTGTACCATGAATCTAGATTGGATTTGTCATGGGATATTTTTTTACATCAGTCAACACAACTGTATGATTCTCATCTTTGATGGTTAATGGGATGAATTACATTGATAGATTTTCAATATCGAACCAGCCCAACATACCTGGACTAACTCCCATTTGCTCTGGAAACATGCTTTTATTTTACTTTTTGCTGTTACCCATTGTTGGATTGGAACAGTTCTAGAATAAGGGTATCTCTTACATTCCCTCTTGCCCTCCCTGGACAGCACTGGATCCACATTGACAAAGTGTTGTTCTTTCCTTATTCTTCTTGGATGCAAAACCCACTTCTTTTAACATCCTCTTTCATCAAATTTAATAGACCATTGACCAAGCTACAGGATTCTTTTTAGATGCAGCCAAGCTTTGACTGCATTTCTAAACACATCTCTTCCTGCTTTGAATCAGAATAACTCTGGTCAATACAGGGAACTGCTTCAGTTGACCATTCTTATGAGTTATGTGCGTTGACCTCCTAAAGGACAGCTAAGCCTCCTCTTTCAGGACTTTGGCCCTTGACCACATATTGCTTAGTTACCTTGGGTCTCTTCCTGAATCTATATTTCCGTAATAATGTCTACTAACTGAGCCTATTATACTGCAATCCATGAAGGGGTCCAGGTGATAGGACCATTTTAATATGCTCATTAACCACAATAATGATTGGAAGACCACATCCTAGTCCCTTTTCAAAGCCAAGGTATATACGCATGCCCGTAAGAAGGTTATCCATATGGCTACAGTAGGCTTTGCCTATAGCTTGGATGCTGGAGCTGACATGAAGGTGCCCCTTCCCCCAGTGAGGTACTTTGCCTGATGAAATTCTTTTATTTGTCTCCTGTTGTTTTTGTTTATGCTTTTTTTAATCTTTGACAATAAGGAAGCATCACACTCAGAAGACACTTGGAATTAATTTATCAAATTCTTCCTACCTTTTTGCCTCTCAAGCAAAGCTGTGGTGTGTAGATGTACAGTGAGCAGTACCGTGGTAATGTGAAATACGATGATTAGCATGAATAGGGCCAAGACATACAATGATTGCATTGTATTTCATGGATTGTAAGCTCTTGCTCAAGCAAATCAGATGCTTCCAGGGGTCGTTTGAATATTGACTGTACCATGGACTGCCGAAAGAAAAAACAAATCTGTCTTGCATGAAGTGCAGCTGGAACGCTCCTTAGAAGTCAGGATGGGGAGACTTCATCTCATGGACTTTGGGCATGTTATCAGGAGCGGCCAGTCCTTGCCCAGGAATGAGGACATCCTACTTGGTAAGTAGAGGAGCAAGGAAAACGGGGAACACCCTCCACAAGGTGGACTGACACAGTAGCTGCAACAGTGGGCTCAAACATACGAGCAAGTCTGAAGATGGTGAAGGAACTGGCAGTGTTCTGTTCTGTTGTCCATCGGGACGCTACACGTCAGAACTGATGCAAGGGCACCTAACAACAAATCTCTATTTGAGGAGCTCTGATGGCTGTGGTCATACACTCAGTTGGCAACTAAAGTATCCGTGGTGGAATCTACTAGCTGCTCCTCCCAAGAAAGATGTGGTCATCTGCTTCCAAAGAGTTACAGTTTGGGGGAAGCATGTGGAACAGCTCCCCTTGATTCTCTAGAGTCACGAGGAGTTGCAATCGATTTATGGGCAATGGGATTTTGGAAGTCTTACTTTACTCATCATTGTAATGGACCACAATGGCATCTCCTTCTCAGGATTGCTGGAAAGATCCACTGGGATGATGGCTGGGATGTAAGTTCCTGGTCCTTAATAGGTGCTATTTTTCTCCTCCCGCCACTCAACACTCAAGGTCAAAGTCAGTATCCATTCATGTACACCAGTAAAGCACCACATTCACAATGTAATCAGAACTCCAGATGTTGGGTCACCAACGTGGCAGGCATTCCTCTCATCAGGGTGCTTGAGTTAGTTAGCTTATTGTGCCAACCTAACCGATAAACACATGTGGGATTAACTGAAGGGCAGGCAGAGGGATAAATGGCTCCTTGAGCCTCACCTTTTGAGTTCTCAGGTCTCATGCTTTGTGATGGTTGCACCAGGGTGCAGCTGCCTTAGCCAGTTCCCTGGTTCAGCTGGCAAGGCTCACTTCCTGCAAGACATCCCCAGGGCGAAGTCTCATGGACCTACCCAATGCACCCCTGGAGCAGCTTTGTGGAGACCCCTGCCAGCACTGAGATGCTTACATGCTCACTGATTCTGCTTTCCTTCAGCAGTCGGCGTCATCGTGTCTGTTTTGTGAGATGGAGGAGGACTTTGTTGGTTGGTGTTGGACATATGGGTTAATGTTGGACTTGTGGGCTGGGGCAGCACTGGGTTGGGATGTTTTCTTGATGCACAGTTAACCTTTATATAAAACTCTCTCTTCTACATGAGTTTCTATGGATTTGTTTCTCTAAAGGACCCAGACTAATACAGTACTTCACCCAGCCAACCCCCTGTGCAGCCCTGATGAGCTCGTATCTTTTCCACAGCTCTTGTAATTAGCTGCTTCTCCCTCTAACTTCCTTGTGAGACTGCCCCCTACTGGGGTCCTGGGGAACTGCACTTTTCCATTTCTGACATCTCCATACTGGCCCCCTTCCTTGTGGGCTACCTGGAATACAGTAGAAGCTTGTAAAAGGGTCAGCACTTGAGACAGAAGCCGTAATGACCAGCTGTTTTCCTTGGCTGTGAGCCCTCTCCTGCCTTTACTACTGAGAAGTGCTTGGTGGCCTGGCGCATTATTTCTTCAGCCTGTTCAAGAATTTGTAACCACTCCCAGAGCAGCAGATGGGAGAACGAAATGGGGTTTCCATCTGAGGGGTCTCTAAAGCGCGAGCCCCTCCTGCAGGCCGGGCTTGTGCGGTTCCTTGTGTCGGGTGTGCCCCAACTTGGGGAGGCTGCCTTACTGGTGCAGCCATTGCCAGGCAGAGAGACAGTTACCCAAGGAGCCGTGTAAGCACAGGCTTCTTTGTGCTTCCTTGCTACTTCAGAGAACAGCGTCACGCGAGTCTCAGCACATCAACAGGTGCTTGCCAAATGAAGGCAATGCCACGTGCCACCCTCAGGGCAGGTGCTACTCTTTCCTCCACTTTGCACCCATTAGATGAATAACCGGAAATTGGTGGCTTGCTCATCTTCTTCCCGCGAGGAAATAGCCGCTCGGGTATTGGAAACCATGTCTGTTTGACCGCGTATGAACCTATCTGTTACCCTGCGTATGAGAAGACAAGTACATATTTATGAGAGGGTGGGGCGTGCCGAATAGGGTGTTCTCGTTCTCCCATCAGCCACTCTGGGAGTGGTTACAAATTCTTGAACAGGCTGAAGAAATAACGGGCCAGGCCACGAAGCACTTCTCAGGCCCTGCCCTTCACCTCTCTTTGTCTCCCGCCACTTTCAAAATCATCAAGCCCTGTGGCTGTTCGTGGGGGTGATTCTGAGCCTAGGACAATTGCCTCGACACCAATGCTGTATCCCAACAGCTTAAATATAACAATGGTAAGTTCTTTTCAAAGGGTACATTTTGCCTCACAGCTGCCAGCGCTGCTTTCTATACAAACCTAAAAATAATGATCTTTCCATTATGGGAGTGCTAGTATTGTGTCTCTGCCTTTTAGCTTATATTAGTGCTTAAATTATCCACTCCTAGTCTCCAGGGGTTTCAACTTGGCTGGGAAACTTTTCCTAAGGCCAAATAGTCGCGTTAGCTCTGAGCTCCAGGCTTACACTGCAGCCTGCTGCACAGCCCGGGGTGGAATTAGGGGGCCCAAATTGGCCCCAGATATCACTGTTAGTCAGCCAGATGCAGGTCCTTGGAAGAGTTTTTGTCAGTCAATACCAGCACCCTTTAGAATGGCAGGCCCTCTCCCTGCACGGCTGCCTTCCCCATTCAAACAAGGCACAGAGTGACGGCTCAGGTGCCATGGCTGCAGAAGGAAATCCCTCTTTGAGTTTTTCAATTTCAGACTTCTCTGTAGACACGAGGACCCATTGCTATCCAGTCCATGCCGACTCCACCCCATTTGTGCCAGGATGCAAGTGCTCTGCTGGCTTCTTGCGATTTCACTGTCGTTTCCAGGCACTGGGTTTGCCAGGCCTTTCCTGTGTGGGCCGCTGTGTGGGTTTGACCCACCCACCCACCTTTAGGTTAGTGGTTAGCACAAACCTTGTGCAGGCTCCCTTGAAGGTGATGTTGGTCTTGCTCTAGGGCCTCAAGTCAATGCAGATGCTTAGAGACTCATTCAGACTGGGTAATTTCCCAACTGTAAACAAATCTGTCTTGGAAGGTGTGTAGCCAGAATCTACCTTAGAGGCAAGGAGGGCAAGACTCCATCTCATATACTTTGAGCATGTGGTCAGGAGAGACCAGTCCCTGGAGAAGGACATCCTGCTTGGTCAAGTAGAGGGCAAGAAAAAGAGGAGGCCTTGGACAAGAGGGAGTGACCCATGGCAGCAACAATGGGCTTCAACCGAAGAACCATTGTGAGGATGGTGCAGGACAGGGCAGTGTTTCTTTCTCTTATGGGTAGGGTTGCTATGAGTCAGAACCATCTAGAGCAGTGGTTTTCAACCTATGGGTCTCAACCCCTTTGGGAATTGAATGACCCTTTCACGGGGGTCGCCTGATTCATAACAGTAGCAAAATGACAGTTAAGAAGGAGCAACAAAGATAGTTTTCTGGTTGGGGGGGTCACCACCACATGAGGAACGGTATGAAAGGGCTATGGCATGAGGAAGGTTGAGAACCACTGGTCCAGACGGACCTGACCACAGCAGGATTCACAGAGCAGGCAGCCACGTCTTTCTACTCCGATGTATCTGGCGGGTTCAAATCACAGATGTTTCATTGATCCACCAAGGGGTTCATGGCTGTGCTGCTAGGGTGCCCTTTTAAAGGTGATCCAAACCAGAGCAACAACAACATCTTTGCCCTTGAGTTAATTCTGACTCACAGCCACCCAATGTCAGTGTAGAGCTGCCAACACTGGGACCAACCCTGGGATCTTTATGGACTTACTTGCACATGATTTAAAAAAAAAAAAAGAAAGTTTTAATGACAGATTAGTAAGTAAGTCCAAGTAAGCCTCTGCTCACCTTGCTTACTGGGTTTAGCTCCGTCCACACATGTGACTCTTGACCTGAGTGATCACTTAAGGTCCATGTAACCCCAAATTTTGTATCTGTAGATTGAAATATCTGGAAGAATCCTTTAAGGTTTTAGAAAGCCCACTGGAGTGGTTGAGAAGGACTGCATTCGTCTGTGACATACTGAAGACCAGGTAAGGTATCAAACACTACCAGCCAAAGGAATATGCATCTATACAACTCAGATGGCATCTTAGCATTTCTAATTTATTGTCTGATCTCTCTTCACCATAGACTTGCTTCCAACAGAATCCTTATACTGTCCACATTCTGAGGATTCTGGCCCGATTTTAGTCCAAATGAGCTAGTACTGTCGAAACGAACTTCTTTGTTCAGCCCTTATTGCCAAACCCTATTTAAATGACCATTTGAAACACCTCTTTGCTTTTCGTCAACATGCTCTGTTGACCATCGCTCCATCCAGCCGTTGCGGAGAAGGACTGCTGTTTACTCTCTCGATCTATGAAAACTCTGAATCCAGTGTCATCATCCATTTGCAGCTCTGGTTTTAAGATGAAGTCCAAGTGCCCAGGTTCTTGAGGGACACCATAGTCAATTGGCAATAGCCCACACTGACAAGGGTTTTGCATCCTACTTTGGTGAGTCCTTAATACCTTGTGAGTAGCCACCTACAAGGCAACAATTTGTCTCTTCCTGGTTGGAGATAAAAAGAGTGATGAAAATCAAAGACCCATGGAAACAATTGGTCCAGTGGATGACTGATTCAACTGAATTATAGTCTCCATGAACCTGAGACCTACAGCTACCACAGTGGTGGGTTCAATGAGTTCACACTATCGATACCAAATTTTTTGTTGAGTTCAAAGAACCAGTTGTTGAAAAGGCACTCAGAATTAAGATTCTCTCTATGGTGGGAAGCTGGGCAGCCACATGCAATGATGTGGAATGCAGGAAGATCACAGGACAGTGGAGGCAGACTTGTGTGGATCTAATGGCGGTGGCCGTATCCTAGGGCTGGGGCTGGTCTCAGCATGGTGACACTATCAGACTGTGACCTGATTGACAGGCCTACACTTTTATATCTTCAAGTTGACGTGAGATTATGTAACTACCACAGACTAGCTCTTGTCAAGTCGACACCTTTACACAACTCTTTACCCGTACATAATTTTTAAACAACACAATAATAAAATCATACTTGTGCCCAACAGGACAAAACCAAAATGTATGCAACTGAGAATGTGCCAGTCCCATTTAAATATAATGTTTTATAAGTGAACTAAACAAAAATATTCTTTGCCTAACAATTGCAGATATGTGAACACCTACATCTTCTTACTATAATTCTATTAACATAGTCCCCCACCTTTGAAAGAGTGTGAGCCAGTCACTTCATGCTTTTATCCTCCCCATTTTGGATATCCAATTTCGATACTGTCAATTTATATCAACCCAGTGCTCTGAGGAGACAAGCATGTTCTTTGATGTGAAGAATATTCATTCCAGTTGGAACCTGTGAGTCTGCATCCATAAGTAAAGTCAAACCAGGACAGCTGTCCATAAAGTCAGCAGCAATATGTGCCAAAGCACAGGCTCACCAATCTTATCTTCTTCTGGTCGGGTGCTGTTCGAATAGCTGGATAAGGAAGCTGGTTGGTCGGTCCTCGTTTTACCAGTGAAAGGCGAAGAGGAATGACCCGAAAACCTGAGTCACAGCTTACACACTGCATCACAGACCTTACAGGATCAGCTGGCAATGCCCTCAACCAACCCCAGTGTCTTATAAGAGTGACTGAATTACATTGCCAACTGAATTCCTAACCTCAGATGGTTTCTGAAATTAAAGTGAAGGCGCTGGTTGGAAGTAATTGAGATTCTGAACCTTGAGGTAAGGCTATATGGGTGAAAACTCAGGAAGCTAGTGTTACCAAAGGCCATAATAAAATTTGGTGAATCACTCCTTACAAACTCCCATCTGAAGAAAATACTTCAACTTTGTCTCTTAAGTCGCCATCCCCAGTGAAATATCCCTTTCCAACCCGCTGATGAATTTTGCTTAGCTGTGCCTGAAGGGTCCTTGATATATCGCATGGGACATTGCAAAGGAAATTGCCTGAGGCAAAAAATGCCTTTCAAACCTTGCTGACTATCCACAGGATCCGTTCCACCACCATTCTAGATTGGTCATCAAACTGAAGTCCCAGAAAATTGCCAAGAGGTGAAATTTAAAGCATGAAATTAAAAGAGACAAACAGCAATCTAGCACATGTGTAGAAATGGCTATTAAGGGTGTCGGATAACACTGGATCTGTCTGAATGTCTTGAGTTGGGTCCATCAAGCACAGGTTCTTCATTCAGTGTTTTAGCGCAAGAGGTTAGAGAAGGCTTCACTGGGTTATTTGGTTGTGTTTTTGAAGCATGGATTACGAAGTGACCTACGCTACACCCATTGAAGAGCCAGGCTTGTCTTGATATACTGCAGAAGAAGGTATCCAAAGACTGGGAACAATTGTCATGCTTGAGTGCATTTATTAATTTGGGCTCATAAACCCAGAGGACACATCTTTTAACAGAACAATGAGGGACAAATTTATGAAGGGTCCCAAGCTCTTTGAAGGCTGCTATGATGCCTGTTTTATATAAGCCAGAACTAGCAGTGAAAAATGCCTTAGCCGAATTAAGACACATAAGTATTTTGGGGCTGACTGTCCTTCACTCAATGTCCAGTCTTGGCTCAGTTTATAGACGCACAGCTACTTGACTGAAGGGGAGGATGCTTCCCTTTGAGGAAGGCCCCTATTACATTGCCAGATACTTATACTGTTAATCTTTCTTCTAAAGGATCCAATGACCTCTTATGAAAATGACTGTTACCCAGGAGAAGGAAATTATTGGATCTTTCAGGAATTACTGAGCACTAGCTCTAAGCAGAAATGAATTCCAGGAGGCCTAAATTGTCACTTTAGCTGACCAGTTAGAGTAGGGACATATGAAAATCAGGTTATAAATATAATTTTAGCGTGGGTCTATCTCAACACTCAGTCCAATTGGTCCCTGAGCCCATCTATAGTGATTTCCCCAGTTCTAAAATGCATGATTGGAATAGCCATGTTCCAGCAACTAGCAGGTCCTCCACATGGGATGCCTGGCATGGGGAGTTAGAGCTGATCTGATGGAAAAAGCCAAGTGAAAGCCATTAGAACAGACTACACACCTAGGACACCAGTAGACCAGAAGCAGAACTACATTCCCGGAGGCAGACGAGAAATTAGCACCATGGTCAAGGACCTGAAGGATTCAGAAATGGTGCCCTACCCCATTCCCATTCTCCTTGCCTCTTTGACCTACTGGAGTAGGTGAGGGAAATCGCACTTGGAGAATGACAGTGGATTGTTGTTCACTTAGCCAGAAGTTGGTTCTAATTGGAGTGGCTATTAGAGATATGCTTTCATCGCTTCATCAAATGAGTATGTATCTTCTGGTACCTGGTATGCAGATATTGATCTGGACAATGCCTTTTTCTAAACTATTTTTGATGGTACATCAGGAGCAGTTTTCTTCAGCTGGAAGGGCCAGCAATATACCTGCATTGTCCTACCCTAAGGTATAGCAACTCTCCAGAACTTAATATAATTCCGTCCCCAAAGACCTGTCTCTTCCTCAAGATGTCTCAGTGGCAACACATTGATGTCATTATGGTCATTGGACCTACAAAATAAGTATCAATGACTCCAGAATTATTGATAGGATGTTTCTAGGCTAGAGAGTAGATGATTTGTCCAACAAAATTCAGGCCCAGTGTTTGAAGCATATCTAGACAGGCCTTCAAAAGTAAACGATAAGTTGTTACATCTTTTAGCTGTCCTAACACTAAAATTGAATCACAACATCTGGTGGGCCTCCCTGAATTCTGTAGGCAACATATCCATAATTTGAGTATGTTACTGTAGTCTATGTATCAGGAGACTCACGAATCTGCTAGCTTGGGATGGGGCTCAAAATAAGAGAAGACTCTAAAAAAGCTTCAGGCTGGTGCGCAGGCTAATCTACCCCTTGGGCCATATTATCTGGCTGATCCAATGATCCAGGAAGTGTTTGGGGCAGATAAAGATGTTATTTAGAGTCTTTGGCAGGTCTTTATTGGTAAATCATAGCTCAAACCCTAAGGATTTCACAGCAAAGCTATGTCAGTCTGTAGATAATGATGCTCTTTTTAAAAAGAGCTTTTGGTTGAGTGCTCAAATAGAGACAAACACTGAGTCTCCAATATACCTCCATCCCAGGGAGTCAGCCCGCAAACCTGATGGCAGGTTGATTATATAAAACCACCTTCACCAGACAAAGGGCAGTTAAACAGGGGAAGACCCTCAGTAAGATGAATTGAGACAGTGGCTACAACAATGGGCTCAAGCATAGAGCTCACCAGTCGAGAGGATGGTGCAGGACCAGGCAGGGCTTGTTCTGCTGCACATGATGTGGCTATAGACTGGAACCCACTCTATGTCCCCCTAACAATAACAATAATACCGGCATTTATGCTGAACAGGGAATTTCCCTCCTACATGCAATGCTTCCGTCAAAACTACCATCTGTGGCCTTCTAGAATACCTTATCCTGGCATTCTACATAGAATACCTTATCCTGGCATTCTACATAGAATACCTTATCCTGGCATTCTACATAGAATACCTTATCCTGGCCTTCTACATAGAATACCTTATCATGGTATTCTACATAGCATTGCTTTGCATCAAGGAACTCAGTTTAGAGCAAGTGAAATGTGACAATTGGCTGATACTCATGGAATTTACTGATCTTATCATGTTCCCAATCATTCTGCCCCAGCTGAGAAAAGGGAAATAGCCATCTAAAGACATATTTATGGCACCACAAGTTAACAATACCTTGCAGAGTTAGGCAGTGTTTACCACGAGTCTGTATATGCTCTGAACTAGCATCGACTACATCGTTCTACTTCTCTCATGGTCAGGATTCATGAGTACAGGAATCAAGTGGAAAAAATGAGAGTGGCATCACTCAATGTTGCCCCTATGGACCCATCATATTTTTGCTTCCTGTCCCTGCAATCCTATGGCAGGTGGGTCCAGAGGTCTAGTTCCATAGGTTAAGAAGCAAAGAGGTGAATTACTGTATTGACTG
Organism: Echinops telfairi; assembly: GCF_000313985.2. NCBI lineage: Eukaryota > Metazoa > Chordata > Mammalia > Afrosoricida > Tenrecidae > Echinops > Echinops telfairi. The sequence continues at coordinate 28,408,118 of NW_022106189.1, forward strand.
AGATGACTGATCCTTATTATCAGGAGAATAAAACTGATATTAAATAATAGAGGATATGAATATATCTGTAATACCTATATTTATTAGGATATCCCTTAGACCTACCATTCCCTATTATTAAAGTCAATGGGACACTATGGCAATCAAATTTTGTCCTGATTATTAATGGCCCAAGCCCTTCAGGAATGAAGGTTTGATTCATCCCACTAGGCCAACAGTTCTCAAATTGTGGGTTGTAACCCCTTTGGAGGTAGAATGCCCATTTCACAGGGGTCTCCTGATTCATAACAGTAGCAAAAGTACAGTTATGAAGTAGCAACAAAAATAATTTTATTGTTGGGGGAGGTCACCACAACATGAGGTATTCCAGGGTTGCAGTATTAGGAAGGTTGAGAACCACTGCACTAGCAAAGAGGCATGTCTATCTGAGGTGCTTGTTGAGGGCAAAGGGAATATGGAATGAGTGGTAGAAGACAGTAGTTATAAATACCAGCTACAACCAAAGGAAGACTAATTGTTTTTAATATTTCTTCCTTGCTTTATTATATGTGTATGTGAAAGTGCATGTGTGTTTGTGTATATACATACATATATTCCACAAACATATATATATAAATAAATATCTATCTATCTATCTATCTATCTATCTATCTATCTATCTATCTATCTATCATCACTCTCACTCCTACACCCATTCACTCTGAAAGTCTGTCCATGTGTCTATTCTTAGAAAACTGTTATTGCAGGATTGTTCATAAAGCAGTCTTTACTATATATGGGCTTCAAAAAGTTTGGAAAAATATTTTAAAAGCATATATATGTACATATATATGGGTTTCAAAAAGTTTATGAATATTTTAAAATATTTTAAAATTAAAAATATTTTAAAATTCCATTTTCCATGGACTTTTTGAAACCCGTGTGTGTGTGTGTGTGTGTGTATGTCCAAGAACTGAGCGTATTGAAGGAATAAGTCTAAGCTGCACTGAAGCCATGAGCAAAAAACACAGCTCTAGGCATTGGCTGGATACCAATTGAAATGGTTCATCAAACTAATGCAACACAGATATATGCCAAGAAATTTAGAAGACAGCTACCTGGCTAACTCATTGGAAAAGATTCATGTTTATACCCATTCCAAAGGAAGTCAACCAACAGAAAGCAGAAATCATTAAACGCTATGATTAGTATCACATACACGTAAAATGTTGTGGGAGATTTTTCAAAACTGGCTGCAGCAATCCCTTGACAGATGAGCAGTCAATCAGGTGAAACAGTCATTTATTTGGGGGTGTGGTAGGCAACCAATAGATTTAGGATCTGACCAAGCTTGCCTTCTCTCAGTCCTGTTTCTGACTCCTCATCTTCTCCTCATCAGTTCTTGAGAAATGTGCCAGCAGCCTCATGCCTGACTCACTGATTTTGGGTTTATCAGCCCCTGCACTCAAGAGGGTCAGGAGAAGCCTCCAACCTGACACCTGACCCACAGATTGGGGCCTTGCTGGGCTCCATAACTTGTACAAGCTATTTCCTTGAAATACATTTGTATAAGGCTTTGAAAGCTCATGAAAATTTGAGTTTTTATAGGAATTTTTTGAAGACCCCCTTATATACACACTTCACTGGGTTTTCTTGTTTTTTTCTTTTTAAATCATTTTACTGGAGGCTCGTACAACTCTTATCACAATCCATCCACCCATCCATTGTGTTAAGCATATTTGTACATTTGTTGCCATTGTCATTCTCAAAACATTTTCTTTCTACTTGAGCCCTTTTACTCTTTTGGAGAACTCAGCCTAAAACACTCATGCTATTCTTAGTAGTACTACAAACACACAGAAAGCTGCCAACTGTGTGTCTGTGTGTGTATAATTTTCAAAGAGTTTTTGATATGTTTTCTCTCTTGAACTTAATGAAAACTTACCAATCTAATCCAGCATGAATCTGGGGACGAGGCGTATTTGATAAATAAGTGACTGCATTTGCTTATAAAAATCATTTTTTTATCAAAACCATTTTTATTGCTCAATCAACCATTACCTTAAGAACCTTTCCTTTGATTAAGCCAACTCCGGTGTTCATTAAAGATGAAATTGTTAAATGGAAATCCAATTTGCTCTGTAAATTTTCACTCAAACTACAATACAAAGTGAAATTTCTTTTAAGAAAAAGGGAGTTGCTTCAGTTCCCTTGGATTAGGGTGTGTGCCCAACAGAGGGAATTGACTCGGGTACCTTGGCTATTGCTGTACCAGCAAATTACCCTATTATTATTATTTTAACTTGAAATTTTAACTAAATTCAAATATTTTTACCTGAAACTTTTTATATATGACTATTTCCTTCAAAGGACAGCTATGATGGATGGTATTTGGCCTCTTGAGTATATAATGAAAAATTTCCCACAAGCCCCCCATTCATCAAAGAAATACAACAGACTTAGCCGTCAGCTTTCCGTGTTTCCACGGTAGCCTGTGCCCCGTTGTCATTAATAAGTAAAATGACTCCTTTGTGATAACATCTACATTTATCTTAAACAAAAGCCTATTGCATATTAAATATGTTGTTTAGGATCATTTAATAATTTATTATTCTAGATTTCTTTTTTCCCCTCCTCGGCCTATAGTATTTCTGGCAAGTATTAAAAAGCACCAATGGCACTAACTAAACACATTTTTGGTTCTGGCATGGGTCTGTCTATTTGGCTCATAGAAGCTTAGACATATTTATTGGCTTCTCGGAACCCATTGGCAACATGAAACAAGGCCTGGCTTAAAAGAGTGCATTTTTCTAAAGCATAAAATTCTCTCTCCCAAAGGAAGATTTGGATAAAACACCTCTCATTTTGGCTCTTTTTCAATTCACAGAAAATAGTCACAGGAAATAGACATATAGATAAAAAATTCAGGTAAAAATATTTGCATTTAGTAAGAAAAAATTAAATTAAATCAATAATAGGATAATTTGTTGGAGTAGCAGGAGCCAAGGATCCTGAGTCAATTCTCTCTGTTGGACACACACATAAATACAGCCGAATCAAATCAACGTATGCCAAGAAGTTGAACCACTCCGAGAGACATGGGAATAGTACAGCCTTCATTCGTGATTTGGAGTGCTTGATCTCAGAGAGTGTATCTTATTATGGCATTAAAAAAATTCACGAACTCCTGTAGCATTTCGTACAAGCACAGACCCCTCAGCATTGAAATACTTTAGTATTAATCCAGGAATCCCTGATACCTTGATCACAAGGATAATATCCAAATCCCTATCTATCTACGAGCTTCCTGTTGGCCAACATCCATGGAACAAGCAGGTCATGTTCCCTACATTTCACCTTGGGGAGAAGGCAGGCGAACTTCTTTGATGAAAGAGAATGCCATTTGCTGTTGGTCGCCCATTCACCAATTGGGAAATGGAAGAAATGAAACCGTTATTCCAGACCCTGACCTGGAGATCAGGGGGACAAAGAGATCAAGTTCCTGGCCATATCTAAGTTTGCCTAAAATCTACCTGTGCCACTGCATCATTGGGAGAAAGTAATGAGAATTGCCAACCTTAGTGAATGGCACTTAGTTGTTCTTAGGTGCCATCAAGCTGGTTCCAACCCTTAGTGACCCCAGGCTCACTGCCTGGTCCTTTGCCATCTTTATAACTGTCCCTACGCTTGAGCCCATGGCTCAAGTCTGGCTCGAGACGGCTCTCAGTGCAGATTACATCCCCTCTTTCTCTTTCTTCCTCAGCAGAAGTGTGCCGTGGTCGAGGAAGGCATTCTTACTGCTGAGTCGTTCAAGTTGTATACAAGGGGGGCATATCACAAGAAGACTTTGATGATGCCTTACGGTGGGTGGGTGAAGGCGGAGGAGTAAGGAGTGAGAGGCGGTGCAGTAAATCCACCTTGCCATTGTGAGAAAGCTCTGCTTCTGGAAGGCTGTGAGTTTGAAGGAGCTTTTCAGAAGTGAAATCTTTGAAATTTGTGTGAACACCTGCAGTTGCCTCCTCTCAGGCTGTCACGGGGAAACATCTGATACTCTCTGTGTCTTCACAGGTTAGCTGAGCATGAGAATCACATATATAGCCACGGCAACACACTCAAACCTGCTAATGGTGGTTACCTGGAGAGGGTGCAGGGCCCAGGGGATGTTTCTCTATGATACATGAGGTCCCTGTGAGTCTGCACGTACTCCATGAAAACTACTGACAACATAATTCCATCTGATCGATGCAGCTTAGTGGTTTACTCACCTGTGAAGTCAGGAGACCAAGACTCCCAGAGGATCATAGACAGATATTCTGAAGACCACAGAGCATGCTACAGCAGTTTTCATTGGGGAGAGGGAGAGTCTTGACTCCCAGTGGAGTGCATCGGTGTAGTCCTCTGCTTGGTTCCCTACAAAGACTCGTGTTCTTCTCAACACACTCTAAATCCCTTCTCTGCCTAATGAACACTCTATCCCTGATCCTTTTGGCTCACTTAGTGATCAAAAGAAGCAGTTGAGATCTTCTCCTCTCTTCTTTTAAAAATCTCAGATAAAAATATTGAGCTTCTAGAGTCCCTGATATTTTAGAATCCAATCTGATACTAAAAGATGTGTTCAAACAGCCCAAACACCACACTAATGCATCCTTCCTTCCTTCCTTCCTACATTCCTTCTTTCCTTCCTGCTTCCTCCCTCCCTCCTTCCTTCCTTCCTTCCTTCCTTCCTTCCTTCCTTCCTTCCTTCCTTCCTTCCTCCTTCCTTCGGTCCATCTTTCCTTCCTTCTTTTCTCAATCCCAGCCATTGCCTTAGCCATCACACCCTTTGGCAGTAGTGATGATATGTATTTCTGTCTTGGTGTGTGTTGGCCAGCACTACTCATGACTTCTAGCACCATTCCCAGAATCCCGAAGCCATCACATGTTCCTTGAGCTGTTTATCCCTGATCCAACACAGCCCCTAGGTCAGTGCCCCTTAATGGGTGGTCTGCAACACTCCGGAGATAGAATGGTCTGTAAGGCTTGTTACAGTTTAGGCTCCTGGGCCCCACCTCACACTGACTGAGTGCAAGTTTCTGATCCCTATTCAAGACACTCTTGGGCCTTGTTTATCCCAGATTTCCAAACCTCGCAGGTCATCCTGACTCCCTTTCAAGTTCCTGAGTCTGGGATGGGGTATAAAGGGGTATTTATCTCTGAGGATCACAGTTGTATAATTCGATAAGGAATAAATTCATTAGAGGCCTCAGATCCAGTTCATTAACAGCAAGATGATAATCACTGCCGTTCTTGTGAACAGCTAAGCCTGGGACTTACATTTCCTTTTCTTTGTACCCCAGCAGGTGGCAAAGTGCCTGGCACAGCAGGCAATCAACCAGCCTGTGTCCACTGAAAACTAACCACTAGCCTGATTTCATCTTCTCTTACAAATGTCACCTTAGGTGCGACCAGCAATGGGGAAATAAAATAAAAGTCGAGAATACGGTGTCAAAAACATCAGTGTCCAGGGGATTTGATGATGACAGTGGAATTGTTTATATCTATAACAATAATGTAATCTAACATGCATTGGATGCTAATAGCCAATTTCAAATTCACCATGTATTCATTTACTCAGCAAGCCCTAATTGAGTATCTGTTATATACCAGGAAATGTCCTGAGAACTTGGGATAATCCAATGATCAAGTCCTTCATGGAATTCATATTCTCCTTGGTGGAGGAGAAGGAAGTAAACAAGCCTGAACACCATGAATACGAGCATGTGTGCTAAGTCAGCCTGTGATCCCAAACGACAAAACAAAACCAGTTGTCATCTAGTCGACTCTACCTCCTGGTGACGTCATGCGTGCCAAAGAACTGTGCGCCCGAGGGTTTTCAAAGGCTAATATGTTGGATTTATATCGCCAAGCCTTTCTTTGGAGGGGCATCAGAGTAGACTCAAAGCATTAACCTTCGGGTGAGTAGCTGAGACCATAAGGAAGCAAATTGTCCTATTAAATAGGGAGACCACGCTCTCATTTTATAATCCCCAGATTGGGTTGACATTATCATCATTATCCTTTTATGAGCGGCATTCAAAAATCTCAGTGGAAAACCTCACTATGTTTTCAGTCCACGTTACGGTCAACATTTTGAAGCCCCATACAATGTCAGCACAATGGACTGAGCTTTAAAGCGATCTGTGGTTTTGCCCAAGGTTGTATTCCTATAAGCTGAAGCTAGATTCAAACCTAACACTTGATCCCAGAGCCTGAACTCTTCAACTCCAGACTTTAAATGTTCCAGTATGTATGTTCAATCGCTCTGGCCAAGGATGTGAACCAGTTATGTTAGGAAAATAGAGCCGCAAGCCCAGGACTGGATCAGCTGCAATGGTCTGCCAGGAGCTCCAGGAGAAGAGTACGCAGTCCCCACTTTTGCTATCCTGGGCTAATTACCCAGTGCACACCAGGAGCCTCAGTCTCCTGCAGAGTTGGCTATTCAAAGAAGACACATGATTCTAATCAGGAATCAAGGACGGGCTGGATCATTGCATATTTTCTTTACTTTCTAAACTGGGGAGGGGCTTGCAGGGAATCTCACACCATGGTACTAAAGGGACAGAAAGAGGATCACAGGTGTATTTTTAGGTTCAATTAATCATTTTTGCTGAGCCATCAAGTTTGGGGAGACTTAAAAAGACAACAAGGGTGGTGTAATTAGTTTTTAATCACTAGAAATGAGTAGACGTCTGAGCACAATATTCCTGGTTTATCTCTCCCACCTCCCACCCCTCCCTCTTTAATTGTGAAATTATTTGACATTGCTCTTCATGCTCAGATACCGTGGTTATTACCCGAGAGAAAGCGTGTGGTCTGAGGGGCAGGGCTGTTGTGGGTAAGGGCACCTCAGAGATAAGGTGACCATGATGACAATTTCCTTTGCCGAAAATTATAGATTATTACCATTGGGAACCATCCATTGCTTTCCTCTCATGCTCTACATAAGGAAAAGGAATATGGATCTAGATCATTGCTTTTTCTTTTGAATATTACCCTCTCTGATCCATTCTTCATAGAACACACTTTAAAAAAAAATGTTACCTGAAGATGGCATTCAATTTCTTACAATGCTTTAATGAGTCTCTCAGGTCCATGGTTCTCTACTGCCGCCAGGCCAAAACTTCATGATGTTTCTCTGGCACTACTGGTCTCCATTACTGGTCTTTGAATCCCTTGACTCTCCTATTACATTTCTTCTACCAATGTGCCCTCTGTGCTAAGTCTTTTCATCAGGTCAAGCCCTCTGCTGGTCTTGACTTCTCTCTCTCTCTCTCTCTCTCTATATATATATATATATATTATTATAGGTGGCCTGTTACCCAAATCTTCTTTCTAATCACTCTAGTCTGCCCCCACCCCACCCTTGCCGTGCCCCTGTGCAGGCTTCTGTCTTTCCCTGATCATTGGATGTTTAGTGCTTTATTTCTGGAAGCCCCGACAGGGCAGAGTCTGTGATTTTACCCCTCTCTGTAGCTTCAGACTTGGTATCCTTGGCAAGCACCAGGCCTTGCCCCAGGAACAGTCTGTGGCGAATGCCTACTGAAAATATGTACGGATAAATGAATGAGTGAATAAATAGCTGAGTGGCTTATACATTAATATAAGCAATAGATTTGCATTCAGTTTTTAACAATGTAAGGTGCATACTGAAAAACAAAGAAATAAAATTAAAACAGAATTCCTGCCCGTCTCAACTCAAATTTTAAAAAAAGAAATTCCTTTGTGGAATTTCATAATGTAGACATAGAATGTGAGACCTGGAATTGCAGCTATAAAATCATTCTAAAAAGAGTCCTTGTTGACCACACCTCTCGAAACCTGCTTCTTTCTCCCTGTGTCTGTATGAGCTCACTACTGCTCTATATGCTCAGGACAAACTCTCACAAAATGACATATATAATGTTATGAATTCCTCATTAATTCCTTAAAGATCTTGTACTAAATTTGACAATATCCACCAGGGTAAGATTAGAGGACTTGATAGTCCAGGAGACCTGGACTTTCTGGGAAGCATTGGACTGATAATTACCGAGTCACTGGTCTTAACCTAGCAGCTACTTCCAGGGAGAAAGATCAGGCTTTCTGTTCCCAAATAGATACACAGCCTAACAGCCTTCAGGACAATGATACATGTCAGTGTGGGTCAGAGTCCGTGGGTTTTGTGAGATAATTCAGGAAGAGAAAGAAAAAGTGCAGATTTAGTTTATATCAGAAAAGTGAGATACTGAGTGTCGGAATGGGTATTGAGAAGGGTAAAGATGTTCAGAGGAGCTAAGCTACCCTTTCTATTTGGGAAGATGGAAACAATTTCAAGAGACTGGATTATGGGTTGGAATCCTACAAAATTTTAACATGAAAGATTATGCAGATCATGTGAACATTAGAAATTATCAACACGATCCTTGATTCTTATTAAATTAGAATAATACCTTTCTTTTGACTATTCCCAGGAACATTCCTTGAAGCTGGTCTTATTACTTTATGATTGAATTATTAGGAGAAATAAGCATGCATAATCTTTAACGTGGACTGTGAGTCTCTCTGCTGATTACCTTGGACTCCAGGAAGTTCTCAGTTGTGGGCAAAGTAAATCCACTTTGGATGCAAAGACCCAAAGGGAAATTAAAATTAAAAGCTTTGAATGTAAACTATTCATTTAGTGAGTGTGTGCTAAAGACTTACTGCGCTACATGACCATGCTATTTGTTGAGGATCGTGAATTTCTGAGAAAGGCACTGTCTCTGAACTTTAAAAGGCCATTATGGGTCAGTCATGGGCACAAGCAATGATAAGATCATAACATAATTATTTTGCTAGAACCACAGGTGTGTGGAACAGCTTGGAGGCTTCCTGGACGAGGTATGAGTTGATGTGATCCTAGAACAATGATGAGGGTGGTCTTAGGCTTGCTTCTCTAGCAAACTAGTGAGGAAACAACCAAGCTCACTGCCATCCAGTCAATACTGACCCATAGGGACCCTCTTTGTGTTTCTGAGACTGACTGTTTACAGAAGGGCAAAACCCCATTTTTTCTCCCTGCTAGTGCTTTTGAATTGCCGACCTTGCACATCACAGCCCAACACTTCACCATTACATTACCAGGGATCGTCCAAAACTAGTGACATATATATATAATCTTGATGGACCAGGGGCTAAGATGCTCACCTGCTAACCAAAAAGCTAATGGTTCAAACTTATTGGCTGCTTCTTGAGAGAAAGATATGAAAACCTGCTTCAGTAAAAATGTAAAGCCTTGGAAACCTTATGAAGTCATCTCTACTATGTCCTTCACAGTCCCTGTGAGTCAGAGTCAACTCAACATCAGTGGATTGAATACACACACACACACACACACACACACAAAGAAACAGCTCATGCAGTTGTAGAGACTGGCAAGCCTGAACTCCATGGGCCAGGTGGCAAGCTGAAGGCATCTAATATCTCAAGAGACAGAGGACAAGAACCTACCATTAGACAAGTGCAGGCTCAAGGGAGAAGGAGCGCTTTTCCCAGAACCTCTGTGTAGACTCTGGATGCAGACCACATGCCAAGGGAACCTTCTCTTCCAACTGATTGGGTGCTCACCCAGATAACAGTAGCTGCCAAACCTCGGAGAACCATAGCCTACCCAAGTGGGCATGTAACATTAATCATCATAGGGAGTCACAGTTTCTCTAGAGCAGAAATAGGCAGAGACAACAAATACAAAAGTAAGTGATAGCGTGAAGGTGTAGTTGGATTACTTTATTTTATTTTTTTAGAGAATCAAATGTTCTCCTTTGTTGGATTATTATTATTAAATTATTTATTTTCTTTTACTGATTTCTTTTAAAACAATATTTTATTGAGGGCTCTTATAGCTCTTGTAACAATCCATTCATCAATTGTAACAAGCACATTTGTTCATATGTTGCCATCATTATTTTTTAGACATTTACTTTCTATGGAGCCCTTGGTGTCAGCCCCTCCCTCTCCCTCCCCCTCCCCCCCTTGTGGCCCCTTGATAAATTATAAATTATTATTGTTTTCATATCATACACCAACTGCTGTCTCCTTTCCCCCACTTTTTCTGTTGTTCATCCCCCTGGGGTGGGGGGAGCAGTTATTTGTCAATCAGCATGATCGGTATTGCTACTCCCTGCCCTCCTGGTATTGCTACTCCCATTCCTGTTCCTGGATTCCATGTGTCGGGAGCTCTTATGTCTTATCTGCACCTGTGCACGTGCTCTGGTCTAGCTTCCAGTGAAAGGCAGTACTAGGGTCATGATAGTGGGGGCTGAGGAAGCCTCCAAGAACCAGAGGAGTATTGTGTGTTTCATCCGTGCTTTACTGCATCCTGATCAACTTTTAATGATTTCATTTCGGTTTATAGTAGTCACCTTTTGTGTTATGATGATATTCTTACATTTCCCCACAAAATGACATCCATTTTACCTTCCATATTTATAAACTTCATAATGAACTTTTCCTTTAAAAATAAATTTAAAAAAATAAAATAAGAGAAGACTTCTCTATTTCCCCCAACTATTCACATTTCCAGGGAATTCGCAGTTTCATTCCTTCAAAGAGCCTGGATCTTATAGTGAGTTCAGCGTTGGGCTGCCAAACGCCAGATTGGTCGTTCAAAACTACCAGCCACTCGGTGGGAGAAAGAGGAGGGTGGCTCTTCCCACAAAGATGCACAGCCTCAGAAGCCTGTGGGAGCAGCTCTACTCCGCCCAGTGGGCCCCTTAGGAGTCCAACTCGACTCAGACGCAGTGGGTCTTTTGGATTTTCCATTTTTGTGTGTGCTGATTCCAGTTTTTGTTTAGTATCATATGGTTTCTTTCAGGCAAATTTCTTTAATATTTGATGCTGTGTGGATTCACTGTTGAAATATGGCAGATTTTGTCTGCCCGAAATTGTCTGTATTTGGCCTTCATTTTTGAAAGCTATATTTCATGAGTTTAGAACTCTAAATTCACCGTCCCTCCTAAGTAACTCATAGTGCTACTCCACTCTCTTCTCGTTTGAATGATTTCTGATGTTATTCTCTCTGTGCCACTATTTGGACTCTCGTATCTTCTTCTCTGTCTGCTTTAAGATATTCTATTTATCACAGGTTTTAAGAAATCTGATCACACTGTGCTTTCTTGGAATATACTTCATGACTCTTGGACTTGACTTGTGGGGAACATTTTGAATCTGTAAACTTCATTGCATTTGGAAACTTTTCCGTCCTTTTTTTGTTTTGGTTTTCGTGGTCCCTCCCCCTTTGGGTGGCCTCCAACTTTCAAGAGTTGGAGTAAGTTACTGAATTGTAATATCAATGTTATCCTCTAAGGTAAAATAGCACCCAACTCTTAATAAATTCATGTCATTTGAGCAAAAGTGATAAGACGTGTGAACCATGCTGTCATGAGGACTGATCATACACGAGCCTACTTCCAATCCCGGCCTTTTTCACCAAATGCAGTTCTAAATTTTTTTTTAAACCCATTCCTCATAAGCCCACATGATTGTCTTGTGTGTCCTTTGAGGAAATTTATCCAGAATACTCCTTTGGAATTAAAAAAAATCAAACATACAAACAACAACGCAACACCAAAAATGTCTGAGCTGGCCTCTCTGCCTTGTATTGGACTGGCCCAGCAGATCCATCAGAAGCCACTGCCTTAGCCAATCACCGACTTCATGAATCAAGCAGGCTTCCTGCCTGAGGCCGTGGTCCCTCTGAGCACACAGCTCAGAAGGCACCCCCACAAACAAAAGCACACTGTGGCCAGGGCGGGAGAATGATTGGCGTTCAGTCTGCCCCACCTGCCATGGGGCGCTAAAGAGAGTAATGCTGGGGATCCTCCAACCTTCCCCTTCCCTGAAGGCATAGCCTCTTGAGGAGCACAAGGCAGCACTGATGATGAGAGTAGGGTTAAAAATAAACATGCCTGATACTGTTAGCTTTTAGCAGATATGGCTACAGTAGAACCCTGGACCTCAAGGCTAGCTAATCCATTCTAGAAGGAGTGTCGAGATGCAATGGTGTCAAGTTCCGAATCAATTTTTCCCATAACAAATAACTGAAAACTGATTAATCTGT
>NW_022106189.1:28420311-28448630 GCF_000313985.2 Echinops telfairi
AAAAAAAAAAAAAATCTGCCTAATGTGGCCTGCTGTTGGCTTTTCCTTAACTGTTTTCTAAAAGGGTTTACTTAAATTATCATCAACAATATTGATAACACAGTTATCCAGTTTCTTTTTAGAACTCTTTCTTAGGACCCATGTTGTTTTTACCTAAAAACAGTGCAAACAGCCACAGAAACTAAGAAAATTATAGCAAAATGTTTGGGACACAACCACAAAAGGTTTAACCAATGTGCACTGACAACACCAACTAACGCCGAGTGCCTGAAACATGAACTGCTTTTGTTTACAAAAATCAAGTGCATCAGGTCTGATTCCATTGTTGTTCAAGCTCTGATGCAAAATTTTCTCGACATTTCGCGTCGAAATCCGATTATGTTGAGTACTGATGCGGCCGAGTACCAGGGTTCTACAGTATTTCAAAGGATTAAGAATCAAGCCAGACAATGTATAAAACCAGCAAACCAGTGCTGGCTAGTTGGTTCTGAATCATGGCCATCCTATAGACAGAGGAGAACTTCCCCACAAGGTGTCTAAGGTTGCCATCTGTCTGGATGCACACTTCCATGCTTTTACCTGGGAACGACCCATTACTAGTGGGTTCTCATTGCTGTCCTAGCAGCTAGCAGCTGAACCCTCTAGCCACCGCACCAAGGATCTTTTAGAAGAAAAATGAAAATACTCTGGCTCTTAACAACCCTATAGAGTACACCTGCCTCATCTTCTTCTCAAAGAGCACCTGGTGGCTTCTAACTGCCGACCTTGGGGTTAGCAGCCAGACACATAACCCACTACCCCAGGAGGAATGCTTCAGCTATGGGGACCTCTCAACCTACTTCCTGTATACCACGATTGCTCAGCAAATGACCAAGACATTGCCTTGCAAGGTAGGACATGCTTGGAAGCATTTGTGGTTAAAGGAGAGGGCATGAGTAAAAGTATGTATCTTTGTGCCTGTCAAGAAGCCCTGTATCTATACACACATACAAACATGTATGTTTATGTATGTGTTTATATGAGTGTGTGTTTATATGTTTATATATATATTTTTCAGTGCCAGTGAGTTGGTTCTGACGTATAAAGACCCCGGCACAACAGGACAAAGCACCACTTGGCCCTGCACCATTCTCCCCATTGCTCTGATGGTTGCAGCCATTCTTGCAGCCACTATGTCATTCCATCTAGCTGAGGGGTTTCCTCGTTTACACTGTACCTGCACTTTATCAAGCGTGATTCCCCTGCCCCCCATTGACTGGTCTCTCCTGACAATATCTTCAATGTATGTAAATTGAAGTCTTAACATCCTTTCCTCTAAGTAGCAGCCTGGCTATACTTTTCCCAAACAGATTTGTTTCTCCTTTTGGCAGTTTGCCTTACTTTCTACTTTCTTCCCCGGCACTGCAATTCACATGCGTCAATCCGCCTTCCGTCTTCCTTGTTCAATGTGCAACGATCACATGTGATATCTGTTTTTATATATTGAGAGATCCTCACAACACCGTGGATCCTACTGATCCACTTCTGAAAGATCACAACCTTGAGAAACCCAGAGGCCTGTTTGGCTCCATGGCAACTAACAACAACAACAACAACAACAACAACACGCGTGTTGGCATGGGGGAGTGTTCTTGGGTACCATCAAGTCGGTTATGACTCATGGCAAGCACGGGACAGAGTAGAACTGCCTCGTGGAGTTTACTTGTGTGGTTTTGACTGTAATCTTTATGGAAGTAGAACACCACGCCCCCCCGTCTCTTATGGCGCCACGGGGTGGGTTCCATCTCCTGACCTTTCATTTAGTAGCCAAGCACTTCACTGCTTGTATCACCAGAGTGTGCTATGTCTGTGTAGTTCTAGAAACACACACACAAGCACTCTTCATTCGACTGCTCCTCACTTTACTGTGTTTCACACTTTCTTGACAAACTGAAGGCTGTGGCAACCCTCCCCCCATCAACTCTTTGGGCGCCATTTTCCAACAGTATGCTCACACGGTGTCTCTCTGATATATTTTGATCATTCTCACCAATTTCAAACTGTTTTCATACTGCGATTGCCTACTTTATAGACTGCAGTCTAGCGCAAACCTGACTTTCATCGCGGCTGTGGCTGCTGGGTGCCACCGAGTTCGATCCAACCCACCTTCAACTCTGCATGACAGAACGAAACATGTCCCAGGCCTTCCCCATCCTCACAATTGTTCTTGTGTTTGAGCCCCTGGATGCAGCCACGGTGGCGGCCCATCTTGCCTCCGGGCTTCCTCTATTTCAACCCCCTTGTCTGTGAGTTTGTCATACTGGCATGCCTCGTGTGTTACCGAGATGCTAGAAGCTAAGTCCCTGGTATCAAATGCTGTCAGGGTCACCCAAGTGAACAGTTTTCAGCAGGGCTTCCAGACAAAGAACAGACGACAAAGGAGCGATAAGTATCTTATGCACGGGGACACTGAAACGTGTGCTTGACTCTCGGGATTGTGATACTTACTGCGCTGCAGACTTCTGGAACCGAACCCACACATCTCTGAAACATGCCTGCATCGGGGGTGCACAAGGGTTTTCAGGATGCCTTTGGACAAAAGGAATGAAAAGATATTGGGATTTTTCACAAATGTTTGAAGCCCGCCGCTACCCCCTCACATACGTGCATCTAGATCACTCCATGTGTAACTTTTCCCACCTTCTTTCGTTGGATAACTCTCCCAGGGTAGCTTTTAGCAATCTCTCCCCAGAGGTGGCACTGGAGAGTAACGTCAGGAGAGTCCTATTCGACACATCCCGCATGAGTCTATCCAGAGCAAAGATAAGCATTGACAGGGTGATTGGGTTCAGCCTGCAAAATTGATGATTTCATTTCCCAACTCTCTGGCCTTTAATTGACATGGACAGATTGGAAGAGCACCCTTGGCCTCGGCCACAGTGTCTGGCGGCGCCTGAAAATGAACTCCCTGGCTTTTGAGGCCACCAGACCAGAGGATTCCGCTGGTCAATTCCTCCTCCCTGTACCAGCCCTGTGAAGAGGCTGGAATGCACGGGGAATGGGCCAGCTCACCACTCCGAGACCTCCATGCAGGAAAATGGGGCTGACTTTATCCCAACAATAAGAAATACAATTAGATAGTCGGACACGCTAAAAATATCCAGCCGCCCATCGGAATCAGCCTTCCTGAGGTGGGGCATCCTTGCCAGAAAAGGAAATCTCCAGCGATGCTTCTCACCAGATATGCAACTGCTGCCATGCTTGTGAAGAAAACCAGAGATGCCCACAGCAAGACCAGTAGGAAACAGCATGATAGATGAAGAAGAGAGTGAAGGTGTCCAGGAGTTCGTCTTGCTTGGATCTATGCTCAAAGCTCCTGGAAGCAGCAGTCAAGAAATGAAAAGACGCATTGCATTGGGTAAGTCTGCTGCGCAAAACCTCTTTAAAGTATTGAAAAGCAAGGATGTTACTTTGAGGACTAAAGTGTGCCTGAATATACAAGCCATGGTATTTTCAATTCCTCCTGTGCATGTTGGACATTGAACAAGGGAGACTGAGGAAGAGTTGATGCATTTGAATGATGGTGCTGGCAAAGAATATTGTAAGTAATATGGACTGCCGAAAGAACAAACAATGTGTCTTGGAAGAAGTACCGCCCAGGATGCTCCTGAGAGGCAAGGAGGCCAGACTGTCTCACGTACTTTACACATGTTATCAGGAGACACCAAGCTTCGGGGAAGGGCATCATGCTTGGCAAAGTGAAAGGGGCAGCAAAAAAGAGTAAGGCCCTCAACAAGATGGCTTGGCATGGTGGTGGCATCTATGGCCTCCAACATAAGAACAAATGGGAGGCTGGCCCAGGACTAGGTGGTGCTGGTTCTGTTGTACATAGTCTGCTTCCATGAGAATGGAGTGGATCCTGGCGAGACAAAATTCTTGACCACTTTAATGTTTGATCTGTTTATCACGATGTTACCTCTTGGTCCAGTTGTGAGGGTTTTGTTTCCTTTACATTGAGTTGTTTAATTTACATTTACTGAAGGCTGAAATCCTTGAACTTCATCAGCAAGTGCTGCGAGTTCTCTTCACTTTCAACAAGCCAGGGGTGTCATCTATGTATCACAGGTTGTCAATAAGCCTTCCTCCAATTCTGATGCCACCTTCTTCTTCCTAGAAGCCAGGTGCTCTGATTATTCGCTCAGCACAGAGACTGAGAGGATGCAACCCTTACACATACCTTTCCTGATTTTAAACCATACGCTGTGCCCTCATTCTGTGTGCACAACTGCCTCTTGATCGATGTACAAGTTCTCATGAGCCCCATAGAGTGTCCTAGATTTTTCTTCTCCAGGCTCTCCACAGTTTGTTATGGTCCACATAGTGGAATGCCTTTGCATCGGACTTACTGTTCCTGAAGCAGCTGCAGTTGTGTGGATTCCAACTCATGGGCACCCTGTGTGTGTCAGGGTAGAGTTATGCTTCATAGAGTTTTTCTTTTTGTTTTCAAGGTAGAATTCAGATCATGATAGTGGGGGGCGGAGGAAGCATTTAGGCACTAGAGGAAAGTTGTATCAATGGCTGTGTTTTGGAAATAGATGGCCACGTCTTTCTTCCTAGCTCTCTCTACACGGACTCAAAATAAGACTCCAACCTTTTTGTCAGCAGTCAAACACATGATCTGTTTGCATCACCAGAGACTTCCAGCTAACCAGTCTTCTTCTTTTGTTAGATTATTCTTAGACCCTGTGAAAATGGTCTTTGATGGAACTCAGGACTATCAGTAGATGAATGCTCACAATTGCCTTCTCTCAGCCTCACATCACCCATAAGTGATGTTTCCCTTATATTGGTGCTAATGTCTTGAAGTAACCTATGTTTTTGTTTGATTTTTCCCTTCTGTATTTTGATGGAGCAAGAGCAATTTCCTGCTTTGATCTCTTTGAAAGACTCTCCCGTGAACGATTTAAAGGAAATCCTTTCCTTCACCCTTAATCCAACTCCCCGGGTTGTTCCTGTAATGGATGCAGCTAAGGCAGCAGCATTGTCCTGCTCTTTATATTCTTTTGCAATGATTTGGAGAAACCTTGATTAACCTAACCTCTATGTCTTCTAAAATTCCCACATTTCAGAAGAGCTAAATAATCCCCGCCCCCTGAAATCTTCTGCACAAAATATTTCATCAGCTTTCTTCCTAACTACAAAAACCCAGGAATAGGGAACAACATACCTCTCCAACTACATTTGAACGATTGATGCATTTCAGTACATCAGCCATGGGAAACCACCAGAAAGACAAAGCTTTCTACTCCCATAAATAGTTACCGTCTTGGAAACCCACCGGGGCAGTTCTACACTGTCCTATAGGGTCGCTAGGACATCAACTAGATGTCAATGAGTTTGGTTGGTTTTGAACTGATGGCATATTATGCAGCCACCTAATCGATGCCCATGAAGACCATGTGCATCTGATGACCCGAGCCCATATCTATCATGCAAAGTGAAGTTAAGCCAGGAAGCTGGGCTATACCACCTCAGACTACACTCTGCACATACGTGGGTACGTCGTTTGCATATTCTCAGAAAAAGTACCACAAAAGCTGTGCCATTCTCCCAGCCTTTAGATACGATTATTTCTGAGCAGGGAAATATTTTTCCCCCTTTATACTTTCACACTCTTTTTTGAAGTGGCCGTGCGCTGAATTTTAAAGTGCGAGAAAACAAGAAGCCATTAAAAAAAATAACAAAGTCTTGTCTGAAGGAAAAGAATGCTAGGGAGTCCCTTGTCCTCCAAGCCACTGACCTTTCCTCTCACACCTCAGGAGTCCATTTCTGTTGTCCCAGCATCCGCTGAGCAGGACCCCAGATTCTCCCGAGGGTGAAATGACTTGCACAGGTGAGGCAGGGACTTCCTAATGAGGTCAGGTCTGCGCTCTACCCGTGAACGCTGACAGCTGCTGTGAATAGTTTGGGGTCTTCGGCTCCCGCCCTTCAGCCAGCTGCTTTATGGTTTGTGACCTGTGGCTCCCCAGCAATGGTAAATATAAGCTCCCATTTCCACGAGAGGCTTTTGATTGGGAGCTGTGAAAACCGTGCTGGCATGGCGCCCTTCCTGACATTTCACAAAGTCACGAGGAGGGTGCCATGGCATTTTACAGGGCTGTGGTTTTGCAAACATTTCTCTCAAACCTAATGAAAGTTGCTCATTAAACCCAACTAATTTGATGGGGACAATTGGTGGCTTAGAAGGTGTCTTTGCACC
Source organism: Echinops telfairi (assembly GCF_000313985.2). Lineage (NCBI taxonomy): Eukaryota > Metazoa > Chordata > Mammalia > Afrosoricida > Tenrecidae > Echinops > Echinops telfairi. Next base: position 28,426,550 of record NW_022106189.1, read on the forward strand.
TCACACTAAAGGCTGGTAGCATCTGGATCAAACCGTTGTCTTTGGCCCAGCATTTGCTAAGGTCATGGAGGACACTGCTTAGAAAGCCCACCTTCCACATGTCCCATAACACTCAAGGAAAGAGCCTTAATTCAGGCCCAGCATACTTTTCATGAAAGAGAGATAGAGGAAAGTGTGTGTGTGTGTGTGTGTGTGTGTGTGTCAGGGGTTGGGGTGGATGTGGTACGTGGCTTAAAATTTTTCTAATCTAGAAAATCTTTGAAAAGTATAACAATTCACCCGAACTCTTGATTTCTACTAGACTCTACTCTTTGAAGAGGAAGCAAAGGTAACAAAATAAGATCTTGCCAGTTTAGAGTAAAGAGTTGATCACACTATCTTGGTATAATATGAGCCGACAATAGACTAATAACAATTTGTGGGCAAAGGCACTGGAAGCTACCGAGGGAAGCAAACCAACCAACAAACAAGCAGCCCGAACTCACTGCCATTGGGTTGATGTTGACTCATTGTGACCCTACAGAGCGAAGTGGACTTGCCCCAGGGCTTCCAAAACTGTCACTCTTTGAGCCTCCTGTTTCTCCTAGAGCAGCAGGTGGTTTCAAACTGCTAACCTGGTGGTTAGCAGCCCAGCGCTTAACCCGCTATGTCATCAGGGCTCCAGGGATAAGCAAAATTAAGTAAACTTATTCACTGTAGGATTTCATAATTTATTGAAGGTATATGTGAATTTCCGGGAGGATCCTAGTGGTCCATGGTAGTAACTGATGCTGTCTTCATGGTAGGAAGTTTTAGCTTCCTCTTCCTCCGGAAGCAAAATGTGTCTCTTGATCCTTGGACTGGAGCACATAACTGTTCCCTGGCCAATCAGAGTCCACACCATGTAGGCAACAACACTAAATCCCAGGGGCAGGCACAGGAACCTAGTGGGCCAATCAGAGCCTTCTCTGGGATTCTGTAGAAATGATGGCTGGAACCTCCTCCTTCACACCTCCTTCATACCCCCTGTGCTCTCTACCCTCCTTCCCTTCTCTATGCTTCTTCGCCTTCTAACACCTGTACAGTTTTGTTTTATCTTCTCTCTTGCCACTCCCCTGCCCCTCGCCACAGTAACATGTAAGCTCCCCGGGGTGGACAATTCTGTTTTGTTCATTGACGTATCTGGTCGCCAACATACCTGACCTTGTACCCAGTAGATATTTATCCTTGAATCTTGACAAGATCCAGCAGCCTGGATTGAGTTCACATGGGACCTGCTGCCCTTTCCTAAAGGCATATGGAAGACATTCCGGGGGGAAGACCATTGCTTTTATACAAGTGGAGATACACGATCTCCTTAAGCAGGAGAAATGCTCTATTTAAAAACAAGGAAGCTGAGGATGAGCATGGGCAATCAAAGCCCACACTCTACTTGCACCTGATGGTCTGTCCATTTGAGCCTTTAGCTCCTTCCACATCAGTACCATCAAGCAGCTATGCACCACCAGGCAGAGAATCCCACCTCAGGCCAGCCTTGTGCATCTGGCACAGTGGCCATGGAAACACCTGGAAACACCATACAGTCAGAGAGGGAGCAGTGAGATCCAAGTTTTGTCCACAAAGCTCAAGAGGCAACTTCTCTGGGCTGTGAGGTTGTGTGCATGAGCTGGATGGAGGCTGTCCCCAAATATGCATTTTGATGAGAGAGAAAAAGATGGCGCCATGCTGCTTCCTCATCTTTAAAAAGGTGAACCTTTCTCCCAAATGCATGAAGGATGTATACCTCATAAAACAAGAACATGCCCTGCCACTCAGAGTAAGGCAGAGGTGCAGTTTGTGCTTCCCGCAGTCACCCACCGATCGTCCTGGAGCACCTACCATCTGCCAAGGTACAACTTGTGCTGCCAAACATGAAGACGCATGCAGTTCCTAGCCAAAGGGTTGGCGTTTTGCACGGGTCCAGAATCACCTCGGGAGAAAGGCCTGGCGAGCTACTTCGAAAAAGTCCCGACCTTGGACACTCTCTGGAGTACAGTGTCATGGCTGGCTGGTCTTGAGTCAGATTCCACTCAAGCTCAACCGGGGGCTTTGGTTGACTTTGTGTGTCAGGTGCTGCGTTAGGCACCTACCACCGAGTGCCATTGAGTGGAATCCGGTGCGAAGGACAGAGCAGGACTGCTCTGTGGGGTGTCCGAGACTGTCGATCTCCGTGGGCGAACACAGCCTCAGCTTTCTGCTGAGGAGGAGCAGCAGTGGGGTAGAAACTGCTGGCTGTGCCATTAGCATCCCAACACTGAAGCCACAGCACCACCGGGGCTCCCTGTGGCAGGTACAGGGTACAAAGATGGACACTGTATCTCCCAGGTGGAGCCTGGGCCCAGAGGAGACAGAGTACAACAGAAGATATAGAACAAACGCAATGCTTGTGATACATGCTGCAAATAAATAAATAGAATACAATAAAATAAACACAAGACCAGAAAGCGAAGGAGCCTCATTTCGGTCGGCTGTCTCTGAGGGCCTTTGGCCATCACAGATGCAGAGGTACAGGGAGGCCCTGCTCCTTCAGAAACTGGACCTCTGACTGACTCGGGAAGTGAATGAGTCCCTCTCTCATCGAAGAGTTTGGCAGCTCCAGGAGCTCTGTGAAAGGACCCCGCTTTACCACCAAACAGATTTTATGCTGAACTGGACCTTAGAGCCGATGGAAAGTGCTGTCTGGGAGGCGGATGCCAAGTGCTTTCTGCATGTAATAGCTCTGTTCTTCATTATCCATTATTTATCAGCCTGGGGGATTGGAGGAGAGAGAGCAAGGCCCCTTCGTTTAATGTGAAGTCTTTATCTTGCAGCTTTTTGAGCTCAAACATGCCACGAGGAGCTGTCAGCCTGCTGCCAGGGAGCGCACACCTCTCTGGCCAGCCTACCCCCGCCCGAGAGGCCAGGACCTCAGACCTGAAGCCACTTGGAAACATCACCGGGTACTTAAGGGAGCAAGCGTGAGCAGAACTTCAATTGCGGAAGGTGGCAGGGTTTTAGGGCACACGATTCTCCTGTGCCCATCAAGCAGTGGTTTTCTGCTTCGGCTGAACATTGGTATCACCTGGGAATGGAGAAACGAATACCTGGGCACAGGACAGCCCACCCGTTGACCCCTTGAGTAGGCTCTGACTCACAGCAAAGGGCAACCCCGTAGACAGAGTGGAACTGCCCCAGGGGGTCTCCAAGGTGATGACCTTCACAGGACAGCAGACTGCCATATCTTCCTGCCACCGTGCAACTGGTGGCTTGCAACTGCCCATCTTTGGGCAAGCAGGCAAGCATTGAACTGCTGCACTACCATGGTGCCTTATCCCACCCTTAGAGGTGGCAAGAAGGCCACACCAGTTCACCACAAGGTGATGTGGCTCAGACATGCCTCCCCAGTGGAACTGGGAGCCATGAGAAAATGCCAGGGGGCCGGTCTATGAGGAAGGAAAGACAGAGGAGAAATTGAGTCACTGTTTCTCAAGACTTCCCCAGGAATCCCACCCCTCGCCCTGCCCTCTCTCATAATTAGGTGTCCTCAAAGCAGCCCTGGGCGGTGAGGAGAGAATGCGGGTTAGGCACTGGGCTATTAATTACTACCAGGTCGGTGGTTCAAATCTCTCAGCCGCTACGTGGTATGAGTTGACTTGTTGACAGTGAGTTTATGCGCCCGAGTTGACTGTTATAAAAAGCATCTTGTGACCCGTATGCACTTCACAGCAGACTATCTCATCAGCAGCCGGTGGGCCTGCTAACCGGAGCTTCTTGGGAGCAGGCTGACCCACTGGCTTGCTAGCCTGTGAGCTGGTCCTTCCGCCCCTGTGTGTATGAGCATAAGAGTTCTGCCTAACGTCCGAGCCTTTTCAAAGATGGAGAGATGAGCGCAGACTCCCGGATGCACTCCCAGGCCTCGGGGGATCTAGGCCCCCCGAAAGAGGGAAGAGAAGAACTCACAGATATTAATCACGGACCAGGCACTTTGCTGGAAGATAGATATCACCATCCTCATTTCGTGGGTCCGGAAATTTGGGCTTGGAGAGGCCGCGTTAACGGTGTACAGTCCCAAGGCGGGCGAGTGGAGCTGGGATTCAAATTGAGTTCTCCATCTTTCCACGCCGTTTCCTCTCCACCGCGCTCACACCCCTGTGGGAAACTTCTGTATTTAGACTTTCATCAGCGAGAAGGACTGCTGCTTGGCCCCGATGGAAGCTACGTTTATCGAGTCTCTGAGATTTCTGCCTTCCATCTCTCAGAGTGATCGCCTGAGCTAATAGGCCCTATTAGGGAGCTCCTCCGGCTTCATTAGGGTGGTGATCAAGAGACAGGCCCTGGTTCTCGATGGCCGTGCACTTAGAAGGCTCCATCATGCACCAGTGGGGTATCATTGGGCAATTCATCACGTGTGCTGAGTAGAATGGCTGAGACCTTTCTGAAGAGATCACCAGGCCTTTCTTCAGAGGTGCCTGCGGGTAGGTTTGAACTGGCAACCTTCTGGTTAGTAGGCAAGCACTTAACCATGGGCACCACCACCCAGAGAGTCCTGATATGCTCCTGTGGCTGCTGTCAGTCACCATCAAGTCCATTCTGACTCAAGGTGACCCCGTGAGCGTAGAGGGGGTGGGGAGGGGGGTGTAGAGCTGTCCCCTAGGCCTTTCAAGGCTGTGGTGGCATGAGGGCTGTGTGGGGGGCTGTTCACTGGGAGCTCAGGAGTTGGAAACCACTAGCAGTTCTGTGCGAGAAAGAGGAGGCTTTCTACACCAGTCAAGAGCTAGAGTCTAGGCACCCACGGGCAGTTCTATCCTGTCCTATAAGGGCTGCTCTTGGGGGGCATCGACTCGGTGGCAGGGAGTTTGGTTTGGGAGTTTGCATTTTTCAGAAACAGATCTCCAGGTTTGTTTGTTTGTTTTGGGGTTGTTTTTTTTCTCTGATACCTCTGGGGGGATTCGAGCAACCACTCTTTCAGCTAATCGTCTCTGGCCCCCAGGGAACCACTCAAAGTGCCCAGTAGATGTGACCTGTTTGTGAGATGACAGTCTCACCCACCCACCAGGACCTGCCTTGCCATGTGGCCTCTGCGGGTGGGCGGAGAAGCAGATCCCTGCGGTCTGGTCATCAGCCCCACGGAGCAGGGAGCCTGCATTCACGTTCCTCTGCCTCAACCTTCCTTCCTACCACGTACCAGTCCCGTCTCCTCGCATCCCAAGCCCACCCGGATGGAGGTAACGCCATGGTGTGTTTCAGAATGAAGCTGCCGAGCGCTGCCTTCTCCTTCTTGAAGAATTCCTGAGAACTCCTCTATTTTATATGCTGGGAATCAGACCTGAAGGGAGTGACCGGCTGCCGATGGCCAGGCTTGGGGATCTTTAAGAAGAAAAGCCAAGGCCGCCCAGCAGTTCCTGGCCAGTGTCCCCTTAGGTGTTGCATGGCTAATGCACCATCAGTGGTTTGAACCCACCAGCTGCTCTGCAGGAGGAAGATGAGACTTTCTGCTCCCGGAAAGATTGACAGCCTCAGAAAACCCAGACACAGGTTCCTTATGGATCAGATTTGACTCCACAGCAAGAGTGGGCTCTTTTGGGGGGAGTTGGTGCCAGACCGGAGAGGGCAGAGGTCCTGGTCCAGGCCCACCACCGCTGCCTCCTGTCAATGGTGGCAACATGCAGCCCATGGCCTGTCCAGAGGCATGGCTCCTGGAGCCCGTGCCCACACACCCACAGCCCTGGTAATGAACCCGCCTGTCCTTGCATCTTGGAACCACGATGTCTCATATGATGCTGCATCCTTCCTTTCTAATGAGGATCCAGAAAGGCCCCTCAGCGTCACAGGCATGTGCCCTGGTCATGCCAGCTTATTCACAGCAGCTGTGCCTGCAGTGCCCAGCCCAGCGGGTCAGGCACGTCATGAAGCACGATCCCATCTTTAGGAAAAGCGGTGCTGGAAGAAGGGGGTCCTTATCCAGGTAACCATCACCCAGTTATTGGTGTAACATCACATTTAGGCAAGCACAATAACAACACCTGTTTCTCAGAGCTGTTGTCCAAATAGAATGGGGAAGTGCTGAGACTTGGATATACAGTGGAATGTCACCCGCCAGCTGGAACCGGTGTAATGCAGACACCAGCCAGAAAAGAAAAACACAAACACTTTCCACTGAAGGCACACTGGTCTATGAGTTGGGCTGCTAACTAAAGGTCAGCAGTTCGAAAACACCGGCTCTCTGCTGGAGAAAGATGTAGCCTTCCACCCTTATAAAGATGCAGTCTTGTACCCCCATCGGGCGGTTCTACTCTGCCCTAGCGAGTCGCTATGAGTTGACTGGAAAAAGAGGCAGTGCCGTCAAGTCTCGGCTCTCAGGGTTTCACCCTAGTGGCTATAAAATGGGCTGCCCTTGCCTAGAAACAAAGCACCCCCCCACCCCCCCGCCCAGTGGTAAGAGGTTAATGGGTAGCTGCTAGTTGAGAGGCTGACTATTGGACCCCACCAGAAGCTCAGCGGGAGAAAGGCCTGCCAACCTGCTCCCACGAAGACTTCCGCTGTCGCTAGGTGACATCAAGTCAGTTCTGACTCATAGTGACCTGATGCACAACGGAACAAAACTCCGCGCATCCTGGGCCAGCCTCACAATTTTTCTCAGGTGTGAGCCCGCTGTGCCCACCACTGTGTCAGTCCACCTTGCTGAGAGCCTTCCTCTTTCCTGCTGCCCCTCTACTTTACCAAGCGCAGGGCCGCTGGTGGTCTGGAGGGCTGCAGTCCAGCAACGGCAAAGCCAGATGCTGGCAAAGACTGTGCTGCGTTTCACTTCCTCTGAGCAGGAGACTCCTCCCCGGGTCTATTTTAGAGGTTGTTCCCGCCAGCCCAGAGGCATGGGGAGCAACAGTGGATCTGGGTCTCCATCTGCCCCACGGAACTCACTCTGCCTTCATAAACCAAAATACCAAGCTCACGGCCATCCCGTCAGTCCCGACTACAATGACCCTGTAGGACAGGGTGGAACTCCCCCTCGGTAAACCTTTAGGGGAGTAGGAAGCCTCATTTTGCTCTCTCATAGAAACTGGTGGTTTTCAACTGCTGGTTAGCAGCCCAACACAACTCATTCTACCACCGGGGCTCCTCTCTCTGCCCATAGACCACTTATTATTATTTACACCTCAATTTCCAACTTCATGAAGGGTCATACTACTACTTGTCTTGAAGATTTTTTTAGCAAGATTTAAATACAACAGTTCTCAGTAAGCCTCGCACACTTAGCACTTGGCATAGATACAACAGTATGCCCAGCACAACGGTAAGGAACCTAGTGGCATTGTGGGTGAGGCTGCTAACTCCAAGGTGGGCAGTTCAATCTCACCAGCTGCTCCTTGGAATAAAGATGAGGCTGTCTGCGCCCATAAAGATGTAGAGCTCTGGAAGCCCTGCATAGAGGCTTTATGGGATGGAATTGGCTTTATGGCAGTGGGCGTGGTTTCCGGTTTGGGTTGGGCAAAGGGGATGAAGACACAGATGTGTGTGACCTACCCTCAAGCAAACAGAAGGGAAACATAAGTCAGAGTTCAGGACACCCACATCCTGGCTCTTCATCGGGCGGCGGACTAGAGGTGGCCGAGAACACGAAAGAGGAGGCATGCTGTTCCTGGTGGGCTGGGATCACAGGGCTTCAAGGGTGCTGGTTCCCAGGGACAAACAATCCCAGTGCATAGTGGAGTGGCTGGAAAGTGTCACACCCATTTATAGGGGCAGACTCGCCGAGCACAGGACACGAGAAAGAGGAACCCTGTCCCCAGCTCCCTCACTTATCCTGCCCCCTTCCCACTGCTGTCTCCCTGGGTGTTTACCTGTCCTCTCTGTCAAGGTGTGCACCCTCCATCCAGCCGATAGCAGTGCCCTTCCTGTCCCCTCGGGGTGCTCGTTTTGAAGACAAGTCTAATCACATTGATTCTGTCCACCTCAAAGGAAGTCGGCTGGACTGAGTCCTGGCCATCCTGAAGTCCTCAGAGCTGGATGTGTCTGGACGTGGGATGGAAAGAGGGGCCCAGAGGGGGCTGGGAGGGGAAATCCCTAGATACAGGCACCCCAGCCCTGCATGTGGGAGTGGTTGGCTCAGGCCGCGGCTCCAGTGCAGACATCTGAATGCAGCGCTCCATGCTGCCTCCACCGGAGGAAGTGGCTGCTAGAATGAAATATGTGCCTGGGATTTCAGGAAGGCACCATAAACCAAACAACACCCAGCGGTGTCATGGGGTCCCTTTACATTTACAGCCGGCTCTCTGTGGCGGGGCCCCAGGTCAAGATGCAGGAAAGGAAAGTGGGGTGAGTGGGTGTCTGTGAGTGAGTGCAGGGGTGTGTTTTCTGAGACGGGAGAGACAGCGAGACTTGATAAAACACTAAGAAACACTGGGAAGCAGGCAGAGAGGAGGTTGAAGAGCCCAGAGGAAACATGTGCTGTGGGAGAAAGAGAGGGGAGGGTGGGGCTGGGGAAAGAGGCTGGAAAAAAGAGAGCTATCAAAGAGAGGTGGGAGGAGGGAGTAAGTGAGACACAGAGTCAGCAGAGAGGGACTCCGACAGAGAGCAGGGAAAGGAAACAGGCCAGGGACCCGTGGCGGCGGCGTCCAGTTAGAGAGGGACTGGCCAACAGAGATGAAGCTGGAGACACAGGGAAGCCTGGGGTGAGACATCCGGCGGTGTAGGAAAGACGGAGCCCCCAAGAGTGAGAAGACCAAAAATGAATGGCTTGGTGTCAGAGAGACAGAGTAAGTGTGAGAACCAGAGGCTGGGGTGAAACCCTTCAGCAGAAGCTCAGAGTGGCCGAGAGAAGAGGAAGATGCAGATCGTGGTGGAGAGAGAGGGAAACAGACACATGGCCGGGAGAGACAGGCAGAGACAGAAGAGACCTCGAGACAAAGGGAGGCACACACGCACATCGATATACTCACTCACACCCACTCTCATTCACGCAAGCCAACTTACACACGCTCAGTGCCGTCTAAGCTCTCACATTTGCATGCACACTCGCTCCTATGCTCAGAGCCACCCAACCACATACTTGCACACTCATACACACACTTACACTCATCTGCACCCACACTGCCACTCAAGCACATGCACACTTTCACACTCATACTCTGACACACATTCACAGGCGCAAGAGCACACCCTTGTTCACCTTCACACACATGTACACACAGTCACACCCACTCGTTCACAGTCACACCCGCACACTCACTCATTCACACTCACATCATTTACACTCACACATTCACACAATGTCACACCCACACAGTCACATATTCATTCACACTCACACTTACTAATTTGCACACTTGCATTGACTTGCCCATACTCAAACTCGCATTTGTTCCCTCGCGTTCACACTCACACAGAGACTACGCACAGTGTAGTGTTGCTTGTTGGCCCTCTGGGTGGGAGGCCGCTGCCTCCCGTGCTCCCCCCACTGCCCCCTGGGCTCTGGGCTTTTCCAGTTGGGAATGGCCGATGGGTTTACACTAACAGGATCCATTGAGTGAAAATCTCCAACACATAAATGGTTATCTGCTAAAAGGGCTTCTTTCGCTTTCTTGAAAATGGAAGTGGGAGTTACTTAATATTGCTTTTCTGAGAAACAGGTATATATGTCAAAAAATGGCCCTTTCTAGCCTGCAAATGACAAATCCCAAATCTATTCCACCTCAGATGGTGTTTTTTATGACAACTCGCTCCTCTCTGAGTGGACGTGCACTTGATGTCGGCCGCCATCCTTTCCCCATCAGATTTCTGAATAACGATTCGTCTCTGAATTGTTTATGTCCTCATCAAAATACACTTATAACAACACCCTGGGAGACAATCTTCAATAGAACTTCCCAGTCTGTTAGTCTTTAGAAATCTCCTTCAAAATTCTGCTTCACCGCTTGGTGGGTGCGTGGAAGCAAGTCTGGCTGAACCCCTGTGACAGAGAAGAGTTACCCCACAGTGTTTTCTAGGTTCCTGTCTGTATTGGAAGGAGCCCTGGTATCATAGTAGGTGATACTCTGGGTCAGTAGTTCGAATCCACAGAAGACAGGTGGAGCATTCTACTCCTGTAAAGATTGCTGCCACAGCAACCTGGAGGGGCAGAGTTCTGCTCCGTCCTGTAGGGATCCTCTGAGTGGAATTGATTCGATGCCTGTGAGTTGGGTTTGATGAATCTTGATAGGAGCAGATGGACAGATCTTTACCCCTTAGAGCTGCTGGTGGCTTTGAACCACCAACCTTTCAGTGAGTAGCTGAATGTTTTACCATTTGTGGAGGAGGGCTGTCTCTGGAGATGTCAAAGCACACCACGAGCATTTTGCTCACAGCCTTTGCGGCTTCGTCTTTACCCTGGATCCAGCTCTTGTCCTGCGCTAGGCGCTTTCTGTACGTGATCAGACTCCGGATGTTCAAGTGCCCTGTGGGTGGGAGCATGCAGCCCGTGTCATAGGTAAGCATAGGTTACCCAAGCCTTTTCAAGAATAGTGCTCGCTCTCCAGTCCCTGGGGGAAGGCCGTCATATTTGGGAAAGTAGCGGGACCACGAACAAGAAGAAGGTCCTCCCTGGGATGGGATGGATGGAAGGGGTGGCTGCAACAATGGGCACGAGACGACAGGGCAGTGTGTTGTTCTGTTGTGCATCAGGTTGCTCAGGGTCGGCACCAACTGGATAGCACCTACCAACACTGCCAGCTCTCATTTCTGTTGCCCATAAGAGGTAGCAGGTGCCTGTGTTCCCCTGTGGTCTTCATCCGTTACTAGCAAGTGAGTTCCAGCCCCAGGTGCACACTCCTCCCCCTAGGAACAGGAGTAGGAATCAAATACCAGCAGGGTATTCATGGCTGTGACCTTTCAGAAGCAGAGCCCAGGTCCGTCTTGAGAGACATGTCTGGGTGGGTTGGCACCTACCTTTCAGCCAGTCATAGAGTGCTTCATTGTCCGTGCCCCCTGGACACCCACACTTTTGATTGTCACTGTAATAGCCCTGCATGCTGGACCTTAGAGGAAGAGAACTGGGAGGGGCAGAGGACTGAGGCAGATGGTCCCAGGCTGCTTGAAGACCGTCAAGCCCCATCGATCGAATTCCACAGCCTTTGGCCTCCACCAGAGCATCGTGTGCTGCTCACTGCTCTTGCCAGGAATCTCAACACCTCTCCAGCATGGGGTTCTACGAGGACCAGAGCTCCCTTTTGGCCTGCGCCATGGCAGCCAGCAGCAGCATGCATCCCCTGGATAATGTAGGCTCCAGGAGAACAGGACACTGTGGCCCGAGTGCCAAGGACAGTGCCTGACCAGAACCATCGGGCTCAGAAGATGAGTGCTTACTGGAGGGATCGCTGAGCTCAGAGGGATTTTCCTTTTAAATCATTTTATTGGGGGCTCTCAGCTATTATCACAACCCATTGTGTCAAGAACTCTTGCACATGTTACCATCATCATGTTCAAAACATTTTCTTTCTACTTGAGCTCTTGTATCAGCTCCTCATTTCCCCCTCCCTCTGATGGGCATTCACTGTACCAACCAGTGTGCTCCAGCAAGATTCCCCAGCCTGGAAGCTGGGGGTCCCCAGTGTGCAGCCGTCGGCAGTATCTCTTGAGGTTCTCAAGTCCAGCCTGCTATCCTTAAGGATATACCAATCCCAGACCTCAGGAACTAGGGGCCTCACAGGGTCTCCTCTCAAAGACTGGGCCCCTGCACTCGAGAATCCAGGGGCTTACAAAGGTGGCCTGATGAGTCCTCCTCTCTCCTTTCCATCTTTGCAGACCTCAGAGTTATTTTTCAGTTTCGAATTGAAATAATTTAAAAAAAGGGGGAAAAAAGGACTTTGTGCTCACCACTACACAAAGGAGGCAGGGACGCAGTTGTTGCTTTCATTAGGAGGCCGCTCTGATCAAGCTCGATGTACACCCTGACCTGGTTCTGACTTTAATTTGCCGTGCAAAGGCAAGTCAAAATCAATTACACAGGGGGCTGGTGCGTGCGGGCCCTGAGAATGCTACGGTGAATTCCGGTTCGTCTTCCGAAGACCACTGAGTTCTACTAGTTCCAGGGACACAGAGAGTGCGAGGAGGTCAAGTCTTCCCCCCGCCCCCTCCCGGGACTCATTGGCTTTGTTGCCTTCAGCTGTAATACTGAGAGCAAGTTCTGCCCTGACAGGGTGCTAGCTTCAAATGGCTCTCCGTCTATCAGGAAACGAGAGTAAGTTCGGGACGGAGGATGGGTTAACATGCACACCCAGTCACAGAAATAAAAATCCCAATTCACTGGCATCCAGTGAACTTATAACAGCCCCTGTGAGTTTCCAAGACTGTAACTCTTTACAGGAGGAGATACGCCTCCTCTCTCTCCCTCGGAGTGCCTGGTGCTTTCAAACTGCAGGCTTGGTGGTTAGCAGCCCCACGGGTAACTGCTTCGCCCCCAAGAGCCTTAGAACAGGCCTTGAAAATCCACTTCTCCAGGTAAGAGACCTCTGCAGGTATGTGTATAGCTAGTGTCCCTTCCTCGAGCTGCAGCCTAGGCATGTTGGTTAATGGCAAGCCAACAACTCAATATAGCCAAGAATTTAGGAATTGCCCGTGACTCATTCCTCTTTCATACTTGTGTGCAGTGCAACAGCACCGCATTAGGCTCCATTTTCCACTTACATTTCCTTGGAAATGGCTCTTGTCACTGTCCCCACCAGCTGGGCTCTCTCACGTCTCTTTGGGGACTTCGGTGTAGTCTTCTACCTGGTCACCTTGCTAGGAGAAAACCCTCAATACATGGTCCAAGGTATGCGGGTTCTTCTCCCAGCATGTGAGGCCCCAGACCACCAGAGTAACGGGACTGGCATTAAGTAGCAGTTAGTCGGCCTTTACCTTGTGCCCGGATCTGACAAAAGTCCATTCTGGAGTTCACAGGAATGCTGTAAGTCAAAGCTGACCCAATGGTCTCAAGCAACAACACCAGGCACTTTCCTTTGGGCTTTGCATGCATTATGCCCTTTATAAACCACAGAACACTGTGGCTAGAGCGCTTTCATGAGCTCCACTATATCGATGAGCAAACAAAGTCAAGGTAGGCTGGAGTAAGATGCCTAACTGGCAAGTGGTAGCCACAGCCTTCTGGCATGGACACGCATCCACTTTCTTGGACTCCTCTCTGGCCTACTCTCTACAAGCCCTGAGCTGGAAGTCCAGCTCAGACATCTACTGACTCGGTGACCCCACAGGAATAATTTCAACGTGTGAGTCTCACATAAGAGCTCGAGTGGCTCCAATGGTTTACACTTGGCCACTAACTAGAACCCACCCACCAGGGCCTGAAAATCTGTTTTGTTAAAACTGAAAGCCCTCTAGCATTCAGTGTCACGCATGAGGTCCTCAGGAGTCAGACGCAGCTCCACAGTTTGAGTTTCATTTTCTGGTGGTGCCTCTATTTCCTCACTGATACTATAGGTGTTATGAAAACCACATACTTAGTGTTAATTGAGCCAATGGCTGTAAAAGACATAGCATCGGCTCATGCACACAGCATGGCTATCAACATTAGACATCCTTCTCGCTCCTCCGAGAGGAAGCCTAGAGTATGGCTTCTTAAACGGAGAAGACAAGAGATCTTTTATTGAGCCCCGATGGCATGGTGGTCACACATTGGACTGCCACCCGCAAGGTCCGAAGTTCAAAAGCATCAGTGCTCCTTGGGAGACAGGTGGGGCTTTCTACTCCTGGCAACAGTTAACGTCTCAGAAACGCACAGAGGCAGATCCGCCCGTCCCATAGGGTCGCTGTAAGAGGCGTTGGCTTGACGGTCGTGACTATTGTGAGCTTTGATGTGTACTAAAAGGAGGTCTGCTGTCAGAGTGGATGATGAGTTAGGCTGCTAATCACAATGTCCGCCATTCCCAAGCACCAGCAGATCTTCGGGAGAAAGATGAGGTTTCGGCAGTCTCAGAAACCCACAGGGGCAGTTCTCCTCTCTGCTGGAAGGTCACCATGCGTTGGAATTGGCTGGATGGCATGGAGTTTGCTTCTGGTTGGGGATGCGTGTTCCACATGGTAACATCCATCCTGGCAGGTTCAGGGGCCCAGTCTTTACCCCTAAGGGGGCACTGAGGTTCCTGGCCTCTGGTCTCTCCACACAAAAGATGCCCTTAGCACATTAAAACAAAGCATCAGCCACAAAAGCAGCTTGTGAACAAGATCTCTTTCTCTCCCACCAGCCATTTATCCTCAGGCCTTTGCTCAAATTTCCCTGCCCGCTGCCTGCAAAGCAAAGTCACCAGGCCTCTTTGTTCTGACACCTCTCAATGGATGTTGGGGTTCCTTACAGGCAATTTGAAGATGGTAAATGATGATGCAATGCTCCATCACACACGCTGAACTGCCCTCCTGGAGTGAAATAGATGACACCCTGCTTAACTGTTTCCCTGCTGGAGTTTACTCCCCGGTCATTGTCAAGGGGGTAGAGTGCAGCAGGCAGGCTGCTGGAGACTGAGCTTTCCCACTGCCCCAGGCTGCAGTGTGATCAGTTTACCTTTTGATGGGCTGCTGTATGCATCAATGAACAGGGTCACCATGAACCCCTTCCACCCGGCCCGGTCTGCCAGCTGTTGTGCTGGAGAGAAAGGTGAGCGCAGTACGTGCTCCTGGCTCGTCTAGAACAGGTCCAGCTGCTCCTGCAGAGACCTGAACACGAGCAGTGTGGGAAAAGAGAAGGTGGCCCCCGGCCTCGCAACATCTCCAGGAAGGATTACGATGGTAGCTACCCTGGGTACCACCAGCAGCCCAGAGGACATGAGCCTCTTCATTCTGACCTTCCTGGCCTTGCATATGTTACCCTAAATCTCCCATCTGCTCCCTGCTGAGCCTTACAAGCTGTTGTTACTCCTCCTCCCACCCAAAGGAGGCTCCAGGGTGATTGGGACCCTGGTGAAACTGGTAAGACAGTTCTAGCAGATGCTGCACACATCTCAAAAGCACCCTGGTGGGCAGCATAGTGGGTTAAGCACTTTACAAGGTCAGCAGTTCAAATCTACCTGTTGGTCCACAGGTGAAAGAGGATGCCGTCTACTCTCCTAAAGAATTACACGTGCATGAAACCCACAGGGGCGGTTCTACCCGGTCCTATAGGGTCGCTATGAGTTAGAACCAACTCGAAGGCAGGGAGTGTGGTTTGTCTTGGGGTTATATGCATCTCTACTTATAATCACATCTGTGGTTATTAACATATTTATTAATTAGTATATCAACAGCAAATTTCTAATCCTGTAACATGTTGTCTTGGTGGGGAAAGGTACATCACCAGGAAAGATTCCCACTTGTTGAGCTCTTGACTTTGGCCTAGAAATGGTTGCTCTTAGAGTCTAAAAGGATCCTTCTCTTAGCTCTCATTCCTTGGCCAAAGCCTGTTAAATCCCCCAAGGGTGTTAGTGATGTTCTCGAACAGGTCATGGGGAAGAATTGTGAAGAAGATCAAGGAATGCAGAGCCAGGGGTGGGGTGAAAGGCTAATATTCTGTTATCAGAATTAGGTTCTTGTTTGCCAAGAGACGTGGGGAACTCAAGAGAATTTTATTAGAAGCTCCCAGGATGTAGAAAACTTCACCCAGGCAGTTTGGCTAGAAAGGACTTCCTGGTACCCTAGCGTGTGTACCAAGCTTTTAGAGGCTCCTGAGAATTATGGCTCAGAAGTGGACAGCCTCTTCCTTCTTCAGAGTCTACTCTTTGTCTGCAGCTCTGCTGAAACCTGTTCACTTCTGGTGACCCAATGGTTTGAAACTCCAGTGACATCGCTTCCAGCATCACAACAACATATGAGCCACCACAGGAGGACACACCAGTGGTGTACCATCTGTTATGATGGGGGTTAATTGAGATAATAAATGACAAATCCTTTGAGCAGGGTAAGCTGCTACTGTTAAGCAGGCTTACAATCTTCCCTGGATCAACCATGTTTCCACCTCTTCTTATAACAATCATTGTCTAACACTTCAGCCCTTCACCCCAACTTGCTCCCAATTAATCACTACCACAGCAATGATGACCATCATAAAGGTAGATATAGGACACCTGTATAGAGTTCTTGTTCTATGCCAATCACTCTAAGTGCTTTTAGGAAACATCCTCTCATCAAATTGTCAAGACCGTGCTATGAGGTAGGTCTTATTCTCATCATCCCCAAACCCAACCCATTGCCACTGAGTCACTTCTGAGTCAGGGCAATGCCACGTGTGCAGAGTAAAACTGTGCCTTAGAGGCTTCAAGATCGCTACCTTTAGGAAGTGAATCAGGAGGCTTACCTTCCAAAGCATCTCTGAGTGGGTTCTCACTGCCAAACTTTCAACTAATAGATGAACACTTAACCATCCCTACCACCCACGGACTCCATTCTAAAGGTCTGGACATCTAAGGTACTGAGCAGTGAATTGGTTTGTCCAAGGTCCCAAAGTCTGATCCCAAGGACGCCTGAGCCTTCCTGTGAGAAAGGTTGGCCCCCTGGTCAGTCCCTGTGGTGTTTGAGTCCAGAGAGATAATTCTGGCCTCCAGCAAGCTGCAGTGCCCAGCCTGACGACTCTGCTTCCAGAGCTGGGTGGAAAGCAGTGGTGCAGGAGGATGCATAAATCTCAACCTTATAACCCAGGCGCCTCCACTCCAAAGCCATAACTCGGCATCCATCAGACCAAGGCCTGGGAGTGTTATTAGAGAATGCGCTAGGGATAATTCCTTCCAGGAAAGGACTCTTTGCTCTGTGATTCATTAAAGGCTCCCCCTCCCCCCAACCCCCTCTCAGAGCTGACTCTTGCTGGGGTACCAGCACTCATTTTCACAGCAGTGTGAGCATGCCTCTTTGTCCTCCCCCATCAGGGGTCCCAGTGAAGGCCTTTGATTTCCATTTCTCCCACAAAGAGGAAGGCCCAGGGATAAATTTTCATTAAAGATTTACTGCCTTCTCCCCACCCTTTCTCAGTGTAGTAGGCCCCAACAAACCTCCTTAATCACAGGGCAGTCAAACCCAGAAGAGCTGAAGGTGCAGGGAAGGAGAGTCCCAGCTACACAGAGGGGAAGGGCAGGCGACAGAGAGGATCAAACACTGCCCACCTGGTCATCAGTGCAGCGCAGGGTGGAGCAAACAGGGAGCTTGGAGGAATGGAAGAAACCGGCCCTCCAATAGCTGTAGCTCGCTCTCCCCCAGCTTAAAGCCTGTGCCCTGCCTTCAGGCCAACTGCACTTGGTTGTATTCTCTGGTTCTTCTAGGTCTCTGGCCCCATGGGGCTGTGCAGCTTCTAGGTCTTGACTATCCCCCACAGCATTGTCTTACAGTCTAGAACAGCGGTTCTCAACCTGTGGGTCGCGACCCCTTTGGGGGTTGAGTGACCTTTTCACATGGGTCGCCTAAGACCATTGGAAAACACATATCTCTGATGGTCTTAGGAACCAAGACACCACTCCTCAATCCATACCCAGGTGGATCCACCCACAGGCAGATACTCCCACGTGCAAGTTCCTGACACGAAGACTGTTGCCCATGCTACACCACGCTTCAAGACAAAATTTCATTGATTTGTCATTAGAAATAAACCTTTCACAATCTATACTCACATACTGTTCTTGTGATTCATCACTGGGCTTTAATTATGTTCAATTTGTAACAATGAAACTACATCTTGCATATCATATTTACATGACGATTCATGACAGAAGTAACATGACCGTTATGAAGTAGCAATGAAAATAATGTTATGGTTGGGGGTCACCACATCATGTGGAACTGTATGAAAGGGTGATGGCATGAGGAAGCTTGGAAACCATTGTTCTAGAGGCTCAGCTGCTCACTCACACCTACTCCCCTGGGCTGTCACAGGAACGGCACGAGTAGTTGATAGCATCGAGTTCAGGCTGTTGCATGGAATTGGTGTATCAACGGCCTCTGAGCTACTGGATTCGGGCTGCTCAGACGAGAGCTCTGGGTCCTCACTGATCTTCCACAGTTGTGGAGGAAAGACTTTCTCCACCAGCAGCCTCTTAGCTCCTAACGTTTTACCCTTGTGTTTGAGTCTACCTGCTGGCAACCCTCTGTTTGTCCGAGTCAAGCCTGTTCTCTATAAGGTGTCAGTGGCTGGTTTTTCAGTAGTTTGCCAAGTCTTTCTTCTGAGATGCCTCCAAGTGGACGCAATCTTACAACCTTGAGGTTCACAACTAACAGCATTGCCCGTTTGCAGCATACGGTTCTTTGAATATTCCAATAAAACAGCACCTGAAGAGCTATGATAAATAAGTCCAATCCTTTGGCTCTGGGAGTTGGCTGACACCCTCTCAGAGGACTGGGAGGCCTGAAGCCATGGCCCTAAAATGGAACGGTCATGAACACACCAGAGAGCCTGGACCCTCATGGCCACTGCTCATCTTCAGCTGAGATTTGACTCTGGTACCCACTGTATTGTCTCCAAGTTGGGTCCCTCGGAAGTGAACTTATCATCTCACATCTTTAACTTCTCAGGACACATTTGGCCCAGCTGTTCTCAAATTGGATCCCAGGTGTCCCACACATTAAATATTCATCTGCTAATCCAAAGATTGGCATTTCAAACCCACAGCAGCTCCAGGGGAGAAAAGACTGAGTTTTCTGCCTTGCAAAGTTCTACTCTATCTATCTTATATAGTCACTGTGAATCAAAATGGACTTAGCAGCACCAAACTCTCATTCTTAAATTGGGTTGACCAAATTAACACTTTTAGGATTACATTTTAGTTTGTAGTCTTGGATTGCAATGTTCTTCCTAAGTCTGTAAAATCCATCATGAAATCTCAACAACCGAGACCAAAGCCCGTCTTTGTAGATCAAGAAACTGAGACTCAAGGAAGCTAATGTTCTGACCCATTAAAAGAACCAGTCAACACCAGCCCAGAAATTCACATGACCCTTTTTCGTTCCAACACAGGTGTACTTAAAAGCCAGTCTATTCTGTTTCTCTCCCCCACATCCTATATTTCAGTCTCATATCCACAGTGGAGAGAGTGCCTGGAAAGAACAGTTTAAAGTTGTGAAAACTACCCTGTGGTCACAGTCCTGGTCAGCTAAGGACCGAGGTACTCAGAGGAATGATGAGGACAGGCATGGGTCTACTATTTCCTTTGGAGCCAGATAGGCTCTTGGAGGCCCAGTGATTTGAGATTCGGTTCCTTGGAAGGACACGACACAGCAAAATTACCTCTGGGTATAATAAGTAGAATTTGCACGTTCAAATGATCACCTGCAACTCTTCTCCTGTGTTTATGATTTTAACCAAACTCAACCACACCTAGGCAAATGAAAGAAGCAGCATTGCTAGAACACTTGGGATGTGTGATTAGAATCTGTGGCCTTCCAGTCTAAGACGCAGACAAGAGAGAATGGGGTGGGTAGGTCGGGGATAGCAGCAAAGACTCTCCCCGAAGGAATCCTTAGTGTGGGGTAAGTGTTCCATTGAAGATGCTTGTCTGAGAAATGGCAATAGACCATTTGGATAGGCTAACAAAATCTTCCCAGAGGTAGACTAGTTGGGTCAATGCAACAATTCAACTTACTGCCATCTAGTTGATGCTGACTCATAGTAACCCTATAGGACAGGGACTGTACCTCTTTACAAGAGTAGAAAGTCTCGTCTTTTCCCCAAGGAGTGACAAGTGGTTTTGAACTGCTGACCTTGCAGATCACAGCCCAATGAATAAGGCGAGGACAAGTCTACCCTGAGGTCAACTGCTTGTGGAGGCTGGCAAAGATCCGTCCTGAGGATAATGAGAATCTTGGTAGGCTGCTGAGGCTGTTCAATTCCAAATGGTGTTCAGACAGGTTTAGGAATAAGGGATGGACCAGTGATGACAATCTTTAATAGTGAAATCTTATTTCCAATCATGATTAGAGGCAATATTTCTCTTAAACCCATAATTCAAGAGGCTCTGACAATTACTTGTGTGTCTGCATCTTAAGGACACTGGGGGTGGGGGTGAGGGTGGGGGCAGTTTTTCTTATCCAGATTTACAAAGGGAGAATTAAGGCAGACCATTCCCTATAATAACACTCTACTAGAGTCTCCCTGTGGACCTGAGAAGAATTTACTATCTTATTTTGGAGCCCCAGTCTCCTTTGTCTATTCATTGAGTTCTTTCAACTCTCCCAACTCAGAAATGCTATCAGGTTGACAAAGTCCAACTACCCATTGCAGTAGAATGACCATGCAGTCAAGCGTCTGTTCTTGGATGGTCTTTTAATAAGTCATTCCGAGTCACGGAACCAGTAAGGTTGCTCATATTACACTCAACCAGCAATGCTTCCCTACTCAGCCCTACCTCACAGTAACAGAGCCTAGGACCTCCAGGAGCGTTCCCTTGAGTGGTATCTTCCAGAGGTAGGGTTTCCCAGGAGTTGACTCCATTTATAATCAAGTCAACTGCCTGGGAGCCCCCTGGCTCTCTTCAGCAGCATAAGGAAACTAGTAGGTTCCCCTCAAAAGATTTTGCTCCAACTCAAACACAGGGCACAGAACAATACAATCTGAATGAAGTTAGAACTACGCAGAATTTTAAAACTTTGAAATAATAAAATTTAGATGAGCAAAAGATTACTAAAAATAATTAAAATTTTGTCATTTCCAACAGGTGTAATGGGTATAGTAAGTGTTCTGACTGCATAGAGTCCTCGATAGTCAAATTGTAGGTACCCAACATAATTTGAAAAGATGTTTACACACCGTTACGGTTTTCCTTTGAAACGCATAAGGAATAGGGTATTCGGTGAGAGTACCAGGCTGGAACAAGGAGAGCTTGTATCCTGGCTCTGTCTGTTTCTAGACTGACCATGGTCAAGCCATTGTCCCTTTCAGGGCTGGCCTAACATCCAACTTCAAATGAGGAAGTTGACATTCAGTGCGTCTTCATTTTGTTTCTGTCCTGAATCCTAGGTTCAGTGGTGACTGAAAAAAAAAAATCCCAACCCAAATTGCCTTAGTGAAGTATAAACCCATTGACTCTATGAACTAAAGCGTTTAGGGGCAGACTATCCTTTGGGACTGGGTGGATGTGGTGACAAAGATAGTGTCCTCAGAGCCCATGTCTCCTATCTATTTGTAGGTGCTGCCTTACACTATAGGGGTCAAAGTTCCCAATCTCCTCAGACGGAAAGATGAACACATGAAGTCTAACATCTCAATGCAGGTAAACAGGCTTCTGAACAAATAGTCCATGCATGAATCTCATGGATGGCTTGCGCTGGGTCACATTCTGAGCCAGTCAGGAAAATGGAAAATACCAACAACCTTTCAACAATCAGCTCAACTGGAACTGAGCGCAGTCAACTCCATTGAAACAAGATGTTTCAGTATAAAGAATGGCTATTTCGCAAAGACAGCTCTGCGCATCCTTTTAGCAGAAGCCTGGGGGACTGTGGAGCAAAAATAACCCAAGTGGGACTGTAGACTCACCTCGGCCCCAGAAGCTGATGAAATCTACCCAGCTTTCCTAGGAACTGAAAACGTACACAGAAAAAAATTGCAGGCCAATTATTATCTAAGTTCAAAAGGGTTTCAAAGTCTCTGTGAAACTTGTTCATGGATGCCAGGTCTTATTATATAAAAAATAATTTATCCTTATGAGTATTTTTCTAAAATAATGCTTGCACAGGTGAAAACCCAGCAGGCTGGGAAAGGCACATTCTCATGCCCTGGTTGGGAAGAGGCAGGAGAGGAGACCTGCATGTAGTCCTGGTTAGCCAAAGTCCCTGCCCCTCTAGGTTTGTCCATGCTCCACAGTGAGCACCTTTGGACATTCAGCTGGGCATAGTAACAGCTCCAGCCCTGTGGGTGAAAGACTGTATCAGAAGTATTCAGCTCTCAAAGTCCTTTAACTCTGAAATTCCACTCTGAGCGTGTTGCCTAAGGAAATCACCAGGAATGCAAAAGAGCATAATGTAAACATAGATTCACTGACCTTTTTTGTATATGGATTAAAAAATAGCCATTGGTTGGGCAAATTGTGGTGTGCACACACACATGCACATTTGCTGAGCTGTCGTAAAAGAGTTTGACACAACTGGAGAGTTGTGTTACCAAGTGGAGAGA
>NW_022106189.1:28448801-28459257 GCF_000313985.2 Echinops telfairi
TCTCTTGTGAGGATAATTTACTTGATAATGAAAAGCAATTCTTAAAATTACCAAATAAATGATAAATGAATGCATATATTAATATATAAATAAAGGCTCATGGACCCGGGAGGGGGCAGAGCAGAAGGAGGACGAGGATGTAAATGAGATGACTGAGACCACTGATGGAATTTGAATAGGATTGTGGATTAGGTAATAGTATCTTAGAGAGGCTGAATGATATTGTTCTTGGGAAATGTACATCAATTATTCACAAGGAGCACATTCTTTCCAACTCTCTCTCTCTGTATATATAAATACACGCATGGAAAATGTATATATAATACAGAGAGAACAAGGGAATATGCATAAGGAGGAAAATCCCATTGCCCTTCGTGGAATGAAAGCAAAGTTATCTCACCCCTGGCACATGGACTACACTAACTACGCGTGAAAGGAAAGGATGAAATGGCCCCTGGTGATACAAGTTTAGAGCTGGGTTGAGGCAGCCATTGCAGCAGTTAATGTCCTCAGGGGGATTGGTAATCTGTACTTCAGATTGATGAGCTTTGTCTGTGGTGAGTCAGTCTCAGAAGGGTGGTCTTAGGTATGCTCCCTTGGCAGGTGTTCAGGCTTAGAAGAGCCTGAACACGAGACCTTCAGGGAGACTCAGAGAACCTTGTGTCCATCAAGTCACTCCCACCTACTGAGGATTCATCACACGTCCCTTTCTACAGCAAATCCCTGCCAATTTAGAGAGGATACAGGAGAATCACATGCAGCCCAGAAACCTAAATGTCATCACATTCCCCTCTAGGATGGCCAACCTTCTGGTTTGATGGGACTGAGGTGGATTCCAGACAGGGGACTCAAAGCTGCCACCAAGACTGTTGGTTGGCCATTTTGCATGCCTGGTCCATCACCTCGTACTTCCAACTTAATGCACGCAGCATCTACTCTGCCCAGCCCCATTACCACATCCAGCACACCACCACGCTCCTTCACCCACTGTCCACTGCTCCACTTTAGCAGACCGGTCCCCCATACCCCATCATTTTTTATTTTCACACTGTCACTGTCATGCTGGTTTTGGAAAGCCTGGATGATCATGTCAACCCTCCAATTCAGACCAGAGAAACCCATCATACTTCTTGTAGGAACATGGCACACAGCCATTACAGAGCCCAGGAGGCCTTGGCTGCCCACTGCCTGTCTCTGCCTTTCCTGGTCCTTTCCCCATAGTCTCCCTGCCATCTTTACATCCTTCATGTGTACCCAAACTGAAAGCTGAGATTTTCCCATTGTATCCATTTTTCCTGACCTCTGTACTTCTGTGTTATAGTCCGTCTCACCTCTCAGGTGTAGCGATTGTAAATGTATCGATATGATGCACCATATGCCTGCCTCCCCTGCTAGAAGATAAGCTTTCTGTTGACTGTAAAACCCAGTTTGGGGCTTATTAGCACCCAGAGCAAGCCTGTTACCTCGTAGGTGCTCACTAAATACCATATGAATAAATCTGGGAGAGTAACAATTAAAAAGCATGGAACTAGTACATCGTTCTTATTTTTATGGATCGGGCAACCAAGGTCTGGAATCCAAAGACTATGCTGGGACCCTATCAATGGGTTTTGCAATTATATCCAATTATTACTTTTGTGTTGTGCGTTGTTTTGAAAAAGTGCACAGCACCTCAGCTAATCAGTAGTTGTCAATCCTAACTGCTAAGCAATGTGAAAAATATAATTATCCAACCTTATCCAGAGGCACTGTCTTATCTTCATTTTCTCTCTCTCGGTTAAATTTTTCTGTTTTAATTTTAAAATTAGAGCGTGGTCCATAAAGGAAAAGAGAAAAGAAGTCTGATTAGTATTTTCTTATTTCTCAACTAACTTCCTGGAATACACATGAGCTTTCGAATATAGATGGTGATCCCTTTGCTTGTGTTTGAAAAATGGAGCCAGAGGCATGTTGCCCATTCCTGACATATGCTCATCTGTTCAGGCAGATGGACATGGAAACAAATCATGATGGGGTTACAGCTTTCTGGTCAGCATTGACTGAAGACCCTGGGGAGCCACACACCTGTGAATTAAGCCGGAACTACCCAAAGTTATATCATCTCATGGAAGTGGTCATGTATGTCCAAGACAACGTAGATTAGCATGCCAGCATGTTTGGTTAGGTCTCAACTTATACAGGGGATCCACTTCCTACAGGTGTCTTGGAAACCATGAAACTTTGGAGGAGAGACAAGGTTTTGAAAAGCAGAGTTACGTAGAAATGCTGAGAAAACAGCCAAAAAAAAAAAAAAAAGTTGGAAAGCCTGGCACTCGTTTCTGTCTAATTGGCCTAGGATATCAGCGAGTGACTCCTTGTCTTCCTTCCATCACTCATTAATTCATTCACTCCACAAATATCTATTGAGCGCTTTCTTTGTGCCAGGCAGTGTTAGGTTCTAATTACAGACAGCAGAAATCAACTGTTTATGGTTCAGGAATGTTCCAGTCTAGCGGGGGAGACAGCCGTTAGTCAAATATTTATCTTCTTAGCTGTATGATTACAAGCCGAGGTGAGAGATGTGAAGCAAAGAAATGGGCCCTGAGAGATAGCAAAGGAGTGCGTGCTGGTTTGGGCAGCCGGAGTAGACTTCCCAGGGCAAGAGACCCAGAGATGAACGCTAGCAAAGTGAAGGACTAGTTCAATGGGGAAGGCAGGTTGGCGCAGGTGGGTGATGATTGAAACAGAAGCAGCGGGACATGGAGAGTAGGGGTAGGCTTGATGTCCACTTGTGAGTCTTCGAGCCCTGAGATCCAAAGCTATGGACTGAGTCACCTGACGTCCTTGAACCTCAGTTTCCCCAGGTGTACTCTGAGAACAGGTGCTCCCACGATCCCTGTGGACTAACCTCGGAGTCCTGGTGATTAAACCGCCATTGCTCAGGCCCATAAAAGCAATGTAAGAGAGGAATTTTTTCTGGGTCCATCTACGCGACCAATATTTTGTCTATGAAATCAATTTGAGCCCATCAATTTGCTCATTTGCACAGTCATTCTTTTGCTCATCAAGTACTTGTTGAGCATCTGCAGCGTGCCGCTTATCTTTCTACATCCTGTGAGCAAAATCGAAATACAGCCTAGTCTCTTCTCTCAAAATACAGCAGTCTTCTGCAGAAGGCCGAAATGGGAGCCCACAGGATCAACGAAGTAGGAGGGTGTTCTGCTAGACATTCCCAAGGACAGCCTTCGCCCTCCATAGGGTAAACCAGCCATGCTTATCTGAATCTGGGAGATGGTAATGTGGATGCAGGCGATCTTCCCAGGTGATGTTCCATTTTGCATCAACCTCGGAGAATGGATAGAAACTCTGCGTGAAAAGAAAAGGTGGGGCTGGTTCTGAGCAGCAGAAAGCCTATCTAGTAGCACCATGATGGGCAGTAGCACGGAAGGTTCTAAGCCTCTAAATGCAGTTCTTTGAGGTTGGTCCATGGGACACAGGTGTTGGGAAGCAAGAGCTGAAGGGAGAGAATTAGAAAGGGTCCAATTTCCAAAAAGACCTAGTCCCTATACCCTAAGAATCTGGCTTTATAAGACTCTAATTGTCAGCCAGGAATCAAAAGGCCGTTGGGAAAGGAAATACAGTTGACACTCTTGGGTCTGAGCCTACTCTCCCACACTGTGTGAATCCCAGGGCCAATTCCGGTCTGCGTCCACAGTCTGACTTGGGTGGAACCTTCTTGGTGACAGACTTTTCCCAGCTCCCTATCACCCTCCTGCTCTTGTTCTGGTAACAGCTGCGGATGTCTCCAGCACCCCCAGATTAGTCATCGCTGCTCCATTTCTCAGTCTTGTTTCCGTTGGCCAGAGGGTGCACTCATCACAGGGAGGAGCTACTGGCGATGTTACTGAGCAATCTCTTCCTCCTGCCCTAAGACCCCACAAACAAACCTTCCCCTGCGTGAAGTAAGAGGTGGGCTTTGTTCTTGATCATCTTGAATGTGGAGGGCCAGTCAACTGGATGTCAGCCAGAACAAATTGTTAGAATGCCCCAATTATGGGCTTTTAGTCAGACAGGCCCGGGTTCCCCTTCTGCCTTTGCCACTTCCTAGTTATGAATTTTTATAAGTGAATCAGTAAGCTGGTAGACCATCATACCTAGCTCCTGGGCTTATGTTGAGGCTTCAAAACGCATTTGAAGCCCCTTGGGAGCTTCTGGCACACGGCCAGCACTTCAAAGCAGCGACAATATTCAACAAAAGTGTAACATAGTTAATCATGCTGTCCTCACACGTGTCCGACAAACATCAGCACCTGACTCCAGCCTCAGATGCCTCAGTGTCCCTACGTGACACATGAGAGATGGGGATTTGAGGAACTATCTATGGCGCTGCTGACTTTCCATCACGTAGGATTTCGTGATTCACACTGATGTCTGTGTATACGTCAATGTTCATCTGGATAACCAGCCAATGGCAATTTGGCGTAAAAGCATGGTCACAGCACATTTTTTTAAGTATGGAGGGTAGTTCAAATTAGTGTAATGAATGCTTTTTTCAGAACCTACATTTTTCAAAAGCTTTCTGACGGGCCCCATTTTTCTCTATCGAGCAGAGTCCGTGTCTAGATGGGCTCTCGCCTCTCAGGGCCCTCCTTCCCTCATATGACTTGGTGGAGAGAGTCTCAGCTTCTATCCCAGGTCAGGTCCCCCAGTAGGTTAGATACACAGATTTGTCAGATGAGCAAGTCAAAGACTAAGCGAATTAATCAATGAATAGATGCATGTACACCTCTCGCTGCCTTCCACATTTATGTAGATTCCAAGAGCATAAGAGTGAACCATTTCTGAGTTCTTGTGGGCTCTGATCCTTCTGGAGCCATGGAGGCTAGATCATGCCTGAAATGATGGCCATGAAATAATCTTTGTCTTAAAACTAAAATCCCAACCCCCACCTGCCCTGGAGTCTTCTGAAAACCAAAGAGTTTAGCTTAACTAGCAAAAAATGTCTGCCTTAGGCATCCTGATCCTTTCCAAACTCTCTCTAAGGGATCACATTGTCAACAACAACTTGAACTAGTCCATAGGCACCCTGGATGAAGGGGGATCAGTGACTGTATGTGACTGGGGGTGCACAACTCAGGAAAGAGGGTGAGAATGGCTGGTTGTGCAACTTGAAGGCAGTCATTGATGTTATTTCATTGTACATGTAGAAATGGTTGGATTGGTATATGTTTTGCTGTGTATATTGTTAACAGCAACAAAATAGATAAAATTTATCTTTAAAAATTCTCAGAATACCAGCGAACTAACTGAAAGGTCTGCGGGATGGACCCCAATCACAGTTATGTCAACTCCCTTCCCCAGAGACTGCACTACAGAGGACAGCACTGAAGATACCGCTTGGGGAGTGGTGGGTCTGCCCAGACCACACAGCATCAAATGAAGAGGTCGGGAGAGGGAGGGAGTGAGAGAGAGATCCTGCTCAGAGCAGCCAAGGCACAGAGAGGCCGGTAGGGCTGACCCCACCATCCAATGTCCCCTCACTGACGACAGCACTGGAGACACAGAGTGGGAATTGTGTCTTCTCTGACCCCTCCCACACCAAGGCAAAACACAAAGGGACCACAACAGAGTAGTAAGGGGAGCAAAGCAATGAAGTCCCCAAGGAATCCTGCAAATGGACTTCAGACTCATGTGCGTGCAGGGCTTGGCACCTTATCAGACTTGATCGGAAAACATACATAAGGGTCATTAGACGGACCTGGAACTATTTATAGCCCCACCTTTTTCTTTTTTACTTTCTTCTTCCTTTTTTTTTTTCATGTATATCTATATAAGATAGGCAAGATAAACAATTGTGAGGAGAAAACAACAGGTTTCTGGGGCAATGAATCAGAAGAGAGGGAGGGGGAGGAAAGAGGGGGAGCTAACAAACCCAGGGAGAAGGGAACAATAAGAGATCTACAACCTATAATAAGGCAGTGTAGAATGCCTGGTGGGGTCTCATCAAGAGCAATGTACTCAAGGGGAATTACTGAGAGCCTAATGAAGGTCGAACATGACAGTGGGACAGGAGGAAAAGAAAAGGAAAAAGAGGAAATAGCTAGGAGGCAAAAGGTATCTACTGAGGTATAAATATAGTCATGTATATATCTAAATATATTAATGTATGATGATAGGATATAGGTCCATGTACATATATATTTATATGTTAAGTATCAAGGTAGCAGCTAGACATTGGGTCTCAAGTCCTCCCTCAAGGCAAGAACACTCTGTTCTAATAACCTGGCATTCTGTGATGCTCACCTTCCAAGTCTGTCTCCTAGTGGATTTGGAAGAGTTAATAAAGATATAGACCCCTCATCTGGGGGGGTCAACTGGCCCTACAGACAAAACCACCGAGTATGTTTATGTGTGTGCGCGTGTGTCTGCATGGGTCTGTGCCTGTGTGTGTATGAGCAAGTGTTCTCAGATGAAGCCAGCCAACCCTTGGACTTGATCGAGGCCTGGTGATGGCATACAAAGCTGATCACACCTAGAGAATTAACTCGTACTAGCAGAGCTTGGAAAACATAGATTTATCAAGTTAATCCTATATAGTCAACTGCAGAAGCTCCTTTTTACACAAACAACCCACATCTGTCGGTTGTTTTAAGCTATGGCAGCTGTAAGTAGGATCTTCCCAGCTCTAAGTGGCCCAGGGAACCTCACAGCATCCACCAGCAGCAAGTGGTATGAACGTTAAGAATACAGGTTTGAGAGTCAAGGTAATACGGATTTGAACATCTCTTCCTGCCTCTGTGACCTTGGATGTTTTCCAAACTCTCTATACATTGTTTCTCATTAAAAAAAAAATCCTAGTATATCAGTCTAGCTGCTTCCCAAGATAATTTACAGAGATTGTAGTTTCTAGGGAGTGCTACCTTTAATCTACCTCATTATCAATCTATCTAATTATCTATCTACCTACCTACCTACATACCGACCTACTTTTCGACCTAACCCGCCATGTCTGGTGTGATTGCATGAGGTCAGTAGCCATGTTGGTGGGAAGGGGTGGATCTGGCCCTAGCTCCCTGGCACACACTCATGGCCACAATCTTCTCAGTAGATCCTGGCTCAGGCTGGTTGCGAAGAGGTGTGTCTGAAGTCTGGTTTCAATCCCATTGTTCCTGGAGAAAATCCAACTTTTATTTTTGGTATATCTTGGACGAATGTACAAAGAACTCAGTGGGTGGAAAAGAAAACAAGAAACCACCTCTGTTTAATCACTGGTTTCTGGGGCAATGAATCTACACCTTCCTTTTGCAAGACCATTGCTTCTCTTAAATTGACTGTTGGGTGATGACGTGGTGCTTGTTTTTCTCTCTGCCTGTAGTTCATCCTGAGACCCTTTTATTTCTTTTCAACGACATGGTAAGTGATTTTACAGTTCCGTTTTAGAGCTTAGAAAACTCTCAAAGATCAGTGCCACACAATCTCTACCTTTATAGCAGAAGCAAGATGGTCTGGAGGCTTGGCTGGCTTAAAGCGCAGCAGCCAGATGCAAGACTTAACCTCTAGATTAGAAAGTCAGACCTTATTTCCCCCACACCCAGGTGAAATGACTTGTGTTCTAGATAGCACTTTTGAAATTAATCAAGCAACCTCGAAATGATGTGGTCTAACAATAAAACAAAGTAAAATGAAATAAAGGATTCCGGGGAAAATTCAGTCAGGCCAGACCCAAAGGGATTTATTTATCTTCCAACAGAACCTGTGTGGATTACTGTGTGACTTAAAACCAATGGGGTTGAAACCAGGTCACTCAAGGGGGTTCAGCTTTTGACAAATTAAATTAACTTCTCTGTCCTGAATCCTATCTGTATATTAATCCGGGTTAAAGGAGTGCCTTCGGTTATGTGGTCAGAAGTCTAACACGTATCCACTAGGGGAGTGTATGAAGATTTGACCTGACAAGTCTGATTCTAATGGAATCTCTATGGGAGAAAACGTGGAAAGATCTTGGCGAGTCCAACTAATCGAGGCAAGAGATGAGACTCTGGATTGTAGCAGCTACCCTGGCACGGA
Organism: Echinops telfairi; assembly: GCF_000313985.2. NCBI lineage: Eukaryota > Metazoa > Chordata > Mammalia > Afrosoricida > Tenrecidae > Echinops > Echinops telfairi. The sequence continues at coordinate 28,456,848 of NW_022106189.1, forward strand.
GGCGCATGATAGAAGCTTGGACAGGGTCAAAGGATGAAGGAGTCTGGTGTTAGGTGCCCTTGGCGCAGTTCTGATTCGTCGTGACTCTATGTCCAACAGAATCCGACACTCCACAATCTTTCACCATCCTCATAATTGTTGTATGTGTGATCCCATTGTTACAGACACTCCTTCTCATTAAAGGGTTTCCTCTCCTGTTGCTACACCAAGCATGATGTCCTTCCCCAGGGATGATGACATGTCCAGAGTTTGTGACATAGTTTCACCATCCTCATGTCTCGGGCGCATTGTGCTTGTCCTTCTTCCAACCCAGATTTGCTGCTGCTTCTAGTAGCCCCTGGTGTATTTAATATTTTTCACCAACACCATGATTTCAAAGCTAGGGATCCTTTTCTGTCTTCCTTCACTTTCCAGCTTTTACATACATATGAGACAATTGAACGCATTGTGGCTTGTACCAGTTGCACATTCATTCTTAAAGTGAAATCTTTGCTTTTTTAGCACTTGAAAGACAGCTTTTCGCAGCAGATTTGCCCAGTGCAATACTTCGCCTGACCTCCTGCCTGTTGCTTCCAGGAGCTCTGGTTGTAGATCTAAGTAAAATGAAGTCCTTGGCAATATCAATCTCCTCTCCATTGATCACGATATCACTTGCTGGTCCAGTCGTGAGGATTTTCTTTTCTTTGTGTGAAGTAGATTCCATCTTGAAAGCTGCCGTCTTTGATTGTCCTTGTGAAGTGCTTCAAGTTCGCTTCACTTTCATCAAGCAAGGTCACCTTCACGTCAGGTTGTTCATGAGCCTTCCTACAATTCGGATGCCACGGTCTTCCTCATATAGTCCATCTTCTTGGACTATATGCTCAGCATACAGACTGAATAAATTTGGTGAATGAATTTAAGCCTAATGCACTTCTTTCTTGGTTTTAATCACAGTGTCACTTGTCCTGTTGTGTACATTAACACATTCCTTTAGGTCTGAAATCACTGAGCTTTCTCTGAACGCCCTTTTGTGCCTTGGGAGAAAATCTTGGTAAAGCCTTTGATTCTCCCACTCATAAATGGCTACCACCTATTCATTTGATAAGCATATAAATTAGGCTTCCATAAAATAATTGTGTATCAGGTAGATACACAGGGCCAAGCACTGCGTGAGAATATAAGAGCATATAAACAAGATTTAACAATGGATTCTATTTGAAGGATGAGGCAGGGTGTGGTAAAGAATGATCAAGTGTCTGGTTTCTGAATCCAGATATTTAGCAAAGAGAATCTTAGATGAGAAAGAAAGCAAGGGTTGATGAATTGACCTTGAGCTTGGCTTGAGGTATGCTCAGAGGTTCTGGGGACAATTTCAGATAGGCAAAGAGAAAAACCTGATTAGAACCATTGACTCTCAACATGACCTTGAATGGTTTGCTGAGTCTTTCTGAAACCCAGTTCTCCATCTAAGTGATCCCTCTGCACACAACTTAGCACCGTGACTAGAACCTGTAAGTGCTAAGTAATTTGTAGGGAGCATTTCGTTGCATTTACATTGATTAGGCTACAGTGTTAAGACAATGCACTTGTTTTTGCACTTGCTGCATACTCTTCCTGCTTCTTTTGCAAAGCATGTAAAGGCATGGTTAGAATGTGTGGCCTTGAAGTCATCCCCCACTCATGCCATCAGTGAGAAAGTCGGTCGTATGCCCAGAGCCATTTTATTGTGTGCCCCTACGATTTCTACCTTCTTTGCATTAAGCAACAAAGCTTAATGATTGTATCATCAGTGGGGCTTTCTGTGCCATGATAAAATTAACCCTTGGCCCAGCACAATGCGATGAGAAACACCCTCTCAGAAGCCAGGGGTCATGTCTTCTTTTCTTGTTTGCTGTAGGAGATTGTTGAGTTCTTGCTTCATGTAATGAAAATGAACACTCTGTCTGATGCATCTTATTTTCCAAGGGAAATCCACAAACCTAATCTCCCATCTTTCTTTCCTTGTTTCCCCAGGCACAACTGAATCCCAGATCCTGATGCTGAGGAGGGTTGGGGCTGGGGATGGCAATAATGCCTGGAATCCCTGTAGCATGCACAGAGCCTCTATCCTTGGGAATCCCTGAATCCAGTCTTCCTTGGCAGGTTTAACTGACAGCTGGCAGGGTATTTTCATTCACAGGAAATGAGTTCAGAAATGGAGATTTTGTAATCTGGGCTGTGAATTACTTTCTGACGTGGTATAGACCTCTGAAATAGGCCTCAAATTGGATATCACCACTGAAGAGGTAACCTTTCTGAAATGAGGTCTATTCTACCTGACAAATAACACCTGGCCAGGTAGCTTTGAAGGGGACAAAAGTCATCCTGAATTTTGAGATGGCACTCATTCATTTAACAAACAGTGCAGTGGGGAGGAGTGGGCATGGGTGTT
>NW_022106189.1:28460259-28461737 GCF_000313985.2 Echinops telfairi
TGTATGAAAGGTTCACGGCATTGGGAAAGTTAAGAACCACTGACCTAGAGGCAAACAAGTGAAATTCTGCATGCAACTGATTTTTCCATCACAAAGCTGACATCAGGAACGGTCACGCTCAGAGTAATATGTAGTCCGAATGAAGAGTACAGCGGACTTTCAATAGGCATATGATATCCTGATGTGTGGAAGCATTTTGATGTTGTGATATCAAGGGAAATACAAAGACCTTAGAGAGAAGTTTCTAGACACCTGTATCTTGAATAATACTCTTCGTCTGAAAGTCTCCCTTTACTGGTGTTAACATCGTCCATCCAACTTCCTTATGATCAGTGTTAGCGAGCTAGCTTTCTTATAATTTTTGAACCTACCTCTTTTACATACTTTAACTTTTAACCCATCTATATCTTTATATCAAAACACATCTTTACTAGACAACATATGTCTGGGGTTTGCATCTTATCCAGTCTGACAATCTCTGCCTTTTCATTAATATTGTTAGGTCAGTTATACTTAGTTAATAATGGTGAGTTCAAGCCTATGTTTGCTTTTTTTCTATCTGTTCCAACTGTTTTCTGTTGTTTTTCCCCCCTCTGATGCTCCATTTTTGTCATTGTAAAGAATAATCAAAACATTTAAAATTATTTTTAACTACGTTATCACTGGTTAGCCCTGGGAATTTTGTATGGATGCTTTAAGAATGACAAGAAACCCAAAATATCCACACAGCTATTGAGTCCATTCTGACTCATAGCAACCTTGTATACAGTTTCCAAAATTGTAGGTCTGTATGGAAACAGGCAGCCTTATCGTTCTGGCATAGAGTGGCTGGTGCTTTGAATAGCCAACATTGTGGTTAGCAGCCTAACACCCAATCCACAGCACCAGCAGGGGCATCTTTAACTCACCACAGTCTATGTGTAACTAATATATGATTCAGGTAAAATGTAAGCAATTTACCTTCATCTAACTTTACTCACCACCTCATCACCGATCTTGGTGTTATCAGATATTTCACATGTTCTTATAAGCTCCACCAGAAACTTTGATTTTTAAAAAGTAAACCATCATCTCCCATGAAAGAAATCAATACTTTCTAATATTTCCTACCTACCATTTCTAGTCCTTTCCATTCCGTTCTAGCTTTGAATTCCATCTGATATCATTTCTTTGTCCACATGCAGAGTTTCCTTCGTCCACTGTGATGCTGCAGGGCAGATTCAGACACAGCCAGGCAGCCTCTGTTTATCGAAAATTTTGCTTAAGTGATCTTTGTATTTGAATTTTTTTTCTGAGTCAAGAAATCTGTGTGGACTGTTTTCTTTTGCAAAAGCTTGAAGATTTTACTCCTTTGGTTTCTAGCCTCTATTATTTCAGAAGGAACGCCGACTGTAATCTATAGCGTGGCTCTCCTTTTTAAAAGCACGCCGATTTCCTTTGGCTATTAAAAAAATTAATTTATCTTTAGGTTTCATCAG
>NW_022106189.1:28462247-28469199 GCF_000313985.2 Echinops telfairi
GCAATACATGGGAACTCTAATTCACTATCTCAGTCACCTCAGGCTCTGTTTTTATTGATATTTTTTTCTTGATGGTCACATTTTTCCACTTACCCATGCATCTTGTAACATTTATTATATATTAGACATCAAAGATGGAACATCAAACAAAGCCTGGGTTCTCTTGTTATCTTTATTGAAAGTTTAAAGGATAACAAATTTTATTTTTGTCAGACAGTTAAGATTTTGATAACTGCTTCTGATATGGTAGGCTCGACTTAATCTCTATTATAAAAGATCTATTCTGGTGTTCTTCCTAGTCATTTGGCACGACTCTTGCTTCAAGCCATGGACCTCAGTACTAAATTATGGATGGCCTTTCGGAACTCTCAAACTGAATGTCTGGGTGCTCAGCCAAGTCTATATAACCTTTGGCATTTACACTCAAGCCGTTCTTATAACAGTTAATCTCTGCCGAGCCTCAAAATCTCCCCCAACATGTGTGCAGCTAAGTCCATGGCCAACAATTTGTGGTGAACCCCTGGACAGATAGATAGGTTTTTCCTCAACCCAGTTTTGACCTTTCTAAAAGCTTCACCACACGCACCAGGAATGCCAGCACCTCCATAGCTTGCTTCCTGTTTCTCGGTTCAGCAAGATGAACTGCCTCTACTGAGTCACGTTAGGGTCTATAAAGTGCCTCAAGCAAAAACCCGAGCCTAATATGGGCTCTCTCTGTGTGGGTCTCTTCATTAGGGATCACAGACCTTGCAATCTATTTTTGAATGCCTGAAAAGTTTACTTTGGTATTGTATCCAGTTTGATAGCTGTTTGCAATCAGAGGGCTTCTCTAAGTACATGGACAGTTAGATTAACAGGTCTAGAGAGATGTGTACTTATATATGGAAGATACATATATGTATGTGTATGCAGGTATGTAGGTATACATATGTGTGCATGTATGTGTATATATATATATATTTAAGAAACAGTTCAAACTCACGCCATCATATAACCACCATGCCACCAGGGCTTACTATGCTCTCCACAGATCATATTCGAATAAGTGAGAAAAACAATAAAAAGAACTTTATACATATATGTATGCAAAAATGGAAATAATTTTATATATGCATATATATATCATTTCTAGCTATCATCTACATCTTTCCATTTCCCCCCCTGAAATACTTGAATGTGATCTCTGGACAGCTTTGTGTCTGCTGTTCAGAAAAGGGTGACAAGAACTAAGATTTGAACTTCAGACCGATGTGGCTGAAACCTACAGCTTAAATATGTTGAAAAAGGAAAAGGAGAAATTCTTGGCTCTGCCATAGGCCAATTCTCTAATCATGTATAAGTCATTCCATTCCCCTAAATGTCACCTCTCCAATGGAGATGGTAGGAATCATCCTGAAATACTAACAACGACACTGTACAAATTCTAATACGAAGTAATGCTGCTAGCTTTTCTGTATTGAATTCTTGCCATGTTCTGGGCCCCTAATTTAGCTGTTTACAGATACGATGTTTGTTACTTCTCACAAACATCCTGTCAGGAGTTATTATACTTCTTGGTGCAAGCAAGAAGGTGCCTTTTGCTTGGGTCACACGATTTACAGCTGGTGGAGCTGGTATTTGAGCTCAGATGGGTCAGATTCCAAAGCCGAAGCTCTTTGTTACCACAGGATGTGCTTCCCGGAACTCTCACAGGTCCTTGTGGGGCTCATGCGAGGCCACCGAGGAGACTAGATCTGTTCTGGTGTGAATTCATCCACAACTTTCCCTTCCCATGCCATTAATCCTCTTTCCAGCTGTGCAGGGGTTGCGATGGAAAGGCATCCCCAAACTAAAGGTGTGCCCTTCACACCTGCTGATAAATCAGACTGTCAGATGATGGCTTTTGGTCCCTTATTGCTTTCTCTAATAATGTCTAATTTATACATTTCTCACAGGTCCTGTAGGTTAATTTACCAGGGGGGGATAAAAGTGAGTGAAAACCTATTAGTTTTTTTCTTTTCTATTTTTTCCCCCTGCCTCGGAAATTATAGACTTGGATGTTTCTATGAGGCAACATTAATAATGCATTTATCATTTCAAACCCTTAACCTCTTAAGTTCTTCAAACAGAATTAAAAGAATCCCGAACTTCTAAATAATTGCATTATGTGGCTGAATGGCAAGAGTGAACACCTCTAAAGTAACACTAATCTATTTATTCTCCTCCTTGGAGCCTTGCTACTTGGAGTGGGGTGGATGTTGTCACTACACTTCCTTTCTGCCTCACAGCTTCTTTGGAATTTCTCCACTGTTCGGCACTGATCTTGCTTCCCCTAAACCATCTTTAGCCTTAGAACCAATTCCCTGTCCAGCCCCAAGGCAGGAAGCCATACGAATGAGTGACTGATGTTCTTTTAGCCACTGGGTTGATTTCTACTCCTGGAATCCTGTAGGGCAGGCAAGGTCTTTTCTTGCTCACAGTGGTACATGGTCCAGACAGCAGACCATTAGGTTAGCAGCTAAACACTTAGACCTTGGGCTAACAAGGCTCCTTAAGTGTGGGGCCCATCCCATTGCCATCAAGTCGGTTCTAAGCATGAACATCCTTATAGGACAAAGTAGACAGCCTCAGAGGATTTCCAAGTCTGTAATCTCTGTGGAAGCATACTACCATATCTTTCTCCCATGGAGAGAAAGTCTGGTGAGTTTTAACTGCCCACGTTGAGGTCAACTGCCAAATGCTTAACTACTAGCCAGCAGGACTGCTAAATAAAGGTAGTCATGGCTAGTTACACAGCTTCTCTTTGTAAACACATCGCTCTGGGGTTTGTTTTGAGTTTTCTCCCTTTGTTCCCTGGTAATTGTTTGGGGAATGAGGGCATATCCATAGGGCTATGGATGTAGCCTTTTGTTACAGACCTTCTGGTACAGCCTTAGTTGACCTTGTTCCAAGGACTGAAGTCTTTCACTTTGGGTTCTTGCGGCATCCATCTGTAAACCGATGCCAATCAAGGATGAGACTAACCTACTAGTCTCAATCCCATCTGCTTCCCTAGAATGTGTACCAGGGTGGACAGGCATATCATGAACAAACAACTGGGTTTGGGGCCCAAATCATGACAAGTCTGAATCCCTGCCTTACTTTCCCCATGTCACCTTAGCTAGTTCTTCAACTCTTGAGCAATTAACAAGCTCCATTCAGCAGATGACTATAGATCATCTCTTTCATATTAATAGAGAAATCATAGATAAATAAACAGATCTTGCTCCTGCAGTCATTGAGTAAATAAAATGATTGGATGGATGCATACCTGCATGAATGAATACCATCTTACTCATATACTCTAAAAAAGGCTGTCTAGTATACTACCTTCCTCTATGTACACATATCCAGTTTCTCCTGGAGCATCACACTCAATGAGCATGGCCCTTCACTCCCACCAATGTTTAATGTTATTCTGTTCTTTACCTTCTGAGGCTTCTACCTTACTGTTGACCATCTACCTGCTAAGGCATCTGCCTTACTATTTCTGCCCATCTGGTCTCTCCCTTCTCCAGCTGCTTACTTGCTCAGTCACTGAACCCATGTTTGTAGTGATAATGCCTAATGATTCACTTTCTGGTGCCTGTACATTTGGGTGGGCCCTGAAGTTATGGTTCATTAGCAGAGAGAACGTCTCATGAATGACCTTTTTAATCCACAAAGAATCTGAGGAATACATACAAAATACAGTTGTTCATATTTCCCATAAATTCACCTTTCTGTCCATATAGAATCACATGAGATTGGTATCTGAAACTCCATCTGTACCTCCAGCCTCCACCCTACCCACTCCCCAATCTTCTCTGTCATTCGGAACCTACCTGGAACCCAGGTTCCTGATTCAACCTTAACCTATGAAATCTTTCAGGAACATCAGACTGGAGCCCCAAAGAAACTCATCTTTCTTTGTTTAATGTGAATGGCTTCTTACACTTAATTTCTGGTGGCTTTTATCTTAACAACTCATTCAACTTGAGAGAGTGAAAGTAAAGATGCCAGTGAAAGGAATAAATCCCCCAAAACAAACTCTCTCCATTGAACCGGACTGAGTTCACAGAGACCTATTGGAGTGAGCAGACCAGCCCCAGCAGTGTTCATGACCTTGAACCTTTACATACTCACATTGCCATATCTTTCTGCAGTGAAGCACCTCATGGGCTTGTCCTGTCCACCTTTTGCTTAGCAGCCAAGTATTTTAACCACTGAACTACCAAACATCTTATCTTACCTTATTGGATTTTCCAGCAGGAAATATTGAGCTCAATGTGAAAATTGCTTTTAACAATATTCAAGAGTCATAATGTGGTTTTTGTGCGTTTGCCTCATCTTATTCCTGCAGGGCTAATGCGGATCTTTGGACACTTGACCAACCCAGGTTAGACAAGTCATTGGTGATCCTATTGAATTGCATAGTCTCAAAACACTAGGATTTCCCTCTTTTCTATGATTTACCTTTTTCTCCTCCTATGGCACTTTTGTTGCTATCCATAAAGTTTTCAGTGGATATGTGGACAGCCTATTTCTTCTGTGGACTCTGTGCTACATCTAGAAGTTCTGCCGAAAATTGTTCACTCTATGCGATACTGCTGATATTCAATGGTATTCAATGATAATACTGGTATTCAATACTACTGGTGTCAATACCAGTGCCATAGCTTCCAGCATGAAAGCCACAGACAAACCACCCTAGTATGACAAGCTGACAGAAAGAATTCAGTGCGAATGGGAATGCCAGTAAAGAAGTCAAATGATTGGCATTGGGTAAATCAACTTCACAACACGTCTTGAAAACCAAGAATGTTATTTTCAAATGTTGAACAACAAGGATGCTACTTTGAAGACTGAGGTGCTCTTGCCCCGATCCATGATATTTTCAATCGCCTCATACGCATATGAAAGTCGAATATTGAACAAGGAAGTTCAAAGAAGAAGTAACACATTTGAACTGCGGTGAAGAATACTGAGATTACCAAGGACTTCAAAAAACACATAAATAAAAACAAAACAAGCTGTTTTGGAAGAAATACAGTCAGAATGCTCCTTAGAGGCAAAGATGGCAAGGTTTTGTCTCACATACTTTAGACATGCTGTCAGGAGAGACCAGTCACTGGTCAGTGAAAAAGAGCAAGCCTCTCAATGAGCTGGATCGGCACAGTGGCCGGAACATTAGTCGCTTACATAAGGACACTTGTGAGGACGATGCAGGACCAGACAGCGCATCGTTCAGTTGACCATGGAGTGGCTAGGAATGGGAACCAACTGAATGGCGCCTGACAACAACAGGGCCGCTTCGATCTCACCGCATGGAGAGATCCCACCACCTCTCCAGACAGTCTGCTCGTTCTACAGCCATGGGGCACAGCCAGGACATGGCCCTAACAAAATCAACCACTTCTGTTCAGATGGCCCCATTTTATTTATACTCATTTGTGGGGTGTGTGTGTGTGTGTGTCTACTTCTCCACAGCTTTTTCACCTCTGGAGTTTGTGTATCTACTACCACAGTCAAGACAGCGAATTGCTCCCCCAGCACAAGGATTCTGCGTGGTTCCTGGAATAGCCCTGTTCTCATGACCCTACTTCTGATTGATGCCAACATCCACTGGTTCTCCCTGGATGGCATGATATCACTGAGAAACTGACAAGGTTTTGTCACTTTCAAGACGGACTTTTCAAACTCGCTATAAAAATAGATATAACACAACACTTGCCAATTCAGCTCCACCCCCCAAATCGGCACAATTCATTTGACCCCAAGTACATCCGTGATGCTGCGCAAGCATCTCCAATGTCCCTTGCCAAATTGTGCATCAACAGAAACGCACTGCTTCCTAAACAATGTTTCACTGGACCCCCTCCCCCTCCCCCATGGTAACCACTAAATACACTTGGATCTCTATCCCTTATTCTAAAGTATCTGATATAAGTGACGTCCTATACAATAGGCCCTTCTGGGGTTGTGCTTCCCCAGCATAATGTTGTCAAAGGTTAGTAGGTTGTGGGATGTGTCCAAGTTTTATTTCTGTATGGCTGGGGGCGATTTCCTTGAAATGCCATGAATTGTCAGAAGGAAAAACAAATCGAGCTGGGAGGAGGTACCCCGAGAACGCTCATCAGAAGAAAGGACAGAGACTTCATCTCGTGGACCTTGGACAGGTTAACCAGAGGGACGAGTTTGGGGGAAAGGAGACCCTGCGGGGTGAAGTAGAGGGTCACTGTAAAAGAGGAAGCCCCTCAGGGAGATGGAAGGACACAGCGGGGCAGCAATAAACTCAGGCTTACCAACAACTGTGATGATGGCGGGAGAGAAGGGCTTGAGTCCTTCAGTCATACATAGGCCACTATGAGTCAGAACTGACTGGGAGGCACCTAACAGCAACAACAACAACAACACTCTTCCATTGCGGGTGCTTCAATTTGTTTACCCATTCGTCTCTTGATGGGCAATTGGGTGATTCTACTCCCCAAACACGGGCTTTTTAAAAACTCAGGCTAATATCCTAAAGGTTTGTCCCAGTGGCTTTGGCTTTGTTTCTTAGTCGTTTATTCCTGTTTATTGCTAAGTAGTGTTTCATGGTATGTGTGTCCCCAATTTATCGATCTGTTGAAGGACCTGGGGTGTCCATAAATGAGAATTCTCTCCTCGGCATCTGGTTTTTGGTTACTCTTTCTCAAATGGTGGGGTGATGGTAATGAATCCCTTTGGGTCAGTATCCAGAGAGACTTTACTCTGGGAATATACCTTGTTTTAGTGAAGGTTCACTTTGTTCTGGTGCTAGTTCGTTCTGATAAACTGACAAATAGGCAAGGCAGTCAACTCCCTTCAGAATTCATTCTCATTGCCCATCTGTGGCGTTACTCACTCGTTACTCCAATGGTTCCTTGCAAACGCTTTCTGAAGTATTTTCCTTTTACACAGAAGTATACTAAAG
>NW_022106189.1:28469513-28473259 GCF_000313985.2 Echinops telfairi
GACAGTGTAGAACTGCCTTGTGGGTTTTTGAACCTGCGAACCTTTGGGGGAGTAGAAAGCCTCATCATGCTGAGTGGCTGTTGGTTTCAAACTACTGACCTGCGGTTAGTAAGGCCAAGGCTTAACCCACTATGCCACCTGGGTTCCTTTGCTATTTTCTGGGCTCCCTAAAGTGCATCCCTTAATTATTTAGATCATTTTTATAAAATGTATTCCATAAAGAGAAAGAAGGCGTGGGAAAGCCAATACAAAGAAAAGAAGGAACATGAGCGAGATAGGGAGCAGCAAGAAGCTTCTCATCGTCTCAGCTTCCAAATGAGACCACATCATCATTTCTAGAATAAATCAGAGCTGCACGGTCGCTGCTAAGTGCGACCGCTTCCATTAGAAACCCAAGAACAGTGATTAAAGGTGATTGCAGTGCATTTTCATGGGCTGCTCTGTTTAGATTGCTCTCCTGTCTTAATCATAAAAGATCTGACCATTGAGTGGTGAAATTCTACTCCTAATATGAGCCGAGTGCCCCTCGTATTGGCATATCTTGTGAGGTGAATTAGCCATCTAATAGCTAGCACAATGATGGGGAGAGAAGTCAAATGTAGCATTGATTTCCCTGGAGGCTTAAAAGTAGATCAAGTAACACTAAAATAAAATTGTCAAACTAGAAAACGATTCTCATCAGAATATATATATTTATTCTCCCCTATAAATAAATGGCTCAGACCAACTTGAGAATCATTGCAGACCATAGAAGACAGTGTACCAGGAGGCTTTGCAAATACACATTGCCATTTTTAAGTCGCCCACAGTATGAGGTTTATTATTTGAAGGCTAGGGGCAGGATGATGGCAGAGGATGCTCTCCAGTCTGTGTCCAGCGCCCCTGCCCTGGGAGGAAGACAAGCATAACCACAACCGAACTACAACCGCACCGTCTGCAGGTCAGCTTGGTGGCGGAGGTTGCAGCAGCTTCTTTCTAGTTCTGAGCTGGCCAGGTGTGGCATTTGCTTGGCCAACGACTGAGGCGTTCTGATCATATAGACAGAGGAGACCGAGCAAGTTCAGTCATCAGGAAGGATACAGAGCGCCCAGGCTTGAATCCCAGCTGTAGCGTTTCTCCTTTCCAAGAATCCGTGTCTCCGTCCACAACAGGGTACCACGCATGCTTAGTTTAGTTATTAAAAAGGGTCACATGATTTGAAAAACAAAGGGAGCATGCCCATTTGAGGCCTGCCATCTCTTAATTGGGTCCAAACCTGTCCTAATGCATTGTTTTCCCTTTCTCTCACCTTTCAGATGAGATCGGGAGCAGTGAGGAGTCCATTACCTAAGAGAATTGTGCGAGTCTGTGGTAGAGGCAGGAAGCACACCTTCATGTTCTTTCCCTGGACTCTAGCAGGAAATGGCCACACTCAGAGTTGACTCTCGTGATTGTACAAACGAGGTGGAGACGTTGAGACACTTTAAGATGTTGAAGGTTAGCTAGCTGGTAATTGACAGAATCAGGGTTCCTGAGGAGGCTGGGGTCAGGGAGGAGTCTGACTCCGGGAGGGGGTGTTGGGAAATCCCTAAAAAGTCAGTTATTTTTGCCAGTCTCATAATAACCCCACACCCTCCTGCCAGCTATGAACGTGGCATCATTCAGTGGGTGCTGAGCTTTTCAATTTGGGAAAGAAAGATTTGCAATTCTGAATTTCCTACGATGGCTGGAAACATCTGCTCTACATGGATGTTGACATCACCAGGACTGAAACCCGAAACACAACAGAAATTACTCCCTTTGCAAAACGAAGGCTGGAGGGGGAAATCACAGAACAATTCCGCCCCGTTTCTCAGCAATTCTCACAAGAACCAGCATGTTAATTGCCTGTAGCGGCAGGTTAGGCCTGCTAGTTCCTGGGTGGCAGCTAAGTACCAAATGGCAAGCACCCCCTAGTCACACAACTGTAGGCAGCAGGGGCTGAAGATGCCCTCTAGGCTCTCCTGCCCATTTTCTACCCACATGGCCGCTCCTGATGGCTGCTCTTCCAGCCCGTGTGCCTCGCCGAGTTGGAAGCGACTGAATGATGAGCTTTCTCCAGGGAAGTCATTACAGCCTCGTCGATTTGACTGTGGGGCAATGTTTCATTTGGTTCAAACTAGAGTTTGATTTGCTCAGTTCCACTCATTAATTCTAGTTCTCCTCTACAATGGTTCCTCTCAAAGCACACACGTTAAGGTGTGTGCTTGATGGCCTCCGTCGTCTGTTGAGTTTAGGGGTGACCTTGGAAAAGGATCGCTCCTCTCTGGTCCTCCGTTCCCTTTTGTTGCACAATGGAAAGGGATGAGGTCTGAGGTTGCTGTGATGTTCTCTGCTCTCCTCTGCCCCCCTCCTTCCATTCTGTTCCTTTCCTTTCTTTGATCTCTTTTCCTTCTGGGTCGATCTCTTCCTTCTTCTCATCTTTCTTTTCTTTTCTATTTATTTTGCTTGATTTCTGCCTTTTCCTCTTCCTCCCCGTGCCCAAGAACTCTCTTGAAATGGTCACTTTCTTGACCTATGGCCCACTAGTACCTTGAGATTGGCTCTTACTGGTGTGGAAGACCCAACTGTGCTCATGTCTTCCCATGTGGGAAGCTTCAGTGGAAGCTTAAATACTAGCTATGCTGGGAAGACGTGGCCACCTGGGCCATATTTACCCTGTGGAATTCAGCAGAGCTTTCACATCACTTCTGATTTGGGAGAGTCGGCTGGCAAACATTTGCCTGTGCCCTCCTATATTAGCCACTGTTTGAATAGAGCAATGGCATAACTAAGCTTCTACAGATTAAATTATTGTTGGGAAAAAAAGATCATCTAACTTCAAAAGGGATGAGTTATACCCAGCACTTGGAAAACAATCATATTCTAGGGCGGTTGGTATGTGGAGAGATAGGGGATAGCATAACTTGAGCACCTTAAATAGACCAAGAATACATGTCCTTAGGCAGATAATTTTAAGTCAGAGTTTATGCCCATTTTATATATCTGGAAACTGAGTCTCAACAAAATTAGTTATCTAGACTCACAGACCTGATAAGTACTCAAGGGTCAATGATCCATAACAATTTGAAAGTTTAGCCCATTACATCTCGTCCCATTCAGCAAAATGTGAAGATGCAGAATGAAACTAAAGGGGCTTAATTTCACAGTAAATCCATTCAGAATCACCCAGTTGGAAAGAGCTCAGAATACCATGGAAACATTTGAGAGGATCTATGGTTAGTCCCATTTAGGACTGTGAGGGCAGTCACTTTACAGATGAAATGTAAAGACTCAGAAAAGAAATCCATTTCTGTGCTTCATGTTTGAGATGCTCATGTTCCTATCTGCAGAGTGGCCAATTGCTTTTATATCTGAAAGAATTGGCTGCATCTCTTAAAGTAAGCTGGGGTAGTTAAGTTTTTTTTATTAGTTTTTGCTTTTGAAAATCATGTTAAGGAAACTGAGGACAAATTTTCGACCCAAAGTCCTCTGCAGATATCTCTGTAACTTCTCAACTCACCCTGGAGCTCAGTCATAGTAATTTGCTAGAGCTTGGATTGCATCGCCAATAGGTTGGGTCTCAATTGTATGGCTTTTCTTCCATGAAACCAACTGAATTTACAGTGAAGGGAGAGATGTGAGGGCCATTTTGGCTGCAGAATCAGCAAGGCCTGTACTGCGACACTCCTGTCCATAGCAGCCTCTTCCTCAGCATGTTTCAGCACAGCTCAGAATAGGCCCCTAAC
>NW_022106189.1:28474472-28478733 GCF_000313985.2 Echinops telfairi
AGACCTCCAGGCAGAACATAGATGGACTCTTCAAAGGCATGGAGGGGGTGGGGAGCTCCGGAACTCCACTGCCTCCCAGATGGGGCTCATTATCCATACCACTCGCCCACATTGAAAGGAGGCCAGGAGGGAGCCACAGAAAATTAGAGCCTTGCGCTGGAGAGGCCAGATGTGGAGACAACAGGATGTCCCTGTCTCCACTGGTCCAGCTCATGGCTTTGAGCACTGTTTGCTGTGGTGGACAATGAGATTTTTTGGTCTTGATTTGTTTTCTGCAGAGGATGAACGTTATGTTAAGAAGGTCACCTAAGAAAAGAGTCTGGGGAGGTGACTACAAAGGGAAGCGATTTTCTTGAGCCCTCCCTGTGCAGTTACAGAGCGCTCCAAGGAAACGGGAGGTGTCTGGTGCTGGTAGAAACTCTTCTACGAGCCCAACTGTACTTTGACATACTCTCTCTCTCTCTTTCTTATTAATAGCGATTTAATACATATAGCATATCATTCCATAGTTCCATCATGTCAAGTCGAATTGTACAATTGCTCCCATCATCAGGGACCAGGCATTCTTTTTCTACATGGACTCCTTGACATCAACTCCTTTTAACTCTGCCCTCTCCCCCCTCCAAAAATTGACCTAGGAGTTATTTTACGAATGCTCTACAAATAATATCATAAACAACAACAGTACCTGTAGGTAAAATGGCTCTCTCGGCCACATGGTCAACCCTGTGTCATCTCAACTCTTAAACCCCTTGTCTTCCCTTCCAATCCACGCTTCTCAGTCTGGCCTGCATCCGGCCATGTTGACAATAACTGGGGATTTGTCGTGCATGCCTATCCCGAGGCTTCACCTGAGACTCACCCAATACCCAGGGGGGTGTACTCTCCAGGTGGCTTGGATGCCACCTAGTTTGAGAACTACAACTCTACACCATGCGGCTGCCCTTTGAAGCAGCCCCTGACGCCAGGAGCCTCTTGAGGTTTGTTTTGTCTCCTCCAGCCCCTTTCAGTTGGGGTGTTTGTTTTTAGGAACAGAGAAACAGCCCTCCGGGAATCTTCTGGGCAAGGCATTGCTGGATTTGGCTGTCTTCAATTAAAACAAATCCCAGTGAAATAATTTTGCACATGGCCCCTCCTGGCTTCCTCTGGTTCGCCTGGCTCAGTGAGTGCAGGTGGTGAGATGCAAAGGGGTGGAGGAGGGTACGTGGTGGTTGTGCCTTAAGTCCCTCATCCGTGGAGGAGGATTGACACGAGGTCTTCTCAGAAGGCACTTTGGATGGTCCTATTGTTGGGTCCTATTGAAGGATAACCCGTCACTCTCTAAAGGCATGCTCTTCCTCCTGGACTATAATCAATGCACAACTAAAACCAAAAAATCTCTGACCAATCAGTGGCCCAGGTCCTTTCTGTCACTCTGCTAGGTCCTACTTAAGCCAAGAGTCCCTGTCCAGACCGATCATTTACTTTTGGATGGTTGCTTTTGACGGCTTGAGAGCCTGGCAGGTTTCATAAGCAAACATGGCAAATGTGATGTTAAAGAGGTGAAAATACCTACACTGGGTGTGATAAACAAGGCATTGCATTACGAAATGGGAAAGCTGAGCCCGAAACATTTCAGGCTATCCCAGGTTTTGGCCAGCATGCAAGCCATGGCCAGTACCAAATCCTGTGAGAAAACACAAGTCACCAAACCATGGCACCTGCCAAAGGGAGAGGGGATGGTTTAAGGCAGCAGTTCTCAACCTGTGGGTTGCCACCCCCTTTGGGGGTCCAATGACCTTTTCTTAGGGGTCTCTGGATTCATAGCAGTAGCAAAATAACAGTTATGAAGTGGCAACGAAAATAATTTTATGGTTGGGGGTCACCATAACATGAGGAGCTGTATGAAAGGTTTGGAAGGTTGAGAACCACTGGCTTAAGGATAACAAGCCTTGAAGGTCATGAGGCCTTATGGGTCCAATCTCAGAGGTCACATTTACATAACCTCCCAAGCTGTCCATGTCCCAGTTTGGTTGTTAAAATAAAGGTCTGTTGATTGTTTTCACAAATGATTCATCGTTGGGCACAACACATCGGAAGGACAGGATGATATAACTGGGTTGGGCTAACTACTACCCCCCTTCCCGATCTGCTGGAGTTAGTTCTGCATAGGTGGAAAAGCAAGGAAACAAATGCATCAAGCTCCCAAATTATTGCCCTTACACCCAAAATATCCTTAGAAGTCCTGTTAAAACCAGGTAGTTGAGCTTAGCTAGTAAAGAGCACCTGCCTCGAACATTGGGCCCTTTCAAAGAATAGTTTATATGGGATGGAGTTACTACCAGCAACTCGTGTAGATAAGAAACTTCAGGTCAGTGAGTTTATGTTAACGGGGGAGGGATGGATTGGAAGAGGAGGGCGGGGATGGTCCCACCCCTCTAAGAACATCTTCAGCTTCACTGAATTGCGCATGGAGAAACAGCACACGACATGAAATCCATTATACTCCTGAGTTAGTAGTACATTCTATTTCCCCAGGAACTTTTCGAAGCCCCTTTGTGTGTGTGTGTGTGTGTGTGTGTGTAAGACAAGCCTCGTCCGCTCACTGGTAACTATTGTATTCTGTCTATGTTCTCTGTTTTAAAAAATGGTGAAGAACTGGATGGAATCCAGAGGCGAAAGGGACGTTGCCTGCTAGAAGTCCATAGAAGGAGTGGGGAGAGGTTTGGATGGGGCCCCTCTTCCTAAACTTGGACTTAGAAAAGATGCAGTCGAAAATGTGCTAACTGTAAATTCTCTGTGTGCCATTAAAAATGGATATGAAATCCTTTATCCAAGTTGGAGAACATCTGAAAAATCGAAAACGTGTCTCCTCTTGGTTGGGGCAAAGCCTTCCATTGGAGAGGAAGGCCGCTGGGTGGGTCCTGCATGCTCCTGTCGAAGTGCCTGTGCGTGGGGATTGCTTAGTTAGCAGAACTGGCCTTCTTCCCTGTGGCTCAACCAGAGGAACACCGGGGAAAACAGCAGAGAGGCCACGCGCAGCAGCCGACAAGTGGAGCAGTTGTTAAGGAGACAAGATGGCCTGAAAAGCCAAACACGTCTACGGTCTTCAGAACCCTCTCCAGAAAGATGGGGACCCTGACCTGGAGGACAGTGGGTCTGTTTGTTTCCCTGCCACCGCGGTCCAGGCTCTTCTGCCCAACTCTCTTCCTCCTTGATGGCAATCCCACCCAGTGCCTTGGATGAGAAGGTTTTTGGGATGCATCTCCAAATAGATTCTTCCTGGGCTCACGCTGTCACTCTGCCCCTACTCACTGACGATGTGAGTTTGGCCAAGGGCAGTCTGTTCTCGAAGTTTCAGGTCTCTTCTCTGGGACATGAGATCTAGCAGGCTAAATGCATGTCCCTTTGGGCCTTCAAAGCCCTATTCCAGGGGCTCCTGTTAGAAGGTCCCCAGTGGATGATGACCACGATGATGGAGGCTGTGATTTTCTTCATTCATCCCTCGGGACACCTTCATGCTTCTTCATTCCAATGATCTAGTCCCTGGCATAGGCGTTACAGCAGAGGGACATACATGTCTTATGTTTGGGGAGCAAGGAGGTTGGTTAAAAAAAAAAATCCTTGTAGGCAACTCCCTCTTTCCATGGCTAAAGCCAGCTATGTGTCACCCTCTTCTGGGGACAGGAATAGAGGCAGGGGCCTGCTGGTTAGAAATGCCAGGGGATAGTCCCTGGGGTGCTGCCACCCATTCTTTGCCCAGGACAATGAAACCCAGACAGCACGGCGCACAGACCCAGCAGCCCTGGCTGTCCTCCTGACGTTAATCAGAAACAGGTACGCTCTGCTAAGCAGACTCCTTGGTGGGAAATACAAATTCCTGAGCCTAGGGAGGGGACATTCCACCCAGATCATGCACCCCCAGCCCCTGCTGGCCCTTTCTCCCATCTCAGGATGCTTCAGACTGAGACTATAAGTCTATCCTGCAGCCCTGCATCCATCTGTATCCAGCACCTCCACCCCGCTCCCCAGCCACAGGGTCTCCGTTTCATTAACCCTCTCAGCAGGGGCCTTCATTCTGTCAGTGCACATCTGGCCCAAGAGACTTCCTGATTCAAAGCCACAGACTACTTCTTGTCACCTTTTCTTTCCAGGGACCCCACCCCCATGGCCAGCGTACATGGATGCCTTCGGCTCAGAGTTTCCCTTTTTCTTTCAGGAATGCGACAGCTCAGCCCTGTTTCTCCGTGGAGGTGGAGGTCTGGGACCCTGATCACCACCA
>NW_022106189.1:28478833-28487609 GCF_000313985.2 Echinops telfairi
AGAAAGGGGTCCTGATTAAAGCTCTGAAAACAGGCGACATGTAATTGAAGCAGTGCCTGGCGCCTCTTGGCTTCAATGCCCTCCCCAATAAACCACAGCTCCGCACAGCAGGCTGCAGTGGGGGGACATGTGGAGTGGGGGGTGGGCACTGCTGGAGGCTAGAATGCTGAGTGCTAAGAGGAAACAGAAGGAGCCCAGCTGGCACAATAGTTAAAGCCTTCACTGGTTCATCAATAGGTCGGCAGTTCGAAACCCACCCACAGCTCAGGGCGAGTAAAGAGCTGGTGGTTCGTTGCTCTACGGATTGCAGTCTCTGAGCTCCAGTGAGGCAGTCGTACTCTGCCACCTACACGGGGCCACCCACTGGCAGTCAGAATCAGCGCAATGACACCTAGCAATCACAACAGGAGAAAACGTCCCTGGCACGTGATAGAGATGTTTGGGGAAAACCACGTGGAAAGGATTGGTGTCTGACGTGTCACTGAACAAGCGGGAAATGTATATGTTTGACTGGAACCTGCATACACATATCCATTTAACTCAGCCTTGAAAGGCTTGGTACTGGGCCTTCGGAGGGAGGTAGGTGTGTTAGAAGGTGTGTGTGAATCCACTTGTCACCATCTAAGGCCAGCTACCCAGCCTTCAGGCCCCCTTTCTGCACACCCTTGGAGGGCACTAGTGTGCCAAGATGGGGTGTGAGAGGATGTCCTCGGAGTCCGTGCAGGAAAGACGCGTATGCCAGTGAAGCATGTTTGCCATCCAGCCCATTCCAACTCAGGGCAACCCTAGGCTCCCTGAGGTTTTCAAACGGCTGCTCGCTTCAAAGGAAGACCCTCAGGCTTTTCTTCCAAGGCACTTCCCGGTAGACACCAGATAGCAGAGAAGCACAGTAAAGGTTTTGCATGGCCCAGGGCACTCCACCATGGATTCATACCTATGGGATGGGCCTACTCTTCTCTAGCAAGTACCAGAAGGAGAATGGAAAGGGGGGGCAGGGGGGAGGTTAGAGCCGGGCTGTCTGTTTGGAATCACCCAGATCAGCAGCAGCACCGTATCTCCATGGCGCCTAACATGCTGTAGGACAGGAAGAAGCCAAGTCTGGCTGCAAAGAACCCTCTGGGATTTTGCATTTGTTATGACCCTAGGAGCCTGAGAAGTGGACTATATTATCAGGCACATCAAGGTGGTCACTGCCGCACCCAGAAGCAACAGAAACAACCAGGGAATGACTGCAAACAGGCATGCAAAGTTCATTGGCGTGGCTAACTTATGGGAACACACAGCATCATATATATCAGTCCTCTAAACAAAACCCAAGCCAAACTAGCAAATCTAGCCAAATCAAACCAAATCTAGCCAAAGTAAACCAGCAAACCAGCCGCATCTATCCACTCTGACTCCTAGCAACCCGAGAAGACAGAGTGGAACGGTCTCAGGGGATTTTCAAGGTTGTCCTGTTGGTAACGTAGAGGGGTAGCAGAAAGGAGGAGGTCCTCAATGAGATGCATGGACAGGATGGCCGTGACAATGGGCTCAAGGATAAGAGCGCGTGTGAGGACGGTGCGGGACAGGGCAGTGTTGGGTTCTGCTGTGCAAAAGAATCAGAACTGACTCGATGGCACCTAACAACAACAACAATAACAACAACAACGTCTGTGTAACAGGCTTTCTCCGGATGGAGGGGCTTTTAACCGGCAGGGTTTCCATTAAAGGCAAGGAGGGCATCATCCTTGGGATAGGAGACCGCCCAATAATTTCTCCCCAAGGTTACTCCCATGGAGGGGATCCTGACTCCTAGTGAGCTCATAGCACAGAGTAGCCTCCCCTCCCCACCCCCACCCCCGGGGGGGTTTCAGAGACTCTTTCTGGGAGGAGAAAGCCTCACCTTTCTCCCAAGATCGTTTCAAGTTGTGCTAAAGGAATCTTCAATGTTAAGTTGTAGGTGTCTGATGTTTACCTTTCCTTTTAAAAAAAGAAAGAAATGTAAGCTGGAAAATTGCACCCAGGCACAAACCAACCAACAGATACCATCAACTGAGTTAAACAAGAAAGAAAGAAAGCAAGAAAGTAGAATGGAGGAGAAGGGTGGAGACTGGGAAGAAAGGCTGGAGACAGTGTAAAGAAATAAACATTTGGGTTATTTTTATTTTTTTATTTACTTTTACAGTTCAGTGGTTTCAATCTATTAAAAAGACTTATGCAACCATTTTACATCGTCTTCATCCTTGCACCCATTGTTATTAGCTCCCCTTTGCCCCACCTCCTCTGACATAACCCTGAGGAACTCTTAATCTAGTCTCTGTCTCTAGGAACGATCTCTCTTGGATTTCACATTTTCAAAATCATACTACAAGTTCCAGCGACGACAACAACAGACAGCCAAAAGAACTACGATCCCAAAGAAAGAAGGCGGTCATAGAAACTAGATGGGTTATTTTGGAACCTCTTTCTTGATAAGCTTTGGTTTTGCAGTGGAAGACAGGGACGCTTAGATTGGGGATGAAATCCCTCCCACCTCTGATCGTCACCAGGCCTGGGATCGCAGGTAAGATTCTGCTATTTCTTCCTTGAAAAAGAACTGGAGTGGTGATGCTGCCACCCTGGGAACATAGGGAGGATTCAGTGAGAAAGGGTGTGTGACATGCGACAGCCTGGTATGGAAACATGAGAGCGGTTTCTTGCTTGCTGCTTAACAAGAAGAGCCGGTGTAAGAAGCGAAAGCTAAGAAGGGCTGGCGAGCTGGAGATCCCCAAAGCAGGCCAGGTTGCTGGTGCTGACCGGGGGGCCTGGCAGCCTGGGCCTGCCCCTATCTCTTTATAAACACAGGGAACGGACCAGGAGGGAGCCTCCACAACTAACCATCTGTGCTGGTGGGAAAAACACACACTCACCCTTTTTATCTACCTCTTCCCAGCCCCCCTTTGCCAGGTTTAAATGTTTGCTCTTCCTGGACTTGGATGTAGATAAAAATCAAGCCAGAGAAGGCAACTGTTTGGAGGTGGTGGCCTTGAGATGCCAGGCCAATGGTGGGATTCAGCCAGTTCACCCTGGTTCAGCAGAACCAATACCTAATTTTTTGTTGAGCTCGGCAAACCGACTGTTAAAATGGCACTTGTAATCAGGGTTCTCTCTTAATGTGGGAGCTGGGCAGCCACCCAGTGTGGAAATCACAAATTTACATTCCTTGCTATTTTTTTTTTTAACATTCATCTGGGCAACCCTTTCTTATAGCATAATCTAGTTTTGTGTACCTCTTTTATTCTTATATGAATATTAACTGTATGCAATAATAAGCCGCCTTTCAGTATATTGGTTTTTTACATTTAAAATGGGCATCAGGGCAGCAAACTGGTTGTTAAACTATTTAATATCTACATTGGAGACAACGCCCAACCCCGATGACCAGGGGGAAGCGGGAGTGAGGGTCAGAGACACTGGGGGGAGGTGTGTGGCTCTGCCCTGAGCCAGGCCACAGTCGGGAGCTTGGTTGGGAAGGAAGGGCAGGTTCTGGCTTCCTAAAACCATTAAAGGGGAGGCCTGTGGGTCCCCCTCCTTTCTACACAAATCTCATGTTCTCTCTCCCTCTTTCTCTCACCTTCAAACAGCATTCAGGTATCAGGTGAAACATCCCTCCCTTGGCAAATTATTCTGGGCCCCTGGCCAGTAGCAGTAAGTCTCCCCCACCCTCTCCCCCAGTGGCACATACTGCAAGACTGATAGCACTTAGTATCAGGGAGCTAACACAGTGAGTCATTCACAAGGGAAGGGCTTGTCTGGGGCTGGCTTGTCACTATATCCCCAGCACAGCGGTGCCCCAATCACATGGGTGAAACCGACGGCCAGCCCTGGGGACGCAACAGTCCAGCGCTCAGCTGCTAAGCAGCATGTGACTGCAGGAGTAAGGCCTGCCGTCTGTAATCTTCCATAAAAATGAATGCCTAGGAAGCCCTGGACTGCCATACGGGTTCATTCGAAGTCAAAAATCAACTCCAAGTCGATGGCACCCAACCACACCACACAAAAGCCCTGACAAGGATTCAACTGGCCTCATGGACCCAATGTAGTTTTGAGAGTTCATAGGTTGTAAGGCAGTAGTGAAAGACATGCTCCTGGATGGAACGGTACTGGATGAGGGGCTTTAGTGAACACACTGACCTGTGGTTTCCAGCTGGCTAAGAAGTGTGCAAAGACAGGACCCTGTGCAGATGGGTATGTGTGTGCTGAGAGCCTGCCCCAGCTGCATAATGATGATGCTCACAGTAGATATTACGATGCTCTCAATAAAGCCACTTCCCAGCCAGTCAGATGCATGTCTTGGTTCTCACAGTCGTCTGCAAATGCCTGGCAGTAACACGGTCTCGATTAATGACTGTTGCTTCTTAAAATATCTTGGACCCTCAAGCCAGGAGCTTCCAAAGTGGATTCAATTTATCCCAACCCTCATCACTGCCTGTGTTGTTGTTGGTGGATGCTGTTGAGTAGGTCTTTGGCTCATGAGGACCCCGGTGACAGAGCGGAACTACCCCAGATGGCTTTCTGGGCTATGGTATTGACAGCAGCAGAGCACCAGGGTTTTCTCCCACAGAGCCACTGGGTGGGTTTGTGTCACCCGCCTTCCACCTCGTGCTAAATGGTTGCACCAACAGGACTCCTTCTGCTAGAGGTTCCCCCAATTTATTTGTCCCACCACCCACTTTCAGAAAAGAAAACTTGCTCAGCACCCCACCCGACCTCACCCTCAAAATGAAAACTTTCGTTCTGCAGCCCATAAAACTCACTGCCATTGAGTGGTTGTCAACTCATGGTGATCCCAGAGGATAGGCTACAGCTACCCCCATGGATTTCTAAGACTGTGACTTTTCATGGAAGCTTAAAGCTCCATCTGTCTCCAGAGGGCAGCTGTTGGTTTTGAACTACTGACCTTGAGGATTGTAGCCCAAGGAATGATCACCATGCCACCAGGGCCCCTGTGCTTATGCCTGTGGTCCAGCATCAAGTGTAGGTTTCTGATTTTGCAGACCACCCGCCCCTTCCTATCCTACCTTCAATCATTCCATCAGCCTCTCAGGGAGCAGCAGGTCCCACCTTGGGAAACACTGCATGGATCTTGAGCATATGCAGAGTGAAACGCTTCGGTGATGAAAGGGCAGCGAGTGAATGATGGATGAGGATTATCAGTGGGCACCAGGGATGGGGGGGAAGGGCTAAGGCCATGGGGTTGATGTTTCTGGTGGGGGCACAATTTGGCAATGAGTAGAGAGGTGTCACCACTGTCACCACAAGTTACGTGTAAGGACTGTTGAGATGGGGTATACTTGGTCATGAATATTTTACTAAAAAATTTAAAACTTAGTTTAATTTGCAAACAAAATAAGAATGATCCTTTCTTGTTTTGTGTGGGTTGGGTCTGTTGTGTGGCACCAAGTCAATTCGGACTCAGGACCTCAGGGACCAAGGAGACTGTCCCCGGGGTTTCAAAGGCTGGTATCATTAAGAGAGCTAGTCACCAGCTCTGTCCTCCTGTAGAGGGGACAGTAGGTTCAAACTACTATGCACAGCCATACTCCTAACCACTGGGGCCACCACAGGGCTTCTTGGATCAGACCCCAAGAGGCTTCATCAAGGCCCATGCCCAACAGGAACCAACCAGCACCTGATGTCCAAAGAGAAAGTCAACCACACTGGGTGCCAGGCTCCTTTCTACTTCTTTGTCTTTGGACCTGGAGGTGAATTTCCTCATGCTCTCCCCCCCCACACCCATTACAAACCCAACCAGAGTCCACCTGCGTGACCATGCACCCCTTGGCTCTGGCTCTGGACATGGGTCTGAGCTATGTGGCATGAATGGATGCAGGTCTCCAAGTCCCTCTGGCTATGGTGCTCCAGTTTCATGCAGGCAGCCAGGTGAGTGGGACGCAGGTGCTTTTATTCCACAGGGACCCCTAAAGCTTGGCAGTCACCCCTCGAGATGCCCAGGGTCAAGTGTGTAAATGGAGCTACACAATCAAGGAAAAGGGGAGCTCAGGGCCTGTCATCTGAGATGGAAGATTGGGGAGAGTTATTTGGCTGTGAGCACATGCCGACATTGAACCCTCTGAGGGCAGTGATCCATGGGGGCCTCCTCCTCCTCATCTGCTGGCTTCCCTTTGGGTTGCAGAGAGGCCACCTCTGTCATTTAGACGCACCCAGAGTTTCTGTCCCCATCATCATACATCCAGCTTGCATGGACTCCTCCACTGCCTGCCAGGGATGCAGTCAGTTCCCCTGGAGGTAACCTTGAAGGCAGCGCTGATGATGGATTTGCACAATTTGACTTCTGACTTCTGAATGCATTGTTGACTGCCTGCCGCAGGAGGAGTGAGGCAAGACGAGGCGAGGCGAGGGTCTGCAGCCCCCTCGTTCTCTCTCAGCTCTCACTTAAAGAGCCCTGATCTTCCCGGAGGAGCCCTGATGGCAACATCGCTTCAACTTTTCTCCTCTAGATTGACTGCAAACCCAAAGGGGTCGCTATGTGTCAAAATCAGCTCTAACTATCTAACAACAGTAGCCTGGCTCCACAGGGGACACCACGCTTGGGGGTCCTGGGCATCGCGGAGGTACAGAGAAGAGCTCTGGGTGGCATGTCAAAGCCCGCAGGTCTTAGCCCATGCCCTCTCACTCTCCACCCTCACCCGGCTTTATTTTCCTTCCCAGCCTGCTCCCCTCCCACAGTCCGCACTTCTGCCCTTTGTCTCTCTCTCCCACCCGCTCTAACGTAGAAGGCAGGAGCTTGTCTATTGGGTTTCCTATTGTATCCAATGCCTGAGTGCAGAGCCGGGTGTAATGTTTCCTGAGTGAGTAACTCCAACTGGTGGCCATGTGCTGAGAGGGTCAGCTGCTGGGCGTGGCCTTTCCTTGGTGATGGCGACATCTCGGTGAGCCTTGCAGACATCGCTCCACTAGCACTCTCAGACTCTACATTCAGACCCACCGCCATGGACCTGTCTACGCACTGACGTCGTTGATGTCACTCACCGCCACTCTGTAGGACAGGGTAGGATTTTCCCCGTGAGTTTCGGACGGTGATGGTTCCTTGGAGTAAAAGTCCCGACTTCATCCTGAGGAACAGTTGGTGGTTTCGAACTTCCACTCTTGTGGATTGAAGCCCAATGTGTAACCACTTTGTAGAGAATTTCTGGGCCTGGAAAGCGGTAGGGGAGCACACCGGCCCATCATTCCCAAGGCAGGGCAACTGGAAAGTTTGTCCGACTGCCTTGTGGGGATCAGCTGAGTGCCTAACCCACAGTGCCACTAGGGCTCCTTTCTACACCAGGTCAACAAAACGCGAAATCCATTGCTGTTGAGCTGACTCCAACACAGTCAAAGGGAACCCCATAGGCTTTCCCAGGCTATAATCTTGATAGACCACCACTCTTCTGCCAGTATGTCCACTGCGGTGGCTTGTGGGTTGCCATGATACCAGAACTTTTGCTACTAACAGGTTCACCCATGGTGGATGGGATTCAGTGGAGCTTACGAGCTAAGCCCAGACAAGGAAGAAGAAATAGGTGGTCCATATCTGAAACTCCTCTGAATAACGGTGGAATGCTGTCTGGTATAGTGCCAGAAGATGAGCCCCTCGGTTGGGAAGTCACCCAAAATATGACTAGTCAGGAAAAAGTTGCCTCCTCAAAGGGGAGTCTGCTTTATGACATGGATGGAGCAACACTGGGGGACCTTCCTCCGCTCAAGGGGCAAGGCACAAAAGAAGCTGCAGTAGTTGCCAAGTGCATAGAGATTGACATTGGAGGCAGCAATGGACTGGAATGGACTGGTATAGGGCATTTGGAGGGGGATGGTGGTTTACTCCATTCGGATGTCTCCTCTACCAGCGTATCTAGTTAGTTATGGTCAATACATATGTACCAAAACATTTGACAGTTCCCCAACCTTGACATGTATAGTTCAATGACATTAATTATATTAAGCATGGTGTTCAGCCTTGATCCTGACCCATTCCCACGTGGTATCATGTTCCCTAACAGAGTCTCGGTGTTCTCTAAGCTTTGAATCCTTCTGTCCCCTCCTTCCTTTCTACCCCTGATGACCTTTGGTCTACAATTGAGGCTCCTCCCCTTCCCCACTGGGCACCAGTGCAGACCGGAAAGCTGCAGCCTGGGGAGAGAGTCCAGAGCCAGTTTATCTCTTTTCCTTCTCTGGAACTCCAAGGGCGTCTGCCTTCATTTACCTGCCCAGATGTCTGAGCTGAGTGAAGTTTTGGGGCGCGACAAAGGGAAGTTCTTACTAGATTGGTGCTCTTTTAGTGGGTACCTGGGAGCACCTTGGGCCCATAAGGTGATCTTGAAACTGGTTCACTGAAGTTCACCAGAATTTGTGATCCCAGCTGAGTATCTATCAGATACACGTCATCTACATATTATCAAGGGGTCTGGGTGACTCCTAGGTATACAAGTCTGACCACATCCAAGCCCTGCTCATAATGTATTTAAAGCAATAGATGGCTTCCTATTGCCCCAAATAGTTCCAGTCTTGGAAACTCACAGGGGCAGTTCTAGCGTGTCCAGAGAGGGTAGCTATGACTTGATGGAATTGAATTGATGGCAGTGAGCTCAGTGTTTGGTTTGGTGTCTTAAAAGTATAATGCGTTATAAGTTGATCAGCTAACCACAGGGCAGTAGTTCTAAGGCCAGCCCTCCCATTGAAAAAAGAAGAGGCTGGAACTGAAAATCATATCAGTGGGTGCCCGCTTTACTGACACAATCACTGAAGACAAGCG
>NW_022106189.1:28488560-28516661 GCF_000313985.2 Echinops telfairi
GTTTTGAGAATGATGAGGGCAACAAATGTACATATGTGCTTGACACAATGGATGTATGTATGGACTGTGATAAAAATTGTACGAGCCCCCAATAAAATCATTTTTAAAAAAAAGAAAAAAGCAGAGGCTGTCTTCTCCCATAAGGATTTATAGTCTGGAAAACTCAAAGGAACCATTCTACTTTATCCTATAGGGTCATTTGGGCAGAATTGACTCAAAGGCTGTTGATTGGGTTTTGTGGTTCTCTAGAGCACTGCAATGATTACTGTTATTGTTGTTGTGTGCGAGGTAGGTGTCAAACACCACTCTGCAGTTCCTACCATTTCAAGGAATCTACTAAGTGTCAGAGCAGCTCAGCTGAGCCCCCTTGTTGAGACTCACCCGTTCACTCATGGCTATGGGGTCCATTTTGACTCACAGAGACCCGGTAGGACAGTGTAGAACTGGCAGTGTTGGTTTCTGAGACGTTCTCATCTTTCTCCTGAGGAGTGGCCGGTGGGTTCAAACTACCCAGCTTGTGCTTAGCAGCCCAATGGGACCCACTACACCACCAGGGGAAATGCCAGCTCTCTCTCACTGAGGGGACTAAGGGAGACCTAAATCCAAGCATCACCCATCAGGCTGCCTGCTTTGGCTCCCCATTATTCTGGGTGTGATCAAGGTCTTTGGTTCTTGTTTTCAAGCTTAGAAACTCAGTTTTCAAGCTTAGAATCTCCTCATCAGGAGGCCTTAGCCAACATGTTCATCATAATTTCCTATCTTCCCGTGATCACTGCTTCATAGGATGTTCTAAACCACAATGAGGACGTACTTTGAAGAATCCTAGCATGTGGATTGACACTCTATACACTGCTTCCTTATTTTTCAAACTGGAGAATGCAAAGATAGTGCTTATTTCCTTGGGAGACAATGATATTGGAAGAAGGAGAAGGGGGAGCCAGGAAAATGTGATTCAAAGTGGGTGAAGTTATATAAAACCAAACTCAAACCAAAATCACTGCCATCAAGTCAATTCCAATGTCTAGTAACCCTACGGGACAGAACAGAACTGCCCCAGTGGGTTTCCAATACTGTCCATCCTTCAGGAGTAGAAAGCCCAGCCCTCTCCCTTGGAGTGGCTGATGGATTCAAACTGCGGACCTGGCAGGACAATGCATCACCACTCTGCCACCAGGTACCTTAGAAGTTAGATAAAAGGTCAAAGAAATATTCCTAGAGACTTGTTAAGTGTAAGTTACACAGGGTTCTAATTGTGCAAGACCACCTAAACCCTAACTGGCCAAGACCTCACAGTCAGTTTTGTTTTTTTTTAAGAAAATCAAGCTGAAAGAGTTGCCTGGATACTAGGCCAGGCATCCCCTTGAATCCTCTTAAGAAGCATGCCATGAACAACAGAGCCACATGAATGTAAAGACATCGTAGTAATGCTGTAAGAAAGGTATTGTAAGCCAGAAACCAATGTTCAGTCTTGAATTTGGCATGGGAAACTATCAGGGGTAACACTTTGACTGGGCTTTGGGTCCTAAATAAGAGCTTTCACTTAGGAATTAGATCACTCAACTCTATTGACCAAACGGTTAACCCAGTGCTCAACCATGAACGCTCTTACAAAGGGGTCTTGAGGGAAAATGTGGCATATACTCTTTGGAAGGGAATCCCAGTCCTTTCTTTATTTCTCAACACATCAGGCCTTGTTCTTTCTGTAATTCCCTGTGTTTGGGACGACAGACGTGTTTATAAGAAGAAGTGGTTGAGTCAATGGATGTATGAACCGAGAGGACTGAATGAATGGAACTCAATTCTGAGGGATGAATATATACAGACCTTTGGCATAAGGAGTTCTATTCTACCTGAGAAGACAGGGGATCACTTAAATGGTCCAAACAAACCCCACCAAGATGAGGTCGTCATGCTAGAGACTTGCAAGTTTGGAACTCTGTCTTGACATCTCATCTGGAAATAGATCTCTGGTCTCAACTCTGCTTCTCAGAGTGGGCCTTGGTGTGCACAGAGCCCTGAGGGGGGCTTCATCACTGAGCTACTGAAGACAGGGAGTCAAACCTTCCGAGTGTTCTAATAGGAGGATGCACCTGGGAGACCTGCTGTGAAGTTGTCAGCACATCTAAGGGGGAGTAATTTGGACAGGGGAGCCCTTATTCCCGTATGAGCACAGCTGCAGGTTTATCATCTAGCCATGTGCTCAGCAAGAAGTAAGTGAGTGCTTATTCTATGCCAGACCAGTCCTGGGTTCTAGGAGTTCAGAGAATATAATGGGCCAATCACTGCACTGGTGGAGTTTGGGGGTAAATGGAGGAATCAGGTAATAAAGAAATAATGGAATCTCAGTGGAGATATATTCCTTTAAAATTAGAGTACTCAGAGAACACCCAGGAGACCCTAAGTGGAACAGAGGGTAAAGAGTTTGACTGCTAACTGACTGCTAACTGAGCACCTACCTAGAGGTGGCTCAGAAGAAAGACCAGGAGGTCTATTTCCAAAAGGGTCATGATCTGGACTAATCTACTCTGCCCACATGGGGTCTCTATGAGTTGGAATTGATGTTGCTGTTGTTGTTAGGGACAACCGAGTCAGTTCCCACTCATAGTAACCCTCTGTACAACAGCATGAAACACCATCCAGTGCCGCACCACACCATCCTCACCACTGCTCTTAAGCTGGAACCCATCAGTGCAACCACTGTGTCAACCCATCTGGTCAAGAGGCTTTCTCTTGTTCACTTCCCCTCTAATTTACTAAGCATGATGTCCTTCTCCAGGGACTGGTCCCTCCTGATAACATGCCCATAGTACAGCAAATATAGTCGCACCATTGTTGCTTCTCAGGAGCATTCAGGCTGTACTTTCCCCAAGACAGATTTGGGTGTCCTTTTGACAATCCTTGGGTCTACCAATATTCTTCCCCAGCACCATAATTCAAACACATTCATTCTTCCTCAGCCCTCCTTACTCCAGGTCCAGCTTTCACATGCATAGGAGAGGACTGAAGACACCATGCTTGCGTCTGATGCACCATAGTCCCTAAAGTAACCTCATTCCCTTTCAACATTTTAAAAAGGTCTGTGCAGCAGAATTACCCAATGCAATGTGTCATCTGATTTCTGATGTTGCTTCCAGGAGCCTTGGTTATGGATTCAACCAAGACAAAATCCTTGATAACGTCACTCTTTTCTCCAGGTATCACAATGTTGGTCCAGTTGTGAGGACTTGGGTCTTCCGAATAGTGAGTCATGATCCATTGGAATTGACTAGAGGGCAGCAATAAGGGAGTATCTTAAGATTGGCTTGAACTTGATGTAGTTGGATCTGTTCATCAGAGAAGTATGAGGCCTGAACCATCTCTAAGGCACACTTTTTCAAATACACACCCTTCCTGACCCTCCTGTTTTCTTTTCCTGGCCTCCCATCCCCGTTCACCCTTCTATTCTCTTGTTCCGACACAACGTGTTGTGTTCCATGTGTAATTTGAGTCAAATGTTATGATAGCGGCTCTTGCCTCACAGCCCCGAGTTAATCCATATCAGAGAAGCCTTGTGGGGTAAGGATTAGAGAGGATGTTAGTTTCAGACAGGCCTTAAATGGAATCCCAGCGGTCTCTTAAGGCACCTCCCGGGTAGTTTTCAGGATATTAGTAAGACTCCTGAAATCTATTCCCTTATTTAGTCATTTCTTATGAAATGACTTTATTGTCCAAGTAGCATAAGAGCAACCTCAAGTAGATTTGTGATGAGCAGAAAAGTAATAACACAATGTCATCCCTTTAATGCACTCATTCCAGTTGGGTCCCTCTTTCTGTCTTTGTAGATGTGGAATTAAAGAAGAAAAAAAATGTACCATCAAGGCAGTTCTGACTTCGGCAACTCCATCGCATCAGAGTAGAACCGTTCTTCAGAGGACAGAATGATGAGTATTGGAGGGAATAGATTGCCAGCCCTTCCTCCCAAGGCATTCTGGGTAAACTCTAACCTCCAAACTTCTGGTTAGCCTCCTTGTGCATTTACACCCTCCAGGGACTCCAGATATGAGATGCACCGGTAATTAAGTGGTGTGGAATGTCAATGCACTTGGCACTTAGAATACTATGTCTTCATTCTGTAAAATTGCGGTCTCCTTTGCCCAGTTCATAAGGACATTGGTGCACTTGTCCTTTGGATCTGACAAAATTCACATTTGGGTAGAGTGGCAAGGATTCTGGCATCTGAAATGTGCTTCTCTGGGAAGGTGGGGCAGTGAGGTCACCTCTGTAGGTCAGGTGAAGGTGAGCCTGGACATGGAGCTTCAAGGAGGGTTCCCTCCGCAGGAAGTGCCAGGCCAGGAAAGCAAGATGGCGGCAGGGATCGCAGTTCCAGGTTCACTTGGAATCCATCTGCCGTTGCTATCTCCCCAGGGGCTTTAATGATGGCGAGAGAGAAGAATGGATAATTGGCAATGGAACACAGCCGAGGCAACCATTTGGCAGTTCTTTTCTGCCTTTTAGGGTGGCTATGAATTGGAATCGACTCTGTGGCACACACAACAACAACAGGATTCTGGGAAGGAGGAAAAACCTCAGAGCAGAGGGGAAGGAATGAGTCTTGAATCCCAGGCTGCACAGCACGGGCCTATCTCCCTTGGGTGAGTGGGGCAGCTCATTTGGTTGGTTAGCATTTGCCCCATTTGAGAATTGTTGCATTGCAATAAAAACGAGTACCATTTTTGCTTTTGCTCATAATCCAAACAGTATATTTACTTACTAGCACATAATATAAAAATGACACTTTAACTTTGAAAAATAGCAGGTCTTTCTTTTTGCAAAAGGAATGCATTATTATTAGGGAAAAGACATGGAGAAGTTAGAAAACTGTTATTAGAAAAATGAACAGACATAAAGAGTATTATTTATATATATGAAATGCACTAATACATTATATTTATCATTGATGAGTTACTGACAATTTTGTATTTGCTAAATAATTTTCTATAGCTATTGTATATAGATATGATTTGTGTTAGACAAGGTTCTCTAGAGAAACAAAACCAGAATGCTAATACTTTTATATATATTTATACAGATAGATAGATAGATAACATAAGAAATAAACAGTCAATTAAATTATAAGGCAGTACAAATGACTCAGTGCAACTCACTCTGGTGAGACAGTTGTGAAACACTGGCAGTCCTTCAAGTCTTGAGGGCCACGGGGTGGTCCTCTGTAGAGCAATTCAGGCTCTCTGGGCACAGGCAGCAAACAGCAAGGCAGGTCACCAACAGTTAGCCAGATGACAGGGTCCGACAGTGCCCAGCTCAAGAGATGTAAATTCCAATGATGTGGCAAAGCAGGTCTTGATGGAACCTCAAGTCACAGTGACACAGTCCACAGGTTAAGTGTTCCACAGGAAGTGTAGCTTGCAAATCGAGGCAAAGAACAAGCAAGGCAGCCGCACACTGGTCCAATGATCAAAGAGCAGGAGACAAAAAAGGCGAGGCTCACCGAGCCATTTATCTCTCCGCCCTTCAATTAATCCCAGATGTGTTTATCGGCCAGGTTGGCACAATAAACTAACTACCTCATGCTTTTACCTGCAAACTTGGGAAATATCACAGATGTGGTAGTTCTTCATATCTCCCTAACCACTATGTGGAGAGTGTTTTCCACTGCTACTAAACATTTCTCAGTGTGCCATCTTTCATTGGTGAATTTGGATCCATGATCTTTGTTGAAATATTTTTTGAAATGTCCCTTCTTTCCAGGGATTCAACTTCCTACCTACAGTTCTCTAAGAAATACCAGGCTGAAAAGTCCATACATGAGGCTCTGTTTATAATTGTTTCTTTAGATAGATTTCAAGTAGCTACATCCCTCAACCCGAAGAAGTAATATTTTGAGATTCTTGACCCATGATACTCATTTGTGTATAAAATTTGTGTTTCTACCAGGAACTTAGGAGGATCATTTTATGGAAGCTGTGTCCACTCTGAGTGAGTGTGTGCGTGCGCATATTTATACATACCTATCAATAGATAGATCAATAGACAGGGGGATAAATAGCTAATCGGTGTAGCACTTAGAATGTCAAAAATATTGCTATTAGGGTTCCAGTTCATATATACATGAGTTTATTCCAAACAAAAATATTCTTTTGGGAGATGAATGTGACATCGTTCCTCTTCAAAGTATCATTCCAGCAGAGTACACCGTATGATTGATTCACATTGGCCAATGCCAGTTCATTTCAGTGCACTAATGCCTAGGCTATTGATCTTTACATGGTCCATTTCATTTCATACACCTGGCCCTTTTCCTAGGTTCATACTTCACACATTCCGTGCTATAATTACTAATGGAAAATCACATGTCGAGTCATGACACCACAGTAAATAAAGGTTCTGAATCATATACTCCATCTGTGCCATTAAGTTGACGCTACTTTGAGGAAGCAACTCTTTCTTTGCTAATCTGTTTTAAACACCTTTCATTCTGAGAGCTTCATCCTCTGACACTATATTTGAACAGGTTCCCCTTCTGTTTTAGAGGTTTTTAGTGTTGAATCTCTCATAAATAGAAAGCCTATTTGTTCTTCCTAGTCTGTCTTAGTCTGGAAGTTCTGCAGAATCCTGTCCACCAGGGGGCAACTCTGTTGGTTTTTAAAATGCCTGTGGCATAGCTTCCAGCAACAGGCAAACCACCACAGAACAACAACTGACAGAGGAGTGACTGATAGGGTTATATCAATAATATACATTACATTCTTGTATAGATATCGGTAATTTAACCAATATCCCAAGAAACGTGTGTAGGGTCAGACTTGGTCAATGTAGATGGAAACTATTAAGTATGAAAACATGGATTTAAGAGTGAGAAAAAGTTTTGCCAGGCAATTGATCCTTCAGCACTAAGGGGAGATGAACTTAGACAGGCAAAGTAGACTGTGAAACCTAAAGATACAGGTTCTCACCCTTTGAATTGGAGAGGGTGTCAGAAGGGATCCTGGAGGGGATCCTGGTTTGCCCGGAAGAGACAGCAACTTCTCTTCCTGGAGGACCACGCCTTCTTGACGTTTCCCTGCTGGTTGCTCCTTTATTGCACAAATTGGTCCCCATAGGAGGGTGGGTCAAAAAGTATTTCAGCCCAGACATGGATGAATTTCCTCCATACGTATGTGTTGAAACGCACCTCTGCCATCGGTGGAAGACTGCAGACAAGTCTCTCGGGGATGCACACTTGCTGTGGTCTCCGAAGGGTGCCGTTCAACATAAGGTTCAATTAAAGCAGTGGCTTCTGCTGAGCCAGTCAAATGAAAGGAGACCAGGGTAGCTCAGAAGGTGAAGGTGATTGATTCTGTGAACTCCAAAGGCATCCCTGGTGGCACTTCAAGGTAAGCAAAGACCTGCTAACCAAGGTCAGTGGTTGAAACCCACCAGCAGCTGTGTGGGAGAAAGATGAGGCTGTCTGCTCCCATTAGAATGTATAGACTCAGACAGCTCATATCGGGTCACGGTGTGTCAGAATTGACTTGATGGCAGTGGGTTGGCTTTTGATTGAAATGCGTACTCTTGATAGATGTTCTTGAATAGCATAAAATGCTTATTGAAGTTTTAAGAAAAATTGAAAACTTCATTGGTGAGGAAAAGACCAGGGAAGTTTTCCCAAGTGATTATTTTTCAGCATAACAATGTATCTACTCATTCTTGGACGGTAGCAAAGTCTTACATGGATTTCATTGTGAAACCTTGCCCCGCCCACCCTAAACCAAAACAAGCAAACAAACAATAACAAAGTAATCACTGAATCACAGAATCAAGTCAATTCTGACTCATAGTGATCCTATAGGATAGGGTCTAGCTAAGTGCCGCAGTGAGTTTCCAAGACTGCAACTCTTTACAGCAGTAGAAAGCCCAACTTTCTCCTGCAGAGTGGTTGCTGATTTTGAACTGACCACATTGCAGTTAACAGCCCAACACACAACCACACTCCACCAGGGCTCTCCTCCCACCCTATAGCCCTTAATTCATTGCTTCAGACTTCATGCTTCTCAAACTCCACATTTATAAGGAGACAAGTCTGAGTCCCTTGAGGGATATCAAACTGCCATGTGGATTTAGTAGTAATCAAAGAGCACAGAAATGTTTGAGGAAGTGTTAGAGGGATGAGAACACTGTCTTTAGAAATATGTAGGTGTAGGTGTCAAGAATAAGATCTTCACAATTTGATATTGTTTTAATAAGTTTTCCATACTTTTTCCATACTGTTGTTAGGAATCTGAACCTACTTGAAGGCACCTAACAACAATGAAAACATGATTTTGTAGCAATCCAAGGTTTGACGTGCCCTCATATATGTGTGTTATATAGGAATGTATTATATTAATATATATGTGAATGTATATATACATATATCCATATACCTCTGAAGATATATCACCCATTTGATATTAAAAGAATACCTCACATCAGTGTGATCATTATCAAATATCCTTATTTATTTATAGCAAGTATACATTTCTTTCCCAGTCTCAGGATGATGCTCACAGTCAACACACTCTGAGAAGCAACTGGGAAGAATCAAACAAAAACAATCTACCATCAGAAAAACCTAAGGAGCACAAGTCCCCTCTAACACACTTGGAGTCACCCTGAGATAGAGTCACCTGCTGAAAACTGAACAATCAAAATACCTCATTCTGTTAGTTAAGGTTCTACCAATAGCCTGTGCTCATCGGTTAAATATTCTCATCTTTTTCTCCCTAGATGTATCATTTATATTCTTCCTTTTTTGAAAGGGACTGCAGCCATCCTGATCCACCAAGACCTAAGGATGATATTGTTGCATGGAGTACCCAATGCACAAAGAGGACCGCAGGGTGGCCCCACCACCAGACACGATGTCCCTCACTGATCCATAGTGTTACTGTTAACAACACTGGAGACACAGTGCAGAAATTGTGTCTGATCTGACCCCACAGCACCGTGGCAAAACACTAAGGGTGAACAACAGAGCAGCAAAGGGAATTAAGCAATGAAGTCTCTAAGGAATACCAAAAATAGACTTTGGGCCAGGATATGGCACTCCAACACACTCAACCTGAAAGAAAACACTCTTAAAGGTCAACAAACTATAGGCTTCTCTTTTTTTGTTGTTGTTGCTGTTTTGTTTGTTTGTTTTGTTTTGTTTTGATATGTCTTGTTTTTGTGCTTATTATTGTCTCTGCATATCTATCTAGATAAGATAGGTGGGATAAACAATCCGGAGGAGAAAATAATGGGACCAATGGTTCTGTGGGGACAACGGGAGACAGGGAAAGAATGGGGGCTGGCAACAATCCCAGGGCCAAGGGAACAATAAGTGATCTAAAATCAATGGCGAGGAGGGCATAGGATACCTGGTGGGGGTTGATCAAGGGCAATGTAACCAAAAGGAATTACTGAAACCCTAATGAAGACTGGACAGTGGACAAGAGAAAAGCCAAAGGAAATAGACAAAGAAGTAGGAGGCAAAGGCCATTTATAGAGGTCTAAATACAGGCATGTACATATGTAAATATAGTTATATATAATGATAGGGAGATATATCTATGCACATATATTTATATGTTAAGTATTAAAGTAGCAGACAGATATTGGGCCTCTACTAAAGTACTCCCTCAACACAAGAACACTTTGTTTAACAACCTGGCATTCTGTTATGCTCACTTTCCTGACATGAAAAGCAAATGTGAAGAAGAAAGCTGATGGTGCCCAGTTATCAAATGATACAGCATCTGTGGTCTTAAAGGCTTAAAGATAAATAAGCAGCTATCTAGCTGAGAAGCAACAAAGCCCATATGGAAGAAACACACCAGCCTGTGTGATCATGAGATGTCAAAGACCCAGAACAAAAAATCCTATCAATGTGAATGAGTGGGTGTGTGGAGTATAGACCCAAAGCCCATCTGTAGAAAATTGGATGTTCCTTTACAGAAGGGTCATAAGGAAGAGATGAGCCATGTAGGGTGCAGTATAGCACAGACAAAACATAAATTTCCTCTAGTTCTTCAATGCTTCCCCACCCTCCACCCCTAATCCTGAACCCAATTCTACCTAGAAATCTGGCTAGACCACCGCATGTACACTGGTACAGATAAGAGCTCAAAATACAGGGAACCCAGGACAGATAAACCCCTCAGGACCAATAATGAGAGTATCAATACCAGGAGATAAGGGGAAGCTTGGGGAGATAGGGGGAACCAATCACAATGATCAAAATATAACCCCCTCTCAGGGGGATGGACAACAGAAAAATGGGTGAAGGGAGACAGTGGTCAGTGTAAGACATGAAATATATATATATATATATATATATATTATCAAGGGATCATGAGGGACTGAGGGGGAAGGGGGAAATATGCTGATACCAAGGGCTCAAGTAGAAATAACATGTTTTGAAAATGATGATGGCAACATATGTACAAATGTGCTTGACACATGGATGGATGGATGGATGGATGATGATAAGAGCTGTACGAGCACCCAATAAAATGATTTTTTTAAAAGAATATATAACCTTAAAATATTTTTAAAAACTTATATCCTTAAAAAAATAAGATAAAATTAAGCCAAACAAATCATGTTTCTCATGCATTTCAGGAGCACTATACGTTCTTGTGCCTCCTTCCATTGACCTTCCTAAGACATTTGCTAGGTCTGTGTGATCATCCCTATACCAATGCAGAGGTGAACTCTGAGTTGGACATATGGCTTCTCCTCACCTGATAACCGAGGGAAAGGTTGACAATTTGACCTCCCAGTGGCTCAGCAGAAGAGAGTCATGGTAATCTGTTTCTATAGCTATTATCGATGCTGTTAAATGCTGTTGAGTTAATTCCAAGTCACAGTAACTCTACAGCAGAATGAACTGCTACGTGTCTCCTGTACCATTCTCACAATTGGGATGTTTGAATTCCTGGATGTATCTGTAGTGTCAATCCATCTGTTTGATGTTCTTCTTCTTTGCCCTTGTCCCTCTACTTTACCAAGTTTACTGTCCTTTTCAAGGGGCTGGTTGGGTGGTGTCTCTTGATAACATGCCTAAGGTACATGATACTAAGTCTTGCTGTCCTCGCTTCCAAGAACATTCTGTCTGTATTTTGTTCAAGACAGATTTGTTTGTTCCTCTGGTCTGTACAAGCGGAAGACTTCCAGCTCAGGTGAACAGCAGTCTAACTGGAACTACCATAATAGAGAGCCACAACCCCACAGTCAATTTCCAGACATCAGGAAATTTATAGATCCACAACCCATTGAGTAAAGAAAAGGTTAGGTCTCTTTGAAGAAGGACCTCATACAACATCAAGCATTTATACTGTTAGTCTTTCTCTCACCCTTCCACAAAGGAGTCTACAGCCTTTTACAAGAATGGCTGTTCATTGGGGGAAAAGTAATGATCTGAGTTTTCAAGGATTACTGGACAATGGCTCAGAACAGACTAGTTCCAAGAGACCCAACATGTTTTGAAGTGCCACCAGGCAGAACAGAGGTATATGAAGGGCACATTATTATAGGTGTCTTAGTTCATGTTTGTCTTACAGTGGGTCCCAAACCTATCTTCTGATGCCTGCCTATGTTCAGTTGGCTTTTCTAGAGAAGCAAAATCAGTAATACTTGCATGTATTTGTATATAGAGAGTTATATTGAGAAATGGTGTACATAGTTGTAGAAATAGGGAAGTCCAGTCTGATTCAAGCTAGGTTTCTCTTGACTTGTGTAGCTGTCAGATGAACAGGACACAGGATGATAAAGCAGGGGCAGGGAGAGGGACATACACAAGCTGGTGGATGCAGAGGTAAATGAATCCGAAGTCAGCCTAATGAATCATGTGTAGTCTGTGGGTGGCTACTGGGATTGGTGGGTGACACACAAGAGATCAAGGAATCAGATGCAAGATCCAGCTCTAGCAGAAGGCCAAAAGGAATCTGGCTCTGTTTGCTCTCTCCTTATTCAAAAGGCCACACCTCCAAGGAGGTGTCAGTTGGCTGCAAGCTGATGGATGGGTGCAGCTCCACTTCTACCCTTACCAAGCAGTATCTAGTTGACACAGTCCCTAACCATCACACTGCTGTCACAATTTACCACTCAAAAAGACATAGCCAGCAACTGGCACGACTCCCATACTGGATCCCTGCTATGTGGAATTAGGGCTATGATGGGAGCAAATGGCAAGTGAAAAGCATTCGAGCTGCTTCTTCTAGCAAAAGAGAGAACCATGTGCAACACTGCTTTCCGGGAAGGACTGCAGAGATGAGAGCCACCAGGAAAGGCTGGGGAACGCAGTCTCTAACACACTTAGTTGGCCTGTGCAAAAGCACATGGGTCTTGGAGAATGACGGTGAATGATCATGAAATTAACCAGACGTTGACTCTAATTGGGTCTACTGTTCCGCATGTGGCTTCATTGCTTAAGGAAATGAATACGTCTCCCGCTACCTGATGTATCACTATTAATTCGGTCAATGACATCTTCGCAATTTCAGAGATGAAGACTAACCAGAAGAAGTTTGCTTGAAGCTGGCAAAGGCAACAATATATGTTTGTTGTCCTACCTCAGCATTATACCGTCACTCCAGCACTGTGGCATAATGTATTCCTCAGTGACCTTGACCGCCTTTCCCTTTCCCAAAATGTCACATTAGTCCATTATGGTGATGACATTATGCTTATGGGACATGTTGTTAGCTGCAGTTGAGTTAGTTCCAACGAATAGCAAACCTATGGGCAACAGAACAGAACACTGCTTGGTCTGGTGCCATCCTCACCCGGGTTCTTCTATTTGAGCCCAGTGTTGCAGCCCCTGTGTCAACCTGTCTTCTCAAGAGTCTTCCTCTTTTTCTCTGTCCCTCTACTTACCAGGCACGATGCCCTTCTCCAGGGATTGATCTTTCCTGATAACATGTCCAAAGCATATGAGACAAAATCTCCCCATCCTCGCAGCTAAGGAGCATTCAAGCTGTGCTTCTTCCAAGACAGCTTTGCTTGTTCTTTTTGGCAGCCCATAGCACTTTCGATGGTGTTCACTAGCCCCGCGATTCCAGTGCAGAAAGTCATCTTTATTCTATGTCCACGTTTTCTGATGAAGATCAAGGGTTGTAGCCTTCAGTATGGATCACAACTCAATGTAATGAAGACCAAAATCCTCACACCTAAACCAATAGGTAACATTATGATAAATGGAGAAAAGGTTGAAGTTGTAAAGGGTCTTGTCTTACTTGGGTCCATAGTCAATGCTCATGGGTCAAAAGACATATTGCATTCAGTAAATTTGCTGCACAAGACTTCTTGAGAGTGTTTAAGAGCTAGGGTGCTTCTCGGAGGAGTAAGGTGTGTCTGCCAAGCCATGATATTCCCAATTGCCTCCTATGCATGTGCAAGTTGGACACGGACTAAGGAAGACTGTAGAAGAATAGATGCATGTGAATTGTGGTGCTAGAGAAGACTATTGACAGTACCACGGCCTGCTAAAAGGACAGACTGATCTATGTTGGAGGAAGTAAGGCCCGAGTGCTCCTTATGGGCAAGGCTAGCCAGACTTTGTCTGACATATTTTGTACATATTTTAGGAGAGACTAGTCCAAGGAGAAGGACATCCGGTTTGGTAAATGAAAACGGGGTGATGAACAAGAGGAAGGCCCTCCATGAGAGGGACCAACACAGGGGCTATCCCCATGGGCTTGGGCAGAGGAACGGTTGTGAAGGTGGCTCAGGACCATGCAGTGTTTCCTTCTGTTGGGCAGAGGGCTGCTACGGGTCAGAGCTGACTTGATAGCACCTAACAACAGTCAATGTCCAACTTTCACGTGCGCACGAGGCCATCGAAGACATCAGGAAAATGCTTGGTTTGGGGCAGGGTCACCTTAGTCCTCAAAGCAGGACTTTGCTTTTCAAAACTTCAAAGAGGTCTTTCGCAGTAGATTTACCAACACAATATGTTAGTTGAGCTCTTAACTGCTGCTTCCATGGGCATTGATTGTGGATTCAAGCAGCAGGAAATCGTTGATATTACTTATTGGTCTAGCTGTGAGGATTTGGGTTTGTTTATGTGGAGTTGTAATCCATAAGGAAAGCTACAATCCTTGATCTCAGGCAACAAGTCCTTTCAAGTCCTCCTCCCTGTCAGCAGGCAAGGTTGTGTCATCTGCATATTGCAGGTTTTTAATAAGCTTCCCTCTGATCTTGATACTGCATTCTTCTTTATATAATCCAACTTCCCTGATTATTCGTTCTTTATACAGATTGAAAAATATGGTGAAAGACAAATCCCTGCACACACATTTCTTGATGGGTGTGTGTAGTATTCTCTTGTTCTGTCACTGCCTCTTGATCCATGCATAAGTTGTACAGGTGCACACTAAAGTGTTCTGGAGTTCCCATGTTTCTCAAGGTTATCCATAGTTTGTTATGATCCACACAGTCGAGTACCTTGGCCTAAAACACACATATCTTTATGGTATTCTCTGCTTTCAGTCA
Organism: Echinops telfairi; assembly: GCF_000313985.2. Taxonomy (NCBI): domain Eukaryota; kingdom Metazoa; phylum Chordata; class Mammalia; order Afrosoricida; family Tenrecidae; genus Echinops; species Echinops telfairi. The sequence continues at coordinate 28,503,054 of NW_022106189.1, forward strand.
AGATTCATCCTATATTCAACAGTCATCTAGGTAGCTTTCTTCCAAAATTCTTCGCGGAGACTAGTGAGTGCTTCCAGAGGATTACACGGCTTAATATCCGACTTGCTAAAATGAGATTTTCTTTTCATTGAGTTTTACTGAAAACTGTTTGCATTGACTAACCCTGAGCAGAATGCTTGGAGACTCAGCCTATTTATCTATGATCGTTAGCTATCCTCAAGTCAATGTCTTACTCATGGTGAGTTTTCCAGAAGCATATCCCAAGGCTAGTTTCCCCAAAAGTGCTGGGTAGTTGAAACCACCAATCTTCCAGTTAGCAGATGAGCACGTGACTGTTGTGGCACCAGGGCTCCTTCATATTCTACAGGGGTGGAGGGAGAAAGCTTACCCAGGAGATCAGGTTGGAAGCCCTGGGAGCAACCAAGATGAAAGTGTCTTCGGGGCACTCTGTAGTCACAATGATGGCCACAGAGGACATGGGACCATTTGTGAACTGGCGTGGTAGGAATAGGGTCTGATATGGTCTGATGAATCAAATTATATATATCTTAGATGGGGGATACTTCAGATCATCCTCAGCGATGAGTGAAAGCCGGCAGATTTTTAGTTTCCTTTCACCATTTTTTATGGAGTTATTTGTGTTTGTGTTTTTAAGTTGTCAAAAGTGCCCCAGGGGGTCAGGCAGCAGGGATGGCAGGGATGGCTGTGTAGTCTGGCTTCTGACTGAAGTGGAGATAAAAAGGGGGGCGGGCAGAAGAGAAAGAAAGAAAAAAGAGCACAATGTAGAGGGAGCAAGGAGGGAGGAAATAAGATGAAAAGGAAAAGGAGGAGAGAAAAGAAACAGCAGCGCCCTAGCACAAGCACTGGCACTAAACACTGCAGTGGCAAAAGAGCAGTGCCCACTCCCTTGAAGTACACATTCCTGGCGACAGAGACAACGAAGGCAAGGGCCACCCACCATGGGTGTGGCCAAGTACTGTGTCCCCTACATGAGATTGCACTTTGTCACTCATGGAGGCAATGAGGGTAGGCACGACGCAGGGGCGCAGCTGTAACTCTTCAGAGGTGCATGCTGCCAGTGGAAACAGCAAGGGGGGCACAATTCACTGTGGAGGCAGCGGGGGGATTGCATATGCTTCATGGGAGGATATGCCTCCTACGTTGTAGGCTTTGGTTGTACAGGATGTAGCCTGCAAGACGGTGCCCAGCAGATGACTGAAGGAGTTTGTGCACAGGGCTCCATCTGCCAGAGTGTGCCTTAGGTTGCCAGGAAATTGGAGGGATGGGTGGGGCCCTAGGGGGAGAAGGGAGGGTCAGACAGAACACCAGGTAGCAGGGCTTCACTCATCATTGGGAAGGTGGAGGTAGCACCTGAAGCTCCTGAAAGCAAAAGATTCTGCAAGGTAAAGGGACAGATGATACCTTTCCAGAGCTGACGATTATTGAAACCTGATTGTGTCAAACACAGATTTCTATAAGCCCAAACAAACCCTGATGAGACCTCTAAACATTGTGAGACTGGGCTTACAGGGTTGCTGTGACTCAAAACAGACGGGAGGGCAAGGAGTTTGGCTTGAGAAATGTGCAAATTCACTGGAACCCTTATTACTCACTTTCTAGTTCTCTGTTTGAGCCTCTCTGTGGTTCCTGCCTGAATGTATTTCAGATGCTGCATGCCTTTCAGTCCTCCCCACTTATCCCCAAAGGACCAAGCCCCCTCCCCACCCACCAAAAGCTACGTAGGTAATAAACTAGGCCTGCCAGGCAGCCTTTCTTAGACCTCCTGTGAGAACAGCCGGAATTCTCCCACACCTAATCTCCCAGGTTCATCATGGTCGTCTGAGGTGTTTCTCCAGCAACTTCCTCCTGGCATTCTGAAATTTCCTGATATTGGACGGAAACTGATACTGAGGGACCATTTGAGGGTTGCCTCAGGAAAAACACATCAATAGGCCACATGTAGGTCTTACCTGGCCTCTCAGGTTAGTTATGCAAACCATTCCCCATAGCCAGATGAAGAATCTATCCAAAGCCTGTGATGTGGCCTGCCAGCCAGTATGGTAAGAGGCAAACCCAGTTCCGTTCCACTGAGAACCTCCTGAGAACCAGACCATGTACCAAGGGAGTCGTCTCTATCTCGTCTCTGAACTTCACCCCCAAACGGCCCAGCAAGGTTGTTGTTCTCATTTTGTGAGTGTGGAGAATGCTACTACAGGGGCTAAGCCAACATCCCGGCTCCTAAGTGCTCTTTGGCCCCGGTACTAGGGGCTCTTCCTGTCTTTAGGTGGTAGGTGAGTTCATCATGTAGCTCAATTCTTCAATCTTCTAAGGAGATTATCTCCAAATCATACTTGGCAGTCCTTTCCTTCGCTTGCTCCTGGGACCCTTTATCCAGATCTTGAAAGTGGCACTTCCCTTATTGCTGGAAAGATTTACTTATGTGCCTGCAGCACATTAGACTGAAAGGTTCCCAATTGCTGAGCTCGGGCATTTGCCTTCTAGTTTCAAGAAAGATCTCAACCAGATTTACCTCGAATTAAAACATAAAAACCAAGTGCCACTGAATAATTGTTGACCTCATACAAGGTTTCTGGGCCTTTGGCAATTTTGTGGGCACCGGTCACCTGGCCTTTCTCCTACAGAGTGCCTAGTAAGTGTCAACCACAGAACTTTGGGTGCTGGCAGCTCAGGACTTAATAGGGTCCCAGGAGAACTTCTTGCAACCCTTATCTTCGGGCTTCAAATACAGGGCTCATTCTTGTAGATTCATGTTAGAATTCCAAGCAGCCCCCAGTTCACAAGGAGATCTGTGTCTTTAGGAATCTGTGGGTCAGTCAGAAGAGGCGCCTGCAGTTCTCACCTAGGCGTATTTTAGGGCAAGACAAGGCCCACCGTCTCTTCACTGGTTTCAAAGATGCCCGTGACACAAGTGAAGGTGATTCCGATGACTTTGTTGTGAGTAGAGATTGGCTCAATCATTTCAAAGGGAGGGCAAATTTACATATCATTAAAGGAGAAGTAGGAGTTGTCAATGAGTGAAAGTTCATACCCCAAGGGCTGCCTGTAATAGCATATTTTTATGATGCTTCTAATATAATATACTGCACTACAAAGACTGAATAAAATATGGTATAAGATCATACACACTTTATATATAAGTATAATTGTCTAATTTGGGCTTTTAATGGAATAATTCTCCAATTAGCCTCACTGATTAGCCTAATTGAGTTTCTTTTTAAGTATTATTTAACAAAGAATATTGCATGCTCACCATGTCACAAGGAGCTTTAGTGGTGTGGTGGTTACATGCTGGGCAACTAACTGCAAGGTCCGCAGTTTAAAGCCACCAGTTGCTTCACAGGAGAAAGACGGGGCTTTCTGCTCCAGCAAACACAGTTCCAGTCTAAGACACCCACAGGGGCAGACAGTTCTACGCTGTCCTATAGGGTCACCATGAGTCAGCGTCGACTTGATGGTAGTGGACGAATACCATGTGACAAGGAGTTTGATAGATGCTGGGATTATATACATATATAGATATGCATTATACATATACATATAAACACAGAGAGAGAAGCATATTTATCAGGGTGCTACAATAACTTCATTGAAAATTTTCATTCTTTTCTATTCCATTATTCCATAAACTCTTTGAAGCTCATATGCACACACATATTATATATGCACATTACCTATTTATGAATATATATATGTGTGGTTCAGTGATTTGAAGACAAAAGTGTTTAATATTTGAAAATTGGTGATAGAGAGCCTTGACTTAGGTTCAGTAAGGGAGTGATGTATGATCTGAGATTTTTAAAAATCTAGGGCAACGAGCAGAATGCATGGCTCCACCAGTGCCCAGGAATCATCCTCCAAAGTATACCATATGCTAAATTACAAAACAGTCTTTATAAATGTTAATGGATTGAATTTGTACAAAGTATCTCAATAATGGAACAAAACCAGAAATGTAACAAAAGGAATGCTGGAAATTTTATAAATTTGTGGAAGTTTAGCCACTCATGATGAATCTGTACATGAATCATGAAGAAACCAAAGAGAAATTAGAAAATATTTAGAAATGAAAGCACAACACACCGAAACTTGTACGAGTAGCTGTGGAAGTGCTCAGAGGGAAATGGACAGCTGTAAACATCTGTATTAACAAAAGAAGAAGAAATCTCTGATGACTAAGCTAACCTTACACTTTGGGAAACAAAACCAAACAAAATGTAGCAAACTAACCCAATAGCTATCAGATGGGAAGAAAAAGAGATTAGAGTAGAAATAACAGAAAGACAAAGATTCAAGGAAACAAAAACAAAAAATATGAACAAATGAGAAAAAGCCATTAGCTAGAATGGCTAAGATCAAAGTGAAAATAAATAAAATGAGAAATGAAAAAGGGCACATGACTACCATCCCTACAAAATTAAAAGTGATGTAAGAAAATACTATGAGCCATTGTATGCCAACTCTTAGACAACCTAGATGAAACAATCATTCCATGAAATATATAACTACCTATATAAACTCAATAAGAAATAGAACTGCTTTACAAATCTATAGACTCTCTGTTCCTGTAAAGATTTAGAGCCTCAGAAATCCAAAGGGGAAGTTCTCCTCTGTACTGTTGGGTCCCTATGAGCCAGCATCTACTCAAAGGTTTTGGGATAACAAGTGAGGATATTGAAATAACAATCAAACACTACCCAGCAAACCCATTATAAGATGACTTCACAGGTGCATTCTATCAAACATTTAAAGGAAAATGAATCCCAATTCTTTCAAACTCTTCAGATAAATTCAAGAGGTGGGAACACCTTCTAACCCATTCCATAAAATGAGCTTTACTTCTAATACCACAACCAGGAAAGACACTGCAAGAAAGCAGATCTATAGAACAACACTCCTTATTAATATGGAGGCAAAAAGATCCTCAACACAATACTAGGAAATAGAACAAACAGTATTTTGAAAGAATTGTTCACCATGATTTTGCTCAAGAATGTTGCCATGGTGTCCCACACAATGTCCTGTGTATTTTTCAGCACTCCACATGGAAATTAGAAGTGTTTAGATTTTGTAGGTTCATATTTAGTGAACGCCTCTCAGATGACCGTTTCTGTTGACCAGCAATTTCATACTCCCCATATGGATCTTTTCCTGCTTGCAGCTAGAGATGAGCTCCTATTGAGATGCCTGCATTTTGGAGTCCCCGCTTATCCATCAGTTGGTCCTTCTGTAGTGAGTGACTGTGATGTTGGAAGGCAGTCCACCAGTATTTCAAATACCATCAGAGTCACCCAAAGTGAATAGGTTTGAATGGAGCTTAAAATAATTTTTTTTAAACTCACTACCATCAAGTCAATTCTGAGTTGTAGTGACCCTATGGGACAGAGTAAAACTGCCTCTCTTGGTTTCTGAGACTGTAATTCTTTACAGCAGTAGCACAACGACTAAGGAAACACTAGAAAGAATAAATAAGTTATTTTCAGAGAGATTAGTCATGGAAAACCTTATGCGTGGTGGAACACTGTTTGATCTAAAGCTAAAAGATGAGTCCCTCAAGTTGGAAGCCACCCAATATATGACTGGGGAAGAGCTCTTTACTCCAAGCAGAGTCAATGTTAAAGATATGGATGGAGTTGAGTTTGTGGGACCTTTAATTGCCGATGGAGCATGACTCAAAATGAGAACAGTTACACATACATATGTGATAATCAGCATATGGAATTACAAAGTGGGCATCTAGGAAAATTGGAAGTCATCAAAAATGAGATGAAAACCATAAAAATCAATATCCTATGCATTAGGGAGCTAAAATGAGCTGGTGTTGACTATTAAAACAATCGTGTGGCTTACTATGCCAGAAATGGCAAATTCAAAAGCAAAATCAAACCGCATTGAGTTCATTGTCAAAAGTGCATTTCAAGATCTATCTTGAAGTACCCTGCTCTCTCTGATAATATCTACACACCTGCAAAGAAGTCCAGATCATAAAATGAGTATTCAAGTTTCCACACCAAACACTAAAACTAATGAGGATGAAAATGAAGAAGTCTACCCACTTCTTCAGTGTGAATATGATCAAACATGCATCAAGATGCATTGTTCATTACTGATGATTGGAATGAGAACATTAAAATCAAATCAGTACTTTGAAAATATGACCTGATGGAGATAGAAACTGGAGCTCTTGTGATAGAATTTTGTAAAACCAATGACTTCTTCATTGCAGGTATCCTTTATTGAACAGCATAAGTGATGGTTATACAGGTGGATACCATCAGATAGAATACAGAGAAATAAAACTGGTTAAGTCTGCAGGAAGAGATGATGGGAAAATGCATTATCATTAGCCAAAACAAGACCAGAGGCCCAGTGGATCCTACCAACAATTGCTTATTTACAAGTTAAGATCGGAGCCGATGCAAAATTAAAACAAGTTCATGAGAGCCAAATTATTACCTTGAGAATATCCCACCTGAGTTTAGAGACTATCTCAGAACAGCTTTCATATATTGGAAACTAGTGAAGGAGGTCACATTCACTAGTTGTAAGATGTCATCAAGACCTCATCCTAAAGGAAAGCACGAAAAAGACAAGAAAGAAAGCAAAGGTAATAGTTTATGTCAAAGGTGGCTCTGAAACTTACTTTTACACACAGTGTCTAAAGTGAATGGAAGAAAAGAGAAAGTGAAAGAGCTGAACAGAAAAAGTCAAAAGTCATCTTGTGAAGATAAAATAAAACATTGTTATGAAATATACAAAATGGTGCAGTTAGAGAATTAAAATAAAAAGCGATTCTCATTATCTATCCATGTGAAAAAAACTGAAAAAAGATTCAAGCACAAAACTGAAATACTGAAGGATTCTATGGCCTGAATATTCAATACTGCAGGAAGCATCCAAAGAGATGAATGGAATACACAGAGCCATTCAGCTAAAAATATTAGTCTACATTTAACCACTTCAAGAGCTAGCATATGATCAAGAATCAGTGGTATTGAAGAAATAAGTCCATGCTGAATGGAAGTTATTAGCAAAAAACAAAGGTCCAAGAATTGACAGAATATCAATTGAAGCGTTTCAACAAACACAGTGCTGGAAGCACTCAATAGTCCATGCCAAGAAACTTAGAAGACAACTTCATCGCCAACTGACTGGAAGCAATCCATATTTGTGTGAATTCCAAAGAAAGGTGACCTAGTAGAATGCAGAAATTATTACACAATATCACTAATATCGCATGCAAATAAAATTTTGCTCAATACAATTCAAGAACTGTTGTGCCAGTACATCGAAAAGGAGCTGGCAGGAATTCAAGCGGATTCAGAAGAGGACATGAAATTTCATGGCTGACTTCAGATGGATCTTGGCTGAAGCAGAGAATCTCAAAAGATGTTTACTTATATTTTATCAACTATGCAAAATATTTTACTGTGTGTTTCATAACAAACTAAGGACAACATTGAGAAGAATGGGAATTCCAGAACACAGGTACTCTGTATATAGAACCCATAGACAGAGCAAGAAGAAGTTATTAGTCTACAACAAGGGGATACTGCATAATGTAAAATCAGGGAAGGTGTATGACAGGATTGTATCATTTCAGCATACTTGCTAAATCTGTAAGCTGAGCAAATAATCTAATACATTAAGCTATATGAAGAAGAGTATGACATCAGGACTGGAGAAAGGCTCATTAACAACCTGGGATATACAGATGACACCACTATGCCTGCTGAAAGCCTTATTTAAAAGTCCTCAAAAGGCTTACTGATGAGGGTCTAAGACGACAGCCTTCAGAATGGAGTACAACTCAATGTGAATGAACAAAAATGTTCACAACTGGATCAGTACACAACATCATGATAAACAACAACACAAAGATTAAAGCTGACCATGACATCATTGTTCTCAGATCCATCACCAATGGTTATGAATTCATCAGTCAAGAAAACAGATGATGTATTACATTAGGCATAGCTGCAGCGCAGCACCTCTGAAATGTGTTAAAGAACAAAATGGTCACTTTGAGTTGTAAGGTATGACTGACGCAATCCATAGTATTTTCAACTGCCTCGTATGCAAGTGAAATCTGGACCGCAAAAAAGAGATGATGGGGAAGAACTGATGCATTTGAACGATGCATGATGTTGGCTAAGCACACTGAAAGTGCCATGCATTTCCAAAAGAACAAGCCAATCTGTAGGAGAAAGACAGCCAAATGGTTCTTAGAAATAAGGATGAGGTGACTTTGTTTCAAATAGTTTTGATATGTTATCCGGAGAAGCCAGCCCTGGGGAAAAGCGTATACTTGCTAACTTACAGGGTCAGCGAAAGTAGAAGCAAGCCTCTCAATGAAATTGATTGACATAGGGACTGCAACAATGGGTTCATTGTTGTACATAGGGTCTCTATGAGTTGCAACAGACCCGGTAGGTCCTACCAACAATGCATCTTGGAGTAACTTGAATGACTGCTTGACTTGGCTATCTTTCTGGATCCCATTGGAGACCTAATTCTCCACTTCATTTAGGTTTTGTGTAGGAAGGACAGCTGGACTTACTGCCATCGCTCTCTGCTTTGCACTGCCAGTTGTCACATTCAGATATGATATCCATTCAGGCTGAGGATTTTCTTTGAATCCATCTCCTTATTCTTCCTCCTGCTCCTCTTCTACCTGCCCTTCTCTATTCTCCTCTCCATCTCCTTCTCCTACTTGTCTGTCTTTCCTCTTCCCTTGTCTTCCTCTTCCTCCTCCCCGTCCTCCTCCTCCTCCTTTTGGGAATGCAACCCGGAGGTCTGGGGAGGAGGAGAGTCATGGCCAAGGCCATTCATCTTGATCGGTAACTGCAGATTTGAAGAAAAGAGAGAGGGATGTGGAGCATCTTCTGAGCTTTTCCCTAACAAGTATCGGTGCACTCCACTTGCACCGATAATGCCAAATTAATGGCTCTGACAGTCTGATTAAGCCATTTTTATCTTCCCTAAAATTGCAAAGGAGCAAAAACAACTTCAGCTATCACTATTCTGGACCAGATCTAATATCAAATAGGTTCCATATCCTTTTATCATGTGAGAGCTAGTGTATTCCCTGGGGCTCGGTTGGGGAAATTGATAAAGGAAAACAGATTCATTCATTCACCTAGAAATGTGTATAGAGCACGCATCTTCAGGTTAGCTTTGGGTTAGGATAGGGACTCGGAGATAAAGGAGGAAAGGTCTTTGTTGTAAAGGAGCTCACGCTGTCTGGCCAACAAGTGAATCCCCCAGCCGGTGAGCGTTTGAACCTTGCTAAGGACTAATACCTCATAGTGAATTAGGCTCAGCGGCCTGGCCCAGGGGCCAAGGAGTCTATAAAGGGTACATCAAAATTTCTATCTCTACTGCAACGTATTTTTCACAGAAAACATCTAATTTAGTCAGCCTTTGAGTTAAACACAATTTTTGTTGTCATTGTTCTTATCTTGTATTTTTTAAAGCTAGGAGTGCTTCAACTACAACCTTATTAAATAGATAAACATATTTTACTGCTTTAATTTGGAACTGGGAGAAGATCCACAATTTTGCAAAACTTGCCCCAAGGCCACCAATATTGCAACCATTTAATGCAGTAAGTATTGACTATGCACTGGGAAATAATAGTCTCCACTCTCTCATTTCTTGGCTAGCTGTGAGGTTCAATTAGCTATATAGCAACAGGCACAATGCAAATAATGGTATGCCATTATAAGCAACACATCCACAGCCTGGAGGTTGACTAGGGAGGGTTTGGGATGGCTTAATGAGGGGTAGGGCCTTTGTGTCTGGGAGAACGGGCAGGCCGCCCACAAATGTCTATGTACCAGAGCTGTCCTGCTGGTATTGCCATTCTCAATCAGTTATTTCACTCATCTGAGCTTGAGCTCCCTCAATAACAAAGGACAGGAAGGTTGGTTGGTTAATAATACCTACCAGAGGCTGACTGCGAGGGCGAAATGAAGTACTTGGATTTAAGTCCCATGTCTGTTGTACAGTGATGATGGTGAGGGTGGTGATAGTGGTGGTAGAGCTGATCCTGGGCGTGATGATGGTGATGGTGATGGTAATCATAATGATGAACCCCACCCTTCCATGGGGTCATTGATCACCTTTAAACACTCTGCAGGGTTCTCTAGTTATTCAGCTCTTTCTTTCAAGGACTGATGGTGTACACTGTGTAGAATGATGATTTGACTGAAGAATAACCTAGTCTTTCACGAGGCCCAAAGTATGAAGTGGCCAGTCTTTCAACTGGCAAACCAGCCTGTGGGTCACGTGGGGCCAGGGATGTTACCACCCAGCCACCCACAGGCAGAATTCAGACAGCCAGTAGAGGGATGTGACACCCAACACAATAATTCCCTCTTGTGTTCCAATGGAAAGTTTATTTTCTATGTGGGAGAGTTTGATAGATAGTTTCTATTTCCTGGCTTTCTGTTCTAGGCAGTAAACAACACATTCCATTTCATTCTTTACAATGTCTTATCAATAACAAGATTGCCTCTGTCTGCCTTTCCTGTAAGTACCCAGGTTCAGGATCCTGTTTATCGCTGCTCTAATCAGGGGATTCCTTTCAGTCTCAGGAAAAATAGCAGAGGGCTTGAGAGGAAGGGATTGCTGGAACCAGAACTTGAGTTTCCCTACATAATTGTAATGTGACCCTGAGCAATGTGTTTGAACGCTCTGTGTTCTTGAACCCTCCCTCCATGCCCATTTGCTTCTCTCTGGTCCAGTCTTCTCTCTTACTTGAGGACAATGAATTGAACCCACCCAGGACATCTCCGGGAACTTCCAAGGGGAAGAACCACCCTGGCCAGCTCAGTCCTCCCTTGTAATGGAAATGGCACATTCCAGGAAGCTCTGGATATGCCAGGCAGATATGGAAGATACCCTACTGGAGGACTTTGTGGAGTTGTTTATAAAGAGCATGCCTTTAAAAATAGCCACGGCTCCCTCCTGCAGTTCGGCCCTCTCCGCCTCTTTCTGATTCTGCTGCAGTCTATAATCAAACGTGAGTGAAAGCCGGTTTGCCTAACCTTGAGATAAAAGCTTTCTTCAAAAAGGAAAGATAACCCTGAAAACCAAGCACTCTCCAGAAAATGGAAATAGCCAATGGAGTAATAATAACAATAATGAAAATAAAAATAACCACCCAGTAGCTGCGGGGCCTTTCTTGGGTGCCCGGTGTCTCAATAAGCTCTTCCTGTGCATTTGCTCCTTGAATCCTTACAACAGCTCAAGGAGGCTAGCTCTGGGTACTTTCTGAGATTTACAGAAAGTAGAGTCCCTGAGGGGGCAGGCCTTTTGTCCAGGGTGCACACACTCTCAGAGAGGACTGACACCCAGTCTCTCTGCTCTGTGATGCTTCCCAGAGCGGACATGAAGGTCACGTGGTTTGCTTTCCTGATCTCCCTTAGCGCTCAATCAGACGCTGTGAAACCCACAAGAGCACCCAGTGACTTAGCAGGATGATGGGGGCTGTGCACAGAATCAGAACTCTGGACATTGAGCCGCCTCATCCATTGTGGGATGTTTCTCAGCTTCCCTGGCCTCAGTGGCACCCCAGCCTCCAATCGTAACAACCAAGCATGTCTCCACACCATACCACATGCCCCTTAGAAGGACTGCCTTAGTTATGTGTGCGGCTGTCAAACATAAAGGGATTCTCCCACAGACTAGAAGAGCAAAGTCTGTATTCAGTGGTGGGCCAACTCTAGGGGAAGGATCTCCTCTCTCTCTCTCTTTCCATTCTGGGTTAGGTCCTTGTGTCTTATCCACATTGTGGGCCTGGAATTTTGAGGCAATCTTCATGAGGTTTGGTACCCAACTTCCCTTTGGTCTAGGATTTTCTCAGGGCAGTCCTTGGATCTAAAGAATACACCCCCCACCCCTCTTCCTTCTTGGTGGTCCTGAGGTCTTTTGATCTCAGCTCCATTGTTTAATCTCTTTCATATCTCAAAAGGGATGGACTCAAGGCACAACCGAACCCAGTCGATTGTGCCCTGCCTCATTACTCTGCCCCTCTCATGAAGGTTTGTAAAATGTAGAATAATTCAATCAGCGCACATAATGACGGGTAATTACTTAACACGGAGAATCATGCCCTAGCCAAGGGCATGCACACTTGGGGTACAGGGGACACCATTCAAAACATAACAGAGGCAAAAATCACCCCTGTTGTGCAGAATCGCATCCATAATGCACTGTCACTCCAGGCCCTGGCATCAATCACAGGGCTGAGCTTAACCTTTTTTTGAGCTACTGAAAGCCTGCACCTTCCTTTACTGTTGTGTTCTTGTCAACCTGACCTTTCCGAGTTGCAACCGTCAGACTTCCTTCCACCTTGATCAACAATGGAGTGAAGATAATGTCCCCTAGAAGTAATGTGGGCTTTTAGCCATGAGCTTGCTTGTGGATTTTAATTGACAATCTTGTGTGGAAGTGATAAGTATTGAAAGATCTGGAGGATGATAGACACCCCACAAACACCACTGGCCTTCCCTTTGCTCATCTCAACTAAAGCATCATGGGAAAGGGGTCGAGACGGAGGTTTCCACCCGGGGCTTTCTCCCCTCTTCCTCCTGTGAGAGAATTGGCTCCTTCACCAAGATGTGCCACATACCTTTCTCAAAAATCAGTGGGATCCTAGAAAAAGTCAATTCCTCGATTTGATTATTTTATTCTGTAGACATGAAAAGACATGGAGAAACCTCTGGGTAAAGAATGACTGTCCCTGGTTTTCATCCATGTGGCTCCTGTCCCTGGGAATTCACAACAATATGATGATGGGCAGCTTAACTGGACCATGCATGACTCAGGGCATCAATTCCAGTGTTAGAAACCAGGTCATGGTGGCCTAGACTCTAGGCCATTACATAATAATGCCTTGGATTTTGTTGTGGAGTTGATTTCATTCCACATTTCCTGCCCCAGACTTCTCATTCTGATTGGAAAAAAAATCAGATTCTCTTGCATGATGTGTGTGTGTGTGTGTGTGTGTGTGTGTGTGTGTGTTATGATGCCATGCATCCATGCGAAAAATTACGGGGCTAAAATCAAGCCATCTGTGTTGGAGGAAGAAGTCAAAAAGAATGTCTAGCATATTGGCCCCTCTGCAGAGGCACACATACCTGAAATGCAGCACAGCTCGAAGGCAAGAGGACAGACCTTTCCCTGACTCTAATGGCTTGATAATAGCCAATATGGACAACAATGTAAATGAAAAGCAAATGAAGAGAAGCATTTTTATGCCCTGCCCATTAAGAGCAGCATGCGTATAAACTCATGAACTTGGGGAATAAAAGAACAGACCCGGTTGCTAAACAAAATCTTGATTTCATTTCCAGGCCTATCGATGGATCGTTTGTCATTAAAAAGAATGAGCTGGTTAAGCTCTCCCGAGGGGAAGGCTTAAAGTGGGATGAGAAAACGCCAGTGGAGGATGCAGACCTGTGCCAAACTAAATAACTGTCACTCCACCCTGAATGCCAACAAGAGTGTTCGTGTTCAGGGCTTGTGCTATCAGCCTCATGGAACAGGGATACCATGGGGAGGGACCTTGGCGACTTTCAGGCA
>NW_022106189.1:28518033-28532044 GCF_000313985.2 Echinops telfairi
TGAGTCATGTCACGCAGTGAGTCGTTTTCCTCTGGGCTGGGAGATAACTGTCGAGTTGCATGTAGAAAAGAAAGGAAAGAGGGTGAAGAGAAGAATCCTAGCCTTGAGTCACGGTGAGAAGGGCAGGCTGGCTGGTGTCCATAGCTCTCCCGAAGGGAAGACAAGGAAGACCCCAAAACCCAGGCCACCCACTCAGTTCAGGCCAGTCTCTCAGAGAGAGACCACAGACAGGCCTGGCATGGTGCCCAGCTTAGGGCCCACTGGGGATGGTGTTGCTGGTAGTTATACTCAATGGCTCCTTGAGACAGAGCATAACTCTCCCATAAGGCTTTCTTGGTTGGGATCTTTAGAGAAGTGTATCACCTGGTCTTTTGCCCACAGACCCAAGGGCTGGGTGTGAATTACATGTCCTTCACTGGAGAGAGAGCGAGCTATCTATGGAAGCTGATGAAACAGGCAGCAGATGCTTGGATGGAGCGGAAAGTGGAGGCACTTAACCCAGACCAGAGGCAGCAAGGCCTCCGTGGTGAAAGAGACAGCTCAAGTGCTCTCCCGAGCTCATAGGACTCAGGAAGGCTGGCAGCCATTAGGGACTGAATGCATCTCAATTAGGCTTGCTGAGCACATGCCCTTCATCTGAAAAACATGGGTAATACAGCCTGGACAGTGAGAATGGTGTACATCATATATAATGGATCATATATTTCACATGAATACACACAGACACACATTTAGTAGTAGATAGGAGTCCCTGGTAGATGCAAACTGTTCAAGTGATTAGCTGCTGAAAGATTGGTGGCTTGAGTCATGAAAGAAATGCCCCTTGATCTGCTTCCCCAAAAATCAGCCATTGAAAACCTTATGGAGTTCAGTATGCCTGATATCTCACTTTCTTTCTCTATCTCTGTCTCTCTGATATAGATATGTATCAATAGATATTGCTAGATATTGATACAGATATACCAGGAGTACTGAATACCATTGGGTTTGCAATCCTATAGATATAGATAGATAGTTATATAGATACATATAGCTATACATACACACACACACAAGGGTGGCTAAAACTCTCCATGGAAAAATTCCTGTATCTTTTCATTCAAAATTTCCATGACCTTTTTGAAGCCTCCTCCTATATACACAAGAGCAACTAAAGAAAAAATCTACTATACAATCACAAAAAACATTTATGAAACATCAAATAAACCCCCACAAAATGGAAAGCTGATGTTTCTTAACACCCATCTGTCCAGCACTAGGCCCTTCTGAAGGTGGTATTTCTCTCTCTTGAGAATTCCACACGCGTCGATTTATACACCACATCCCTACTGGCAGTTTAAGCATACTTGAGGGGATTCAAATTGTGACCCTTTAAAGTGTTCTTTGGCTTTTAGGAACCCAAAGAGAAAAGGTCAACGGGCAGGTAGAGGAGGTAAGATGTCCCCAAAATTCTCATGGACAGCCACATAGATACTCTCTAAGAAGGAGTATTGTGATGGGAATTTTTTTTCTCTCAGTATAACTTTCCTGGTCTTTTTCTCATCAATGCAATTTTCCAATAGGGGGAAGGTGGGAGAGAGGGGAAGGAAGGGAGAACCGATCACAATGATCAATGATGCACACACACAGCCCACTCCCAGAGGGGGACAAACAACTGAAATATGGGTGAAGGGAGACAGCAGCCGGTGTAAGATATGAAAATAATAATCTATAATGTATCAAAGGGTCACAAGGGTGGGAGGGCAGAGAGAGAGGGTAAAAAGAGGAGCTGATACCAAGGGCTCAAATAGAAAGTAAATGTTTAGAAACTAATGATGACAACATATGTACAAGTATGCTTGATACAATTGATGTATGGATTGTTATAAGAGCTGTAAGAGCCCCCAAGAAAATGATCTTTTAAAAAAATCCTTCTTCACCCTAAGCCTCTGTGATGATCTTTTTTTTTTCTTTCTGTGATGCTCTTTTTTCTGTGATGTCCCTTCAAAAATTCTAGCATGGTGGCCCCTTTGAAGTTTCCACAAAAACAGCATAATTTCTGAGCTGACCATTCAGCCTTAAATCCAACAGGCCCAGTAGATACCTCAGAAGTCAATACCGTGACTGGATTTCTCTTTTCAAACCCACCCTACTGGGCGTTAGACAGAGGAATTACTGAGAGAACTTGTCTACAGCCACCCACTGTCACAGAGACATGAGTACATTTATTCTGTTGGGAATAGACCCACACACACATGGCCCAGAGCCCTAGTAGCACTGCTTTTAGACTTTTGTCGGTGCGTTTGTGCATGTTACTTCCTCATTGTTGAGTCCCCAGTTATCCACTCAGGGCTTGCCTGTATCGCCCAGTTGAGGAGCTTGCATCTGTCACTGAAAGTCATGCCGGTCACTTTGGAAAGAGCAGTGGCCAGAATGTTTCCTATTCTCTGCCACACTATGAGCAGAGCAAGACATCCTCCTAGCAAGCAGCTCTCCTCTCGTGCCTCCTGTTCCCACCCCTCCCTCTCCCTCTATCCAATCCTTCCTCAAAAGGCTCCAGCCCTGCTGAGCACAAGAGGGCATATTGAATGCTGGGCACACACCCACCCGGGACCACTTCCCAGACCTCCGATTCTCCTTCATAATTGAAGTGCAGGCTTTGAAATGCGCAGCGCGGCTCTCTCTGAAGTTGCAACTGACCAGTTTCTCCCGCTGCCTCCCAAACCTTTAATTTGTCAGGAAAATGGTTCCGTTTTCTGAGGACGACTCAGGGGGCTTTTATCCTCCTGCGGCTGGTGAGCACTGCCTATTTTTACAAGAACTCCTTTGCACCAGGCTCGGCCATCTATGAGAGCTGCTTCGCAGGAAAATGGATGCGCGATTTCCTCCAAGGGCACCCTCGCACCCAGGGAATTTCCGCTTCCGTGTTTGCCTTTCCCCGAGGGCTGTGGACATGTGTTGTTTGCTCCGAAGTCGCCCAAGTCCTTCAGCCCAATTGTCAGCAGGGCCTTTTACTCTCAGCCGCTGTCCAACCCCAACTTCGTCCTTTATCAGCTGCAGACTATCTGCCAACTGAAAGACTGTTGGCTTGAGCCCCGGAAGAAAGGCCTGGTGATCTACTTCCCAAAAATCAGCCAATGAAAATCTGATGGATCTCAGTATTCCTGAGTGTGTGTGTGTGGTATATATACATGTTTTACACACATAGACACACACATAAGGGGGTGGCGGGGCTTCAAAAAGTCCATGGAAAAATTCCATTATCTCTTCAATCACATTTTCCATGACATTTTTGAAACCCCCTCATTAAAAAGGAACACCCCATCTCCAAATAGAGACAATTTCATGAATCCAGGGGCCAGGATTTCAGACCATTCAATCCACAACATTCCATCCTTTGGCCCCCCCAAATTTCTGTCCTTCCCACGTGCAAAAGGCATCCAACTTTTCACGACGCCCTGCAGCTCAGCTGCATGGGTGACGCAAGCTGGCCTGGCTCGCTCCTTCTGGTGAACACACTCCTTCAAGCCTGTGAACTCACCCATCCGCCCCTATGACCCTGCCCACCAGAGTCAAGGTCCAAGGAATGCCGGGAAACTCCTTTAGTTTCTCTTTTGAACAGAAGGGAAGAAAGCGGTAAGTGAGGAGCAGGGGCAGAGAGGGTTAAAAGTGCTGTTTTACTTGCCTGTCTCTACTCTTCATTTAGGGCAAGGGTAACATACGGGGTGAAGGGCATACGACGAAGCGAGGGGAACCTGCACCGCTAGAAGCAGCATGCGTACAACTGGCTAGATTCTATCATCAAGAGTTAGAAAGGACAGCCTTTTAAACACCTCACTCTCAGAGCACGCTGACAAGACAGTGAATTGGGAACAGAAAGATGGAGGCCGCCTTAGGAATCCAATGACTCTTGGATCACTCTGTACCTGGACGTGCACCTCCTAGCTCGGGCCTCCGGACCTGTTTGCAGGCACTCAGCCCGCCGGCCTCTTTTCCTGTTCACTTGTCGAAATTCAGTCTGGCTAAGCTTATCGGAGACTCTACTATATTCAGGGCTGTCCCGGAGATAGAGAAGATCAAAATGCCAAGCCCTTCGCCACCGGGTAGAGAGTTCGGGCGTAAGGCACATAGAGGCAGGTTGCACGTTGCTTTTGGCTCTCAATAACTCAAGGGTTCTGAGACCAGTCCTAAGCCTCTGTTTCTCACATGCAACATAAGGTTGAGACACCCGCCTTCTCAAGGCTGACAGAATTTCAGAGAAGAGTCGGGCACCTGGAAGTTTCTTCGTCAGGTTTGTTCCCTCTCCCTCCCTTACTCACAGGAAAGCTCCACGACTGGACACCATCCTTCCAGCAATGGGAAGTGAGGGATGATAAATTCCAACATCTGCCTGCTGGACCTTTTATCTGTGCTCAGAGACAGGGTGTTTATTGAGACAAGGTAGATTTGCAGCGATGCATTATTAATAGTTTGTGATACGTTCCGGGTGATGGATATCAACCCCCAGACATACAGTGACAGCTGCCTTCTCTCTTGGGGAAAACAACAGCAGCAAGCCCGAGCAGATTGCTCTGAGGAAAAAAAAAATCAACCCTCAGATGCAAAGCGCTGTCCATTTGATGTTACGTTTGTTGGGTTACTCGGAGGGCTCTTCCGACCCCCGGCTTCTTCTGACATGCTGAAGCTCGGGTCGCCAATTCACCACCTTTCGGTTTAGAAGTTCTTACTGGTATACCACAGGTACTAACCGCACTGAGAAAATTTTCAAAGCATTCTCTTTTTTCGTTTTGTGTATGTGTGTGAAATTGAAACAGAATTACAATTTTATTTTTTATTGTGAATTGAGGGAACATTTACAGAGCAGATCATCAGCCGGATATTGAACAGCTCATGCTCCTTTTGATTCACCTCATTCATCAGAATCCCATCTGTGTAGCATCATTCATCCCATGGCCTGCCTGTATCTCCCATTTCACTTCCTCCTTCTTCCTTAACCCTTCTGAACGTCATCCTGGGTTCAATGCTGCCTTTAAAGTCTCAAATTGTTCATTATTGGAAGGTGGGTGTACCTCGCTAGTGTAATTATTCCCCTTGTAGATCTATGATTTGACTAACATTGAGTCACGGGGATAAGTTTTTCCCAAATCTCAAGGTCATCTAACGGCCACAGAGTCTCGTTCCACCAGTCCCTCACCACCCAGGTCTCTTTTATGACTTGGATCTTTGTTTAATCCAGGATTTTCCAATGCGGTCCCTTTCAACGTAATTAGTCACAGTAGCCTAGCATCATCCAGCTCTGCTGGTCTCAGGGTTGTGGAGAATGATGCTCATGTGGTCCATTAGTCCATCGGCCGGCCTCATGGTTCCCAAGTGTCTTTGATTTTTATTACTCTTCTTTCCTCCAGACAGGCAGAGACTAATCATTGTGTCTTAGATGGCCATTCACAAGCTTTTAAGAGCCCAGCCACAACGCCATCCACTTGGTTGTAGAACGTGGTCTTTGCGGACTGTGTTCTATCAATTGACTTTAGTGTTCCTGAGACGAGGGTGCTGAGCCCCGAGACCCAAAGAGTAATCCCCACCAGGTGTTCAGCTACGTCTGTGAAGTTTTAATTACATCTTTACATTTGCCCCTCCTTCGTGGCTCTATTAGCCACAAACGTAAATACCCATATCAGATCTATCTATATGGGAGTATTCCTATGCTCCCTCCCACACCTGCTCAGCCTTTGTGCCTATCCGCGCTTCTACTCATAGGTCACCGGGATGGAAGGACTGCTTCTACAGTGTTGACCTCTTTGAACTCCTGGACTCCTCTCGACGTCCTCTTCTGAAAAGTTTTAAACCTTTATTAACCCACTTAAACTTTTCCTAGGAAACCGATTTCATGGAAGATAATTAGTGCAAAGAGTGGCGCCGTTTCCAATAATGCAAATGACTTTTCTACCAGATTTTATAGGCAACAGATACACTCTAAGGCTGCATCAGATCTGCTTCTGCTGGCAATTTGTCACCATTATAGGATTTGGAAAACCCCACTGTACATTGATGAAGGAGGAAGAAGTAGAAGTGCTGGGAAGGGAATGACGTTTGAGGCGGGTTTTAAAGGAGCTGTAGTATTGGCTGCCATTGCTAAAGGCTGGGAAACAGAGGGAGAGGGAGGTTGACCGCCAAGCTTTGTGAGTTGGGCAATGGACATGGGTGCCTTAATCGTCTCTGGGAGCATAGAAAGGGATTGTGATTTAGGGGAGTGGGAATAATTAGTTTGTAATTAGTTAAAAATAAAAGTTAATAAAATACACAGGCTGATATTTTCAAACATTCTATTCTAGACTCTTGTTTTCTCCTCACTCTATTTTTTTTTCTTATGATCCCACAAACATTTGAATTATAAGGATAAGTTATTATTACCTGGGGACATGAAGGAAGAGTGAGAGGGAAAGGGAGATCAAAATCAATGTATTAAAGAAGGGCAAAAAAATCTACGAAATTGACTGTGGTGATGACTGTACAGCTCTTCTTGATGTGATTGAACCATTGAATTGTGTGATCTGTTCATTATAAAAAACAAACTCACAGCCACCAAGTCACTGCTCCCCTAATGACCCCCTGTGAGTTTCCATGACTGTAGCTGTCTACAGTCTGTCTCTCGAGGAGCTGTTGATGGTTTCAAACTGCTGACCTTTCAGATTACAGACTAACCCATAACTACTACACCATCAGGGCTCCTTAAATATAGATTTTTAAAAATTAAATGTTTCATCTGGGATCCCAATTCACACATACATTTTTAAAATTCCAAACAAGATGTGTTTAAGCATATCTCTGTAATGGATAGCAGCAGATAAGGTCTCTCGGTAATGTACTTGACTTTGTCTCATTAGAGTGCCTGCCAACAGAAAATCCAGCCACAGGAGTGGCTTCTAACGGGATTTACTGGACTAGTTCAATTCAAACAAAAAAGTTCAGAAGTTTCTGGTGACTGTGTTGTCAGGACTTTTAGAGACGGTCTTTGAGGGCACAGGACAATCATGGGAACTTATTATGAGAACGTTTTAAGTACATGGAAGACTACCTTAGTCAGGAAGATGCCCTGAACTTCGTACTGAGATTTTTTCCCCCCATTACAACAACACACCTGCTCATTCTTAGGACTTATTGAACGAGGGATGTCCTGAGAATTTGGTTGGGAACCTTACACCATCCACTCTACAACCACCAGTTTTGTTCTCAGAATTCAAACAAGGATCAGCAATGCAATGCGAGTCCCTCAAGGGTCCCACAATTCCTCGTTTGACGTGATATAAATGGAGAAGTGCAGAATTTGGGGAAGAGAAGGGTTAGAGAGATGGAAACACTGCTTTCGGCAGTTTGTGAAGCAGGATGGGGGCTACGTTAAGGAATAATAGCTTGGCATTTTTATTATTTTTTAGATAAAATTGTTTATATTTGATGGGTCAGGAATTCAGAGGGGTTTTAAGACTGTGACCCTTCTCTCTCTTTTTAAAATCTCAACTATATTTATTTATTAGGTTTGATTTTTTTGCATTTGTTCCTCTGTGGAATACTCACCAAGAAAAAAACATATTCTGTGTAGTTGCGTGGCCCAGCTCATCAAATCAAATCAGTGACTGTATCCCATTAACTGCTGCTCCCCCTCCCCACCCACATATAGGTACCTCTTCGTTTGTTTCCTTTTGCTGCACTTCCTCTTACCATAGCTTCCTGTCCCTTCCCACTGCCTCCCCACCCCCACCCCCCACACACCCTCAAATGCTGGCCATGTTGTAATCTATCAGGTCTTATCTTTGGATGTGAAAATCCCTTTTCTTTTTCTTGATTTCCCTTTGTAAGAGCGGTGTCATAAAATAGTTATCTTTATGGCATTGCCGAACTTTGCTAAGCCTACTCGGTTCCTCCATTTGTCCATGTCTGAAGGTGTTTGACAGACTCATCAGTAGTTCTGAAGAATGTTTCACATGCCACTGTATGGATGTACCAGCTAGTACTTTGATGTTTTTGTTGAATAAATATTTCTCGGCTTTCATGTGAACACTTTTTCATGTCCCCTAGAGTGCGCGCACACAAAATTTGGAAGAGTTGACAAAGGAAAATGACAGTTCCACTCACCCTTCCCACTCCACACTGCATCTGCACCCAGTCCCACCTCCCACGGGGCCCTCTAAGCGCTTCCTCGTAGCTCTTTCTCTAAGCCAGAGGTCCTCACGCTTCCTGTTGCGCACAAGCCCTCAGAGGATCTGTGTTAAAGTGTAGCTGGTAGGCTTGCGGCAGCAACATGCTGCATCCAGTCTGAACATCAAGTCAGGAGTCCAGATCATATGTTTAACAATGGTGAAGTCGATTCTGACTCATGGTGACCCCATGTGTGCCGAGTAGAGCTGCTCCGAGGGGGGCTTCTCAATGGCTGTACCTTGGCAGGCAGTTCTTTCTTCAGTGAGGATTCTGGGTGTGTTTGAATCAACCATCTTCTGATTATCAGCTCAGGGCTCAGCCATTTTTTGCCAGCCAGGGATTCATGATCCTCTGTAGCCAAATGAAGATTCCAATTACTGATATCACTCCCCTACCTCCATGTTCACTATTTGAACTCTTTTCCCTTTACCTATGGGAAGCCTCTGACGTAATACATTTCCATCTTGATTTCTCTTTTTATGTAAACTTCTACAGTGTACCTCGATTCCCACTTTATCAAACAAGACTGTCGGTTCCTCTCCTTTTTCCCTTCTCCTTCTGGATCTAACCTCACGGATTTTAATGACCTCCCTTTTTCCGATGGTGACACCATCTGCTACTCAGGTAGACAGCCCTCTCTTCAGCTCTTACCTGGAAGTGGATTTCTACTGACTTACTGGGCATGCTGACCTGCGTAGCTTAAAATGCATCCCATGCATTTTAGTTGCTTTATGTGCAAGTTAGAGACTCAGCCTACACCTGACCGACTGTCTTCTCTGTGTTGTAGATAGGAGAGCTGTCCTGAGTCCTGCTGACCCCAGAGGATAAAAACCCCAAGTTTTTTTGTCAACTTTACCAGACTGAGAAGATGATGAGATGTTGAAGAGATCCTCAATTCACAGGTTTTCTGTGCTACAGGAAAGTGTGCACCCCTGCCCTCCCTTATCACCACCGTCATGTCACCGCCAATCACGGCCACCACTGCTACTACTATGGCAAGAAATGTCAATTACTGAGTACTTGAGGAACATGCTGGCTGCCATGCCACCTACTTCACCTGCTGTTTCTAATTCAATCCTCTCAGCAATCCTCGAAATTGGGTATTATTATCAGCCTTATTTTAAGGATGTGGAAACAGAACATCTGCATGTGGATGCAACTTTCCAGTTAGTGAATAAATAGATCTCATAGGATTAAACCTGCACTGTTTCGGTTCTTAGCCAAACCCCTTAGTTGCATAAATTTGGACACAGAAAGTCAGACCTCAGGTTGTATTTCTCAAATATAACTTTAAAAGATGCATCCTTAAGTCTTTTTTCAATAAATGGCCCAAATAGCAGTATAATTAGACATGATTTTTATTCCCAATTCATGTACAAAGAATGTGAGGTTGGAAAAAATTTTTAAAAAAAGAAAAAGATGAAATACTTTGCCTGATGTTCCCAGCTAGCAAGAAGTCCAGACTTTATAAACTTTACTGCTAATATTCATAAAATGAAATTATCAGCAAAGCAAATAGAAAAAAAAGACAAAATCTGTGTATTGTAAGTTATGTGGTTCCTCAGAATTCCAGGGAACCACTTTTTAAAGGGCAGCGGGCTAACCCCTCTAGTGCAATGCTCGTCTGTCCTTTTCTCCTTCATTATCATGATGTCTCTGTCCTTTCCTCACGGAAGGTCAAGTGACGTCATTCTTTGGCACGAGCTCTCTTGTGATAATTGGTTAAAAATGCATAATATAGCTAACTTCTCAAAACAGTTCAAAGTTTAGAGAACTAATCACACTTCCAACAGTCCTCACGGTAGGCCAATTCGCCTGGCATTAAGTGGTTTCCCAGATGCAGGATTTACCCCATGACTTCACTTCATTCCATCATTTATTCCCGACAGCACGGAAGCCTCATTTCTTGAGGAAGTCGTCATGTTAATCAGCAGGGCTGTCATTTAGCCAGCCCGCGTCGGCAGCAGGCCCTCTCCTAAGCTCTTTGTACACGCTCTCTTGTTTGACGGTCGTGGCAATTCCAGGAGATGGGGATTACTCAAATTTTCCCCACGAGTCTAATGAGACTCGGAAAGTTTAAATAACATCCTGGAGGTGACAAAGCTAGAAGTTTTGAAGAACAGGCCTAAGAACTAAAGTTTCCCTGCCTTCAAAGACCACCCTGATGGTGTCAGCTCCACAAATCTCCCGCTCAGAGGCTAGTCGTTGCTGGGTGGAACGCGAAGGTGTCACAAAACACGGAGACTGGGTACTCTGGATGATCGACCCTGGTCCGATGGCAAACTCTTCTCCTTATTGATGACTCACTGACTGCAAGTTCCTGAAGAGTGTGCATGTGGTGCTAGCCCACGTGGAGAGGCTGGGCTGGGATGGGGTGCTAGCCCACCTGGAGAGGCAGAAGGGATGGGACCCTGTATCAGTCCCTTGTTCCATGCAATCCAAGTGAACTTGAAAGTTGACCAGACAAAGGCTCTCTGCTTGACGAGTCTCTTTGGAGAGGGAAGCGCTAAAGGATTTGCTAAAGAGGGGCCCTTAAGTCCACCTAGGATGACTGCCTAAGCTCTAATTCTATCAGCTCTCTTTTTTGTAAATTCCCCAGCTAACCTGAGTCAACCTTGACCTTTCTGATTAAACAACCATGATCTCTGCCACCTGGACATTTTCAGGCTCCAAACAAGGCCGGGGTTCACTTTGGCTGATTTTGGAAAGGGGGTCACCAGGCCTTTCATCCTAGTCTTCTTGAGTCTGAAGGTATCCCTGGAATCTGTTCAATATCATAACAACATGCAAGCTTCCACTGGCACACGGTTGGTGCTGCTGCACAGGTACATTGGCTGGGAATCCAATCCAGGTATTCCCTGTGGAAGATGAGAATTCTGGCCCAAACCCTCACTTCCCTGATCATTGGGCAAATCACTTGCCCACTTAAAGGATGAGTAAGTGAAGATTCAAAGAGGCCAGGCTTTCCCTAAGGCCCTAGTCTCAAAGCAATTCTGAACCAGCCCCACGTGACTCCTAAGGGAGCCTCCTCTCTCCATCAGGCCCCTGAAATTTTTTTGAGCATTTGGGAGCCCATGGGCCTCTCACTGGAACCAATAGTTCATGGCTCTCCCCTGGCAAATTGAGCATCCACTCTGATGACCAAGCTCCTGCTAGCCCTGTGGGAGGAGTCCCCTCTCGGATCTCAGGCACAGAGGCTGGTCGCCAACCTGGATCCTTGCAAATGGGCAATAACACTGCTGGGGAGTTGTGGGGCGTCCACTGGTCAGAAGCCAGCTGGCTCAGGGGACCAACACTCTTGTCTCTGCTGGAGCAAGTGATGCTGCATCTGGCTCTGTTTGTCTGTGGTGGTGTCCATTGCCAGAGATAATGAGTCTCTCCTCTCCCCAGAATGAGCAGACATACTCCCGTGGGTCACCCCTTTGATCTTTCTAGCCACGTCGCTCCAGCTCAGAAGACAAATCAGGAGTGACATGCCGTTGCTATATTTTCAGCTGTAGCTCCTAATTTGGTGTAAAGCTGGTCATTGTCTAGGAAACATAGCCCCGTGCCGGGAGCCCATTGGACACCAAAATGAAATTGAGTAAAGAAGAGCCGTTTCGCGGAACAATTTGCAAATATCGCCACCTCTTGCCAAGCCTCTTTTGGCAAAACCACCTTCAATGACTCAAGCGGTTTTCCAACCCAAAAAGCGATTTGGGTTTCTGTATGCTTTTCTTTCTACATCTACTTATTTATTTATTTGTAATTCTCACCCAAATGCTTTCGCATTAAAGCCGCCCACACCCCACACAATGGAAACATCATTCAGGCAATCATTGGCATTCGTGTTTGAGGGAACACTATTGAATTCTTCCTTTTCCACAGTGAGAACTGGTCCTTAGGACAGAGCCAAGAGGCATGCTTATTTGCCAAAGATGGTGCTACAGTGCATGTTGATGGTGTGTGTGTGTGTGTGTGTGTGTGTGTGTGTGTGTGTGTGTGTGTATCAATGGTGATGGAGAGGAAGCTGTCACTGTATCTCCCAGGGAACAGGTATGAAAGGACCCCTGCCTCATAGAGTTTAGGCATGCAGAAAGGGTCTTTGGGATGGGGATGAAGTATGACATGAGAGACCATTGGGAAAGCCCTGTAACATGACACCGATTACCAAATCCATCTAACTGCAGGGGGCACCAGCTCAGGCATTGACATTTTCCTATCTAATGCAAGGAAAAGCCAGGATATTGTTTTGAGGACTAAGGTGTCCCTGATCCAAGCCCTGGTGTGAACGTTGGACATTGAATAAGGAAGCGAAGAAAGTTGATGCATTTGAATTGTAGTGCTATCAGAGAGTGTCGAAAGCCTCCTGGACTGTCAAAAGAACAGACAAATCTGTCTTAGAAGAAGAAGTACAACCAGAGGGCTTCTGAGAGGCAAGGATGGCGAGACTTCGCCTCATGTGCTTTGGACATGTTGTCAGGAGAGACCAGTCCCTGGAGAAGATCATCATGCTTGGGAGAGGGGCAATGGAAGAGAGGAAGGGACTCCACGAGATGGATTGACACCATGTCTGCAACAATGAACTCAAACATCATGCTTGATGGAGCAGTGGAGGAGTGACGAAGGGGCACACCTGTGACAACATGGATTAACAAGGGGGCTGCAGCTATGAGCTCCAGCACAGCACAATGAGGAGGCGGCCAGGACCAGGCAGTGCATCATTCTGGGATGCAGAGGGAGGCTCACGGGCCTCCATATGAAAACCATCCACAAAGGAAAACCTGGAATATTTGCTGCAGAATCCATTCAGAGGCCGCTGTGCCTTACGGGGTTTTGAACCTCAGATTTTTCAGAACCAGGTGGCAGGCCTTTTCCTCTGAGGGGGCCTCTGGGTGGGCTTGAATCTCCAACCTTTGGTTAGCACCAGAGACATTAATTCTGCGTCCTTGTCTGCAATTCTTGTATCTTTCTTAGGAGCCCTGGTGGCATAGTGGTTACTCAATGGGCTGCTAACCTTCATGCCTGTGGTTCCAAACCACCGGCTGGAGGGCTGGAGAAAGATGGGGTTTTCTACTTCCGTAATGGGTAAGTCATGGAAACTCACAGAGCAGCCCTGCCTTGTCTTATAGGGTCTTTATGAGCCGGCATCAACTCGAACGGTCTCAGAATCCCACGGGGCAGTTTTAGCCTGTCAAATAGGGCCTTCAAGGAGCACTGGCCTGGTGGCAATGTGTCCAGCTGTGACCCTTAAGGTCCAAATTTCAAACATATCAGCTGCTCTGAGGAAGAAAGATGGGGCTTTCTACTCCCATAAAGAGGTAGAGTCTCAGAAAGCCAGGAGCAGTTCTACCCTGTCCTGTAGGGTTCAATGAGTAGGCATTGACTCGATGGCAGCGAGCTTGGCCTTTCTTGGTTTATAGGATGTGCCTGAGTGGAAGTGACTGGACCACAGTGAGTTTAGGTTTGGTCCTTCACGGGGCTTAGACTCTGGTGGTTGAGATCCTAATATAGTTAAAGTTGATTGGGCCAACCTGGCCAATAAACACCTGTGGGGTTAATTGAAGGGCAGAGAGATAAATGGCTCAGTGAGCCTCGCCTTTGGAGTTCTTGGGTCTCTTGCTTTGTCATGGTGGGGCCAGGGTACAGCTCCTTAGCCAGTCCCCTGCTTCAGCTTGCAAGGCTCACTTTCTGCAAGACATCCACAAGGAGAAGCCACACGGACCTATCCCGATGCAGCCCTGGGTGCTGGAGCAGCTGTTTGGAGACCCCTGCCAGCACTGAGATGCTTACATGTTCACTGACTCAGCTTTCTTCCTGCAGTCGGCATCATTGCCTCTGTTTTGTGAGATGGAGGAGG
>NW_022106189.1:28532681-28584047 GCF_000313985.2 Echinops telfairi
TACTTTCAATATTCTTCTCCTGCACCACAATTCAAATGTACTGATTCTTCTAAGTTATTCCTTATTCAATGTCCAACTTTCACATGCATACGATGCAATGGAGAATACCATGGCTTGGGTCAAGCACAACTTAACCCTCAAAGAAACATCCTTGCTCTTCAATACTCTGAAGAGGATTAGTGCAGTAGACTTAGCTAATGTCATACATATTTTGATCTCTTGACTGCTGCTTCCATGAGCATTGATTATGAATCCAAGTAAGACAAAATCCTTGACAACTTCAATCTTTTCTCCATTTACTATGATGTTACCTATTGGTCCAGTTGTGAGGATTTTGGTCTTCCTTACATTGAGTTGTAATCCATACTGAAGGCTGCAATCCTTGATCTTCATCAGCAAGGACCTCAATTCCTCCTCACTTTCCACAAGCAAGTTTGTGTCATCTGCATATGCAGGTTGTCAATAAGTCTTCCTCCAATCCTGATGCTACATTCTTATTCATATGATCCAGATTCTCTGATGTTTTGCTCAGCATACAGATTGAACAAGTATGGTGAGAGGATATAACCCTAGTGCACATATTTCCTGTTTTAAACCATGCAGCATTCCCTTGTTCTGTTCATACAACTGCCTCTTGATCCATGTACAAGTTCTGAATGACCATAGTGAAGTGTTCCAAAATTCCCATTCCTCTCAAGGTATTCTACATTTCATTATGATCCATACAGTTGAATGTCTTTGCATAGTTAATGAAACACAAGTAAGCATATTTCTTGAATTCTCTGCTTTGAACCAAGATCCATGTGACACCAGTAATGATATCCCTTGTCCCACATCCTCTTCTGAATCCGGCCTGCACCTGTCAATGCATTGTTGTAACCATTGTTGGATAATGTTAAATAAAATTTTACTTGTGTGCTACATTAATGATGTCATTCTATCATTTGAATATTCTGTTGGGTCACCTTTCTTTGGGATGAACACAAATATGGATTCTTCCAATCAGTTGGTCAAGCAGCTGGCTTCCAAATTACCTGGCCTAGATGAGTGAGTGTTTATAATGCTCCTTCAGCTTTCTGAAATATGTCAATATATAATTCCATCAATTCCTAAAGCCTTGCTTCTGGCTAATGCACTCAATGCAGTTTGAACTTCTTCCTTCAACACCGTTGGGTTTTGCTCAAATGCTCCGTTCTGAAATGGTGTACTGTCAACTAGTTCTTTCTGGTACAGTGACTCTGTGTAGTCTTTCCATCTGCTCTCTCGAAGTTTCCTGCATCATTCTATATTTTGTCCCCAAAATCTTATGTTTCCTTTTGTCATACAGTAGTAGCTTATTTGTTGCTGAGATGCAGGAAGCTATGCCCGCAGGAAGCTATGCCTCTGATATTTCAAATGCCAGCAGGGTCACCTAACATGAACAGGTTTCAGTGGAGCTTCCAAACTAAGAACAGACAAGAGAGAAGGACTTGACTCCCCACTTTGGAGGAAGAGGCCGCTGAAAACCTTATGTGTAGCTTCCATAAAGATGACAGATGTGGAAACCCTACAGAGAAGCTCTACTCTATCCTACAGGGTCCTTAGGAGTTGGAATAAGCTTGAGAGCCATGGGGATTTTGTGGTTTAAAGGAGATGTTCAGATGCCCTCAGCAGAAGCCTGGACTCACCCCAGTGCTTGAGGTACCAGCACCAGAAATAATGTATCAGTCTGTCAGTTGTGGTGATAACTGATGTGCTTATCTTACCCACCATCCACAGGGGTCCTGTGAGTAGGCAGACAGAGTTTTAAGACATCCCACAGTAAAGCCACATAGGGCAGCAGCCCAAACCTGCAGTCCAGCAGGGCCTTAAAAAGTTTCCAGAATAAGCAATTTGATGACTGATAAGGTTGGAATAAGAAGTAAGTGTCCTTGTTATTCAGAGACCTAGAAGGTTGAATTTTTAAAAGCCCTTAAGAAACAATCAAGGAATCTCTGGTTGGTTCAAAGAGTTAACAGGCTTGGAAACCAAGAGATTGGAGGTTCAAGCCCACTCAGAGCCCCTCATTATAAAGGCCTGAAACCGCTTCTGAAATATCAGAGACCAAAATTCTCATGCAGCACAGTTCTACTCTTACACATATGGGGTTTTCATGAATCAACGTGGACACTAAGAGAAACTATCTTGGCTTTCTTTTTTGCTTATTTTAATAGAGTTATATAGACCTATATCAATAAACCCAAAGTCTCACCAGAAACCAGTCTAGCCTGGCTCACAGTGAGCTGAGTGGACAGTGTAAGCTGCCCCTTTGGGTTTCCATGACTGTAAATCTTTAGCAGCCTCCTCTTTCTCCCTGTGGCCAACCGATGGGTTCAACCTGCTGACTCTGCGGTTAGCAGCCCAAAGCAGCACTCACTACATCGTCAAGGTCAGGAACGTCTAATTCATAAACTAATGCTAT
Organism: Echinops telfairi; assembly: GCF_000313985.2. Classification (NCBI taxonomy): domain Eukaryota; kingdom Metazoa; phylum Chordata; class Mammalia; order Afrosoricida; family Tenrecidae; genus Echinops; species Echinops telfairi. Next base: position 28,535,122 of record NW_022106189.1, read on the forward strand.
CGGTGGCTTCTTGGCTTTGGACTAGACGCCATGCCACCAGAGGCACGGGGGTGGGGGGTGGGGGTGGGAGTGGGGGTGTCACTGCAGTCTACTTCTGAAGATCTGGCCACTGGACGTCCCAGGAACAGACTTTCACTCTGACCCACGTGCCATCACCATAGGTCGGAATCAGCTTGACATCAACTGGCTTGGTTTAAGAGGCAAAAGAAGGCAGCACCCCTGTTGGCACCATGGAATAGGCATTGAACTTCTAAGCCACAAGGCTGGTGGTTCAAACCTACCAGCTGCTCCCCCTGAGAAAGATAAGTATGCCCACTTCCATCAAAATGGAAAGTTCCAGAAAAGCCGAGGTCGGGTTGCTATGAGTCAGAATGGACTACATGGCAGAGGGTTTGGGATTTGGGGTTGGTCTGCTTTGCAGATGTGAAGATTTAGACCTAGAAGGAGGAGCTGACCCAGGAAGGTTCAAGGCAAGGTGGACAACCACAAGATCCAAAGCCACCAGGCAGTGTTTGGGACTCTGGTCCCATCTTCCCTAAACTGCCTTCCTCCACTCTCTGAGAGTGGGCTTCGCAGAAATGTGGCTGAGAGAGGAAGGAAGGGAGAGAAACCAGAGTGCAGGAGCCTGGGAACCCAGGTGCTTTCCTCTGTGGGAGCAAGAGACCCAAACCTCCTACGAGGAAATGATCTACAAGGATGTTGGAGTCTCTTTATTCTTTCCATCTGCTTTAAAATTTCCATTGTATATATAATTTTTTTAAATTTCAAAAGCACATTGTGGGTTCAGGTAGCAAAATTTGCATAAATATACAAGTTCATGAATGTAGAATACATATCCAAGTTTCAATTCTAAAGCCAAGGGATGAACTTGATTGAACTCCTGGGGCATATATCCATCCAGACATTTGCACATACATTGTATCTGCACATACATTTATTTTCTTTGATCCTATGATAAGATCACTCTCCTCTTTCTATGAAATAGCTTATCTTACCTGTTTGTGTTTGTTTTATGCATTTAACCATCTGTATCTCCACATTTGTATGACCCCTTGAGTCTTTGAAATGTGTAAGGTTTGAGAACCTCCTTACCACCCTTATCACCCCAAATACTCCTTTACAACCACCTTCTGATGCCAGAAAAGCCATTAGCACTACAACACATGCATGCGGATGAATGGATTAATGTGCAGATGCTCGTAGGGAAGGCAATGCAGGAAGCTCTTATCAGTCATTGAAATCTAAGCTTGCGCAAGAGGACAGGTTGCTATCTAGCAGTCAGGAGGGTTCTGGCAGAAGGGAGACAGGATTGAGGGGTGTGGTGCGGCACTTACATCTCTTTGTAGAGGCTGAAGAGGAGCACTGGTCTCAGAAACCCAATAGAACGGAGAAGAGCGCGGGAAGGAAGGCCTGCACTGCTGAACGTCCCCCTTTGAAGAGTGTGCTCCTAGTATGATAGTCAGCAGTGCTGTCACATCGCTGTTCTCCTCCTCCCACCATCAGGAGCGGGTCAGTGAAAGCGAGGGACGCCTTCCAGAAGATGACTAGTGCGCATGGCTGTAACAACAGGCTCAGAGACACCAATGAGTGTGAAAATTAGGCAGAGACACTGATGATCATGAAGATGAGACAGGGCCAAATAATCTTTTGTTCTGTTGCACAAAGGGTCGCCGTGGCATGACAGCAACTAACAACATCTTTTATTCAGGGTCCTTGAGTGGTACAAGAGATCAATTGCTCAGTGACTATATTAGGAAGGGTTCTGTAGAGAAACAAAACCAGGACACTTATGATTATATATATATATATGGATAGGTTTATACGGCAAGAAGGAATATAGCAACTAATGTACTGGAAGGCATTCAACTCGCTCAGGTGGTCATCCAAGGTCAAGGAACCAGACAGAGGAGTCTTCCCTCAGGCAAGACAGGCAGAGTCTGCCTGCAGGCAGCAGACAGCAGGGTGGCAACTGCATGACAACCTCAAGCAACAGTCAGTAGCTTGGGAGCTTAGCTACGCAGGTCCCGATGGGATCCTTGAACTCAAGTGATGCATGGTGACAGGATCCAGCAGATTCTGACTTTATAGTTGGCACAATAAACCTGGCTATCACAGTGACTAATCTGAAGTTTGGTGAATCAGATCTACCTACACAGAAGACGGCTGGTGGGTCAGGGCAATCTGCTTTTGAAAGGTTAAAAATTTAAAAGCCTCATTGCTAGAGAGTTGATTCTGACCCATAGGGACCCTGTAGGACAGAGAGGAACTGCCCCCCATGGGTTTCTGAGGCTGTATATGGGAGTAGAAAGCCCCATCTTTCTCCCGTGGAGCAGCTGGTGGATTCAAACTGCTGACTTTGCAGTTAGCAGTCCAAAGCACAGCCACAGCGCTATCAGGGCTCCATTTGAAAGCTAAAAACAAAACATTAAAAAAACCCACCTCTCCGCCATTGCATTGATGTAGACTCATAGCTTAGAGTAGCCCTAGTGGAGCGAGTGGATCTGCCCTTGTTTCTGAGACTGTTTTACAGGAGCATAAAGTTCCGTCTTTCTCCTTTGGGACCTGATGGTGGCTTCTAACTTCCAACCTTACAGATCTGAGCCCAAGGCACAGTCACCACACCTTGACAACCCTCAGAAGATTAGTTCGATTCTGTCTCAGAGTCAGAATCTGCTCCACAGTAACTGGATTGGTTTTTCTTTCTCTTTCATTCCCTCATCATTCATTCATCCCTTTGACCAGCATTTGTGGGAAGACTGCTAAGTCCCAGGCCCCCCTGTATGCTGCCTGTGTGGCCATGAGCATGACACGCCCCTGGTCCCCCTGAAGATGACACACCAGTGGTTGAGTCAGACTTTTAGCACCAAAACCAAACTCACTACTATTGAGTCAGTGTTGCTTCATGACAACCCTCTTTCCCCAAACACTAAACTCACTGCCATGGAGTCAATGACTCCTAGTGACTCACCGTGGGTTTCTGAGACTGCAACGGGGAGTAGAAAGCCTAGGGTTTCTCCGGAGAAGCTGCTGGTGGTTTCAAACTGCCAACCATGCAGACCGCAGCCCAACACCAACACCGTGTAACCACTCCACACCCTCTGGGAATAGAAAGCCCTGACTAGTGGTTTTGAACTGCTAATCACATAGCAGTCCAGTGCATAACCAATAGGCCACTGGGGCTTGTCAGGGGGTTAGCACCTAGACACCCAAATAATCACATAATTAAGACTTATCAGTGCTCAGGGTGAAGGAAGAGTTAGCAGAGCGTTCAATGGGAGCAGCAGGGAAAGGCCTAAGTTAGGTAATAGGTTGAGGTGACACACTGGTAGACATGGCTCAAGGGAGAGCCCTTTCCAGGGGGTGCAGCGTAGGACAGGAAAGACCCTGTTAGATGCTCTAAAAATCCATGATGTGACTACAGCCGGGCTAGCAGTTTGGTGGGTAGGCCCTCTGTGATCTCTGTTTGGGATTGTAGACATTTTGAGAATGTTCTCCAGAAGAGAGACAGCTCCACATTGGTTTTTTTATATATATAAATATTTTTGATTGTTCTAGATGTTTTGTAGAGACTATTTACCCAATATATCGTATTAAACAGTTTTTCTTCACAACCATTCTATCAGTGAGCTAAGAAAAGAAATAACCATAAAAAACAAAATACTAGAAACCAGATTATGAGTATTGCTCACCTGAGCATATACTCCATAGTCTACATACTTCATATTGTTATTGTTGGTAGATACAGTTGTTAGTTTCATCTGATCATGACCCTCATACGGAATAAGGAGGCACTGTCTATTCCTGTACCTTTGAGCTCAGTGCCAGTCCCCTTATTGAGGGTCCTCTTGTTTTGATAACCCTCTACCACACATGATGTTATTTTCTAGAGACTGTCCTGTCCTGATAGGGAGTGCTGGTGGCATGGTGGTTGCATGTTGGGCTGCTAGCCCTGAGATCAGCAGTTTGAAGCCTGGACTAGATCATGAGCTGCTCTGCAAAAGTAATTTGGGATTTTCTACTCCCCTGAGGAATGGCCGGTCTCTGAAACTCACAGGGGCAGCTCTACCCCATCCGATGGGGTCACTATGAGTTGGAATAGACTCAGTGGCAGCGAGTTTGGTTTCTGGTTTTGTTGTCTCTTGATAACATGACCAAAGGATGTGAGATTAAGTTTCTCTATTCTCTCTTCTAAGGAAAAAGCTCTCCTGCTTCAAAGACTGATTCCTTTGTTCCAGGCACGCCACAGTTCTCTCAACCAGCGTCGCGAACAGCATAATTCAAATACACCAGTTATTCTGCAGCCTTCCTTCGGCACTGTCTTTTGCCACATGCATAAGTGGGATTAAAGACACCATGGTGTGGGTCAAGAACGCCTCAGTCTTCAATATTCTGCATCTTTAGCAGCAGATGTTCCAAATGCAATACATGGTTTGAATTCGTTTTTTTTAATGGTTTGAAGTCTTGACTGATACTTTCATGAGCATTGATTGTGGATCCAAGCAAAATGAAACCCTTGACATCTTCCATCTGTTCTGTTTGGTACGATGCAGTCCATTGGTCCAGTTGTGAGGGTTGTGTGTTCTTTACATTGAGTGGTTATCCATGCTGAAAGCCACAGTCTTTGATATTCATCAGTCGGTCTTTCAAGTCCTGGATTTCAGCAAGCAAGGTTCTTCCATATCCGCAGATAATTAATAAATCTTCCTACAAACTTAATGCCATCTTTTTCGTCATATAGTCCAGCTTTTCAGATTATTTGATCAGCATACCGATTGAATAAATATGGTGAAAATACAACCTTGACACCCTTTTCTTGATTATAAACCACTCAACACCCCCTGGTTATTTTTGAATCGCTGCCTCTTGGTCCACGTACAGGTTCTATATGAGCACAATGAAGTGCTTCAGGTGTTCCATTCCTATCAGTGTTGTGCATAGAATGTTACGATCTTGTTGAATATCCGCGCATAGTCAATGAAACACAAAAATCTTTCTAGCATTTTCTGCTTTCAGCCAAGATTCATCTGGCATCAGCCATTATATTCTCTATTCTACATCCTCTTCTGAATCAGACTTGAATTTCTGACACCTCCTTGTTGAGTTTGAATTTGCCTTGAATTTCTGTCACTTGTTGCAACCCTTTTTGAATCATCATCAGCAAAATCTTACTTGCATGTGATTGATGTCATTCTACAATTTCCACATTCTGTTTGGTCACCTTTCTTTTGGAATGGACACAAGTGACAGATCTCTTCCCATCTCTTGACCAGGTAACTCTTCCAAAATTTTGGTATAGACATGCGAGTTTTCGTTACTTCATCAGCTTTTCATCATTTGGCCTTCCATCAATTCCTGGAGCATTGTTTTTGGCTAATGCATTCAGTGCATTGGTTTTCTTTCAGTATCATTGGTTATTATCATAAGCTACCCATTGAAATGGTTGAATGACAAACAGTTCTATTTGGTACAGTGACCGTGCAATCTTTCAACCTTCTTTTGGTGCTTCCTGCATTGTTCAATATCTTGTCCATAGAATCTTTGAACTTTTAAACTCAAGGCTTATTGTTTTATTCTCTTCATCTTTCAGCCAGAGCTTTGGTGTGTATGTTCTTTCTTATGGGGTTTCTACCGCCAGTTCTTTGTACAGCTCAGTACAACACTTCACTTCGTCTTCTTGTCCTACACTTGGGGATTTTCATTTCAACTTCCTCGCTTCAGCGTATCTCCCACTTATTTTACTACTCTACATTCAGGGGCAGGCTTCAGAGTGTCTTGTCCAGTCTTTTATTTCCTTTCTGTCTTTTTACTGACTCTTTGTCTTCTTCATATGTGATGTTCTTAATGTCGTCCCATGGCTAGTTAGGTCTTTTAACGATAGCGTTCAATGTGTCAGATTTGTTCTTGAGATGTTCTTATATTTCAGGTGAGATAAGAAACTCAAGGTTTTACATTGACTCTCCTGAACTTGTTTTAATTTTCTTCAGCTTCAACCTGAGCTTCCATATGGGCAATTGATTGGCTGTTTTACAGGCAGTCTCTGGCATTGATTAGACTCATCAAATTGAGCTTCTCCATAGTCTCTTTCCATAGACAGAGTTAATATGAATGCTTTCTTTTCCATTTGACAAAGTCCATGTGTATAGGTACTATCAGGTTGTTGAAAATGGCACTTGCAATTAAGAAGTTGTTGGTCTTGCAAAACCTTATTGTGAGATATTCAGCTTCATTTCTATCACAAAGGCCTTATTTTCCAGTCTTTCCATGACTATTGTTTCCTCTTTATTTCCAACTTTCATATTCCAATCACCAATAAGTACCAGTGCATCTTGGTTGTATACTTGATCAGTTTCAGGTGAAGAAGTTAATTGAAGTCTTCAATTTCTTGATCAAAGCTTTAGTGGCTTGTGTGGAAATTGAAGAATAGCTGTACTAAATGATCTTCCTTGTAGTTGCATAAATATATTTCTATCACCATCAACTTTGTGCCTCAAGATAGATCTTAAAATGATCCTTTTGACGATGACTTCAACATCATTACTCTTGAATTTGTCATTCCCTGCATAGTAAGACAATGCCCGTAGATTTCAGCTCACTAATGCCTAGGGTATCAGGAGCCCTAGTGGCACAGTGGTTATAAATTGGACTGTGATCCACAAGGTCAGCAGTTCAAAACCACCAGGCACTCCTTGGAATCCTTAGGAGAAAGGCAGGCCTTTCTACTCCAGGAAAGGGTGACAGTCTGGGAAATCCATAAGGGCAATTCCACCCTCTTCTGTAGGGTCGCTATGAGTTAGCATTGACTCTGTCCTATAGGGACTGAGTTAATGCCTAGGATATTGATTTTTATGCGTACTATTTCATTGATTTTCAATCTTCCTAGATTCATATTCGTATATTCTACATTCTGATTATAAATGGATGTTTCCAGCACTTACTTCTCATTTTGCATCAAGCTCGATCATCAAATGAAGGTGCAGAGGCTTTACTCCATCCATGTCATTAAGATCAATTTTATTTTTATGAGGCAGATCTCTCTCAGGCATATTTTTAGGGTCCCATCTTCTGGCACTATATGTGACAATATTATGCTTCCATTCCTAAGGTTTCCAGTGGTTATTCTTTCAGAAGTAGACAGTCTATTTCTTCTTCCTAGTCTATGCTTAGTTTGGAAGCTACGCTCAAAGCTGTTCACCATGGGTAGCCTGTTGGTATTTAAAATATTGGTGGAAGATCTTCCCACATCGCAGCAAATGCAAGCCATCACAGTGCGACACACTGATAGGCTAGTGGATGATATACTTCATAGTAGCTTTTTACTCCATTGTAGCTTTCAGAAGTTCTGAAGAGGAAGGCCAAAGCTGGGCTTCTGCCTAAATCATCACTTGTATGTTTTGAAAGCATTTATGACTGGCCATAAATTTCATTATGAAATTTGTAGAGATGTTTCTTCTTCTATTTTATGCCCATTTTCTCCTTACAGCAACTTACAGAAAATGTGGTTGAGAGCTCCCAGTTGACAAGCTAAAAGGTGCCCTCACCAAGAAATAGTCATTGTCACTGAACTCTGTCCTGTGGCTGATTCTGTCTGAGGTGGTGCTTCAGGTTAGGCATTAGGCTGCTAAACTAAAGGTCAGTGGTTCAAAACCCTCCAGCCTCTCCACAGGAAAGAGATGAGGCTGTCTGCTCCAATAGAGACAGTAATTGTATTTGGTAATTGCCTAGGGGCATGACAAGGGAGTGTTGGGGTGTGAGGAGCTAACAACAATGAGCACAAGAAGAAGATGTTCTGAAATTGATTATGATGATTACAGAAATCTTAATCTGATTGCATGATTAAACTGTATGGTACATGAACTATATGCCAATAAAACTATTTTTTAAAGTGCACCCTGCAAATCCTGCACAGTCTTTTGTACACATTCACAATGTACTTGCTTGCCTTCCACCTTCTAGATCATTTACATTGAAACACATCACTGCACCATTGTAAACAATGTACTTACCCTAACTTCACTTTCAGTTATATGTAAAGAAATATCTTAATGAATTGAGGTGTTAAAAAAGTAAACAAAGCAGTCTCAGAAATCCCACGTGGAGTCAACACCAGTGGCTTTGCTTTGGTTTGAGGTGCTGCCCCTAAAGGGCTTGTTGACCGCCAGTCTTCATCCCCACCACCTAAAGTGACTTAAATCTGAACGCACGTACTTGGACTGCAGTTGAACGATGGAGCCCTTTCAGACAGCCTTCCTTCCTGGTCAGAGAAACTACCAACAAAAAGTCTCAGAAGAAATGCAGCTAGGAAGTGTCTTAAAACTGAAGGTGTTGAGACTTCAGCTCCCTTAGGTTGGACATTTCCTCAGGAAAGACCCTGAGCCAAGGGACATGGCGCTGGGCAAGCCATGGGCCAGTGAAAATGAGGCACGTTCCTCCCGGCAACAGGCCACAACCTCTGAAGGAAGTGACTGGGGCACAGACATGGTGCCAGAGCAGGCAACATTTCACTCTCTTGTAAATAAGGTGGCTATGCGTTGGAGCCAAGCGGATGGCAATTACCAGCAACAATTTCAGTCTGCGAGGAGAATTTCCCAGATGTCTGGAAAACCTTATCGGGGTCGGGACCAAATAAACAAACAAAACCCACTTTCATCAGCTGCTTCTGTCTGCTGTTGCCCAATTGCTTCCTGACAGCTGATGTCTCCAAAGGGGATCTCTGCGTGTGGGTGACCCTCACTGACAGCCTCACGATGGGGCTTCTGTGATCCCAGCCTTACAACTTCCTTGCCCTCCAAGGAACATCTGGCCCGCACTTTGCATAAGCTCAGGCAGACCTAATCAATGGGCCGATCCAGCATTGCCCAGCTCCCTGTCTAGGCTTTCTCAGGATCTGGTTGCGAAGAAACATTTAGGTTCGAGACACATGAGGGGATGCTGCAGCATCTTTATTAGATTGCAAGGCTGATATGACTTCAAAGGCTTGCCATATTTTGAATTGTATAACAAATAGGAAAATGTGCATTTCAAAAGGTGAATTAAAAAGCATCAGAAGAATTTTTTTAAAGAATGTTTAAAGAAATGGTTTGTGTATGCGCGCGCGCGCGCGTGTGTGTGTCTTTTCAAAGATCTATCTGCATTCCTTGCCCATGAGGATCACCCCATCAGCAGGCCAGCTGATTTGTAGATAAACATCCCAAGCTGACCATGATCATCTCTTCGTCATATCTGTAAGGATGTTTACCCTTCTTGTGTAAACTGTAACTGATGGACAACATATGAAGCACATTTCTTTTTCAGCCATTGACTTTGATAAATAATGCTTCTGCTGCTCCTCGCGTAACGACTACCTTACTCTCTGATGTCCCACAATCATGACATTAGTACATATCCTACGATGAGACCATTGGTGCATCAGCAATACACAGCTGGCTGTAACAGACGCTGAGGTGTCAGGTGAACGTCAAGCTGCCCGCTGATGGTCCAAGGCATGCACCATCTAGGCTGCGCCATGATGCTCAGGGCTCTGGCCGGTTTGTTCGGATGAAACGTGGCAGTTAGGTTGTGATGTAATTTGGCAGTTGTGTCATGGTGTTTTTCCTCTTAGATTTGGTGATCTGATGTAGTCAGCCTTCATTTTTCACCTGACGTAGGTTTTCACCTTGTCTTTGGAAAGTAACCACGTTGATAATTGAGGAGTGGGTATAGAATAATTGAAAGTTAAAAAAAAGAAAGAAAGTTCAATATCTAATCACTAAAGATGACTGAGAGGCCACAGATGAACAGAAACAAAAATTAAGTCTTCCTCCCTTATGCACTGCACTATCTGCAAAACAAGCACATTTTTCTATTATAACAAAACTGCAATTTTCATGATCTTCTTTTGAAAAATTTTTATTTAAAAGAAAAAGCTTTTCACTGCAGTCTAGACAGGTGCATGTGCACAGGTACAGATAAGAGATGGAAGCTCACTACACATGGAGTTCAGCTACAGGAAGGGAATAGTGATACCAGAATTGTCGGGGGAATGTGGGGAGAGTAGGGGAGCAAGGAAGAACTGATCATGAAGATCAACACATCACCACCACCACCACCACCCAGCCCCCAACTCCACCCCCCTTGCAGGGGGGGTGAACCACAGAAACCATGGGAGAAGGGAGACAGCAGTCGGTATAAGATAGGAAAATAACACTAATTTATAATGATTCAAGGGGCCATGAGGGTGGCGGGGTGAGGGAGGGAGGAAAAAAAGAGGAGCTGATACCAAGGGCTCACTAGAAAGTCAATGTCTAGAAATGAATGATGGCAACGTATGTACAAAAGTGCTTGATACAATTGATTTATGGATTGTTATAAGAGCTGTAAGAGCCCTCAATAAAGTGACCTTTCAATAAAATTAAAAAAAAAAAGAAAATGCTTCTCATAAATTGAAATTTCAAGAACAGTTTAAAAACAAAAGGAACATCTAAAAACGTGACTAAAGCTGTTATTGGTATGGGTCTGTTTAGTTTCAATCTCTCTCCTCTTTTTCTAATGCACTCATTCTATAATTTTTATAGTCACTTCTTTTAACATCCTATTGTTTTTTACTTAAATACTTTTCCACAATTTAAAAATTGTCTTTTAAAATGTCCTTGGAATGACTTCATACTATTTCATTAAGTGAATCAACGTGAAACTATTTAACCACTAACCTGATGCTGAACGAACATTGAAGTACTCCTCAGTTTGCAGAAGCAGCCCTGGTGGCCCAGTAGAGTTGGGCGATGAACCAATAAGTCAGTGGTTCAAATCCACTAGCTGCTTTGCAGAAGAAAAATGTGGTTTGACTCCCATGCCCCCATGGAAACCCAAAGGGGCAATTCTATCCTGTCCTGTAGGGTCGCTCTGGAATTGACTTGATGGTCGTGAGTTTGAGATTGACCTTTGCATATTTATAAATATAATGAACATATTTCTGTGGAAATTATGTGAAACATGTATTATTTCTCCAGAGAGGATTGACATAAACAGAATTACTATGATGAAAAGAATGAGTCTTAAACTATTAAAGACTCAAATTGCTTTTCAAGAGGATTTTATCAGCATCTCTCAACAACCTTGTTAGAGGGTGACTTTTCCAGGCTTTTCAATAAGCAGAGGATAGTATCATGACAAAATAGTTCTAGTTTTAAAATTTGAAAAGATTCACATTTTAATGACTAGCTGTGATAATTACTTGTTGAGCTTCTCTTTGCATTCGCCTCTTCACCCTTATCTTTAACTATGAATTATCTGCACTTTCCCTTTGCCCATTCAGGTACGGATGTGATCATTTTCGAAACCGACTTCCCCCCAAAAGTTCTTTGTGTCCCTGGGTTGTGCAAATGTGTAACATACTCGGCTGCTAACTGAAGGGGTTGCAGGGTGGCGTTTACTCAGAGGGGCCTCAGAAGAAAGGCCTGGTGATCTACTTTCAAAACCACTGCCCTTGGAAACGTCCTCTGGATCAAGTTGTTCTCTGACCCACATAGGGTTTCCATGAGTTGGAATCTAGTCGATAAGAATTGTTCCCAGTTGTTTAGATACTGAAATATCAATTCTTTGTCTACTACAGAAATTGAACATTTTTTTTCCAGTTTCATTTTGGCTCTTATTTTTAACAAGTTTTATTTTTTAGAATAATTTGAGATTTGGGGAAAATGTCAGAGATTTTAATACTCCCATATGTGTCTCATCCAGTGTCTCTTATTATTGATATCTTGACTACATTAGCATGAAGTATTTATTTATGAGTGAATGAATATTAATATGTTATTATTAAGGGAAGTGCATACTTTATTCAGAGTTTTGAAGTGTTCCCCTATCGTCCTTTCTCCCTTTCAGAATCCCATCCAGAAGACAGCAGTGCACTTAGCCAGCAGGTCCCCTTAGGCCCCTCTCGGCTCTGACAATTTCTTGGAGCTTACTTGATTTTTTAGGACCTTGAGAGTTTTTGAGGTGTTTGCTCAAGGATTTTGTAAAGTCACTCAACTGGAATTCATGTTTTTCTCGTGACTGGACTGGAGTGATAATTTTGAGGAAGGAAGAACACAGAGGGGAGGTGCCATTTTCACCACATCCTGTCAATGGTCCATATCAGCATGTTTCATCTTCACTGTTGATGTTCACCTTGATCACATGGGTGGGGTAGCTTCATCAGATTGCCCCACTGCAAGGGTACTACACTGCCTTCTCACAGCCCGAGCCCCACCTCCCTTTCGGTGCTATCTGGATGGAAGCCGCCATGAACAGCCCATACCTGAGAAGGATTATGTGCTGCCCCCATAAGCATGGAATAACTACATATAATGTGGAAGTCTTCTCTGTGGGAAATAACTATTTCATTTATTTTTTTGTACAGTTATTTTTGTATGTCATTATAGACCTTTGGATATATATGTATGTACACACACACACATATACATACACACATACATTCATATGAGGGGGCACCCCAAAAACCCTGAAATAGTTTTTCAAAGCTTTGTATTTGAACTTTTTTTTTTTTTTAACAAAACAACCTATCACCTTCAATACATTTGCCAAATCTGTGATTCCATTCTTGGAAATATTTTTCAAATTCATCTGTTTTGATGGCTGACAGCACCTCCCTGTTTGTTTTTTTTACTTCACCTCTTCTAAGTTGTCAAATAACTGCTCTTTCATGTCCCTCTTCATTTGTGGAAACAAAAAGAAGTTGCACAGAGTGAGATCAGGTGAGTAAGGCTGGTTTTTTGCCAAAAACTAGCACATTAAGATGGCTGTGTGAGCAGGTGCATTGTTGTGGTGTCAAAACTAGTCCTTCCTCTAGCACACATCAGGCCTTTTATGTAGCACCCTGTTACGCAATCTTTTCAGAACCTCTAAATAGAAAGCTTGGTTAACAGTTTGACCTGGTGGAACAAACTCCAAATGCACTACAAGTTGACACATTTTTGTCCGTTTGAGAAGTTGATGGACGTCAAGAATGAGGTTTGTCATCAATAGACATGTCACCTTTTTTGAAACGAGAAAACCACTTGTACCCTTGAGCTTTTCCCATAGTGCTGTGCTAGTAAGCAGTGTTCAACATCACAACAGTTTCTGTGGCATCTTTTCCAATCAGGAAACTAATTTCACAGCAAGTCACACACTTTTCAATTGGTCATCACAAAAAATGAGGTTCAAGAGAAACTGTTTTAATGAAAAAAATCCACTGTGACCAAAATGAACCTTCCCAGGTGACACCACTGGGTGCACTAACTCAGAGCTCAGAGAGACTTGCTCAACGCTTACCTAGTGGGGAAAATGCATGCTATAAGAGCTCTGCTCCACCCAGCGCAATTCCACTTTTGGGGGATGGGGAGGTTTCAGTCCGGATAGACTAAAGAAACAAATCTATAAAAACTCATATGTGTATAAGAGAGAGTTTTATATAAAGGGTAATTGTACATTACGAAAGCATCCCATTTGTAAGGTAGAATTGAGGTATGGATAAAAGCCCACAACACAGGGAATCCAGGATAGATAAATCACCCAGGGCCAACAATGAGAATAGAGATTCCAGGAGGATAAGGGGGAAGTGGGGGGAGAAAAGGGGAATTGATCACAAGAATCAACATATAACCCCCTCCCAGGGAAACTAACAACAGAAAAATGGGTGAAGGGGGACAGAGGATGATGTAAGATATGAAAATCATAATCTATAACATTTCAAGGGTTCATGAGGGAGAGCAGGCAGGGAAGGGAGGGGCAAAGTGAGGAGCTGATAGCAAGGGCTCAAGTAGAAAGAAAATGCTTTGATAATGATGATGGCACATTTGTACAAATATGCTTGACACAATGGATGATTGCATGGATGGTGATAAGAGATTTAAGAGCCCCCAATAAAAGTATTTAATTAAAAAGAAGAAGAAGAAAGCATCCCAAACCAGTGCAGTCCAAGCCCATAAGTCTGATATTAGCCCATCTGTCTAATACCAATCTATAAAGTCCTCTTCAGACTCATGAAACACATGCAATGACACTGAATGAAGGATGATCACAGGCCAGTGGCTTAAAAATCTTTGGATCCAGTGGTACTGTAAGCAACTCAGCGCTGGCAGGGCTCTCCGCGTGACTTCTCCAGTTCCCAGGGCTGCATCAGGGTAGGTCTACGTGGTTTCTCCTCAGGGATATTTCCAAGGAAATGAGCAGAGAGAAAGTGTCTCCCTCCCATCTCCAAGGAGGGAAATCAACTGTTCCCAGAATCCTCAGGAGAAGGCCATGCCCACACAGAGGTCTCCTTGGCTATCTCCGGATTGACAGTCCACTCCACCCCTACACTCTGAATCCTCAATTGACACCAGATTAGGTAACTGCCACAGGGGGATACCTATAATATATATAAATACATATAAAATCAAATCAAACTCACTGCCATCGATCGGTTCTGACTCGTAGTGACTCCATCGGACAGGGTGGAAAGTCAAATATTTCTCCTGTGAAGCAGCTGGTGGGTTTCAATTGCTGTGGTTACCAGTCCAATTGATGACTTCTATGCCAGCAGGCAGCTCAAATATATAGTAATGTGTGTGTGTATTAACCCAATAATTGCTTTAATAATTTATTGCTTTGATGTTCCCAGCTTTGCTCCTGAACTTCTTTCATTTGGTTTTTGTGTCCTTTTGACATATCTGCATCCCTCTGGGTTTTCTTGCTTTGTAACCTTGCTGGTCTGTTGTTAGGTGCCACCGAGTCAGTGTAGACACATAGTGACCCCACAAACAGTAGACTAAACCCCTGCGCAGTTCTATATCCAGCTCACACTTGTACCTTGTGCACGATTCTATGCTTTAGCACGTTGCTTCAGCAACTGTGTCAATTACAGAAACCATACCAAGGCATTTATGGAGTGTGTGTGTGCTTAAAATTGCCTACCAATTGATGTGGATAATATAATAACCAAGCCATATCATAAGAAACCTTGTGCCACTAACACATTCATTTTATTTGATGGAGATGGCTTTTCTTGGCATCAGACAGACCTGGGTTTGAAAATGGTTGTGGGAGATTATTACAGAAGGTCATATTATTATGACCTTCAATAAGTCATGGTCCTTAATGTCTATACCTGATGAAGGTCCCCTGGCACGCACTGATGCTACTGTCAATCATGTGATCTCTTCGGTCAGTGGATTGAAGCTGGCTTGACGAAAATGCTTGATAAGCACTTGCTTATTGAAGCTCATTCTCTTATAATGCAGTAAACTGTATGTAAGAAACTAGAGATTTCATGATCAAAATAAATACGAAGGCCAACCAACCCACAACCTAATAACCCTAGCTGTCCAGTATGATGTTGAACCATAGACTCATAGGAGACATCTGAGAACTGCACACACATGAGTAACCCAGGAGAGACTATCAGAAGAACCACTCAGCTAAGCCCAGTCCCAAATCGAGAACCCAAAGAAAATATATATTGTTTAAAATAATTCAATTGCTTTGGGGTGGTATGTCAGATTGAAACACAGAAAAGAAGCAGAAGTGAGTATCAGAGTGGGGTTCATCGTCACATGGATCAAGAGCACTAGTTTGCATGACCTGGGCCCGTTGTTTTATTTTTCTGGTCTTCAGTTGTCCTATCTACTGAATGAGAATGATAGTACTTATTCCTGTCCATCCTACTGAGTTTTAAACCATAGGAAATTATCTTACCGAGTGTCCCAAAGGTTGGTACCAACTACAGTGTCTTGCCCTACTAGCAAGAATATCCTTGATGTCACTGTGTTCTAGAAAAGAAGGGTCATATCTGGCTCACTGTTCCTTGAAAGGCTAATTTAACAAAGTATCCGGAGGAATATCAGCATTTCAGAAAAATCCCTGAGAACCCTGGTTTTTGCTACATCCCGTCTATCTACATCTGATATCGACCTCTGTTCTGTCTTTTAGTCTCCAGTCACTGTACATATGCAATGGATGATTGACACTGAAAGGGATGCTGGGGAGCAGGAGGGGCCAAAGATTGTTTTGAGAGCTCTGTTGCTCCGGCCCAACAAGACCTGTCGTGGGAGGGGGAGAGGCAATGTAAAACTGACTCAAATTTTGCAGGAGAAAAACACTTCCTGGCACACAATCTAACACATTCTGTTGGTACACACTTGGTTATTGGTCCAATTTGGTTCACTTCTCCAATTTTGCCTTGTCCTATTTATTATCCCGACGATTATCATGAATACCAATATGGTGAGAAAGCTGAGCAGAAATGAGGAATTGCCTTGAGTTATCGTTCTCAGAACATAACAAGACACCACTCCAAGGGGAAGAGCCTATATAATTGTCCTATTGACAGTGTTTTGAGAGATGTGACACTGAAGAATAAACAAATCTAAAAATTATTAGGCATGATTGCCTGCCGATTAGATGCTAATTCGTTCTAAATGGTGTGATCAGCTCCAGTGGAAGTTTGCAGATGCACATGCCACTGCCCGCGCCGTGTGTGAGGTATTGATAGGAGACATTTGGGTCCATGCCCTGTGAGGGAACATGCATGCAGCACCATTTGCAGTGGGGCTGGGGAACCAAGAAGATGCAGCTGACAGTTTGAAAAAGGGAATCAGCCTATGAGGGAGCAATGCGTGCACAGGTTCTAAGGCTGGCGATGCGTGCAGGGGAAACAGGAAGCAGGTTCCGAGTCTCAGCTCATAAAAGTGTGAGCATCCACAGTCCTTTTCTTGTAAAATAAATGAGGTGTCGGGGCTCACATGTTGATATAGTATGAAAAACTCCTCTCATTCTCTAGACCCACACTCCTCTCCAATTCTCCATCCCCATTAACTTGTGACCTTGTTTCTGCCAAAGAAGTCCGTGGAGATGGGAGCGCTCGTGTGTTTCAGGCCCGGTCAGTGAGCCCGGTGAGCTATGGGGGTGCTGCAGGGCGAACTCGGAACACTTCGGAGAACATGGCTCACGTCACCACTAGGCTTTCTTTCGCTTATCTGGTCGACACCAACTTACACGTCATCAAAGACGCCAAGGCCATTTCGGCTTTGCGTTTCCTCCTTTCAGAGCCTCACAGACGAGGTTTAAATCTGAGGCTTGAGGAGTCTGAGGGTCTGTAAGGCTGTGACCCTCACAAAAGCAAAGAAAGGTTTCTTTATTTCTCTATTATTTTGTTGTTTTTATTTATGTACATCTAGATTTTCTTTTTGCTTGTAGAATATAATACTCGCCCCATACTCTATATAGTAGTACAGACAGCCCATGTCATCAAATCGAATTAATAACTACCCCCAAATTCTTCCCCTGAGGATGACGATGGACACATAAAATGTGTCATATCTATCGGATGTACTTTGATGGAAGCAAATGGAATAGAATGCTAATGCACGCTGTCACATGGATGAACTTGGGAAACGTGCTTCGTAAAAGAGCAATCCACAAGAAAACACTTATTTCAGGATTCCGTTGATGTGAAATGTCAGATAAGGCAAATGGATAGAAATAGCAAGTGAGGGAGCCTTTATCTAAGGGAGGGGATGTGTGCAGTTGGGGCTGTGGGGGAGAGGAAATGAGGACTTGCTAATGGATAGGGTTAGATTTGGTTTCCCCTGTGGGTTGTAAAAATTAGATTGTGGTTACAGTAGGATAACCCTGGAATTTACTAACAATCTTTACATTTTATACTTCAAATGGTTTTTGTATGACGAGTGGAATCCATTTAAAAATAGAGGGATCCAACCAAGCAAACACAATACATTCGTGTTCTCGTACTACACTGCATGTAAACAGTGTGCTGTACATTTGAACTGGGTTCTAGTTCCGGGTTCACATCGTCACGGTTGCTAGGTGTCACGGTTAGTTCCAACTCACAGGGACCCCAAGTGCAAATGAACCAAACCCTGCCCGGTCTTGCACCATCTTCACAGTTGCTGTGTTGAGCCCATTGTGGCAGCCACTGTGTCAAGCCATCTAATTGAGAACCTTCCTCCTGTTCATGAACCCTCAACTTTACTAAGTCTGACTCCCTCCTCCAGGGCCTGGCTCTCCGGATAACAACATGTCCATTGTATGTGAGATGAAGTCCCACCATCTTCAGTTGCAAGGAGCTTTCTGGTTGCACCTCTTCCGAGACAGATTTGTTTGTTCTTCTGGCAGTCCATGGTGATTTCCATCATCTTCACCCCCACCCTATAAATGTGCCGATTCATCTGTGATCTTCCTGGTTTATTGTCTACCATTCTCATGCATCTGAGCCAATTGAAAACATCGTGGATGGGTAGATGGCTTGGGTCAGGAAGACCTTAGTCCTCAAAAATGACACCTCTTCCCCTTACTCTAGGCTCCCAGAGCTGGATGGCATCAGAGTCCCAACACCTTGACTGGTTGACTTGGAGCAGATAGCCCTCCATCTGAGCCTCAGTTAACATCTCTATAAAGTGGGAATACTAGTGCCAGGCTCATGGCACTGTCATGAGGATTAAGTGAAGTACCATCTGGAAAATGCTGAGCAGAGTACTTGGTGTCTCTGAGTACTTTTTGGATGTCGCTCCTCCATCCCCCTCTTCATCCACTTCATAACAGGGACCCAAACCTAGTCACGGCGTCTGTTGCTCTCCCCTCCCCCATTCTTGGTCCACTTCACAACAGGGACTCAGGCTTAGTCACCACCGCCACTTGCCAAGAATTGTCACCCAGGCTTCCAGATGACCAGTCCTCTGAGCGGTTGATGACTCTGCTTGACACTGGCCTGTGTGCGACACAATTGCCCAGCCCGGCATGGGACTTGATAGAAAGAAGCTCAGCGCCTCATTTGATGACAGAGTGGATGCTTTGGCACCTTCATTGATTAAATCAGTTATTTGAAAAAATTCAGTATCTTCCTGGAAAGGTGGTGGTAGATGGGTGGAGTGGAGCCAATGTTGAGTCCTAGTGACTCCGAGTGGCTGAGTAGAATTGCCCCAGAGCAGCAGTTCTCAGCCTGTGTGTTGCGACCCCTTTGGGGGTTGAATGACCCTTTCATGGGGGACGCCTGATTCATAACAGTAGCAATGTGACAGTGATGAAGTAGCCACAAAAATCATGTGATGGTTGGGGTCACCATCACATGAGGAACTGTATGAAAGGGTCGCAGCATTAGGAAGGTCGAGAACCACTGCCCCAGAGGGCTTGCTCAGCTACGAACTTGATGGGAGAGTCCTGGTGACAGAGGGAACAGTAACGAGGGTTCAGGATTCAGTTGCTCCCTAAACCCACCTGCTGCCTAATGGAAGAAAGATGTAGTAGTCTGCTTCTGTAAAGATGACAGCTTTGGAAACCCGGTGGGGGGGGGGGGCAGCAACTGTACTCTCTCTGGCAGGGGCGCTGGGAGTTCGAACCATCTTGATGGCAATGGGCTCATCTTTGCAAGAATAGGGAACCTGGCTCTTCTCTCTCGTGGCTGCCGGGTGGGCTCAAGCCAAGCCAATTGTTGACCTGTCCCATCTCCAGGGTCCCTTGGAGAGCAGGTAGGAGGACACTAGAAGCCAGAATGGAAACGATACAGAAGCACCTAGCCCGGTTCTTACCGTAACCAGAGAGAGACTCACAGACCCTTACTATTTCCCTCTCCTCCCTTCCTGTCCCTTCTCTCAGTTTTCATCCTGAACAGGCTACAGGATGGAATCAGGGAAGAAAGCCACCCATAATGTATAAAGAGGAACACCACCTTGGCTGACAGCTTTCTCTGGCAATGAGATGGTATCCAGGGCCTTCAACGAAGAGGGACTCTTTGAAGATAGACACACGTACTCTGTTGGCGTGTATGTGTGTTATTGTTGATGCTGTTTTCCTCACCCGCCCGACCTTTTCTTCAGTGACCGGGTGTCCCAGAGCAAAATTGACAGGCTACTTCAATTTCACATCGAATTTTATGCAAAAGGTAGAACCCCGACCACTCTCGCACCCCAGATTGGCAGTTATTCGAGTGATGAGGAGAGTTTGCAAGTGAGAGCTACATAAGAAAAAAAGATGTGCAGGCCTCTGACCGAGTTCCTTTCTGGACGTGATGATGGGGTGCTGTCAGCCTTTGAAAGAAATATCCAAAAAGTAATGTGAGCTGAAGCTTAAGATTTCTCAATACGTCCATTTGAGTCACAAAGAATGTTTCTGCTCCATTTCCGACAATACTTAAACATTGTTATTCCTGCAAACATGCCACACAGAGATAAGGTTTGGCCGTGAACCCCATCGAAAGGCAGATTGGTCTAGAAGCCAGTGTCTGCGAGCCTTCTTTGGAGGTAACTGTTTATTAAGCATTAACGGCATTTCCATTGTGAACCCTCATTGAGGGAGTGAGATGTGTAATATTCTTTTGCTTTCATCATGTGATTTGCCGAACACTGGTACCATCATAATCTAAATAAAGTTGCTGGAGCTATCAAGGCATTATCCTGTAGCTGCTTCATTTAATCTAATGGCCCACATTTAGGTAATTTCCATGCATTTTAATCTATTTAATGATCACCTTTCTCGGATGATTTACAACAGCTGGGTGTCTGACACGCAGGCTCCAGAAGCAGGTCTTTGCCGAGAAGCTGTGCACAGAGAATGCATCGCCCCAGGAAACCAGGCTCTGGGTACACCTGTCCCCAGAACACAGCTGAATAGAGTGTTCTGACCAATGCCTGACTGCCTTACAAGATTGAGGAATGCACATTATAGAGACACCCCCAAATCAGATGATGCCTTCAGAGATTTTGCTAAATCACATACAGTAGCATGGGAAATGGGCCCTTCGGTGAGGTCGATGGGCAGTTACTTACAAATCATTACCCCAGCCAGGGTCTCCAGAATGTCCTGCGAATGCTCATCCAATACAGGAGCTCTCTCACAAAGAAGAAATATAGAGAAACTAAAACCTCACTGTAATGAAGTCATTCCAACTCACAGGGACCCTATGGGACAGTGTGGAACCCCTGTGGATTTCTGAGACTATAACTCCTTATAGGAGTAGAAAGTCTTGTCCTTCTCCTGAGGAGCAGCTGTTGGTTTTGAACTGCTGACCTTGCAGTTAAGTGTGTAATAAGTAACCCACTATGACAACAGGGCTCCTAATAGATGTGGAGTTAACAGTAGTCACTCATCCCAGGTTCTGTGAAGTCCTGCAACAGGCCCCCCACTGCCATGGAGTTGCGTCAGACTCATAGCGACCCAACAGGACAGGATAGAAGTTCCCATTTGGGTTTCCAGGGCTGTACATCTTTGTGAGATCAGCCAGTGTGGAAACAAATTCACAGAAACGCATATGTATATAAGAGAGTTTTAAATAAAGTAAGTGTACATTCAGAAAGCATCCCAACCCTGATCAGTCCAAGCCCATATGTCAGACACCAATCTACAAAGTCCTCCTCAAACTCACGAAACATACACGATGACACCGAATGCAGGAGGATCACAGGCCAGCGGGTAGAAAGTCTTTGAATCCAGTGGCGGTGTAAGCATCTCAGAGCTGGCAGGGGTCTCCATGCAGCTGCTCCAGCTACAAGGCTGCAACAGCCTAAGTCCATGTGGCTTCTCCTCAGGGATGTCTCACAGGAAGTGAGCCTTGCCAGCTGAGGCAGAAAACTAGCTAAGGCAGCTGCATACTGGTCCAACCATCAGAGAGCAAGAGAACTAGCAAAGCGAGGCTCACCGAGCCATTTATCTCTCTGTCCTTCAATTAATCCCAGGTTTTTATCAGCCAGGTTGGGACAATAAACCATAACGAGCTCAGCCAGTCTCCTTTTCCCCCTAGCAGCAGCTGGTGGGTTCACACTGCTGAACTTGCAATCCAAGATGTCAGCGACCATGCCATCGGGGCTCTTTGAAGCCCCCAAAGGAGGGGAGTATTTGTCTGCTTTCTCTAATACTTCCCAGAATAAGTTGATCACAGACATGACCTCACCTTGTATCACATCCAACCTCAGACTACGCTCTCGGAAGAATGACCATAATTTAAACCATAATTTAAATGACCATCTTTATCGCTCCAGCTCACGGCAGCCGTACATCCAAAAGAAGGGAACACCACCTGGGCATGCACCATCCTCACAATGGTGGTTGTATTTGAACCCATTGTACAGCCACTGTGTCAATCCATCCCCTTGTGTGGGGTGAGGGTGGGGGGAGGTCCTCCTCTTTTTCGCTACATTACCAAGCATGATGCGCTTCCACTTGGGGAAAATGAAACCGATATGTGGAGAGAGACACACCTGGGCTTCCACCTGGTACTGACAAGCCTGGGGATCCTGAATGATAAGCCACTGCAGCTCTTAGAGCCTCCCTGTTACCTTTTGAAAAGTGAGACAAATAATAGCCACTCGGCTGCTATGTGGGATTGTTGTGGGGTTTAAGGGAGCATACCGTATGCAAATGAGCAGGGAACTACTAGGCACTTAGTAGGTTTACACCCATTTTAGCTCTTTCTTCTCTTCCATCTAATTTTTCCCCCGCTCCAACCAAACCCACAGCTATCTCATCCACTCCAACCCAAGGGGATCCCATGGACATCAGTGTAGAACAGAGTTCCACAGCGTTTCCAGTGGCTGATGTTTTTCTGGTCTTAAATCTCCAGGTCTTTCTTTCAGAGCACCTCTGGGTGGACTCAGACTGCCATTGGTTCAGGCAGTAGCTGACCTTTTTAACCAGTTGCACCAACCAGGGACCCAACTCCTTAGGAAGGTGCAAGTATGTCCATGAACAAAATGGTTTTTGCTCTGCAAAATTTTCTCACTCTCTCACTGCCCCAGACTCTATTCTGATTGATGGTGACTCTACAGACAGAGTAGAACATTCCCTTGGGGTTTCTGAGACTTTTAATCTGTATGTGAGCCATGCCTCAATATTTTCTTGCAGACCAGCTAGTGGATTTGATCCACTTACCTGGTGACTAGCAGCTCAACCTGTAGCTCACTATGACACCAAGTTTCCTTAGATTCCCCAAGATGGAAGTGCGGTCTCTCTTTCTGACGCCCCTCTGCATAGGCTGTTTGGGAAATCCATAGCAGAGGTCTCGCCTTCAGTGAGCACTCATTAGCCGGCTGTGCCTCATTTCATCATCATAGCAATCCCGTCAAATTGGCAGTTCCGATGAGGAAACAGCCTACTAGGAGAATGTGACATACCAGATCCCATAGCCAGTGCTGGAGGAGGGAGAGAAACCGAATGGTATCTCATGAAAAATAACTTTTAAAATAAATACTAGATTATCATTTATTACTAAGGTCTTAGACCTCCCAGTCTGGAATAGGGACTTGAAGAGAAAGAACAGGTACGATAGGGAAATAGGAAAGGGGAAACCATGAAATAAAGGAAGTCACATAGTCAGAGTGTGCATGAGGCTTGGGACAGTTGGACCGTATGTGACAGCCCGAGGGTGTCTTGGTGATGCTGGGGCGTCACTGTTTGACAGGCGTCTGCAAAGTCATGTGGATTTGTCAGAACCTGGAGAAGGACAGATTCCTCCCCAGAGGGCCCGGATAGTCCCATGATATCTCTGGGAGTTCATGGACTGTGGTGTAAGCCTTGGTGAGACATTTTCATTAACATAAAAACGATGATAAAAAGATGAATTAATTTTGAAGATTCTGAAGAACATAATATGGAAATGATAATTTGGTGACACGCGTTTTAAATTGAGAATGATTTTGACTGACTAGAAAAGCCTTTGAGGATCTTGAGCTCAAATAATTTTTGAAAAGTGATACAATAGTTATCTTTGAATTGAGTGGTGTCATGTTAGGCCATCAATAAACTAGTACTTGTGAACAGATTTATAGCTATACCCCCCCCCACACACACACATACACACAAATACATAAGTGGATATAGATAGATAAAGCAAACTCACTGCCACTGAGTTGATTCTAACTCATAACAACCCTATAAGGGGTGTCCAATACTTTGTAAACCTTCACAGAAGCAGACAGCCTCAGTTTTATCCCAAGGATCCCTTGGTGGGCTTGAACCCTGAGCCTGGCAATTAACCTCATCCAACAGCACTATCAAGGCTCTTAAACAGATGACTAAGGAGATATATAAATGAATGGCTAAAATGGATATAAATTAATTAAGGCAATGGACATGTACAAATATATGAAAACTATGCTCATCATATTTCCTTAATTAATTAACATGCATCCATGTATATCTCTCATGCACTTGGATCACTGGGAATGGGATGAACAATGAAGATCTAAAGAGGAGTGGGGCCTGGGCTTGGACCACGTGGAGGTCCCAGAGGGAAACCTATAGATGATGTTGAGAGCCAACAGAGTGTCTCCCAAGTCTAGCCTTGGTAAAGGAAGCTAACTTGGCTTACATGAGGGTTTCCAGAAGGAGGTGTTCAGCTAGTATCGAAGGAAGATAGTGTTTGGAGTGGTGGCAAAGAGAATGAGAAGGAGGAGGGAACCTGAGGGCAAAGCCCAGAAGGTGTGAGGCATCATGCCAGGCTCCAGGAAGCACCTCCAGCCTGGAAGGCTGAGGCCCCTCCTCCACGTGGAAAGACGCGCTGAGCTGGAAAGAAGAGTCACCTGGCTCATCAATAGCAGTGTCTTAGATTCCCAGCGCTGCTATAACAGAAACGCCACACATAGGGGCTTCGACGGACAGAAATGTGTTTTCTCATGGTATGGGGGCTAGAAATCCAAAGGTGATGTGTGGACCCTCTAGAAAGAAGTCTTTCTTGTCCAGTTCAGCTTCCAGCTGCTGGCCATCCTTAGCATTCCTAGGCTTGCAGGTATACCAGCTGATTTCATTTTCCAAGGTATACCTGCCGCTTTCATTTTCCAAGATATACCTGCAGGTATACCTGCCGCTTCCATTTTCATTTCATGAACCTGCTGTCATGTCTTAATTTGTGTCCTCTATGTTACCTCTCCAGGTGCTATTAACCATTTCAATGGCCACACAGAACTCACGGACAAAATTGATGATGAATGGGGTTCTCAATGAAGTTAACAGGTTATAATGCCAGTGAGAAATGCTCAGCATAGAGCTGTCTATCAGGACATGTTACAAAGTTCCGTAAAGTCTGCTAGCAAATGCCCAAAGGGCATACCACTCTGCTATAAGCCTCAACCCGAAGACATTGATCAACAAACACAGCTTCCAGAATTAAGTGCTCAGAGATACTTCCCTCCACAAATCTGCCTTCCGCACAAAAACACTCTGCTTTACCTTCTCTATGGGTTGGGAAGTCCATCACTTTGTTCCATGCTCTGGCTCCTGAGTCTGCTGCTCCTCCTCCTCTGATGCTCTGGCTGTTGCTTGGACCCAGGAGGTTCACTGCACTGAGAGAGGCATGGGTAATCCTGAGGATGTACTCCACTCCTGGCTCCTGCTTCTCAGAGGGGCTCGTTTTATACCCAGCAGAGTGATACTCCAGGGAATCTTGTTGCCAATTCCTCACAGGTGAATTCTGTTCCGAATTACTCATGGATATCCATACCTCCTCCTGCTTTCTTTTCAGACCCATGCAAGGAAAAGTCATTTGGTTGGAGTTGGAGACTTTGGCCAGAAGAGCCACAGTAGATAATTCACAGTAGATAATTCTGTTTGTTTGGCCTATGTTGATTTTGCTTTAAAATGACTATCCCATGATTTAGGTTTAGGCACAGCCTCCATAAACCAAATTTACTGCCTTCAAGTGGATGTGGACTCATAGTGACCCTATAGGACAAGGTAGAACTGCCCCTGTGGTTTTCTAAGACTATAACTGTTTATGGGAGTAGAAAGCCCCATCTATGTGAGAGCCACTGATGGCTTTGAACTGTGGGCTTTGTGGAATGCAGGCCAATGCATAACCATCATGCCACCAGGGCTCCTTTAGGCACATCCTACACCACATTAAAACCACAAAATCCCAAACCAAACCTGTGGTCATCAAGTTGATTCCAAGTTCTAGTGACCCTCTGGGGCACAACAGAACTAACTGCTGCTCCATGCAGTTTCCAAGGCTGTCAATCTTTACAGGAGTAGACAGCCTCATCTTTCTTCTACGGTGGGTTTGAACCACCTAACTTGTGATTAATAACCTAATGCTTACTCCACTTTGCCCCCCAAGACCCCTGTAACACAGCAAAGAGACCCCCTTTTCCAAACAGGGGTGCGCCTACATGTATCGGGGTTAGTTAGAACTCCAAAACATATTCAGCAACAAACTCACTGTTATTGAGGCGATTCTGACTCATAGTGACCCGATAGGACAGGGTGTAACTGCTCCTGTGGGTTTTCAAGACTGTAATTCTTTGTGAGAGCAGGAAATCTCATCTTTCTTCCAATACATATTTTGGGTGGGGGTACATTTCAATCCATAATAAACCTCTAGGGCTGCTTTTTCAGTCCATGAGGCCTTGGTTTAAGTTTAAATTCTATTGTAAGTTTTTCAACCTGGGAGTCCGATCCAATTTCCAACAGCCTCCTCCTTCTCTAGCATGTGACTACGTAGGACTAACATAAGCCATCCTCATCATATGAAGAGTGTGCATGTTAGCGGGGTGTCGGGGGGAGGGGGCAGTACAGGAAGCCCAGGGACCCAGGGGCAAAGAACACTCCTGTACTGATCTTTTTCGGAAATTGCAAAATGAAAAACAAAGGAGAGATTTTCAAACTAGATTTCCTCTCGGAGAGAACAGCTTCAGACATTGCTATTAGTCATAGGCACATAATTTAAGAGTTCAAAAGAAGTGTCAGCACACAATTTTCATGCCAATTTTTCAGGCTCAAAATGGTGGGATGAAAAATACGGGCAGCACGGAGGTCGTGGACATGCATATTTTTCAGGCTTAATGCTCCACTGTCGCAATTATAGAAATCTGGTAATTGGGCAGGTACTATGTCAAGATAGCTAACTGGTTAGAGCGGTGCGGCAGGTGAAGACCTGAGAGCTTGGTTTCCGGAGTAAACTCGTTCATTTTCTTTCTTTTTGTGTGTTTTTTGTTTTTTTGTTGTGTGTTTTTTTAATAGTGAAGACCTAACATAGGAAAACCAGATCCTCGTGTTATGTTTATTGATCTACTTCTTACATACATCCACACGCAAACACTATCAGGAGAACGAGTGTAACTTTGCTCAATATCCCAAAGGCATTCTGGGGATGCAATGGGTAGGGGCTCAGCTGCCAGGTCACCCAGTGGCACCTAAAGAGAAACACCTGGCCCTCCGCCCCTGTCAAGATTCCACACCAAACTCTCAGCCACCGAGGTGATTTCCTATAGGAGAGGGCAGACTTGCTCCAGTGGGTTTCTGACACTGTAACTCTTTTATAGACCCTGGTGATTTCAAACTTGATATGGCCATTAACAACCCAACTGATGACCACTAAACCACCAGGGCTCCTGGTTCTGTTCTACCCTCCGGGACCAGACCGAGTCAAAGTCACCTCCACAGCACCTAACAACCCCAATGCCAAAAGAAGCGAGTGACTATAGATCTGTGGAGAAACAAAATGTAGTCTTGCATTCTCAGATAAAGGGAAAGTGGAAAGAAATATCAATATCCAGTCCTATGACCTATCTCCATCAGAAGAGTTCATGAGCCTTTCAGGCACAATACATCCTAAACTGACTTCCACTCACCCATCCCACCTCTTTTCACCTCGTAGGCTCCCAGACCTGGTGAGAGTATCAACAAGCACTCACACGAGCAAATCAGAACACTGGATAACCACCTTCCAACCTGTTTCTCCCTGAGCCCTATTTCTCATCCATCTCCAGGGCTCTCTATAGCCCAGCTCTTGGATGGCCTTCAAACCCCATTCACTTTCCCATTCTCCGCTGCCGTCACCACGATGAAGGTGCTACGATCTCTCCAAAGGAGTATTCAGCAAAACTCCATTGAATGGGTGTGTTGCCACATTTGATATTCTTCCCACTGAAGTCTATTGTTGTTCCCACCACACTTGGCCAATGATCTTTTCAAAGTGTAAGTCCAATTAATCTCCCACATCCTGCCCCATTGCTTAAATGTCAAGAGAACCTTCCCATTGCTCTTAAAAACAGCCCACCAACCAGTCAACCTTCATCACCACAAACAACACCAAAACTATTAATGTGCCTCCACATCCCTTCACAATCAGACCATAACTTAACCCTTTAGCCGTATCAGGATCTTTCTTGTTTTTTTTTAAATCATTTTATTAGGGGCTCATACAACTCTTATCACAATCCATACATACATCAATTATGTAAAGCGCATTTGTACATTCTTTGCCCTCATCATTCTCAAAACATTTCCTCTCCACTTAAGCCCCTAGCATTAGGTCCTCATTTTTCCCCTCCCTCCCTGCTCCCCTCTCCCTCATGAACCCTTGATAATTTATAAATTATTATTTTGTCATATCTTGTCCTGTTCGACGTCTCCCTTCACCCACTTTTCTGTTGTCCGTCCCCCAGGGAGGAGGTCACATATAGTTCCTTGTAATCAGTTCCCTCTTTCCAACCCACTCTCCCTCTACCCTCCCAGTATGGCCTCTCATACCACTGATCCTGTAGGGATCATCCGCCCTGGATTCCCTGTGTTTCCAGTTCCTCTCTGTACCAGTGTACATCCTCTGGTTTAGCCAGACTTGCAAGGTAGAATTCAGATCATGATAATGGGGGCGGGGAGGAAACATTTAGGAACCAGAGGAAAGTTGTATTTTTCATCGTTGCTACATCGCACCCTGACTGGCTCGTCTCTTCCCTGAGACCCCTCTGCAAGGGGATCTCCAGTGGCCTACAAATGAGCTTTGGGTCTCCACTCCGCACTCCCCCCATCATTCACTATGATAAGATTTTTTGTTCTGATGATGCCTGATACCTGATCCCTTCAGCACCTTTTGATCGCATAGGCTGGTGTGCTTCTTCCATGTGGGCTTTGTTGCTTCTGAGCTTGATGGCCGCTTGATTACATCTTTCTATTGCCACACCTTTGTCAGGATTTTTGCTTCTTTGAGATCCTTTGATATTCCATACTCCATCTGTCCATAAGGACTTCTCACGTTTTAATTACTCTTGTAAAAACAAAATTCACTGCCATCTAGTGGATTTAAACTCATAGCGACCAGATAGGGCAGGATAGAACTGGATGTTGAAATCTACTCACAAGTACCACTAAAGAAAGGTGTGGTGATCTAGGACTGAAAAGGCAACTACCAAGAACCAGTGGAGTATAGTTTAAAAATGACATACTTGGGTTGCCATGAGTGGAAATGAACTTGACAGCAACAGGGCTATTCATTGATTCATGTATCTATCTCTATTTATATATTGCTGAATTGCAAATTGCAGTCATGTTAAAATAAAGTTGTGTCTTTTTGACCAACGTATCATCAGAGCCTAAAGCAGCATCTGAGAGAAAACGAACTGACCCAAATCGCTTGTAAAATGGATAACAATGTAGGGAGGGGCGTTTCTGACCTTTGGATGTCCCAATGGACCACACTGGTGAATCAGGTGGCCCCAAAGGAAAGGCAAGATTTCGACCTTGACCAAGAGGGAAAAAAATCTACTCCCGAGTGGAGGGGGAAGAAAAGGAACTGATGGTTCTTTTTTTTCTTTTTTTTTAATTGATGGTTCTTGCTGACTATATATTTAATGAAAATAAATTTGTGTTAGGGGTAGCTGCTAAAGAAGTGGATTTGACCCTGAGCTTTCTAGAGAGAAGTGAGCTGTCTAGCAAGAAAGGTGTAAATTCTGGTCCACTCTGCACTGAAATATTTCAGTTCCTGGGATATTTCCAACTGCCTTGGGATGCTGAGACCTGACACCCTTGAGTAGTTAGAGGTGAAAAGGCCATCAAGGAAAGCATGGTGTACTACGCAAGGACCTGGGGACGTACTTAAACTCTCTCTCCATCCAATTATCTGGGGAATTCACATGCTTGTAATAAAAGTGTCTGGTGTGAACCAGAGACGAAACTAGACCACAGGGCTAATTGTCTCCAGGAACCACTGCTTTCTCTTCCAGGAGACAAGAAGAACTGCATGGTGCCCATCCACCCTTACCAAATGTTTTAATTAGGGATATGAAGTTAAGATCCTGATCTGAAGGGAGAACATGTTGAGCAGAATTTCAAATACTGAAACATGCCAGACTTCTGGACTCACTGAGATGATAGGATCTAGTTCCCTGAGAGGCTCTATAAACCTTAAATCCGAACTATCCTTTGCATCATCGTTAATTAAATGCCAGTTTAACTCCTTTAGTAAAGGAAATATGCCATGAATATGGCACTGTGTTAAAAGATTACACACACACACACACACACACACACACACACGGGGCCTGGGGAATGGGGAGGGAGCCCCAAACCTGGAATTGCACTGGGTGGAGCGGAGCTTTCGTAGTATGCATTTTTACCGCTAGGCGAGCATCAAGCAACTAACATTCCCATTGTGTCCATTCTGACTCATGCAGACGTTTCCAAAACTGGACACCTTTATGGGAGCAGCCAGCCTCCTCTTTCTCCTGCAGAACGGCTGGTGTGTTTGAACCGCTGACTTTGAGGATAGCGGTCTGCTACTTAACACAGAGCATCATCAGGTCCCTTTACATATCGTACATAAAGGAATCGTGCATATATTTTATCATACATATATTTTAGTGTACATAAAATATATCATACATATATTTTACCCCAGGAGACCTCATGGGACAGTTGTACACTAATCTATAGAGTCAATATGAGTAGGATCCCATTAAGTAGCATCCAGCAACATACTATCTACATCTGGGGGGTTTATAAAGTTTGTGGGAAATTTTCATTCCATTTTATCACAACTTTTTCAATCCCATTCATGTATATGTGTGTGTGTGTATATATATATACACACACACACACACATATATATATTACATATTATTATATCTATAATATTACATATAACATATATTATAGATATAATTATATATATATTATTCAAAAAAACATTAAAAAGCTCCTCTGGGTGGCGCTTTCATAGTACACATTTTTCCCTCTAGGAGAGCATGAAGCAGCTTGTTCTGAGCTGGTGCACCCAGTAGCGTCACCTGGGAAGGTCCTCTCTGGTCACAGTGAATTTTCTTGTAAATGCGGTTTCACTCGAATCTCATGTTTTGTGATGACTGATTTAAAAGGACAGTGTGTGGCTGTGAAATTTTGTTTCCTGCTCAGGAAAAATGCCACAGAAACTGTTGTGATGTTGAACAGAGCTTACAAGGACAGCAGTATGGGAAAAATTCAAATGTACAAGTGGTTTTCTTGCTTCAAAAAGGTGATGAAATGTTGATTGATGACAAATCTCATTCTGGACATCTGTCCACTTCCAGGATGGTTGGAAATGTCTACTCATAACGCATTTGGAGTTAGTTCCACCAGGTCAGATTGTTCATCAAGATTTCTATTTAGAGGTTCTGAAATGATTGTTTAACAGTGTGTGACAAAAGAAGGCCTGATTTGTCATGGTAGATGGGTGACTGGGTTTGCCACCATGGCAATGCCTCTGCTCACACAGCCATCCCAGTGTGCCAATTTTTGGCAAAACACAGCATGTCTTTCTTGCCCAATGGACCGTACTCACCTGACCTCGTTCCGTGTGACTTCTGTTTGTTTCAGCAAATGGATAGAGACATGAAAGGACAGTGAGTTGCCCGTATGGAAGAGATAAAGCAAACAAACAAACGAGGGAGGTGCTGTCAGCCGTCCAAACAGATGAGCTTGAAAAATGTTTCCAAGAATGGAATCACATATTTGAAAAATGTATTAAGTGTAATGGAGAGTCTTTTGACGGTGATAAGGTTGCTTTGTAAGAAAATTTAAGTACATAGCTTTGAAAAAAAATTCAAGTTGGGTGGGGGGCTAGCCCCTCATATAGACATATGACCAAGCTGGCAATAGTCATGGTAAAACATAGAAGAGATGTTTAAGGCTGTGGTGAATGTAAGTTAATGATGATGAAACAATTTAAGTAGAACTGGAGAGCTCCTTGATACAAAGTGAAGGATGGGACCTGCACCAAGTGAAGGTCAATGACTTCACATGGAGAAATTGCTGGGTGGGTGCATGTTCTCTCTCTTTTCCATTGGGAGAAGGCGAGGCAATTTGCTCTGACAAGTGACACTCCTGAAAACCGTAGGGAGCACAGTTATACCTCGACACTCCTGGGGCTCCCATGGGTTGGAGCAGAGTCAACAGCAGCTGCCATATGAACACAGGTGGATAGGTCACAGCACACTGCTACTCGGGTTCCAGTTCAGACATGCACAGGTTGATTCCAAAGAAAGCGCCCCTGTAATTCGTTGTCTGGGTATTATTCAAAACACAACACCCCCTGCCATCAAGGCTATTCAAATTCATGGGGACTCTATAGGACAGGGTAGAAGTGCCCTGTGGGTTTCTGAGACTAATTCTTTACACTCAACAGCAGATATGATAGTTAGGCTTATTGTGCCAACTAGGCTCATAGGACTATGTGGGTGAAGTTTAATCAGGTCGAAGCTTGTTTGGAGAGCAACCAAGATAAAGACCCCATCTTCCTCTTCTTCCCTGGTGATCAGACCAGTGTGCTGCTGCTTGAGCTAGTGTGCTGCACTACGGGTGGGCCAAGCCACGTGGATCATGTTGCTAGAGCTCGAGGCTCCTTTTACATCACTTGAGCTTGAGGCTGGTTGATCTGGTTGCCATGCATCCCTTGCATTTGAGATCCCATACTGACTGTTGCTAACCCATCCTGCTGTCTGCGGCCTTCAGGCACATTCTGCCTGTCTTGCCGGAGGGAAGCCTCTGTCTTCTGCTTCCTTGACCTTGGACCAGCATCCCACTTGAGTTGAAGGACTTCCAGTATAGAAACTGTTCTACAATAGTGAGTTGAACTGAGCCCTCTATACTGCTGTGTGGACTAATTCGTTGTTATATTCCTTGTTATATTTCTACGTAGAAAGTCTTGTCTTTCTCCCTCGCAGCCACTGGTGGCTTCAAACAGTTCACCTTGATGTCAGCAGTCCAGTTCATAACCACTCCCTGCAAGGCAATGGCTTTCTACAGGCCAGTTAAGTTCTAGGCAGAGAAGTCCACTCAGTTGCTCATGGAGACTGTCCTTTGTGACTCCAAAGGTGTGCTCTGGAGAGATTGTTTTTCAAAGACATGGGATCCTTGTGAAGGTTTATTGGAAACCAGTTTGTTTTCAGTTGAAAACTACATTGGCAAGAAACAGACCAGAGAAGTTGCACTAAGGCAGGGGAAAAAAACCCACCACGGCAATGCATCTGTTCATTCTTCCAAGGTACCAAGCACTGTCCTACAAGAATTTTGTTGGCAACTCTTACCCCATCCACCCAGGGGCCCTAATCTTGCCCCTTGAGACTTTGCTTTGTTTTGCTTGTTTGAGAATCTTTAAAACAAAGAGTTGATTCAAGTACCCCATCTGCCTCTTGGACATGGTGTGGCTCAAGCAGTCCAGAACCCCTGGGGAGGTGGGAACAGCACCGTCGGATGGTGGCTGTGCTGAGAGGCAATAGCTCTGCCTTTTGGTGTTTTGACTTGTTAGAAACCCCTGTGAGTCTGTAGCAGTACTTTTTGGCTTACCTTCCTCTATGCCTCCTTTGCCAGGTGAGAAAAGAGAGGTTTAGCTAAGTTAGGGGGAGTGGGGGCAGTTCTTCCACATGGAACTGCTGGTAAGTGAGCCCCTATTATAAATTCTACACGCCCTGGCCTCTTTTCAAAATGATACTGAAAGTCTCTTCTCAGGCTCACATTCTCTAATTCTACCAGACCAGGCTTGACACAGAACATGTTACTGGTACCCGTAGAAGCCTCCACACCGTGACAATGGCTTTTCACAAGCGAGCAAGATGAAAAGGGTCTTCCAACGGGGTGGGGGGTGGGTGTCATTTATAATGACCCGATGTGGCAGTGAGTGAAGCCTGAAGAGCGTCCACAGGGGGCCTGCGATGCAGGACAGCCTGGCTTTCTAACCTCCTCTTTAATTCAGGCTTTCAAAGGACATGGGTACCAGACTGGGCAACTACAGAGGTGAGGACGGAAGTCATTGGAGGGGGACCCGGGAAAATCATGATCAAAACTTTACTATGCTCATAATTAGACTGAAAATATGAGCCCAGGGCAGCCCAGGGCAGAACAGCACTGCGGATGTTGGGTTTCCAGTAGGCAGAGTACAAGAAGAATGAATCTATGTGGGGATAATATCATAGGTGATGACAGGGAGGAAATGGATGGAGCTAATAATGTAATGCATCTGGAAAAGGCGGGGAACTCTGTGATGATGAATGGAAGAGGAAAAGGAGGGAAATAAATGAATAAATAAAACCGAGAATAAACGACCAATAATAAGAGGTAGTGAAACCCAAAGCCGCCATCCACAGTCATAAAAATACACACATGCACAGATGTAAAAATAATGGTCTTTTTAAAAAACAAGCACAGAATGCCCAGGACAAAAATGGGCATAAGAAATTTCTTCAAACGATAGGTGCTCTCTCAAAATTGAAACCCATTCAAAGGCGTCAATTTTGACTCATAGTAACCCTATCGGAAAGAACAGGATTGCCCCAGTGGGTTTCTGGGGCCATAACTCTTTAAGGGATCTGAAAGCCTCATCTTTCTCCCTTGGAGAAGCTGGTGTATTTGAACTACTTACCTCATGGTCAGCAGTCCAAAGCAGAGTCCATGTCACCAGGGATCCTTTGGCAACCTCTCATTGTGAGAACCACGTGGCTCCTCAAATCCTGATGAAATGAGAGTGGCTAAAGGAGAGCCACTGAGCTCAATTTGAGATATTGCCATAGGGTAGTCGAAATTCCATAGTGTAGTCGAAAAAGAAGAAGATGTAGTCTAGACTACCTCCCCTCTATTGCAGGGTGGAGGCTGAGGATGAAAAGAAGAATCAAGAGGCACACGCCAGGGAGAAAAGATGTATGTTCAGACCCATGCTGTTTGCATCTTGGGATTATGATACAGAAAAAGGCATGCTGCTTTTGCTGGCTAGCAAGTTAGTTCCAACTCATCACAAGCCCCAGGGACGAAGTAGAATGCCCCATAGGGCTTTACGCACTGTAACTTTTACACGTGGTTTTATGGGTTAGGCCTAGGGCTGCTGTGGTCACAAGGTTGGTCGTTCAAACCCATCAGCTGCTCCTCAAGAGGAAGGCAGGACTGTCTACTCTCATAGACATTCCCGTTTCTGAAACCATTTCTATGAGCTGGGCCTGATTCAATGCCAGAGGTATGGGCTTTGTTGGATCAGCACGTTTTTTTCTCTTCCTGGAACCACTGGGTGGGTTTGAACCCACCCTTTTTAGGTTAGCAGCCCATCGCTTCTCCAATGTACCACCAGTGCTCTTTAGAAAGGGCGTGACCTTTGCCAGTTTCCCAAACCTTTGTAAGTTCACTAGTTCCTCTGCTGAGTGGGGACAGTACAACTTACAGGGGACCGCTGAGGAAGGCATGAGCTATGACAATGGGTTGTACATGACTGTCCAAATCTGCCTGTACTGAAGCTGTTCTGATGAAAAATTAGGGTGGGACACCAGCCTTTGGGATCAGGAGGTGTCAACGGGATCAGGTATCAGGCATCAGAAGACCCCAAACAAGCAATCATATGGATTCGAACAAGGCGGATTGGAGTGGAGACCCAAAACCTATCTGTAGACAATTGGACATCCTCTCACAGAAGGATCACATTGAAGGGATGAGCCAGCCAGGGTGCAATATAGCACTAACAAAGCACACAACATTCCTCTAGTTCATTAACGCTTCCTTACCCCCCTCCCCCTACTATCATGGCCCCAATTCAACCTTACACATCCGGCTAGACTTGAGTATATACACTGGTACAGATAAGAGCTCTCAACACATGGAATCCAGGACAGATAAACCCCTCGGGAACAATAATGGGAATAGTGATACCATGAGGGGAAGGGGAAGGTGAGGGGAGGAAGGGGGACGGATCACAATGATCAATGTATATCCCCTCCCCCAACATCCCCAGTGGGGGATGAACAACAGAAACACGGGTGAAGGATACAGCGGACAGTGTAAGATATGAAACTATTTATAACTTATAATTTATCAAGGGCTCACAAGGGTGGGTGGCTGGGGGAGAAAGGGAGGGAATAAAGAGAAGCTGATACCAAGGTCTTGAGTGGAAAGAAATGTTTTGAAAAGGATGATGGCAATATATGTATAAATGTGCTTGATACAATGGATGTATGGATTGTTATAAGAGCTGTAAGAGCCCCCAATACAATGATTTATTTTTTTAAAAAGAAGAAAAATAAGAAAAATTAGGGTGGTGTTTTGGACAGAGTTCTTATGGAAGTGACCTGGGAGGGAAGGGAAGGTGATACTGACATTGTAGCCTAACATGCAACACTCCCCATGCATGTTGGCCACACAGTAACACTACGACAGCTACATTCATTTCCCAAATGTCACAAGAGTGAATGGAGGTACAGAAAGTTAAAATTAAATGACTTGCGATGGGTGAATCTGGAAATCCAGCCCTGATCGCTGACACAGCAGCCCCATCCTTCACAGCTCTTGCCTTCCTCTTGCTGAGAGTCGCCTTCATCTCTTGCTGAGAGATGGGCTCACATGTAACAAGAGTTGTGAGAAGACTGCAGGGCAGGCATTGTTTTGTTCTGTTGTAAGTAAGTCTGGAACGGATCTGACAGCTCTCCACAACAACACGCTAAATATCATCATGAAATATTCAAAGGCGTGGACTTAGAAAACTAAATGGGAAGAACACATTCGGGAACTCTTAAGCTAAAATCACTGGAGGGAAGACAAAAAGTCAAGACATGTTATTAACAGAGACCAATCTTTGGAAAGGAACATCATGCAGGGTAAAGAAAGGGAGGAGGAGGTGGAGGAGGACGCTTGATGAGATGGATCGATGCAGTGGCTGCAGCATGGTCTCAAATCTCACAACCATTGTGAAGATGGTTCAGAACCCAATGGAGTCTCCTTCTGGTGTACACAGTGTCTCTGAGTCGGAACCAACTCTATGACACCTAACAACACTGATAAGCAGAGTCCATGAAGTGGGACTATTCCCAAGGTTCAGTCTCCCCATCCCTTGTAGAGGATGTTAGCTACCGTCAGGTAGACCCCCAACTCATAGCAACCGCACACACAACGGGACAGAATGCTGCCTCTTCTTGCATATCCCCATGACAGGTTGGGGGGCAGACCATTGAGCCCCAGAGCATTTTCATTGGCTGGGTTGGATAAATAGATTGTCAGGCCTTTCTGCCTAGGTGGTCTTAGTTTGGAAGCTCCATCAAAGCTTGTTCAACATCTTAGCCACACACATATCTCCAATGACAGACAGGTGGTGGTGGTTCCTGAAGTTCATTGGCAGGACTTGAACCCAGGCTTCGTAGCCCTACATCCTAGTAAGACTCTAGAAGGAGTTACAGGACCCCCACTGCCACCAGCAGCCATGGAGGGAAGCAAAAGACTAGAGGCTGAGAGTCCCCCTTCTCATCCTTCCAGCCTGTGGATGTCTAATTCTGTTGGGAAACGTCAACCCCAGACGGAGGTGGGCAGCCCTTAGAAATGTATCCTGATCAAAGGAGGTGTCAGGGTGGATTCATGAGAGGAGGTGCTTCATGCCTCACAGACCACCCTGAATATTTCATGTACATTAAAAAATTAGTAGACCAAACTGGAGCAGGGGCATATAATTTACCTAGACTTGCGAGATGTTTTTTGATACGGAGCAGGGCAGAAGATTTATCTGTGGGCACATTAAGCTTCACTTGGAACAAAACGCATTGGCTCTGCATTAGCGCCTATCAGAGAGGGTGGCAGCGAGGGCTGTGTTGTGGTGAGGCAGTAAATATGGGCTTAGCACAGAGAAATATTAGCTTCATTTTTCTTTCTCGTCTGCAAAGCAGATTGGTGTGTTTCAGCGCTGGGAGAGATGAGCTCGCTGTGCCCATGTGTGAATGAGTTGGGAAGGCCGAGACGAGGGAGTCTGATGGCCTAATTCAGAGGAGACCACGGGGAACCGGCCTCCTTGCAGATAATGAGATTGTATTTGGAGTAGATATGCCACCAAGTGAGAAAATGAATTTAATAGCAATATCACTGCTATTTACAAGGAAAGTCACCTCGGTGAGATGTGCTAAAAGGAGAATGCATGCGCCACCCATGACCCTTTGTCTGTTGAGGGAAGCACTTAGGGTGTGGCCCTGGGTAAACGTAATCGGAGTTTATAGAGATTCGAGCCTCGGAGTTATAATTAGCTAGGGTTGAATGCGTTTGGAAATCCAGCCTGGAGCGACATGGACAGGGTGAAGAATTGGCGCCTGGCATCTACTCCGTCCTCTTCTCCGAGCTCTGGGATTGAATTCGCTGGGCTTGGCTTCAGTTTCCTCTTCTTCACGGAGGATGCGCCGTCCGCTGGGGCTGCAAAGGCAGCGGTGGAGATTTTAATTTCTTCTTCTTTCTCACTCGCCTGGATTTCCTACACATGGGCGTGGGTTTCACCTGAGAGCTCCCCATGGCAGCGGATTCAGTTCGAGGATCCGAACTTGCCGAGCACCCACCTGAAATGCTACACCCAAGCCCTCATGGGACCAGGTGTCGGCACCTGGTGGGGGCAGAGGTGTGTGATTGGCTGCTAAGGGAAAGGTGAGTTCAAACTCAACTAGCCGCCGGAGGAAGAGAAGTCTGGTGAATGCTGTACAGAGGCCGTTTTAGAAATCGCTGTTGAGGAGGTCTGCTCTATGAACATGAGTCAGGGGTCAACTGGATGGCAGCTACCAGCAACAACAACAACAGCATAGGTGTTTATGGAACAGCTCTGGCCTGGAGACTCTGTGTACATGTACGCTCCCAGTTCTACATTTCCTGGTCTCCCCAGACTCCAGCGTCTGTGGAAGAGCCAGAAATGCCTAGCACCCAGATAGTATGATGGCTGAAGAGAATGAACCAAAGACCATGGTGTCTTTTCTGATTTTGTCACCATCTCTTGGCGCAAGTCATTAAGCACCTGACTACTCCTAGAGAGGTTGGAGGCTCAAATCCACCCTTGGCACGTGGATAGGAAGGTCTGGTGATCTACTTCCATAAAGCCACAGCCATGGAAAATCGCAGCATGGAATGCTACTCTGAAATGCAATCGACCAATCAACTCAATGCAACTGTATGTTAATCTTGGTAGATTAGAGAAACAAATCCACAGAAACATGTATAAGAGAGAGTTTTATATAATAGGTAAGTGTACATGAAGAAAGCATCCCACCCCAGTGTTGTCCAAGTCTATGTCTTACATTAGCCCATATGTCTGACACTGATCTACAAAGTCCTCCTCCATCTCACAAAACAGACACAATGATGCCGACTGCAGGAGGAAAGCTGAGTCAGTGAGTGTGTAAGTATCTCAGCACTGGCAGGGGTCTCCACACGGCTGCTCCAGCACCCAGGGCTGAATCAGGGTAGATCCTGTGGCTTCTCTTCAGGGATGTTTCACAGAAAGTGAGCCTTGCCAGCTGAAGCAGGGAACTGGCTAAGATAGCTGCACCCTGGTCCAATGACCAGAGAGCAAGAGACAAGAGAACTAGAAAGAAGAGGCTCACCGAGCACTTATCTCTCCGCCATTCAACTAACCCCACATGTGTTTATCGGCCAGGTTGGCACAGTGAACCATAACTATCTCCAACTGTTTCCTTTTATCTCTCTTTATTTTCAAGACCAAGAAATAGCCCAATTTGTCTGTGATCTACCATATGGGGGAGTCACTCTTTGGAGTCACACAGTATCCTGCAACATTGATCTCCGTTCCTGAGTTGAACCATCTGGTGGCCATGAACTTGTCCCAACTCGTTCCAGGCCACACAGCCTTCACATGGCAGAGTGAGGGTCTGCAGCTCAGGGGCTCAGGATCTAAAGCATCCACCGGGGCAGGGTCACAACCAGGTAGAGCTCTGGACTCTGCCCTTTCCAGGTGTGTGATTTCCTCCCTCTTCCCTCATGAGAACACCAGGCTCCTTTTATGAACGTGGGGGATAAAATGAGATGAATGAACCTAAGACTGGAATTGTTATAAAATGATTACGGAGAAATCTGTCTTAAGTTATCACCTAAGGGGCCAGTGAAAATTGGTCGTCACAGAGGTGGATTTTTAAATAAAGGTTGAACAAAATTACATTCAGATCCCTAGGGAGGCTTCTAAATAATCTTTTAAAACTGGGGGTTACACAGCGAGGTGACCTTCCTGCCTGACTGCCTGCAAGTTTTGCACCATGCTGTCCTATGCAGAGCAAGGCTCTAAGAAGCGATACTCCCTGTGGATTCTTGACTGTCCCTGGGGTTCCCTGCCTTTGTGCTCAGGGCAGCACATTAATCCAGGGAGGCCAGGCCCAGTGCTTTATTCAAAACTGGGGTCTCCCTTGGGATGTATACCTTTGACGCTCGTACATCTTTGGAGAATTTATTCTTTGGAGAATCTATTCTTTCCACCAATATCTACATACATATCTGACCATCTCCCAGTCTCCACCTCCAACAGACCTCCCCCTTGCTTAAAATTCTCTGGATCCCAAAGGATATTATCATATCTGCATACCTCATCTTCAGCATCCTCCCCCAACTGTCTTTGTTAGCATCTTCCTGCTTCTCCACTTCGACTTCTGGTAGTTGTCAGGTGCCATTGATTCTGCCCCATTCACAATAACTTTGTGTAACAGCACCCACGGTGGCTCAGCCCTGGGCCGCCCTCGCAATCACTGCTGTGTCTGCAATGGTTCTTGTTGGCTCAGCGTCAATCCTTCTCCAGAAGGGGCGCCTGCTTATTTCTGACCTTCTCAGTTACCAAGCCTGAGGATCTTCTCCAGCAATCGGTCGCCCCGGATAAGACGTCCAAAGTAAGTGAGACAAAGGCTCAGCATCCTCACCTTGAAGGAACATTCTGACTGGACTTCCCCCAAGATGGATTTGTTCATTCTTCTGGAAGCCCATGATAGCTCCAAGATTCTTTGTCAACATCACCGTTGACTTGTCCCTCACATACAATTAGGGTTTGACACGTAAACACATCACCATCACCTTCTATATTAAGACTGTCTAAGCCCAGTGCTTTGTAGATAGGTTTTTAAAAATTGCATTTGAATGCCCTACCCTTGCCCTCCCATCAACTCAGCATGCAGGTATATGATTGAGATAATCCCTTCCCCTGTCTGGGAGCATCCTGAAATCAGAGACTGCAGCTGAGACATCAGTTTCCCCATGTTTAACAGAGCATCTGACCAGCTTTGTGGTGGTATTGGTCAGCAGCTGTTGAGTCCACCCCAACTCACAGAGCCCCCAAACTCGCAAAATCAGACTTGTGATCCTCTCCAGAGGACTTGTGATCTTTCAGAAGCAACGTGTCAGACTTTTCTTCTGAAATCCTTCTGAGTGAGTTTGGACTGCCAACTTGGGGGTTAGTAGCTGAGAACTAAACTGTTTGCATCACCTAGGGACTCCTGAGCAACTCGCAGCAAGCAGTCTATATTTATTGAATAAGGGAATAAAAAGTAAGTGGACGAATAAGTAGGTATATTCTAGAAAGATGTGTGGAAGCCTCTGTAACCCCAAGGCAAACTGATTCACCCCACACCTTCCCCCAGAGGTTCTCTCTCCCAGACTTCTCTAGCAGCTCATATCTGCCCAGCTCTTCAAGATCCACCCTATCCAACTCTTTCTCTAAGACCCCATCGTAGGCAATAACATTCTAAATGAGTCCGTGGTAGCTCAATAGCGGAGGGCTGGAGTTGGTTTATAGCTGCTCTTGAAGGGTGTAGGAGCAGGGGGCAAGTAGACAGCTTCGGAAAGGTCTGCCCAGGGTGAGACCTGAGTGGGAAGAACCCTCCTTCTTGACCTCATCTTTAGCCACCCTGAGCAAGGGGAGAGACACAAGAGATGGAAGATTTGACGATGCCCAAAGTAAGACATGTGGCATGTGGAGCTTCATCTCTCAGGTACAGAGACAGGGCAACCACAGGCAAGTTCTGGCAAACTCAAGGCCAACTATGCTTTCCTACTGAGGGGGGTGGAGAAATGAGCCCACCTCCATTCTTAGAAGGGCACCTACTTACTACCAAGCCGACCTGTCTTCGAACAAGCTAGGTGACATGGAAATTGTGAGGGGCCACCAGCAAGCCCTAGAGATTAGCCCATCACCTGTCAATCTCCTGGAGATGGATGTTTCTCATCTGGGGGAGCTCAAACCTGAGGAAAACCATGTCCCAAAGCAGCTGAGGGAACTCTAGGTGACGGCGAATAAGATCCACTGTCTGACTCTGCTTGCTTAGGCAGGGCACTGTGTGCAAGCATCTGACAGGATCCTTGGTTGGTCTTGATGCCCTGCGCTACCAGGGTGGACTTTTGTCCAATTCCTTTTCTTTTTGTATTACTATGATTCCACTACATTTCCTCATATCTTGTAGTAGAGCAAGTCACTCCCCTTACAGACGGTCACAATGGGGCAGCGAGCAGGAATGTGAGGCTCCAACGGAGGGAGGAGGATGCGAAAGTGGATAACAGCCCTGCCGGCTAGATGCCTCCTTGCCTGGCAATCCACACTCAGCTTCTCTTTGCATCCATTGAGCACCTCCACCAGGACCCAGAGATGAGTATTTTCTTATTCCCTTAGCAGCTTCCGCCGAAGAAATCCCTTGCCAGCCCAAAGAGTGAATTTGGAAGAATGTATTAAATAGATGTATTGGAAAAAATGGACTTGCAACACAGGAGCCTGCTATGAGCCTCATATTTCTGCCAGTTTGCCCCTGAGCACAGGTGCCCTCATCAAACACAAGTCACCCTATCTAGAAGCAGGTGTGGATTAGAGTCATGGCCAATGTCGGGGGGCAGAGGCCTGGGCATTTTCTCACTGTGTAACAAGCAGAGGGACAGTGGCTGAGAGGGTTCCAGGTGCCAGAACACTAATTGCTGATAGACTTTCCAGAACAGGGGCATCTGGGCAGAAGGAAATGTTGCACGCTGTTAGGTTGAGAAACGCAGTTTGAAGAATAGAGTTTGGAACACTTAGGTCACTGCTGTGTTCATACGTCTCTCTTCTTAGAGGAAATACAAAAACTCTAATGAATAGTGTAGGCTGACGCCACACTGGTCTCTTGACTTCAGGAGAATTCCTATATGGGTGTGTCGACCATCGGGAAAGCAGCACCAGGGACCACTTTAAAACAGACACTTCTGCACATTCCCAAACGAGAAAGCAATCCTACTGTCATCCAGGGGGTCCCAGCTCACATATTCCTAACATGAACCTGGCTGTCAAAGAAATGACATAAACCCACCTACACAAAATGATTGACTGTTGTGTGATATTCTAATTTCATTCAAAATCTTGCCAATTTGTGTAAAAGATAAGCTTGCTTGAAAAAAAATACCACTGTCATCCTGCCTCCCCAAGAGAATATACACTCACTTGGAGAAATTGAGGTTATTGAGCAAGAAGTAAAGAAAACAAAACGCATATGAAATTCCATTAGGAGATCTGAAAATCCCAACACAGGGTAAGGAGATGTTCCTATTTTCTCTGTGCATATTTTGTGTGTTAGGTGAAGTTTACACAGCAAATTAGTTTCCCCGTCAATAATTTATACACATCATTGTTCAATGACATTGGTCGTCACAGTCCCCAAAGTGTCAACAATGGCTCTATACCTGTCCCGTCTCTATCCCTCCATTGCCTGCCCTCCTTAGCTCCTCCTCTTGGCTTTTGGGCAAATGTTGCCCATTTGGTCTCCAGCAGTTGATTATTCTAAGGAGCACATTCCTCACAGTTGTTGTTTATTTTCTCAGTCAATCTATTATTTGGCTGGCAGGAAAGCCCCGGGAGTGGTTTTCGTTCCATGTTAAAGGGGTGCCCTAAGTTGATAGGGAGCCGCTGGTAGCACCATAATTAAGTGCTCGGCTGATAAGCAAAAGGACAGCTGTTTGAACCTACCAGCCTGACTCCGCATGAGAAAGGTACAGCATTCTGCTTCTGTGAAGATGTTCAGTCTTAGTAATTACGTGGGGCAGTTCTACTCTGTCTTGTGGGCTCACTAGGAGCCAGAGTTAGACAATAGTTTTGGTGTTAACAGGATTAAACATGATAGTCTCGGGGGTTCCTCTAGTCTCTATCAGTCCACTAAGTCAAGTCCTTTTTAATTTCTTTATTTAAATTTGAGTTTGCTCGACATTGTTCTCCCAGATTAACCATGATCTGCCATTGTTTCCTTGTTCCAGGGGTTGGTAGTGGGACCTCAGAACCTCCTGTCCTTCTGGTTCCTCATTCTTAGAGGGCATTACTCCTATGAGCAAGTTGCTTCCTTGACTCTTTGATTTCCTTCACCCTTTTTTGTTCTGGGTGAGAAAACAAAACAATAATTGTACCATCGATGGCTACTCCAAAGCTTTGAAGACCTCAGATGTCTCACTAAACTGAGATGTCGAGCTCTAACATTATGAACCATGTTCTGCCAATTGACCTACATGTCGTCCGACACTATCATCTTTAGTTTGCAGTTCCAGTAACTCACTCCTGGGATGCTTGGGTATGTCGCAGAAGTCTCCTTAATTATGTCCCTATGGGCTCTATTAGGGATATAGATGGCGCACATACAAAGACACAGATATGTGTATACATGAACTTTTTGGAATCCCCTCCTATGCGTAGCCACAACTATTCCTGTGTATGCATATGAGTGCTCTCCCACATGACCTCCCCGACTTCTATATGTATAGAGCCTACATTTATACCTATGTAAC
The DNA here is from genome assembly GCF_000313985.2 of Echinops telfairi. Taxonomy (NCBI): domain Eukaryota; kingdom Metazoa; phylum Chordata; class Mammalia; order Afrosoricida; family Tenrecidae; genus Echinops; species Echinops telfairi. The sequence continues at coordinate 28,579,855 of NW_022106189.1, forward strand.
CACTCACACATTTTGGGGTCTTCTTACCATTGTTGCCGAATTACATATGTTACCATTGTTACGGTTGTTGCGTTAGGCCCTATGGAGTTGATTCTTACCCACAGCCATCTAATGTATGAGAGGGCTACAGAAATTTTATGGAACATTCCATTATCTTGCCATTGTTTGAAGTCCCTCGCACAACAGAATGGAATATTCCCCAGTCTTGTATCCTCACAGTCCTCACCATCCTCACCACTGTTGGGACCAGTGGGTCCCTTCCTATCATTGAGGGTTTTACCCTCATCCATCGACCCTCCACTGACTTAAACATAATGTCCTTATTGGTTTTTGAATTTTGCACGCATGTGGCTTGAGTCAGGGACACATTCGTCCTCAAAGCAGCGTCGTTTGCTTTTTAACGTACTCCCAGGATCTCTTGCAACAGATCTTCCCAGTGCAATGGGCCATTTGATTTCCTGCTGACTTCTCCCATGGGTGGTGATTGTGGATCTAAGTAAAATGAAATCTCTGACAGCTTCGATCTTTTCTCCTTTTATCGTGATGTTCAGCTGATCAGTGCAGGAGCGAGGACTTTTGGCTTCATTATGTAAAGGTGCAATTCATATGGCAGGTTTTCGTCTTCACCAGAAGTGCTTCAGCTTCTCGTCATGTTCAGCAAGCAAGGTGATGTCATCCACGTGGTGCAGGCTGTAAGTGGGTCTTTCTCCAGTCCTGAGGCCACACTCTTCATAGAGTCCAGCCTCCCGGAATATTTGTTCAGCATACAGATTGAGTAAGTATGCTGACAAGAGACAGCCATGATACACACCTTTCCTGGTTTAAAATCAGGCAGTAGCAACTTGTTCTGTTTGAATGAATGCCCCTTCATCTATGTACATGCTTGGCATAAGCACAAGTAAGTGTTCTGGAATTCTCATGTTTAGAAAAGTTACCGGTAATATATTATGATCCACACAGTTCAATGTCTTTGCATCGTGAATAAATCACAAGTAAACATCTTTGTGGTATTCTCTGTTTTCAGCCAAGATGCATCTGACATGAGCAGAGATAGCTTCGTTCCACATGCTCTTGTGAATCCAGCTTGAATTTCTGTCCGTTCCCTGTGGATACAGTGCTACAACTGTTTTTGAGTTATTCTCTGAAAATTTTCATTTGCATGCAATATTAATGATATTATTCAATAGTTCCCAATGAGTTGGATTGCTTCTGTTTGGAATGGGCACAAATATGTGTCTCTCCCAGTTGGTTGGTGATTTTACTGCCTTCCAACTTTCTTGTTACAGATGAGCAAGTGCTTACAGCGTCCCATACGTTTAGTAAAACATCTCAGCTGGTATTCCCAGTCCCTGAAGCCTTGGGGCTTGTTTGCTGCCAATGCATTCAGGATAGTTGGGACTTCTTCCTTCAAGACCACTGATTCTTCATCGGATCTTACCTCTTGAGATGGTTGAGACCTGACCAACTCATTTTGGTACAGTGGCTCTGTGTTTTTTCCTCATCTTTCTTTGATGCTTTCTGCATCGTTCAATATTTTGTCTATAGGACCGTTCAACATTGCAATGAGAGGCTTGAGGTTTTTTCCCCCCTCCAGTGATTTTAGCTTCAGAGTTCCCGGGTGTGTTCTTCCCTTTCGGTGTTCTAAGTCCAAGTCTTTGAATATGTCGTCGTGATATTTAGCGTGTTATTGTGGAGAGCTCTCAGATCCGTTCCAGACTTACTTACAACAGAACAAAACAATGCCTGCCCTGCAGTCTTCTCACAACTCTTGTTACTTGTAAGCTCATCTCTTCAAGGATCTACCTCTTTTTTGTTGCCCTTCTATTTTATCAAGAATGATGATATCTTCCCAGGGAATGGTCTCTCCTGATGACATGTCCGAAGTACACGAACAGAAATCTCACCCTCCTGGCCTCTAAGGAGTATTCTGGCTGTGTTCTTTCAAGGCAGACCTATTTGTTCTTCTGGGAGTTCAAAGTACTTTCCACAATCTTCGCCAGAACCATCATTCAAATGCACAGATTCATCTTGGATCTTCCTTATTCTGTGTCCAACTTTCACATGCATGTGCGGCAATTGAAAATACCGTGACTTGGGTCAGGCACACCTTAGTCTTCAAGGGAACATCCTTGCTTTTCAACACTTTAAGGCGATCTTGTGCAACATTGTTACCCAATGCAATGCGTCCTTTTATCTCTTGATGGATGCATCCTTGGACACTGTTTGTGGATCCAAGCAAGATGAAGTCCTTCACAACATCATTCTTCTCACTGTTTATAAGGATGTTCATTTTTGTTCTAGTTCTGAGGATTTTCTTTTCTTTACATTGAGTTGCAAGCCACACTGAAGGCTGAGGTCCTCGTTCTTCATCGGCAGGTCCAAGTCCTCCTCACTTTCAGTAAACAAGGCTGTGTCTTCTACATCTACTTACTGCAGGTTCAGTCTTGATGCTGCATTCTTCTTCAAATAGTCCATCTTCTCGGATTATTTGCTCTGCATGCAGATGGGATAAGTATGATGAAAGGTTATAACCCTGATGGACACTTTATGATTTTGAACCTCCCAGACATCTCTGGTTCTGTCCAAACAAAAGCTTGGTCCAGGTTCTGCTGGAGCACAAGGACGTGTTCTGAAGTCCCCATTCTGCTCAATGCTATCCTAGGTTGTTCTGATCCACAACGTTGAATGCCTTGGCATAATTAATACAACCCAAGTCAACAGTTTTCTGGTTTTCTTTACTTAGACCTTAGATCCCTTTGACATCAGCAAAGCTACTCCTCATCCATTGCCCTCTCCATTTGAATTTCCGGCCATTCCCTGTCATCGTACTGCTTCAATTGTTGCTGAATGATCTTCAGCAAAAATTTACTTGTGTGTGATATTAATGATATTGTTTGAGAATTTCCATACTCTTATATGTTTGCTCTTAAGGGCTGGCTTCCATTTTCTTCTACGTCAGTCTGTCTACTCTTTGAGAAAGGTTGCTTACGAATCCCCGTAGGAAGGAAGGACGAAGGGCCGACATGGTGAATCAAGTCAAGGACATTTGATGGTTGTTCTGGTTTGAACAAGAGTTTCTCCCAAATAACCTCAAAGTGACGCTCTGAGAACATGTGGACTAATAGGCTTAAGACAATCACTACCAAGGTAGGTGCCAAGTTGGAAATTTTATCAATGACACCATGTTCTGAGGCCCCTAAAAGCTTACATGCTTTACAACAGAGTGTCCTCAGTGGGATGTTCAAGGCAGGAACACACTTGCAATTCCATAGCCTTCGTCAGGTTCGTAAGTATGTGTCCTCCTTACTCAGAAGGAGACAGGGTGGTGCAGTGGTTCAAGCCTCAGTGACTAATCGAAAGATGAGCAGTTTATACCCACCAGCCACTCCTTGGGCAAAATGCGAGGCAGTCTGATTCTGTAAATATTTATGGCCTTGGAGACTCCACCAGAAAGTTCTACTTTGTCTTGAAAGATTACTGGATCAGAATCAGCTCCATAGTATTGAGTCTGGTTTGGTCTTGCTGAGCAAGCAGATGAAGGGAAATCGTTCTATCATCCTAATCATGTGGAACCAGAAAAGAGTTGTCAGTGGCTAGAACTGGGGTAGATCCATATCATTCAGCAGTCTGAATTGGGAAAGACTAGAACCATCTATGTCTAGAAGGGACTGGTACATAAGAGCTGTCATTTTTATTAAAATTAAATTCTGAACAGCCAAGAAAGAGATCAAATAGAACAGGAATAGAACCACGGTCTTCATTTATCCTTCTCTTCATGGAAATGCAAACAGTTCATTATTGGGGGTTGAGGAAAGGAAGACATGGTTTGGATGATACCTTAGATGCAGCCTACAATCTGGCTAGACTGAGTTTCATTGGTTGCAGCCTTAAGCGTATAAGCATTGTGTTTACTAAAATACCATCCACGAAAAATTTGGGGAAAGTTCTGATAACAAAATTCATGTACACATCACCTATAGGACATCCTTTTAAAGGTGTTGGTAACAGCCCCTATCCATTTTATTTATAGTTATATAACTATGCACCTGGGTTGGCTGGGATCCACATACACAGGTAATCCTAAAGACAGTTGATAAGTTTAGAATCACTTAGCCAACTTTATGAATTCAACTCAGCTTCTCTCCACCTGGCCTGTTGGACGAGACAGCCGTTTCTAAGACCATCATCGGGGC
>NW_022106189.1:28584147-28588310 GCF_000313985.2 Echinops telfairi
GGGGAGGTGGAGGAGGGAGAAAGAAAGAAAAAAGGAATTTCTCAGAATGGAAGCAGGGTCCAGAGGGCACCTGAGACGTTTTTTGCTTGTCAGCAAAATAAATGTATTCTGAATTTATGAATTGATAATAAGCCACCTTCTCATAATGATTAATGGTAATTAACCTTTTAGAGCTCCATCATCTACCTGGCCATTCCTAACTGACAGTCAGGAGAGACTGGTAGAATGCTGATGGTGAGCAAGACCGGTTTCTGCCCTCCCCAGGTCCTGCCAGGCGGACATTGCCACTGCTGTGAGGAGGTGTCACAAGCCTGACAAGGCACTCCAGGACTGCAGGGAAAGAAAGCGCATGCATATGGGCTGACACAGGGTGACACGCTTTCAACCAAAATCTGTCCCCAAAGAGGACGGCATTCGAACGTAGCTCTGTTGCTGATAGTAGAGTGAAGATGATGAGCCTTTGCACCTGGAAGGACCCAACTTCCCTCATCCATGCAATGGACACACTGGGGTGATAGTCATAACGTCACAGGAATTTTAACATTGAGATGAATTCTAATTTTAAAGGAATTTTTTAATTAATTGAGGGGCACCCGGATCTAGCCAAGGACAGAAGGCTCCTCGTCAAGTAGTTAGGATCACATTCAAGCTATCTTTGCAGTAAATCTTGAACTGTCTCATGTCTGAAGATGTTCACCTAGATCCAGTCAATGTATTCCATAGCTTGGCCTGCCCTTGGGCCAAGTGCCTCTGACATTGACAGTAAAGTCATCCAAGCTTGCCTGGGACATTTTCTGGGATGCTGTTTAGCCTGCAAGATGTTAAAAGTGGTATCCTCAGATCAACACCCATAGAAATGAGGAGAAGGAAGCATAATTTTTCAGAGTAAACAAAACCCCAATATGTTAGGCCAGGTTGACTAGAGATACGAACCCAGTGACACTCATATAAGAGTAAGAAAGAGCTTTATATCTAGAAGTAATTATATACTAAGGAAACATCCCAGCCCAGTCCAGCTCAAGAACTTGAGTCTGATACTACTGCATAATTCCCTCCTCAGACTCATGCAGCCACATGTAGTGATACAGAAATCAGGAAGATCAAGGATGGTAGGCGCACAGCCTTATGGATCCAAGGTCAGTGGAAGCACGGCAGGGCTCTGGCAGCTCTCAGGGTAGCCAGAAAGCAGGAAGGGGAAAGCAGAGAGAAGAAGAGTTTCCCAGGACCCTCCATAGGAGAAGGCAACACCCCTAAGGAGACACCATGAGGCAGAGACCAGATCTGTAGAATAGAAATCACATAAAATTATGTAACTACCATGGCCCCAAACCTAGAACTTTAGGCACAATAGCAGTCTTTGGAATGACCGTCTTTCCAATGGCCCATCGGAAGTCCTGGAGCTAGAATGGTTCACCAAAGTAACCCCAACTTGGGGTTGGTGGTCAAGCCTTTATGTCCTTGTAACATCAAGCCATGGGACTTGAGCAGCTGCAGCCCTGAGTACTTTACCTTAGCGGAAAGTAGGACCCTCACCACGTCTACCACACTCAAAGTTATTGCGCGTATACTAAGTCCCAGGCAGAATCCCTGCATCACAGTTAACTCTTACCACAACCCTATGAGCTAGGACTTCGTATGTACATCCATCACATAAGGGCACTGAGGACCCTTGAGCCCTGGAACTAGATCCCAAATGGAGACATTCACTCTCTCCACCACTACCTTGTGGAGGCCAAGGGTTAAGGCTACCCAAAGAGGCAGCTCACTCTAGACACCAGCTGTTTTCATTGCCCACTGGGTTTTACTTGAGGTCTGGGTCTACTTTCTCCCATTTCAAATCAAAGGTCTCTGTGGGATTTCTTCCAAACCATGGCCCTATCCTTCTCAGGTCGGAGAAACTGTTCCCTCATCTTGGTTCCCATCAAGCTCTAGGAGCTTGTGGACATAGCCTGCCTTCCTGTGGCACGCTTGCCCTCCTCTGTAACATGGAAATGATAGTAGCGCCTATCCCATAGCATTCCTCAAAAGAATAAAGTCTCAGAAATTGCTGACATGCAGTAAGTGAGTCTGGCCCGTGGTGAGATGACATAGCTGCGATTGCATATTCCTCAAATGACATTGCTGTCCTTGTGGTGTCTGTGGATCGTTGATAAGCAACTTCAGGCAGAGAAGATGGATTATATGAAGAACGCGGCATCAGGTTTGCAGGAAGGCTTTTTAACAACTTGCAGCATGCAGATGACCCACCCTTGCTTACTGAAAGTGAGGAGGACTTTAAGTGCTTGCTGATGAAGTTCAAGGATTGCAGCCTTCAGTATGGATTGCAACTCAGTGTGAAGAAAACCAAAATTCTCACCACTGGATCAGTAGGGTAACATCATGAAAAATGGAGAAAAGATTAAATTTGTCAAGGATCTTGGTTTGTTGGATACTGAATCAAGGCCCATGGAAGCAGCAGCCAAGAGGTCAAATGACACAATGCATTGGGTAAACATGCTGCATAAGCCCTCATGTTACCTTGAAGACTAAGGTGAGCCTGACCCCAGCCATTTTCAGTGGTCTCTTTTGCATGTAAACATTGAGCATTGGATAAGGAAGACCCAGGAATGCACCTCAGTGCATTTAAATCATGGTGCTGGCTAAGAATATTAGAAACACCATGGACGGCCAAAAGAACAAACAAATCTGCCTGGGAAGAAGTACAGCCAGCATGCTCCTGAGAGGCCACGATCATGAGGCTTCACCTCCCCTACTTTGAACATACCAGGAGAGACCAGTCCCTGGAGAAGGCCATCACGCAGGGTGGCTATGACAATGGGCCCGAACATAAGAACCACTGTGAGGATGGTGCACGACCAGACAGTGTTCTGTTTCATTGTACATAGGGTTGCTATGAGTTGGAACCAATTCAGCAGCAAGAGACATTGGGGTAGCCGTGCACCGAGGGCTCCGTGCAATACTTCATGGCACCAGGGACTCACTAGACACTAGCGTGACGCAAATACATCTCAACCTTACCAGCAAGTGGGTCTGACGAGCTAGAAATCATGAGGACTTTTCAAACACATCTACTGCCCTTCAGGCATCATTTTAGTCCATGTCACCAGCATTTCTTCTGTTTTATTTTGTTTTGTTTTTCATTGGAGAACTTCTGGATCCAAGTGGGCCTGGCATTTGTTCCCTCACTTCTTGAAGCACTTGTTAACTGGGAAGAGACCGGCCTCGTGCTGATTTTCCAGGGTGTTAACGAGGACCCAATGGGCCATGTAAATAAAGTGATTAGTGGGCGGAATGGACAGAGAAGCCAATGATGGTTTCAACAGCATCTGTCAGTCAGTCCGTCTGTCCCTCTGGCTGAATTCCTTCTAGGTGCTCCGCCTTCTGTGGAGATGTAGGCACCAGTTTCGAAACCGTTTGGGGTAGTAGAAAGGGCACACACCGGAGCATCTTGGTCCGTCTCCTGCCGTCTCTTCAGCTTGGAAACAAGGTCTTGTCGTCTCCCTCGGCCTTGCTTGCTTCATCTATAAAATGGGAGCAGGGAGGACGCAGTGCGGTAGGGATGTCGGGGGAAGTGATGTGATGCATGAGAAGTGTTTCCTGGGAGAGACACTAGCTTTTGGCAGTCTGTGAAAGGGGACCCAGGAGTGTTGCGAATGCTGGGGTAAAGAGGACACTCAGTGGGCCTCTGCATCCTCTGAGCTTTTCCACCCAGAGAGGAGTGAGCTGCCACCCTGGCTCTCGTCGGGTACACCACTCAGAAACATGTTAAATGGCAGGGAAAACACTCTGACCAAAGCTGTTTTAATGAGACATGCTGTTAGCTCGGTGGTTCCCAGGTCAAACTGCCTATGTGGACCCAAGAAGGCTAATGGACTTGGCGGCTGCGTCTTTCCAGCCGACTGGTCACGGGTTTTAATGAGCTAGCAGCCCGCACGCCAGAATGGTGTGTGTGTGTGTGTGTGTCCATGTGCCCACAGTTCCCCTATGACAAATGGCTTCCATTCTAAAATAGAGAGCGTGAAGGAAAATGACAGGACATGAGGGCCCCGGATGCCCTCCGATGTGCATTGGCCAGCAGAGAGTGGGCCCAGACCCCTGCATGTACTCAGCCCAGACCACACACACACACACACAGAGAAAGAGGGAAATGCCCTGTTTTTACA
>NW_022106189.1:28588685-28609916 GCF_000313985.2 Echinops telfairi
TTTGGCAAAATTACTGTAACGCCTCCTTTTTATTTTCTTCCTATTCGACCTGGTAGAAAACTCCTATGCAACCTTCAGAGCCCAGGTCAGAAATCACTACTCTGCCAGCCACCTTTCCCAATATGGTCAGTCTGTTCTTCCTCGTGTAAAACATGCATTAATCATTACTAGCCCCTCATTACTTTGCATCTAGGTCTCAGACCTAGAGTCTTTTAAGGTCAGACACCCTGTCACATCTGTCTCATCATATATAGAGCCTGGGGTAACTCAGTAGCTCACTGCATTTGAATCATGGGACAGGGTAGAACTGCCCCTGTGAGTTTCTTAGATTGTTACCCTTTATAGGAGTAGAAAGCCTGGTCTTTCTTCATAGGAGCAGCTGGTGGTTCTCAGGGGCCAAATTTGTGGATTGCAGCCCAGGGCCAAAGCACTCTACTACCAGGGCCCCTAAAAGAACTTGCACACAGCATCCAAAACACAATCAGAACCAATGCTCCCTGGCTGATTTGGGTGCATGATAATGCCATGTGTTACAGAGTAGAACTGGCCTCTGTAGTCTTTGCAGAACTGAAATGGTTACGGAAGCAGATCACCAGGTCTTTCTTCCTCAGCACTATTAGGTGGATTTGGACCAGCTTTTTTGCCAAGTGCAACTGTTGGCATCACCCAGAGTCCCCGAAAAACAGTATAAGCTCTATACATACTCGTGGGATTTAAATGGCCTGCATTTGCAAAACACATTTTAAAAAGACACACTGAAGCAAAACCTGGGGATGCTAATATATATTTAAGTCTACCAGGGCTAAAAGCAGATGAAAAGAATCTCTCCAGAACATTCAAAACACCACCGCGTATTAATCTTATCATTCAGCATTTCTGAAGCACCAAATCCAAAGCTCAGCCATACAAAGAATGGGGATCTGTTTGGAGGGCTTATCAGCCCTCTTTGGGAGGGAAAGTGTTTCAAAGAGACGCACTTGTCAGGGCTGAGGGAGAATTAAAGTGGCAGAGTCACCATCTGGGATCTTTTTATAGGAGGTCTTAAACCATCAACTCCTTCAACTCCCTTTCTTTTGGATCATCTTAAATGACAATTTACTGCAGGCGTGCACTCATCAAAATACAGATGTTAGCCAATATCCTGGTCCCTCAACTAGTTGTGCCACCAGTTCCATGTCAGCAGAGGACATCTCTGTATTGTGAAATAAGCCCTTATTGTCAGAAGGAAATAAAACGCAGATGCACACACATGCAGAGAGAGGTGAAGAGATAGAGAGAGACAGAGGGAGATATGGAGAGATAGAAATAGAGAGAGGGAGAGGGCTGAACCATTTATCCATTGAACATACTGCAAAGCTTATTGTGTGCTGGTTCTCAGCCTGTGGGTCACGACCCTTTTGGGGGTCGAACAACCCTTTCATTGAGGTCACCCGATTCAGAACAGTAGCAAAGTTAGTTATGGAGTAGCCATGAAAATAATTTTATGCTGGGGGTGGGGGGGGGTCACCACAGCATGAGGAACTGTATGAAAGGGCGGCATGAGGAAGGTTGAGACCCACGGCTTGAGAGCGTAAGTCACAAAGCATTGCTACAAAGTCAGAGACACCCTTATTAGGCAAAACATAGTAGCACGTAAAGCTATCGTTTCCTCCTCCGTTCTCCATCTAGGTCTGTGCACACCCGAAGCTGGTGTTTCCATCCCTCTCAGCCCTCCCTCGAAGAATCTGGGCTTTTTGGATCGACGTCATGTCCTAATGGCAACTTTGTCATCATCACGGGGATCCACTCACATTCCGTTTTATGTTCTTTGAATTTGAGGAGCCCAAAGATAGGGCAAGATCAGGGCTGTAAGGTATGCAGGAGAATTCCCCCCACGAAAGTCTCATCTGCCAGCCCTGGCTAGCCTGGAGGAATGAGTACATGTGGTTGGAAAGAAATCTGTCAGCACAGCTTGCATGGTTGTTTTCCCATCCATGCAATTTTCAATTTTCTTGAAACTTCTTTTCGATAAGCCTCTATGATTATCCTGTGTCCTTTGAGGAAACTTATCACGACCACCTCTTGGGAGACCCTCCAGCAGTCACCATCTCCTGAGCTGACCTCTCTGCCCTGGCTTTTTCTAGCCCAGCACAACCCCTGTGAAGTCACCCCTTGAATTGAGCCTTTTGTCCCCACCTCTGGTGGCACCATCAGGAGAGTTACACCAGTGTGTCACTGTGAGACCATGTCTGCAGCCGTCCACTTGTCCCAGAGGTTTGCTAAGCTTGTTTTGTCTGGGATCACCCAGGCCTCCCTCCATGAACCAGAGCCCTCATTGCCATACTTTGTGCCTGACCTCATAAGGAAGAGATTGCTCACTTTGGAAAATAAAGTTATCATTATTATTATTCTACTTGACATAGAAAGAGAGCTATAGTTTTTCACGAGTTAATGGCAACTGATTTCTCCCTAGAAATTTAGAACTGGTGTCCAAGAGATGGTTTGAATTGATTCTTGAGGGGTGAATAAAAGTGCATTTTCCACCAGAAGGAAGATTGCACTCAGGATAGGGATTCAGTGAGGCTTTCCAAGATCTGGGTTTAGGAAAGGTATTTGTGGAAAGTTCCATGTGGTTGGGGGTCTTTGTTTTTCAGTTTCTACTAGAGCAGAAGGTGGGGTTGCAAAGGGCTTTTCATAGACTTGGTTGTGCAGTTTTGAGAAAGCTGGGGAAATAACCCAGTTCATTTTTAAAAAATGGCTATATTGAACACAAAAATCACATAATAATTGCAAACGGTGGAAGAGTAAGTTTGGACATCCTGCTTGGCAAAGTAGCCTGAAAGAGGAGGGCCTTTGACAAGCTGATGGGCGCAGTGGCTACAGCAATGGGCCCACACGTAAGAACGACTGCGAATCTGAGGCAGGACCGGGTCGTCTTTCCTTCGGTTGTCCTCAGGGTCCCCATGAGGTGGAACCGACTCCCACGCGCCTCCCAGCAACCGCAGCCCATTGGGGCGAGGGGTCGGGGAAAGGTGGCCTTGGACGCCAGAGAAAGGGAAAATAAAGACAATTCCTTTTGCCATGCACTGTCGACTGCACTGGGAGGACAACAGGGCTTTCTATTCTCATAAAGAGTTACAGATCTGGAAACTCACAGGAGTTGTTCTGTCCTGTCCTACAGGGTCACTAGGCGTTGGCATCAGCTCCGTCATAGTGAGATTTTGTTTTGGGGGCTTTGTTTTGGGGGATAATAGACATGCAGCCATGACATGGGCTGAAAGGTGGGAGAAGGTGCTCCTGTGAACACAAGAATGTGACCGATTGCGTCCCAGACAGACCTTGAGCAGTCTGTGCAAAGGTGCTGTGGTGGAGAGTGTGAAAGAAGGAATTCTAAGCCTCTTCTCTTGTGGCGTACAAACAGTAGGTAAAAGGGAGGGGTGCGTGTGGGATAATTTAAGGAGAGACTGAAGGTTAAAGGATGCCTTGCTAAGATTGAACCACCAACCTCTCGGTAAGTAAGCGGGTGCTTAACTCCTTACACCAGCCAAAACCCCTTTTAAAAAAATGCATAACATGAGGACCAGCAAGGTGAGAAGCAACTCATTCAAGCTCACATGACTGGGACAGAGGAGAGTACCAAGGTAAGAACAAAGAGGTCGCGTGTGCAAAGTTAGGGCCGGAAGGCAGGGGTATCAAGCTATGACACTCAGATCAAAATGTCGCAATGTGAGGTGGCTTTGATTTTTGAATGATTCCAGCCTCTTTGAGGGATGGTTGAGGCCCTCTAAGTGCAGAGTCTTTGCCCAGATTTGGGGGTAAAAGCAAGCACCAAAATAATGCTAACCCCTGTCCTGAAAATGGCGAACCCCTTTGCTCTGTGCTGCATCAGGAATGAGTAATGCGTATGCGCGAGGGAACACATTAGCACTTAGACAATTCAAAAGGACCTGTTTTTATATCATTTGACTTCTCTTCTCTCCCCCTGTAATTACTTCATTTCAGCTAAATCGCACTGCATTATGATTTAACAACTGGAACAGACACTTCAGCCTTGGTATTTTGCAAAAAGCACCTTCGCAGCGTTCATACCGGCTACCCAGGCTCGCATGGGGGCCAGTGATCAATCCCTTCAGGGCACAGGAAACCACAGACATGGGCCACGTGGTCAGGTTTGCTGCCTGAGTCCTGCCTTGGCAGGGGGCCACCACAGCCCTTTAGCACACCTTCAGGTAAGGACATTTTCCTTACTTTTAGGTGAGCTCTTTTAATTCAGTAAACTTTGGGGGCATCCCTGGGTGGTGCAAACAGCGGAGTGCTTGGCCACTAACTGAACGGCAGGCTGATGGCCCTCGTGGCCCCAGAAACACCTAAGAAGAAAGGCCTGGAGACCCACTCCCAAACACTACAGCCAAATATTGGAGGAGCATGCTCCCAAACCAAGGGAAGGGAGAGAATCCTGAGAGCAGCTAGGGCCAAAAGAATAGTCGCCTACAAAGGAAAACCAGTAAGAGTATGCTCAGACTTCTCAGCAGAAACCATGCATGCAAGAAGAAAATCGAGTGACATATACAATCTCAAAAAAGAACATAAAATGTTGCTCCACATGCAACATATCTCTCTCCAAAACCGTGAGGGAGAAATTGCAGCGGTTAAAAAAAATACTAGAGGTGACACGTTGGACAGAGAATCAAATACAGCAGCCAACAGACTGGAGAACGACATACGGGTCAACCACATCCAGAAGTCAAGACAATGAAAACAGTGTCCAAACAACACAGAAAAAGAGAAAGAGCAACCAAATCCATGCATCCACCCAGATCAAAAACAAACAGAGCACGCTGACAGCGATGACCACGTCTGACAGCGATGACCACGTCTGTCAAGAAGGATACCGAATGTCCAGGGATGGCATGCACCAGCAAAGACACCAAGAATAGCCGTCAGGGTTAGAAAACATGACCTAGCCATCCACTGCCACAAGAGACACACCTTAATCATGAAGACAAAGTAGACTAAACATTAAAGGACGGAGGAAAACTTAGCAAGCTCGCCGTAGCCCAAAGTCCAGCCGTTGAAAACCATGTGGAATACAGCCGAATCCTAAAACACGTGAGATTACAGGAAGTTGGAATCAGCTACACAGCAACTGATTAAGGGATTGTTTGTTTATTTTTCAAAAGTTAAAACATTCTGAAGGAGACTATCCATGAAGCTGCTCAGGAGAGGGTGTGGTTTCTAAAGCCCAGAGTAGTTGGCAGGAAGGGGAGAGAGCAGGGATGTTCTGACTAAAGGTTATTACCACTGTAGCTACTCCTTCACCGTTCATCTGTCCCCTGTCTAGCCCTTTCCAAAGCCTAGTCGATGTATTCTGTCCCACAGTTACCTCCAGAGGAAGGGAGAAAGCCCCCGAAGCTGCACGATGAAATGCAGCCCCCTAATCATTCCCATGCTTCTCCTGCACACTTGCATCCCCTGCCTGTGTGTCCTTCCCAGGCGGTGCTCGGGAAGGCCACACATGTGTAAATAATCAAGCGTACATGTGGTCCACGAGAGGGTTTTCTTTGTAAAATGCCTATCTGCAAGGAGTGAGCAGAGCTCTCCGTTCAAAGAGTGGCTTGTGCTTGTGGAACTACAGACTGAGTCCTTCAAAGGACTCTCCAGACCCTGTTGTTTGATGAATCAGGGGCCACGGAGGAGGGAGAAGGGGGGGCGGGTGCTGATTGGAAACCTTGGTGTCCTGGTCCTAACTCAACACTGCTCAGCTATGCTACCCAGACCTCAAACAGCTCTGCATTTCATAGGAAGCCGCGTGTCCCCTGACTTCCTCATCAGAGGCATAATCCATCATCATTTGCAGGGCAGTCATTTTAAGAAGTAGGGAATGAAAGTCCCCCGTGTAGTTACATTGTAATTTGAAGGAACCGCTGGTTCAGGAAGCTGAGGCTCTGTGGGGAAGGTCACCAAACACATGCTGGCATTGAGCGTGGCACTCAAATTCATCGTCAGGCTAGAGCCAGGCTTGGCAGCATTTTTGTTGTTGTTCCCCCCAGAAAGGGTCAAAACTAAAAACCAAACTCACTGCTTTGAGTTGATGCTGACTCAGAATGACCCTATAGGACAGGTAGAAGTGTTCCCCTGGGTTTCCAAGACTGTAGCTCTGTTACTCTTTACCAGAGTAGAACTCTTTCTCCTTAGGAGCAGCTGGTGGTTTCAAACTGCTGATCTTAGGGCTAGCAGCCCAACATGTAGCTCCTATCCCACCAGGGCTCCTACAAGAAAGGGCAGAGAAGCAACAAGCCCACATGGAGTTCTCCATATTAGCATTGCACCTCCACGGTGTCCCCTCTGATAGAGAACATGGGTTCTCCAAATTCCAGACAACTCTAGACACCTGCCCTAAGACCCTATGAATAAATGCTTCCTCTCCAGTGGTCTCTACTCCACCCTGTCCCTGGACTCCAAGCCCAGCTAGCTGTCTCTGCTCATGAGCCACCATCATGCTCCGGCCTTTGCTGCCTGCTTTCTTTACATCGGTATTTTCCTAGACCAACTCTTTTCTGTTGTTGGAAATAAACCCAAACCAAACTCACTGCCCTGGAGTCAATGCCAACTCCTAGCCACCCTATAGGATAGGGTAGAACTGTCCCTGTGAGTTACCAAATGGTAGCTCTTTACAGGAGTAGAAAACCTCATCTTTCTCCCAAGGAGTGGCTGATGGTTTCAAACTGCTGACCTTGTGGTTTGCATCCCAATTCATCACCACTATGCCACCCTGGCTCCTCTTGTTGGAAATATGCATTGCAGAATTGACACCTACCCAGCCACTTCAGCATGTACAGGTCACCTCCCGTATCCTCCTTTTTGAAGCCCTTCCTCCACCATTAACAGACATGCACTGACCCCTCAGCTTCCCATATGATTTCTGGAGTTGATTCTATCAATATGATCCAGTGTAGACGCTTCTTTAAAAGGGCTCAAGGGTTAAGGCAGATATTTCTTTTTAAGACTAAGTACAACCAGATTTCTCATATAGGCATGGAAGGTGAGACTTCCTCTCACATATTTTGGACATGCTGTCAGGAGAGACCAGTTCCCGGAGAAGGAGATCATGGATGGTAAAGTAGAGGGCAGTGAGAAAGAAGTAGACCATTGACAAGATGGATTAGCACAGAGGCTTCACCAGTGGGTCCCAGAAAATCTAGCGTCCACGTTTCATTAGATGCAAAACCCTTTGAGCACTGGAAATGCCATGGTTTAGCTTTGTGAGTCCTGTGTGGTACCCGGCTCAGCAGATGGCTGAGGTGAAGGCAAGGTGGGGAGAGTGGGGTGGGAGAGAAGGGCGAGTGTGTGAATGAAAGCATGCCCCCTTGTCATGTCGGAAGACCAAGGGAATGAGGCGTGTGAAAGTGCTCACAAAATGCTTCTTCGGCATGTTCAAAGTGAGTCAGTCCCTTTTCAGCTTCTAGGCAACCCCACCCCTGAGACACCCCCATCCCCATCTGACACCACAGAGCAACCGGATCTGCATTTGCTCCTCAGCTGCTGAACAAGCCACCCTCCCGGGAGCTGGCCACACTTTGCTTACCCTTGGTGACTTCGTCACTTCTTCCTTTAACCTCTCAGACTTCCCACCGGACTGTTGGGAAGGCAAGGCCCCTCCTAGTTGAATGGAAGCTGGGGAGGCAGAGTCAGCTTGCAGAGTGGGTTTTCAGCCATGGAGTAGACCCGTGCCCCACATTGTTCACAGGGACTAATGGTCCTGAAGATCGCCAGGCCTTTCTTCTGAGGCACTTCAGCCTGGCCTTCAACCTTTCGGTTACCAAGGCCACGTTCACATGTGATGTGGTGAGCTCTTCAACATCATGCCAAGGGAAGGAGCTGGAGGTTGATCCCTGAGGGAGGTGTTGGGGGTTGATCTTGTTATTTTGGTAAACTCAAGTCTTTTTTTTTTTTTCTTTTTTCTTTTCTAGAAGAGTGCGAACGACAAACACATGTCCAGATTCTTCAAGTGGCTCCTTAGGGCTGCGATTTCTGAAAATGAAAGAGAAACATTTCAGTGAATATAAATGAGTACAGCAACCATGGCTTTGTAAAATGCCTCCTTCTTCCCTGCCTCCCTGGAGAGCATCCCCGGGTGGAGAGCAACCAGCCTGCTCGGGGGAGGTGGGCAGTGGTTTCGGAACTTGAACTTGGACAGATGGGGGCTCAAGTGCAAGCCTGCCTGTTTCTTTAGGCGGATGTTGGATGCCCTGAGTCCATTCTAACTCACAGTACTCCCTGCATGACAGGGGGTAGCAGCTTTCTAGGGTTTTCTTCCATCCTCGTGGAAGCAGACACCTGGTCTTGTGCCCACAGAGTTACTAGCGGGGTTGACATCACCGACCTCTGGGTTAACATTCTAGTACTCACCCACCAGGGCTTCTTCATGTTCAGGTAACTCTAAGCGAGGCTGCTCTGAGTAGCCAATGAGTTGATCCCAACTCATGGTGATGCCATAGGAGTCAACGGAGCAGAACTGTGCTTTATAGGATTTATAGTCACGGGGTCTTTAAAAGGAACTTTTCCTTTGAATTAGGTGACGCTTCACAGAGAAGACCATCCCATGCACATTACAAAGCGTATACACACGTTCTTTCCATCGTCCATTGCTACCCCCTCACGGACTTGTCTCCTCTCTCCCTTTGTTTCCTGTTCCTCTTCCTGCTGCTTCCCTAGCTCTCTGAACTTTGTCCTTGGGCAGATGCCCACCTCTGACCCTAATGGTTGATGTCTCTATCACAGGGGGAGTTCACGTCCTGACCTGAGGGGGCGCTGAAAGCCATAGTCTCAGGGGTCCACCTGGCTCTCTCTGAGCAGAAAGCCTGGTCTTAACGTACAATCACTGATTTTTATTTATTTATTTATTGGGGCGGGGGTTAGGTCAGCAGGCTTTTCCTCGAAGGCATCTCTGGGTGGACCAGAACCTCCAAACTTCCTGTTAGCACTCAAGGGCACTGATGGACAGCTTCACGCTGTACTTTATCACTGAAAGCTACATCCATAAAATGGGCATATGACTCCCTACAACACAGACGTTTGTGGGCATTGCTCCAAAAATGTAGCATTAAATGTATGATGGGTGGGACCAGGCACTCAGGAAGGACCTAATAAATAATCATGAGCGTGAGTGTTGTGTCCGTGACAGGGTGTTCTAATCTTCCAAGATCCCCAGTCCCATTTCAGTTGATTTGTTCTGGACACGTCTACTGGATGCGCATTGACAAGGTGTCACAGCCCCTCCACTCAGGAGACACACAGTGCCACCCAAGTGACCACAGGCAAATCTGCTATTTTCAGTCCACATATTCAAACAAGCTCAAGCATTCTCCAGAGAAGGCAGGGATGTGTAAACTATTGTCTTCTATAGCCATGCTTTAAAAAAAAAATCTCTACTCATTTTTAACCTCACTTGGGTACATAAATTCAGCCTGGAAACGTGATTTTTAAAAATAAAACCCTTCGCACCCTTCGATTTCCTTTCATCCTTTATGAAGTAGTTAGGGTTTGTTTCTGCTTTGCTACTGAAATGGAGCAATTCTAGAGGAAAAGCTTGTTTGAAAGATGTAGATGACTGTCCTGCGAGCACAAATCCTTCTCCAGCCATCAAAAGCTTATGTGGTGGTGAAACAAGGGGTGCATGAGTTGAGGACAGACCAGGTCTGGACTGAAGTGGCCAGGGTCCCCAGGCCCAGGCCTGGGCTCAGATTCCGGCCACGGGTAGGTTAGTGGCCCCAGAGCCACCCAGAGAGAAATCGATGAGCAGTCAAGGAAGTGGGGAAGAAGTCACATCACTTCCCAGCTCGCCCCGCTCTGTGCGTCGCCTCGAATTGTTTTAGTTGGGTGAATTGTCTTCTAGAAAGACCCCTTGGTAAGCAACACAAACAAATAAACAAACGCACAAACAAAACTGCGTGGTCAAAGGATCCCCTGACTCCTGACAAGCTCGTGGATGTCAGACCAAAGACAAAACAGAGCTACAGGCGAGTCTTCTGGCTGCAGCTTTCAGAAGAGGAATTCCAGGAGCTTCGTCCGAGCTACCTCTGAGTAGGTTCGTGCTCCCAGACTTTTGGTTACTGGCCAAGTGCTTACCTATCTGAGGGCTGCCTGATTCCTCGATGAAATGACCGCGATGTGTAGCTTTGTGCCATGCATGTTAGGTTTCAGAAAAATGACTTCAATGGGTTTGATAGGAGGCCCTCCTGTATGTCTCAATGCTGATCTCAGTTTGGGCACACAGACCAGGCCCTGTAACAGGAAAGATAGGAATTCTCCTTCCGTGCCTGGTATGTAGTAGCTGCTCAGTAAATGCCAACTGAATAAGAGTTGCTGGTGGATGGGGGTGACTGTTTCCCATTCCGGGCACTGAGGCATGAGTCAGAGGATGTAAGTCGTTTTTAATATTTCCAAGAGACTGTGCTTGTGTGTGTGCGCGCACGTGCTTTGCTTAATTCACTCTCCGTCAAAGAAAATACCCCATGGAGATTTCAGCATGTTTAGATTCAAATTCTGGAACTAAACTTTATATCCAGTTGTCATGACAACTGTGATATTGAGACAATTAGCTACAACCTGAGTGTTTTGGAAAGGCTGATCATTTCAGGAGCAGGGTGGGGACTGGAGGAGAGTCCTGTTCAACTTCAGGTCTCTCAGCTCCAGAGCACCTTCCTTAGAAAGATCTCCAGAACCCATCATACCCTCTTGCTGGTGTGGAGACACTGGGCCTCACTAGTATGCCCTAGGTGGCCTCGAAGACATTTTAACGATGCTGTGGACAGTTCCTCCATTTCCAGAGGGCAAGTAAGGTCCAGGTAGGGGATGCTATCTACCTGCTTTCGTGCACAGCCTAGAGAACTGGGGAATGGTGCCGCATAATGCCAATACCCATTATTTTAGCCCATCGTGCCCAGATGTCTCCTCTCCCTTCTAGGGGACACTCAGTATCTCAAGCAGAGGGATTGCAATTGTGATTTCAGTGTTCAACACGAGCAGATGAAGAATATAGCTTTTCCAGATTCTTTCAGGATGAGGGTCCGATGATTTGGGGGCAGCCCCAGCGGGCTGGGCAATCAGAAAGATGCAAGGCGCCTTTCTCTCCAAGCTGTGGGGCTGAGATGGCCGCCCAAGATTTCTCTTTTCCCGTTTTGCCTTCTGAAAATGAAGCTCTAATTTCCCCCACTAAGACCCCCAGCTGGTTTCCTTGGTAGGCTAATAACAGTTCACATAAGAACAAGGGAAATGACATCCCTGCTTTGATGTGTGATCAAAAAACAAACAAGAAAAAGAGAACTCTCTCTAAACGCCTTTCCAAAGGGGTTGATATCTGTGAGTCCAGAGGAAGTGGAGATATAAAGGGATTTGTCAAACCCTGTTGTGATCTCAGTGATGCAGAAAAGCACGGAGTCCATTCCTCCAGCCAGACCAAATGCAAACTCAAGACTCACGAGCGGGGCTGCCCTCCTCCTGTGGCCTTGGCCCTGGCTCCAGGGTAGCCTGGGCCTCCTAGGCCTCTGAGGGATCCCAGGGACTTCCCTTCCCTTTCTTTTTGCTTATTAATTAATTGACTTGTTTGTTCCCTGTGGCCTTGATTTGAAAAGTAAAACGAAACGCAGCAGGAGACTTTGCACCCACATCATCAATCAATGCCCTGCCTTGGCCGCCACATGAGAAATGCCCAAGATATTAAGTTGCTTCAGTTTGTCTTTGGTGCTTGAAGTTCAAAGTCTATGTAAAACAGGCAACTGGGTTTGACTTCCTAATGCAATCCACCCTCAGAGCAACTGGGCTGCTTGTCGGGTTACAGCAGGCAGGGGGGGATGGTCAGGGATAGAGTTGGTGGCAGCATGGTTCATGAGCAGAACGGCAATCCTTACGAAAGTCTTGATTCTATGTGTAATCATTGGTTGGAGGTATTAAGTCATTCACAGTGCCTAGGTTGTTAGGTTCTGACAAGTCGGGTCCAACTCATAACGACCAGTTGACGAAGAGATGGAGAGAGTGAACAGAAGAAGCCCATCCCCATCATGATTATGTGCGAGCTCCTTGTTGCTGCCACAGTGTCACTCTGTTGAACCAAGGTGTAAGAAGCCCATTTTGCTGATGAGAAAAGTGATGTGTAAGTGACTTACGTGATTTTTCTACCAGCATGCAAAGCACTTAGACACCCCCCTTCCCCACAAAATCTGGACTCAAACCCATATTGACCCAATGCTTCCCGCCACCCTGTGATGTCACCCTTGATAACCATCCAGCCTAACTCAAATATCTGCTCTCCTGCAGGGACTAGCGTATAGTATTATTAACTCTAGAATGATTCACTCTCTCCATCAATGGAATGCACAAGTTCTATCCAAAATACCTGATTAAACCTGTTCCCAGACACTGGGCAGTTGGTTAGACTCCTCCTCCGTCAGGGTGAGGCTCCCCAATGCCCACTTCAGCATCTTAAAGGAAGAGCTCCGTGACATGCGTTCTCTCAGGGACGAGAATTTGAGAAGCTGGCATCTACACCAGTATGGCTTGAGTGTCTTTTAGCTTCTCTCAGAGAAGAAGTGTCAGGTCGAAAGGGGACAGGTCCAGGAATCAAGAACGCTGTGTTCTTTGTGCTCCCTGTGCCTCTAGATGGCTGCCCAACCTCTGGCAGGTCACTCAGGTGGTAAGAAGCCCCCAGTAAAATCAGTATGCTATTTAAACACACATCCATACACACTCACACTCTCTCTCTCTCCCTGTCCCAATACAGGATAAGTCAAAAAGGATTGGTTCCAATTCAAACACTCATGGGTTTATCCCAAACAAAATGTGCTTTTAAATGTCCCACCCATCGGTGGGTGGTTGCAGACAAGTCCTCTAGGTAATACACTTGGCTTTGTCTCCTTTGGGTGCCTCCTAAAAAAGTCCAACTGAACCAGTGGATTCTGAGGGGATTGGGTGGCCAATTACATTCAAGGCAGAGAGGGCAGCTTAGATGGTCATGGTGACTGGTTTTTGCTTTTGTTTTGTTGGTTTATTTGTTTAATTCCGAGGGAACCACCTTGATCCGTTTTCTCAAAGGACCGAGCACCATCACAGGAGTTTATTAGGAAGAAGTTTGAGGAATATTGCCAAGTGTATTGTTCAGAGAAAGGCCAGGAGAGTAAGCACCGAGGATCTTTTCTTTATTTCTTTTCTCATGAAAACGCATCTTCCTCTTGAAGAGAAACAAACACTATCCACCAGACTTTTGCTGGGAAACTTTACTCTTTCTACCTCATAACCTTGATCTTGAGACTTCTTTCTGCTCCCAGAACTTAAAGGATGTTTAAAGGACATGATCTGCGTCCTTTCAATGGTCCCCTGGGGGATGTCAAAACTGCTGCTTTGATGTCCTGTAAACTGAGCGATCCAGAATTATTTAGGAGGAGTGATGGAAAGATGTCTACACTGACTTCAGAAGTGTGTCCACCGAGATGGAGACTCTGTTGAGAAACAAGAACTTCATGTTTTGATATTTGTGCTTCAGAAATATTTCTATGTTTTTTTTGGTCTGAATGTTGGGTTAGCATTTGGCTGCCCACTGCAACATCGGTTTTTGAAAACCATCACCCACCCTTTGGGACATGCATGAGAGTAACTGCTTCTGAAAAGGCTAAAGGCCCCAGAAATCCCGTGTGGGGTCAATATAAGCTGGGATTTGCATGATGGCAGATGGTTTCGTTTGCAGTTGGTCATACACTTATATGTTGACTTTTAAAGAACTCAGTGATCCTTGGGCATGTGTGGTATAAACCAGCTGCTGCCCTAACACCCTCGTGTACTATTTCAGATTGAATTGTGCCTCCCTAGAATGATACATCAAAATCTTAACCTCTGGTAGCTATGACCATGAGTTTGTTTGGAAATAGGAACTTTGGAGATGATATCAGTTGAGTTAGCATGATGTCCTACTGGAGTAGGGTGGGTCCTAACCCAAAACCTCCAGTTTCCTTAGGAAAAGAGGAGAAGGGATGCAGGGCCTGAGAGACTCAGAGATGGAAGATGGCATGTGAAGAGAGAAGCAGTAGGTGGAATGATGCAGCTACACAAGTCACAGGACACCAAACATTCCAAGATCCAGGAGGAACTGGGGAAAGGCAAGGACAGATCATCCTCCAGAGCCTTCAGAGAGGGCATGGCTCTGAAAACATCCGGTTTCTGTCATCTAGCCTCCAGAACTATGAGCGTCCAGAAGAATGGGAATTACATTTCTGTGGTATGATTTTGTAGTATTTTTTACAGCAATCCTAGACAAATAACACACAAAAGTGAAGTATTACAATAGTTCCCAGGTAACCAACAAAGGTGATGATTGAGGGTCGTAGAGATTAAGGGAATTCTTCAAGTCACAACAAGATGAAGTTGTGAATATATTTCTGGGAGAGAAGTACCTGAGTTCAAATCCATGTTTATTCTGCAATATATAGACTCTCATCTAAGATCACCCGAAAGATATCAGTGTAGACACTTGGACATGATGTTGAGCTAACGGAGGCTCATTATATGCCCAATGGGGTGTCTGACAAGGAAAACCAAATCACAGAGGTATTTTTCTGGAGGACAGCAGGACCTCCTAGCTCATTGGTATGTGCATGGCCAGGAAAATGGGTAAGAGTCTTAGTTCACTAGAGAGTCTCTGAATGTGAAGGTGCTCAAGGAGAGTGAGGCAGCTAATCACGCAGTTCATGTACAGAATGTGTGTTCCTGCTCATGAACGGAACCAAGTATTTCATTCTCAACCACCTCACCTGCCTTGAGAATTTGGCTTGTTAACCACGCACCTGCTACACAAATGTTCAAGTTCCCATTTGACTACAGTTCCATTGCCATGGCTATGATTCCCTGTAAGGGGAAATTCATGACTGGACCCAAACAAACAACGGTGACCACTGCCTCCTGATGATTGCACACCTGGGGAGAGTGACCCCTTCAAGTAGGGACTATTATTGGCATTCACTTTTTTTTATTTACTATTTCAATCTGCATTCCAATTCAGCAGGTCTTTTGCAAATAACTTTGCACCCTCGGTGGAAAGAGGAGAGTTCCATTTTCCCAGTAATGAAAATTTTCTGAACAAAGACAGAAGGTAGATCATACGCCCAGCTCCAAAGCACCAGCACAGGGACTTCCTGTGGTATATTTGCATACCTAATTGCTGTGGTTACTTTTAACCACATTCTTATTTGTTCTGCTCCTGGCCAGGTGTTCGGGCTCTTCTCATTTTACCTGGAATACTTATTCAAAAGCTGTAGTTAAGACAAAGGGGGAGGTAGGACAGGGTCTCTCCTAACCTCAAGCCAGGGAGTAAGTGAGAGAGACACATGATGAATGGCTATTACAATACAGTGTAAAGAATGTCCACCTCTCCTGATGGAATGAAGATAGGAATCTTATTACCCCCCACCATTGAGTAGACTGCCTCACAGTGACCCTATAGGGCAGCATAGAACTGCCCCATCGGATTTCCAAGTCCATACATCTGTACCGAGGCAGACGGTCACATCTTTCTGGTGGGCTTAAAAATGTCTGACATTTTGGTTGGCTGCTGAACATATATCCACCATATCAAGAGGGTTCTAAGAATCTTATAGGTGCTTCTCTCACTTATTTTAATTCTTTCTTTTTTTTCTGCAACATGTTATATTTCAATTCATTCTGCAATGCCCTTTGAACCCTGTACCAACCTCCTCTAACTTACTCATTCAAATAGCACATCATTATGAGCTACACTCTTATTGTAGGTACAACACACTGCTACCTAGAGAACAAACAAATGAACCCTAAGGTGCTCTCAATGCTCTAGTCTAAAGGGAGATTCCAGAACTGGCTTTCAGCAGTTCCCGCTACGAAGCACACTCTGAATACGTGCTGCATTCTTCATGGGCCTCAAGTTCTTAGAAAAACTCCTGGCTGCTAACAACTGTGCTTTTGCTGTTTCTCCCATTTGGCACATCCTCTACCCCTAAGGATCCCAGGCATCACTTGAGCCCCAACGGTGGACTCAACTTGCTTCTGCTATTCCCCTACTGGGATCATACTGTTAGGGTTGGCTGGATCATCCGTGGTCACACTCAACTGAATTGAGGAATCACATTGCCCTCCTCAAGGTGAGGAATCACCCTCAACTATCTAGCAGCTGAGGGCCCAACACTGTAAAGGAGCAGCCCCCACTGTTGAATGGTTCTTATTTCTAGGAATTTCTTTTTATGGAGCCCCAATTCATTCCCACACAGCTTTCACTTAAGCTCTGCTCTGCCTTTTGAAAGAGCACAGGGTTTTTAACATGATTGAAGGCAGCCATTTTTTCTACCATCACCACCCAGCTCAGATCTCTACTTTTCCAACCTAAATGGCCTCATCTCTCCTCTGGGAATGCTGTGCTTTCTCAATGCTGTATTCAAACGTGATGTCGTATTATAGTACATAGTTCCAACTGCAGTGTTTATGGAAGAGGTTTCATCCAGCTCTGCTTTTCTTCATTGATGTTACTACTCAAACTTACTTCATAAGCAGAGTCCCTGGGGGACACTGATGAGTAAGCACTTGACTAAAAACTAAAAGGATGGTGGTGGTTCAAATCCACCCAGAGACATCTCAGAAAAAAGACCTGTCTACTTCCAAGAAGCCCTAGCAATGGACAACCATATGAAGCACATGGATTTGCCCCGAGTCAGAATAAACTAGTTATCAACTAGTAACAGCAACATCATGCTAACCTTTGTGTTTTCTTTTTACCCAAAACTATTTCATTATGGTGGTCTTGGTAAACATATGGTCAACTGAAATGTCAACCACTTTTTTTTTCTGTAGGGACAATCATTTATTTGAACAACTTATTTGGCTTACCACTCCCTTTTCAGAAAAAGAAGGAAAGAATAAAGAAATCTCATTTCTTCCTTGATCATTGAAAATGTTTCTATTGTAGCCCATAATCCAGGATAAAGTGTAGGTATCTGCTTCCCCATGATTCCAGTGCCCCCCTCCCCAGGGGGCAGTATAGCCCACTTTTAGAAACATTGATTTAGAAAGACCCTCTCTATCTGTCCAGGAGCCCTGGTGGGGTAGTAGTTTGAAACCACCAGATGCTCCACAGAGAAAAATAGGGCTTTACTCCCACAAAGAGTTATAGTCTTGGAAACCCCCAGCGGCAGTTCCACCGTGTTCTGCAGGATCACTATGAGTCAGAATAGGCTCGATGACAGTGAGAGATTGAATCTCCGTCTACAGAAAGACAGGGCATTCTATTCCTGTAAAGAGTTACTCTCAGAAACGCACAGGGCAAGCAATTCTACTCTGTTCTACAGGAACAGTACGAGTCCGCATCGATTCAATGGCAGTGAGTTTGGTTCACTTTGATTTTCTCTATCTGGTGCTTAAGCCGTAGAATTTAAAACTTGATGTCCACAAGCCCAGGCATTTTTCACCCTGCCATGCTCCGCCTCCACGGAATAATTTGCCTGTTTTTCTATAGTTCTAAGTGATGAAAACCTCAAATGCCTGGGCAAAAATCACAGGGATTGAGAGCTGGCCTGAAATATTTCAAAGTTGTATGATTCCAATAGACAGAACTGTCGGGAATAATGGTTATATTTTACACATCAGCATAATAATAGTTAATAATGATACTTTGTATGAATCCACTGCCTTGTCTCTGGACACATTGGCAGAGTAAAGTAAATCTAACGTTGATATTAAAAAATAAACCCCTGAATTAACATCAGCGTGACACCCAAAAAACTAGAAGGCATAATATACGGCTCCCTGACAGCCTGGAAATGAATGGTTTTGCAAAGCCTGGAAATTGTGCTTGTAGGATGACAAGAAAGTAATATGTCGTCTGAGACTACCTCTAACTTCTACCCTCAGGGTGGGTGTGGGCATAGTTTAAACTGTGGAGAAAAGTAAAGCCGGAAAAGATATGAAAGCAAAGCCAAGTTTAGGAGAGGCTGTGGTTCTTGGGAGAAGAGGAACTGAGGGGTCAGAGGCTGCCCACGTGGACCTAGAAGAAGGCTGCATTGTGAAGGGTGTCAGATTCCTCACTTCTAAGGGATAATAAGCACAGTGGATAGTGACTCATAAAGGCTTTGGTCTCAAAGGACACCTATTCTACTCACTTAATAACTATCTCGCAATCCAACATTTTCCTTTTACAACAATAGTAAACTAAAAATTACTCTCCAACTATTTTGTATACTAACAATGGCCATTTGGTGGTAATGAACACTGGGGTGCAAGGTGAGAGACACACAGGCTGTGACAGTGAAGGGCATCTGTCACCTTGCCTCGGCCATGCTTCCCAGGGTTTGACACTTGTGCAATGAGGTAGCTATCCTGCATTTTGTAATATGATGTGATCACCATTCGCTCTCATATAAAGCTGATTTTTTTTCTACTACCAGCCTGGGCTTTGGCACCTACCCATGTTGCTAAGGATGACAAGACAATAGTATGTTGCCTGAGGTATATTAGAGTGTTCTTATTTCAGAAGACTGTAAACAAGTCTCAAGTTCTGCATTTCTGAGTGTGCTCAGGATAAAGTCTGTTGGAGTCAGCAGGGTCAAGGGAATAGCTGAAAGTTAGATAAGAGAGTTATTGGGTACAAATTAGTCTATTTTAATACCTTACATAAATTATTGTATTTATTATCATGCTCCTTGAAATACCTCTCTAATAAATTGTATTTTTTATGATAACAAATGATGCCACAAAGGTCCAGGATAAAATGCTAAACATTAACAACAGATCAAATAGAAATAAAGGGTGAAATCTAATTTTAAGTCTTTCTGCCTCTGCAACAAAATCATGGGGTTCTTGCTGGAATAATAATTTAATAAATGAAGGGATTGCTTGATGTCTCTTAAGCCAGGGAAGAAAAGGCAATTTAGTTTCTTTCCTTGATATCCCCCTACTTTTACTCCCTGGGCACTTATATTTGTTGAGAACTTACCATGTGTAGAAGGAAATAATGCATATAATTTCTAAATACCCTGTTCTCAAGGAGTCAGTATAGAAAAAGAAAAAAAAAAACACATGAATATAAATGACTAAATTCTGAAAAACCTAAGGAAAACGGTGCTAGATGCTACAAGGTGACGCTGTGGGGCTCTGTCTGAGCACTGAGAAGGGTGAATACTATCCTCGTGGCGTGGGGGCAGTCAGGAACTGGAGCTGAAAGGATCATAGATCACTTGGACCTATGGAACTACAAAAACGGGCATACCAGGCTGCAGAAACACCCACAGCAAATATATCTGAGAGGAACACAAAGACACTGTTATGGGTCTGGGCCACAAGGGACCACTATTGAATGAGAACCCATTTTATGGTAGATCTTGTCATTATACTCACAGTTCCCTCTTTCACCCTTAATCCTCGCCATGATCCTACTGGGCAATAGTCAATATTTCATGACAGCTAACTTTTATTAAACATGATGCCATATCACATTATAAGGATCCTTGGCTTGGCGATACAGTGGCTAAACAACTTAGCTGCTAAATGGAAAGCCAATGGTTCAAATCACCAAATGCACAGTGAACAAGAGATGTAGCCTTCAGCTATCATAAAGATTACAGTTTCACTCTCCCCTGTAAAGTTTCTATGCGTCAACATCCACTCAAAAGCAAAAGAAGCAAAAGAAGTTTTGGAAAGTACATATTTTATATCTGATATCTTTATGTCATGTGCTTGGCACTTCGTTGATCCTAATTTTGGACTTCCAAGTACTTTGCTGTACATTTTAAACTCTGGACACCCCTTGTTACTGGTTTTAGCTAATAGCATGGGACAGAAGTTCTGGCCTTAGGGTTTAATAAGCTTTGAAGAACACTCTCCTTACCCACTTCTTAAGACCCTGTCAAGTCACCATAAGAATCATCCTGGGCTAGCCTGCCTGAGAATGGAAAGTCACCCACCTGTTTCAGCTGACACCAATCTAGACTAATATTCAGCTAGTCAATTCCTTAATAGGTAAAAGAACCCAGATGATTATAGAATCCTCACCTTCTATGTGAGGTACTTGGGTTTGGTTCCTGATCAATGCACTTCACATGCATCTACCTACCCCCCGTCTGTCAGTGGTAGTGTCTAGGCATGTCTCTATGATGCTAAACAGGTTTCAGTGGCGCTTCCAGGTTAAAGCCAATATGGATGAAAGATCTGATGACTTGTCTGACTATCAGGAAGTATGTGCAACAGAGAGGTTGCACATACAGGTTCGGGAGAGGGCCCAGGATGTCATGCCACATGGAAGTAAACCACAAAGGAAAAGGAGAGAGTGAGGGTCTAGACCCCTTATTGATACATCAAGTCTGGAGGACGATGTCTCTGTGTGGAGCTTCCAAGGCACAGAGAGGACTGTAGGGCTGACAACAGATCAAGACATGATGTCACCTCACTGGAGCATACCACGATAGAGGACAATACTGGGGACACACAGCAAGGAGTTAGTCTGGTCTAACCTCCCCCACAGCAGGCGAACCAAGAAGGGAACATAAAAGGTCAGCAATGGGAGCAAAGCCAAGCCACAAAGCTTCTGAAGATTCCCCCAAATTAACTTTAGGTTAGGAGGGGGAGTTCCCAGAATACCCCCAGGACCAGTGGGGAGTTAGTCATAAAGGTCAGCAGACAGACATGGAATTATGTGTGCTTTTTTTGCTTTTTTTTTCCTTAGTTATTTTTTTTCTTTTTCTCAATTTATTCAAATTTTTGTCTTCTTTTTGTTTTGTCTCCATTATTGTTGGCTTTGCCTACCTATATAAGATAGGCATGGGAAGCAAGCTCAAGGAGAAAGCAATGGGACTAAGGTTCCAGAAGGACTTGAGAGGAGGGGGCGAGGAAAGGGAGTGGTGAGCAAAAAATGCCAGACAGGGGGAAAACTAGGGAATTGAAATCAACAGCGAGGAGGACACAGAGATCCTGGGAGTGTTGGAGCAACAGCAATCTAGCTGAGAGGAATTACTAGGAGGCAGAAGAAGGGTGAGCTTGATGGTGCACCAGTAGGAAGGTAAAAGGAAACAGAGGAAAGATCTAGGAAGGAAAGCTATGGATTGAGGTATAAACATAGGTGTGTACATATGTAAATACATCTCCACAGGAAAAGAGGGACCAGATGTCAACCCAGTGCTCCAAGGTGTGAATGCAACATGCCGGCGCAGAGTAGGGAGCCAGTGGAGAGGTCTGGGGGGCTGGTCCCAGTCCCAA
>NW_022106189.1:28611698-28666837 GCF_000313985.2 Echinops telfairi
AGGGGAAAAATGAGGACCTAATGCCGGGGGCTTAAGTGGAGAGGAAATGTTTTGAGAACGATGAGGGCAATGAATATACAAATGCGCTTTACACAATTGATGTATGTGTGGATTGTGATAAGAGTTGTATGAGCCCCTAATAAAATGATTTTAAAAAATCGAGGTATTGGCCTATATACTTATATTTATATGGCAAAATTGCTGAAGACAAAATGGGTGCACAAGCAAATGTGGTGAAGAAAGCAGATGGTGCCCGGCTATTAAAAGATAAAGTCTTTGGGGACTTACAGGTCTGAAGTTAAACAAGCAGCCATTTGGTAGAGAAACAACAAGCACACCAACACCTGGAAGAAGCACACCAACCTGTGTGATCAACAGGTGTTGACTGGATTGGGTAACAAGGATCAGAAGACCCCAACCAACCAAGAAAGAAAGAAAAACATAATGCTAAGAATGAGGGGGGTCGGAGCAGAGACCCCAAACCCATCTGTAGACAATGGGACATCCCTCACAGAAGGGTCACAAAGAAGGGATGAGTCAACCAGGGCACAGTATAGCACCGATGAAAGGCAATATTTCTCTGGTTCCTTGAGGCTCCCTCACCCCCCACTAGCATGACCCCAGTCCTAATTTTCACTGTGGGCTAGACTGGAACATGTATACAGGTACAGATAAGAGCTCACAGCACATGGAATCCAGGAACAGGAATGAGAGTAGCGATACCAGGAGGGTAGGGGAAAGGTGGGGAGAGGAGGAGAGGAAGGGGGAACCAATTGCAATGATTTACACATAAGCACCATCACTACCACCACCCCAGAGGGATGAACAACAGAAACCGTGGGGAAAGAGAGACAACGGTCGGTGTAAGATATGAAAATAATAATTCATAATTTATCAAGGGGGCACGAGGAGGGAGGGGTAAGAGGGTGGGAAGAGGAGCTGATACCAGGAGCTCAATAGAAAATAAATGTCTAGAAAATAATGATGGCAACATATGTATAAATGTGCTTGATGCAATTGATGTATGGATTGTTACAAGATCTGTGAGAGTCCGCGATATTTTTAAAATAAAAATATACGGAAAAAAAAAGAAAATAATGATGGCAACATATGTATAAATATGCTTGACACAATTGAAGTATGGATTGTTATAAGAGCTGTAAAGGCCCCCCCAAAAAGATCTTTTAATAAAAAAAATGAATATGGAAATATCATTTAAAAAAAAGAAAGTACCCCCCCTGGATAGCAATGGTATAGTCTATAACTGACCAGGGTTTTGGGTAGGACCAGGTAGCATTTCGTTCTGCTATGTGCAGGATAAGGGTGAGTCTGGGGTGACTCAGCAGCCATGAGTACGGCTAACAAAAGGGAGTTGAGAAAAGAGTGGACATAGGGCTAAAAGAGCTAGCTAGCTAGTATGTTTTGTAGCTATTAGCAGCACTTTAATCATTTGAGTAGCAGTAATAGGAAGGAAAGTAACTCCTTTAACAAGTCTTTCAGGGCAGCAGGGACACTTTCAAACATGCCATAACCCAGGAATGAATTTAGTATTTATGTTTTCTGCCAAGAAAAATATCAGTCTGTAGTAAATGGGCCTCATTTCACTTCAAAATAAATGCAGGATGCAGAGCCTCAATAACTTCAGAGGCTGGGTCAGAAAGATCTCCTGCATGAAAAATATCAACATCAACTTTTGGAAACTAGAAGCGTCCATAGTTCTCCGGGTCATAAAACAGGCGGGCAAACCTCACTTCCATGAGAACACCTACCAGGAGGATGATCTTAATCCAACACAAAAGAAAAATATTTACAGGAACTGAGGCCGGCAAGTTATTCTCCCTTGTGCGATGTGATATACTGACTACCCTGATTATGTGACAGCTTGATGGGCATGGTAGGGGGAAAAATGCTTAGGAGCATAAATATTAATGTTTAGGCAGTGATTTGTGTAAAGTGCATTCCAAAAACAAAAGTATAGATATAAGTTTTTCACATATTTTGTCTTGTCCAGAGTATATATTATTCACCCCACATGTATTCCATCTCTACAGCTCGTCTGCGTGACCAGGAGCCATATTTTTAAAATATTGAATTCTCAAAACTAAAGTTTCATTGTTGCTGTTGTAATCAGAGAATTGGAGATACTTTGCACACTGGCACTTCACACATTAAGGAAGACCTTTAAAAGGTTCTTGTGTGGGTACTGTAGAATGTGGTATTGAAAAGAGTTTAGTGAACTCATATCAAATAGCATCCATGTAAATGGTTCTAAAAGTCACTTTAGAGACCATGCCAACTGATATAGTCCTCATGGAAGAAAGAGATCCAAATCGATTGTGGAGGTTGATTGTAAATTAGGGCACAAAGACTTTCATCTACTACGTGAGTTCTAGGAAACAACTCTCAATATTGTCATGGAAAAAGAAATTCTTTCTATGATTTGATAGAGGTGGAAGGAAAGCTAAATTATTTTTTTGAAACCTTGGATGGTCAGGATTCTTGGTAGTTGGGTAGTTAAGACATGGCTACCTTCCATGTACATAGGGTCACTAGGAGTTGGAACTGACGTGACACCCAACTACAACAGCCAGCATCTTCCATGATGAGAGATAATAGAATGTAATCACCTCCACCATGAGATCTGCTCTACGTATTAAATTAATGAAAACAGAATTACTTCAAAGGTGTGCCATGTTTCCAATATAAGTGGATGCTGTGGGAAAGCTTGCTTCCTCTTTTGCTGGTTCTGAATGCACATTTTGCTTGCCCCCTGACCTCCAGTTCTCTGTCAGCCAAGCCTAGGGGTCATGAGCAATCTTCCATCTCATCTGCTCACCTTGGATTCATTTGCTTCTGCATCCAGAAATCTGCCAAACATGTTGTGTTCATCAGCCCCGGGGCAGATCATAGCTACAGGACTCAGGAGAAGCCCCAGTCCAACATATGACACACAAAATTACCAGATGTAGTATGAACCTTTCCTAGATAAAAATTCTCTTTGTATATATAAGCTTTACTGCTCTTTCCTTTTTTTTTAAAGAAGCCAGTCCTGTATGCCACACCTTCCATTAATACCAGCATTGCTTATATCTTTTTCACTTGAACAAGACTAACATGATCCTCTACTTACTTTCAGCCACCAAACATCTGTCCTTACAGTGAAACATGATGTCAAACTGAAAATGGACTTACTGTATCTCAAACAGAACTGGTTCTGGTAAGCTCCAAACTGGAAAGGACTATAGACCACGCTATAGTGTTGCCCTTATAGATGTATTAGCAAGTGTTCTGCCCTAAAAGTCTTTGTCCACTGAAATATAATGGGCTGACATGTGTCCCCCATGAAGATATGAGAGAGTTTCAAAAGGTATATGAAAAAATGTCCTTGAAAGATAATTTTGTTAGACCAGGTTGACCAGAGAAACAAATCCAGAGACACTCAGATATGTGTGAGAGAGAGCTTTATCTCAATGAGCAATTATATATTAAGAAAACATTGCAGCCCAATCCAGATCAAGCCCATAAGTCCGATGTTGACTCATATGTCCAATACTAGTCCATAAATTCCTCTTCAGACTCATGCAGCACATGCAATAATGCCGAATGCAGAAAGATAATAGGCCGTTGGGTGGTAAGCCTTGTGGATCCAGTGGTGGCAAACCATCTCCAGGGCTCTGGCTGCCATCAGTATGACTCCATGTGGCTTATCAACAGAAAGGTGAAGCAGAGAGAGAGTGTGTTCTACTTCTAGGGAGGAAGAGAAGACGTTCCAAGAATCCTCAAGAGAAGGCTACACTTACCAGGCTGTGCCCTGATTGACAGGCTAGACTCTACCCCTTCACTCTTAATATCTTCAAGTTGACACGAGATTATGTACCTACAACAATAATGGAATTTTTTGGAGCCCTCTAGGATGTTGACATCCTATGGCCTTGTATCTGGTCTAGGTCTAGAAATAAGGCCTTTAATTATGTTATCTTTTAAAATGAAATCATACTGTATGCAGTAGGATGGGTCTTAATCCACTGTGAGTCCCATCCTTATGAAAGAGCAAAAGAGACCCAGAAGGAAGATGGTCATGGGACCATGGAGGCAGAGATCACTAAACCTACAAGTCAAGGAAGTCCTGAGGGTACACCTAGAGGCTTTTGGGAGAACAGGATGCTGTCAACATCCTGAAATGGGCTTCTAGCCCCCAGGATTATGAGAAGATAAATTGAGGCTCTTAAAAACCACCTGATTTGTGAGACTTATTGATAGCAGTCTTAGGAAATGAAGACAATATTCTGCACGTATTTCTGGAGACCCTATTCAGGGTCAGACCTGTGCTTGGTGCTGTGCATGTAGCAGCGTGAACCCCAGCAGGGCCGGCATGGCTCCTGGAGACCAGAGGGAGAGCAGGACATAAGCAGGGTGACTGGGGATGGGGAAGGAGGCTGCTGTGTGACATCGTGTCGCTGAAGATGGTAAGTCTGGTCTGTAGTAGAGGGTCTTTCTGAGGAGATGCCATTTGGGTCAAGTCCTAAAATCTAGTCTTGAGGAGATGGGTGGGAACACAAGAGGGCTTCAAAAAGTTTGTAGAAAATTTTGATGATCTCTAAATGCCATTTTTCCATATCTGCTTTGAATCCTCCTTGTAGTCACGCCAGTGAGAAGAAAAGGCAAGTACAAAAGCTCTGAGAAAAGAAGGAACTTGGCACGTGTAGACAGCAGAGCAGGGGGGAGTAGGCAGTTCCTTCTTCTTCAGTCTGAGGTGAGAGGACACTTCTAAGGCAGGCTCTCTGCAGACCCCTGCATGCCTCTCCGATGATCTGCTTCCAGCTGGCAGGGTGAATACAAGCATTCAGAAACCTCTCTGCTTTGCTAACCGGAGCCCTCT
This sequence comes from Echinops telfairi, assembly GCF_000313985.2. Lineage (NCBI taxonomy): Eukaryota > Metazoa > Chordata > Mammalia > Afrosoricida > Tenrecidae > Echinops > Echinops telfairi. The sequence continues at coordinate 28,616,578 of NW_022106189.1, forward strand.
GGGTGCACCCCACTTCCTCTCTCCAAGGGCGGTGTGTTAGTCTGGGTAGACTAGAGAAACAAATCCATGGACACGCATATATATGTGTATAAGAAAGAGATTTATATACAAGAGCAATTGAACATTGAGGAAGGATCGCAACCCAGTCCAGTCCAAGTCCGTAAGTGTGATACTAGCCCATATGCCTGATACCAATCTATAAAGGCCTTTTGAGACTCATGAATGCAGGATGATCACAGGCCAGTGGTTAGAAAGTCTTTGGATCCAGTGGTGTTGTAAACATCTCAGTGCTGGCAGGGGTCTCTACGTGGCTTCTCCGGCTTCATGGGTCTGTTTGCATCAGGGTAGGTCCATTTGGCTTTTCCAACTTAGGGCACTAGTGTAGTTCCATGTGTCTTGTCAGCTGCAATGTCTCCCAGGGAGTGGCAGAGAAAGAAGTGTCTCCAGCCTCCAAGGAGGAAGTATCGGATTTCCCAGAATCCTTAGGAGAAGGCTATGACCACACAGAAGCCTCATTGGCTATGACCCAATTGATAGAGTAGAATCCACCCTTCACTCTTAATCCTAAAATTGACAAATAATTATATATCTACCACAGGTGGTGATGTTCCTGGTTTGTCTGGGGAGAGTGGTTTCCCCCTCTTTAACCATTGTTAAAAAGTGGGGTCCTTTTAGGTTTCCTTAGGAGTCAAGATTTTGTCTCACATACTTTGGACACCATGAGGGAGGAAGTGGAAAAGAGGAAGCCGTTCAACAAGATGGACTGACACCATGGCTGCATCGATGGGCTCAAACATAAGAACAATTGGGAGGATGGTGCAAGAGTGGGTGGTGTTTCATCCTGTTGTGCACAGGGTTGTTATGAGTTGGAACTGAATCGATGGCACTATGTTAGTCTGGGTGCATTAGAGAAACAAATCCACAGAAACACACGTATAAGAGGGAGTTTTATATAAAGGTTAGGCGTGCATCAAGAAAACATCCCAACTCAGTGCTGTTCAAGTCCACAAGTCCAACATTAGCCCATATGTCCGACACTGATCTACAAAGTCATTCTCAAACTAGCAAAACATTCACAATAATGCCAAATGCAGGAGGAAAGCAGAATCAGTGAGCGTGTAAGCATCTCAGCGCTGGCAGGGGTCTCCACACGGCTGCTCCAGCACACAGGGCTGCATCGGGGTAGGTCCATGTGACTTCTCCTTGGGCATGTCTTGCAGGAAGTGAGCCTTGCCAGCTGAAGCAGGGAAGTGGCTAAGGCAGCTGCACCCTGGTCCAACCATCACAAAGCAAGAGACCCGAGAACTAGAAAGGTGAGGTTCATTGAGCCATTTATCCCTCCGCCCGTCAATTAACCCCACATGCGCTTATCGGCCAGATTGGCACAATAAACTTTAACTATATCAGGCACCTAACAACAAATTTTACTTCCTGACCCTGATCATCCACCGGATGGATGCAGTGCCAGGCCCTGCTTTTTCTCTTCAGCTTCATAATAACCCCTGTCACGAGGGTTGGCATGACCTCCTAGTTGTGACAATAAAATCACGGTGTGCCCATCAGTGGGCTTGGTCCAGGGGTAGCATTTGCATACAGAATAAACACACCTTTGAGAGGACTTCTTTATACAAAAAGGCAATGCAAAGTAACTTTCCAAAAGGTTTTGTATTTTAAGCTGTGCGACCACTAAAGAAAGTGGCCCAATGATCATGTGCTTTGCTTTCTCAAGGATGGCATCATTGCACAGAGGTATTTATTTGATTCGACAAAGTACACAGAGGCATCACACAAAATAGTCCCTGGGAAACTCGTGTCTGGGATGAAAATATTGTTATGCTTTAGGAAGGTTAGATGGTCTTGAGAATTGTGTCTTAAGAAGATAATTATTCTAAAATTCACAGCTACCACACATCACTTTTGGTGATTTTGTAAGGCTATATATATACATACGCATATATGTACCTACATATGTATATCACCATAACATAGTCTCATTTTCTCTCTCTAACACATGTCTACACATATCTATATCTTTGTATAATCTACATCTCTATCTATATAGATATAGCACGCACCTGTTTGCTCTTTGAAACAACAACAACCACAACACCCCACCCCCCCCCAAGAAGCCCAGTTCACCATTTTCCAGCATGTCCCAGGCCAGCATTATCCATAGCTGTGGCTGACCAGGAACAACTGAGTGTTCAGAAGATGTTTATCGCTGTATACATGCTTACTCTTCACTTCTCTCCGCAGCGACTCTGAGGCAATTGACAAAATTATATTTAATACAGAAGGAGAAGGACCAACAATTGAAGGATTCACGAGGAGGAGAACACAGGCTGGCTGGCAAACTGTGAAGTCAGGGGCAGTGGCCACAGGCAGGGATTCTGTCTCGGGTTTCGTGTAAAGGAAGCCCCAGTCAGAAATTAACTACCACGTACTCAGTTACCACTGTCATGGAAAGTGGTAGAAATGGCCTTGAGGTTGGCCCCAAATGGTTCAATACCAATCACTTGTCTCAGTGATGCTTCTCCAGGCGTGGGGTCTCATTTGTCCACTGCACACAGCGGTGGGGGTGGTTTGGCATTTCTCTACTAATTTTTGTGGTAAAGCTTTGGGCAGGACACTGGATCTCCTGGACATATCTGGACCTGCTGGCCAGGGGCGGTGTCTGTTGTGATTGATGCACGCTCAGCGCCTTCTCTGATTCAATGTCACCGTCTCTGGGTGGCGCACTTGGTTACTAGTGAGGCTGTAAACTCAGAGGGTAGAGACTTGAATCTAACCAGAGGCCTCTCCGAAGAGAAGCCTGGCATTCTGCTTCTGATAAACCACCGCCGCAGAAACCTGGGGAGCATAGTTCTGCTCTGAAGCACGTGAGGTGAGCCTGAATTAACATCCACTGGACAGCAACTGGTTTCTATGGGTTGTGAGTGGGTTATCAGCTACTGACAGGGTAAATGAGCGTCTTTAGGAGCTAAGCACAGAGTGATGGGTGAGTGTGTTCTCAGTTGGGGCAAAGGATGATGGGTGAGTGAGTGTGTGAGATAGTTAAGGTTTATTGTGCCAACCTGGCCGATAAACACATGTGGGGTTAACTGAAGGGCGGAGAGAGAAATGGCTCCGTGAGCCTTGCCCTTCTAGTTCTCTGGTCTCTCGTTCTCTGATGGTCGGACCAGTGTGCAGCTGCCTTAGCTAGTTCTTTGCCTCAGCTGGCAAGTTTCACTTCCTGCAAGACATCCCTGAGAAGCCACCTGGACCTGCCCTGATGCAGCCCTGGGTGCTGGAGCAGCTGTGTGGAGACCCCTGCCAGTGCTGAGATGCTTACACGTTCACTGACTCCGTTTTCCTCCTGCATTTGGCATTATTGTGAGTGCTTTGCGAGTTTGAGAGTGACTTTGTAGCTCGGTGTCGGACATATGGGCTAAGGTCGGATTTATGGGCTGGGACTGGACTGGGTTGGGTTGCTTTCTTACTGTACACTTACCTTTTATATAAAACTCTCTCTTATATACATAGGAGTTTCTGTGGATTTGTTTCTCCAGTCTAGCCAGACTAACACAGTGCGTTGTTAGCTAAGGGCACAGGGTGATGTTTGGGCAGAGTTAGTAGTCAATAGAGAAGCATCCCACATGTTTCGGCTTTGCCCAGATTGCCATGGCAGCTTCCCACTGGCTGGAGCAAAGCAGGCAATGGGCCGGTTTGCATGATTCTTGATCTCTGGGAGTTAACAAAAAGTCTAGGGTATGACGTGGCATAGAGAGGAACACAAGGGAAGTCCAGCATTTTCTTATACCGAGAGGAGAGTTCTCGCTCATTCAGTGGTTCTTGAGCTAAGGAAATATGGAATGTCCAAATTTGGGATTTAGGGGTTGTAGGAGTGGCAGCTTCAAACTCTGGGCTTCCAACTGCATTCCCTTGTGCTGACGTACAGCTATCCCATTCCCTGACCCCAAAGTCCTTTACTTAACCCCACTGGGGTCAGGCCAGCTGCCTCTGCTGGGGCTCACCACTACCTCTGCTCCAAACAAAAATAAACAAGCCAGTAACTGTCCCGAATTCCTCTCCCTCTGTAGGGAATAGAGGTCCCTAACCCAGACATGGGAATGCATAGAAGCCCCAGGAATCCGGGAGCGGAATAGTCCACATACCAACTGCTGTTGTGGAGATAGCTGGATAGCTCATCTCTTTCAATGTCCCAAGGGATTTGCTGGGGGTCCTGGACATGGAGATGTGAATCGGTGCAGACACTTTCCCAAGAAAATCTTTAAATGGCCCACAGAGAAGCCCACTGAGTCTAAGATAAGAAGCTTAATTGTTCAGGGAGGGAGACTGACACCCCAGCCCCTCCACAATGCCTATCCTCCCATGAAAATTCCATTTGAACCCACAACCTTCCTGGAAATAGGGCTGGCCTCCATCCCTGAGAGTGAAGCCCCTGCTGGGACAGTCCCATCCAAACTTAAAGACCCCTCACTCCTCAGCCCATTAGACCTCTCTGTCAAGGACACTCTGTCAGAGTTCCCTCATAATGAGTGCCTTCAGACTCCTTAGCATCATTCCAATGGGGGCTTAGTTATTTAAGAGGATGCAGATTTCCTGAGTTCTGGGTATCCGGAGCCTTCTTTAACCTGGCAGGTAACTGGCATGATCACCTTCTGCTCTCAGTGTGCCAAACAGTAAATGGCATGCATTTGATCATCTCCTTTCTGTTGGAAACCATCTAAGATGGTCTATTACAAATATAGATAAGGTTAGAGGCTGTGGGTACCAAGTGACCTGTGAGTGTCTTCTCCGTCAGTGAGTGGGTGGAGGTGTGCGTCGAAAGGGCCCTTTGAGAGCCACCCTGCCTATCAAGAGCCCCTTGCACTTGTTCCTAATTCCATGCTCAAACTTTGGTGATGTTGCTACAATCCTGCCATCTAGGTAAGAGGTATACACTATATGATATATATAAATACACCTTATTATGTATTAATCGCATACGCTGAATCTCTTACAATGATTTTTGTTGTTGTTAGCTGCAAGAGAAGGAGCCCTAGTGGTGTCACGGGTCACATGTTGGGTTGCTAATCACAAGGTCAGTTCGAAACCACCAGCTGCTCTGAGGGAGAAAGCTGAGGCTTTCTATTCCCATAAAGGGTTACAGTCTTGGAAGCCCACAGGGGCAGTTCTAACCAATCATGTAAAGTTAGACTTCCTTTGTATGGGAATCGAGTTGGATTTGGTGTTGAGCGATAGCAGAGTTGACTCATCGTTTTTCCATGGGTAACAGAACCAAACAGTACCCAGCCCGGCCCCACCCCTGTGCTCAGTTGCACCTCAGACTATTTGGACCCATAAGGATGTCATTGGCTGGGTTTTCAACCAGTAGTTAATCTGAGTCGTAGAAAGCCACTTACTATCATAGCAACACAAGCTTCCACTAATAGTACATTGGAAGTACCGTGCGTCGGAAGTACATTGGCTGGGATTCGAACCCAAACCTTTCTCCCGTGGGTCAGCTGGTGGGGTTGAGTGGCTACCCTTTCGGTTAGTTGCCAAGTTGCAGTGACCAGGGAATTACCAGTTGTCTGGCTCTCCTGCCTGGAAGTTGGCTGGTCTTCGATGGGCCTAACACGGTCCCTCTTTCAATGACAAGTGGATGTGCTTTGTGGAAACCTTGAGGCCCCACTGACCTCTTCCCTGGGCCCTGGTGAGGACATCATTCCTACAAAAGAGAAGCGCAGACCAGCAGGTCCACCCCAAGAGGGACCACGTGTTGTACGTGGATTTGGCAGCACCGTGGTCTTTCTCACACATCACTGCTTAGATCGGGGTGGGCAAACTTTTGAGATGGCAGACCCAGTCCTGACCCTCACAACTACTTAAAAATTATTCATGAGCCATAAATTCATTTTACAAACAAATGAAACCACTGTTGTATGAATGGTATTCTTCAAAATTGTTCAGTTTTACTTCAGAGCCACATGCACATACCGAAAGGTGGCTTAGGGGAATCATGCAGGCACATCTGTGTGCTGATGAAGGAAGTGGGGGCATATGTGTGTCCAGGAAGGCAGGTGTATGTGAGCTATCCCCCGGGCTCCGGACAATTTCTCATCAAGAAGCCCCGGGGTGTCCCTGCTTCGCCTCAGAGAGTCCCGACTCATTGCTATTTCCCTTGCCTTTCTCAGGGACAGGCTCTCCGATGAAGAGAAGGTGACGTTGAGGTCTCTGAGCTGAATGGTGGCACCCTCGCCCTGGGGTGTAACGATGAGAAAACAAGCCTTCCTGCCCTCCCTGTGCGCACCCCACCTCCTCCAACCACCTGCCATGGTGTCAGCGTGACTTTGGGGTGACGCGCTTAGTCTTTCCAAATCTGCGGTTTGGCTGTCCAATGAGAAGAGCAAGGGTCAGCCTCGAGCCATTGGGGGCTGAGGAGGCTTGAGGGTACCATGCTGAACCCACTTTCTTAACACCTCATCTAGGACTCGATCTTTCTATTTTGAAAAATAAAAGAACACCTCTACTGATGAGCACATATATTTTCTGAAAGGCATAGTAGATAAATACTAAGCTAAGCAGAAGGTTGGCAATTGAAGCCCACCAGCCACTTCAAGGGGGGAAAGGGTGTCCGTCTGCTCCCCTAAGGAGCACCGCCTAGGAAACCAGATGGGCTGTGCTGCCCTGTCCTGGAGGATTGCTGGAAGTCCAGCCTCTCAATCAGGTGCAGCCGAGCGACGTCTCCTTGTGAATGTGGCTTGCTTTTAAGAGAGACACGGAGGAAAAAGGAGCTACCCAGCTCCTCGCCTTTCTGCTTAGACGGGGTTCTGGGGCTCCCTTCTGGGACCTACTGAGCCTGGACTGCTGGTGTCCTGGCGATTTCCTATGGACCTTGGATCCACACGACTGTGCACCCACCGGCCTTCTGACTTACCTTCTGCTTTTGTCTTTCTAGAACACGGCGGTCTGCAAACTGTGGCTGGGGAGTCATCCATGTGACTCTGAAGTAAACCTGAAAATGAAAGCAAACCCATCATAGTGTCATTTATAAAAAATGTTAAAGACTATTGTTTAGATTACAGCGAATTCATTGGTTTGTAAAAAAAAATATTTATGGCTCTCAAATAATTTTGAAATTGTTGTGAGACACAGGGTCGGCTCTTCCATCACAAAAGTTTGCCGACCCCAGCTCTGGAAAACTCAGCCTACCACTGACCTTAAGAGCCAGCTAATGTGACAGTCTCTCCATCACGCTGTCCTGACTCCTGCAACAGGGAGTCTGCTCATTCTCCCCGCCCCCCCCTTTGTGGCCTGCAGGCCTGGCAGGTCTGGCCATATGTCACTCTGCATGGTGCTTGTGGTGTGTGTGTGTAGAGATTCCTGGGGGGTGCCAATGGTGTGCACTGGACCACTAGCTAAAGGTTAGAAGTCAGTGCTCACCAAGCAACACCACAGAAAGGAGACCTGGCAACGTGTTTCCAGGAAGGTTACAGCCAAGAAAATACTATGGGGCGGTTCTATTCTGTCATCGAGTCCCCATGAATTGGAATCAACTTGATAGAAATGGGTCTGGTATTCTTGGTTTGACGTGTGTGTGTGTGTGTGTGTGTGTGTGTGAGTTTCTTCTTGGGTCTTTGTCATCTAAATTATAAAGTTGACTTCTCCTAGACAAGACATTCGCCTTCATCTCTCTCTCTCTCCTCTCCACATGCTCTGTGCACAGGGAGGACTTAATAATTTTGTGACAGGTTTATTTATTTACCACCTTGTGAGCACGATCATTGTGTTCCCAGCTACTTCCTGGGTACTTTATGCATGCCATTTTATTTAATCTCCACAACAACTCTAGGAGATAGGTCTTATTAACAGCCTCCTTTTAATGACAATTTATAAAGTCAGTAGGGCTCTAATGACTTGTACCCCTATGGCGAGGCTAAGGAAACCGAAGGAGGAAGTGGAGAGGTTTGCTGGGTGTCATACAACCCTCCAGCAAGGAACCTGGGATGCAAACCAGTTGTGTGTTTTTTTGTTTGTTTGTTTTTGATTTTTTTTTTAAACTCTACCTCGTAAGGTAAATGCGTTTCTTCCCCATTCCATCCAAAGTTTCTGTTGTTATTATTATCTGTGAATAAAAATTAACTTATGCATGGCCAGGAATAAATTCTTTCATTGCTGTGTTTATGATATGCATCTTCTAAAGACTAGACCATGGCCAGATTACCCAATACGCAAAGTATTCACACAGTTGTGTCTTCCCACCTCTCCCCCACCATGTCAAAGATGTGCTGACGCCCCTGTGAAATTGCTCTCAGCACAGATTGAAATGGAATGCAATTAGGAAGTGCATGTCCTCTGCTCAGAGCATCCTGGGTGGTGTCGTGTTTACTCGTTGGGCTGTCACCCTCCTGGTGGGCAGTTCAAACCACTAGCTGGTCCTCGGAAGAAAGACGAGGCTTTCTACGAACATAAACAGTTACACTCTCAGAACACCAGCGGGGTCACGATGAGTCAGCATCGACACGATGGCAGTGAGTTTGGTTTGGTTTTTCTGAGTCCCTTGCTCACGGCAATCCGGTGCCCACCGTGTTTGTTGGCTGATCTTCTCCTGCTGCCAGTGGCCCTCTTTGTTTACAGGGAAGACCCCTCTGCCTGCCATGAGGAAACAGGGGAAGCGTGTGCTTTCCTGCAGACCAGTCTGCCGCTGAGGGGCAGTGTAGTCGCATCTGAGTCATGTGACTTTGAGTGCACACCTGTCTCCATTGTGCAGTGGTGTTGTGACACACGTACCACCGTGGGTGGCTTTGAAGAACAGAAAAGCATTTTCTCTCCTAGTTCGGGAGGCCACAAGTCCCAGTGAGTGTCTTGGTAGTGTTAGCTTCTTCCTTGTGCTCTGCGTGTGCCTTGGGTCCCTGGTTTGTTGAGGATGAGACTCGCACGGCTTCTGCCCTTCCCTGTGTGTGGATCTCTGTGTCTCAGCAACTTCTGGCAGAGTTCAGAAGTGATTAGGTTTCGAGCCCCCATGCCCCACGCCCCACTCTGGTATGCTATGATTCACATAACAAAGGATATCCCATCTCCATACAAGAACACATTCCCGGGTTTAAAGGTAGGGATGTCAACGTATGTTTTGGTGAGGTAAATTTTCATCTGCCACATTGCTTACCATGTGACATCTTCCTTTTCCTTAGAAGCAAAATTGGTGGTGGGTGGGTGGGGGTGGGGGGGTGGTCTTTATCTGAGACCAGAACCTCACTAACATTCAGTGAGCACGTCGGATGTTCCAGACGTTCTTCCACGTGTTTCCGATGGATGGTCTCATGTGAAGTCGGTCATGGTAGCATCCTCTTCACCTTACTGACACAGAAAGCTTGTCACTTAACCAAAGGCCACACCAAAATGGGATGGCAACTCAGGAAGCAGGACTCCCAAGCCGGTCCCCTTAGCCATCCCTACCTCGATTAGTTGTTGAGAGAGACTAGTGAAAGCAATGCTGAGCACAAACCATGGTCTCCCATGACTAAGTGCTGGCAGAAATCGGCTGAAGCCATGATAGTAAAGCGTGGGAATGCTAGTAAGATGGGTAGAAAGGGAGTTCTTCCATTCTTGTTGGTGGAAGTGAATCTCCTGAGAGCCACGTAAGCAGATCTGGGTCTTGCTCCTGAGTTCACACTGCACTTCCTTTTCTCTCTCCCCCTGGTGAACCACTGGTGTCATTAAGCAACAGTTAACACACATCATCTTTCTTAGCTATTTTTGCTGCCTGCCATCTGGAGTGCCTCGTCTCTTTCGGATGTGTTCACACTAAATCAGCAGATGAAAGCATTAACTAATTTCTCCATCTCAGATCTGCTCATTTGGGTAAAGATGACCTTTAAAACTAGTGTCATCCACCCCATAACCATGCGCCATATGTTGGATGTCAGATAATAAAGCATGTTTAAACTTAGCGGGCTTCATAACACCTTATGGCTGGCTGGCGATTCATTAATAACTTCCTTCCCAGCATCTTCTTGGGTAAGGCTGACAAGATGTTTTGTTTGCCACTTAGCATCCGCCTTCATTGCAACCTTGTCACAGCTGCTGCTCCCGGAAGACGGCGTGGTACCTTAGGCCTCCCCTTTCACTCTTAGCTTTGGGGTGGTCACCTTTCCCCGAAAGATGCCCATTGGCATGTAGAGGAATAACACTAGGCTTTGATCTCTGGTTCCCAGGCCCTGGTTCCCAGGCCCTTTACTTATCTTCCCAGTAACCATTTGTATCAAACTCACCAGACGTTTCTGAACCCATTCATGTCCCTTAGCAGGTATGGACAGTGAGCATCAACAGCTGTGCACATTCTTGGGAGGACTTGGGATAGAACTTGGGTCTCTGATTGCCAAGGACTTGACTTTTTTTTCATTCTTGTTTTCACTCAAATGCAAGAGATACCTTGGCTATTTTGTCTGATTGAGTCTATTTTGCTGATGGAGTCAATCAGCACGGGCAGTTTTGAAAATTAATTCTCCATATCTCATGGAGTCTCCTCCAAGTTCTGATCTCCCATCACTTGGAGGGCCCCCCTCTGGGAAACGATAGAGCAGAGAGCTGTACCACTTATCTCCATGGTCTGGGACCAGTGTCTCCTTCTCTGGCAGCCATCCATTCACAACCTCAACCAATCAGCCATGGTTGGATGTATGTCCCACGTGACTCATGCAAAACATCCCGAGTTACTCGTATTGTCCATGTGTGGGAAATATTATCCAGCTCCCGTAATTTGAACCTCTGGTTCCCCACGTGGTGTATTTGAACCCAGGAACACAACCTCCCATTGTTGGGAGAGATATTCTGAAGTGATCACTTGGAAATGAAAGGTAACTTAGGGGAAAACAGTACACAATCGTTACATAGCCACTGGAGGCTACTGTGCCTGGAGGACATTGTTCTGTAGTACGGGCTCTGGGAGGAGATTTTACTGGAGTCTTTGCCTGTCTGAGTCCAAAGACCAAATGCAGGGCAGCATTCTTTGGATTTACATTAGGAATCTGTACCATCCTATCTTTGGAACCTTAATTGCCTCAACACCCACTGTTACTCTTTTCTTCAATCCTTTCTACATGCACTCAAACATCTAATAGTTTACATTACTATGTACTTGAAAACCACTCCATCCCCCAAAGGTGATGCATGCATAAGCCTATCTCTGCCCATTTTTCTCTCCATGCTCTAAAAGTGCTCTCGGAATTAATGTAATTGGGTTTTCCCCCTTAATTGTGATTTGTTTTACAACAATGGCTATTATGGCTATTATATACTTTGTTAAACGTTACTATACCCATTCATTTTAGTAACTATTATATTCCATGTTGTGAATGTGCCATAATTGATATACCTAAGCTCAATCGATGGGCATTTGCCTTCCCTCTCCCACTCCCATTATGAGCATTGCATATTGGCGCTTTTAGTTCCTGGCTGTAGATTCCCAGAAGTGGGATTGCTAAGTCAAAGGGTAAATGCTTTTAACGTTTAATTGATGTTGCCAGATTGCTTTCCCCAAAACACTGGAGTTCTCTGCCTTTCCACGGTCTTATTTGCAGTGAACCTCTTCTCAAGCAGCTCTTGCAATGGCTGCTCCCATCTGACAGAACGTGATAGTTGCTTTCACTCTCTACTGGTGAATGTGTGCACACTTCCATGTATAGGAAGTCCCTGGGGTGCGGGCAAGATCGGTTTCTAACTGTGTTTTGACGAATTGGTAAGTAGGTAGGTACAGGAACCTGCGATTCTTCTTTAGCTGTAGTTTAGGAGAAGAAGTGGTTAAAAGCTGCAGCTGCAGCAAGTGCAGCTGCTTCTGAGAAAGAACCTGTTGTAAGTAAGGGTTGCTTCAATGATTTCAAAGTCAGGGTGGCTTTGCATCCTATTAAAGGGAAAGTAGAAGTTGTGGGTCCACCATTCACTACACTACCCCCTCTGTCTCTGGAGAAGAAACATCATGCTAGGGAGATGATCAGGAGGAAATAAAACTTGGAAGGCCATCGGTGAGACGGGCTGACACCGTGTCTACCATGGGTGTGAGGATGGCACACGAACCGTCAGTGTTTTATTGTAGTGTCTGCCGGCTCACTATGAGTCTGACCAACGCTCTGACACTAAGAACAACCAGTCTGTATTAAGGTGGTTGTTCATAGCCTGGGCACGTCTGTATTGGTTAGCCACCTTGCTTTGTACCTTTCTCTGCACCTTTTGGCTGTATTCGCCATTTGTCTTTTTCTTTCAATAAGTAAGAACTATTTGTTCATGGAAACTTTCCATTATCTTGACATTGCATTTTCATTAACTTATTTGAAACCCCTTGCGGTAGTGACATAATTTCAATTTAAATGTCAATTTAAAGTGTAGGGGAGGAGTTTAGCCTGTCAATCAGGTCACTGCCTGATGGTGCCTCCTTGTGGGCATGACCCTCTTATAAGGAGGGTCCTGGGAACCTTCCCCTCCCTCTCTCCCTTGACCTTCCTATTGACACCATATGGAGACCTGCACAAGCCCGGCAAACCTCCACCACTATTTGATCCACAAGATTTTGCACCCACTGGCCGGTTATCTTCCTGCAGTTTGCATCATGGCTTGTGGCTGTGTGATTCAGGAGAGGGACTTATGGACTAGTTTTGGACTTACGGACCTAATCTGGACTGGGACGGGATTTTTTTTTACATATACAAATACTTTTTGATATAAAGCTCTCTCTTAGACATATATGAGTGTCTCTGAATTTGTTTCTGCAGTCAACCTGACCTAACACACCCTTCGTCCAATATATGTCACATGTGATACCAGTTGGCTTTCCAACTCAATCATTATCTGTTCATTTGTAGCTTCTTTTGCCATGAACAAGTTTGCCCATCTTTTAACTTGTTCAAACTCACATAGTCCGAGTTCCTAGTTCCTTTTTCAGCATACAGAATGAATAAGAACGGTGCAAGCTCACAACCCTGCCACACACTTTTCCCAGTTTTAAGCCTCTAGTATCTCCTTTTTCGGTTCAAACAAACACCTCTTCCTCTCTATATAAGCTCCAAGTGAACACAATTAAGAGTTCTACAATTCTCCTTCTTCACAATGTTACCCACAATGGGTTAGGGTCAACACAATCAGTTGTGGTTACCTTCTCACAGTTAATAAACACAGATAAGCATCTTTCTAGTATCCTGTTTTTAATCAAGGTCTACTTGACATCAGCAATGATATCCTTCTTTCCAAGTCCTCTTCAGAATCTAGCTTGGATTTCTGTCGTTGTACTACTACAATTTTTTTTTGTCTTCACCAAATGTTGGTTGCATGTGATATTAATCATGTTGCTCAATAATCTGCATTTTTCTTGATCACTTTTGTCTGAAATGGGCACAAATTTGGGTCTCTCTCTGTCAGTTGGCCAAGTAGTTGTGTATCAAGTGTCTTGGCATAGACAAGTGTGAGCTTCCAGCACTTTCCATTTGTTGAAACATCTCAGTGTGTATTTCATCAATTCTTGAAACCTTGGTTTTCACCAATTTTGTCAGTTAAGCTTGGAATTTCTTCCTTCAGTACCATTGGTTCTGGATCATATGCTACTTTCTGAATTAGTTGAATGTCGGCCATTTCTTTATAGCATGCACAGTGACTGGATTCCATCCCTTTTCCATTTATGCTTCATCTTTCATTCAATACCTTGTGCATAGAATCCTTCGGTATTGCAATTCCAGGTTTGAGATTTTCCCTAAATTTTTTTCTACTTGAGATAAACTAAATTTGCTTCTCCATTTTTATTTCCTCATTCCAGGTCTTGACACATTGAATTATAGTACTTTCTTATCTTCTCAAGCACCCTTTGAAATCATCTGATCAACTCTTTTACTTCATCATTTCTTCCATTAATTTTAGCTACTTGACGTCCATGTTTCAGAGGCTTTGGTGTTTTCTTTCTTTTGGTTTTATAATGATACTCTGCTTTCTTGAAGGCCTTTGACCAGATGGATGGACACAGTGGCTGCAAAAGCAGGCTCAAACATAAGAACAATCATGAGGATGGGGCAGGACCAGGCAGTGTTTCAGGGCATTGTACGCAGGATCACTAGGGTCAGAATTGGCTTGCTGGCACTTAGAAACATTAAAAACAACCACATTATCACTCCATTTCATCTTTCTAATGGCTAGGATATTGATCTGTATGTTGACATTTCATTTTTGATAACTTCCAATTTTCTTATATTCAAACTATGTTAGGTTGGGCTCTCTAGAAAAGCATGCATGTGTACAAGTATGTATATAGAAAGAGACGGATATCAATAAATGGCTTACAGAGTAGAAATAGGTAAGTCTAGTTCAGTTTGAGTCTGCAGGTCAGATGTAAGCCAGGATCTTATCCTGACTCATAAAGCTGTAGGAGCTGATGAACAGGAGACAGAGAGGTCACAGGCTGGTGGATGCATTGGTAGATGAATCCAAGATTAATCAAATGCATGCAAGGTCAACAGTCTGCTGAGGACTCCTAGGATTGGCAGAACAATAGAACCAGGAACCAGCCACAGGATCCAGATCCAGTAGCTGGATAAATGGTAAAAACATTCGGCTGTGCTCTAATTCTCCCTCTTCTACAGAAAGTCACCCCCCCTAAGGAGTTGTCATCAGGCTGTGACCTGACTGATAGGTTGGAGTCCACCCCTACCTTCACCCAGGAATGTTTAGTTGACATAAACTCTATCTATCTCACATACTTTGTCCAGTCCACATCTTGATGATTAGTAGCTGCTTGTAGCTGCTATTTATTTGGAGTTGTGACACATCAGCAAAGGAAGGTCCTGAAAGATTTACTCCTTCCATATCATGCAGGTCAGCTCTACTTTGAAGAAGCAGCTCTTTTCCAGCTGTGCTGTGAGTAATTTCCAGCCTGAGGGGCTCATCTTTCAGCACAGTAGCTGGCAGTGTTCCTTCGCTAATTCATAAGGTTTGTACCAGCCAAAAGGAGATTAAAAGGGATGTCCAGGCTCTTCTTCCTAATCCATGTTAGTTTGGAAGTTCCACTAAAACCTGTCTCATGGGTTACCCTGCTGGTATTTGATATACCAGTAACATAGGCTTACAACATCACAGCAACATGCCAGCCAGCACAGCAGGGCATACTGGCAGACCTTTTCTTCCATCGGGGCATTTTATATGTCCAGAAACACAAATCCACGGAGAAAAGTATGACATAAAGCCTGATATTTTCCATTTTTTTATCCTTTGGAAAATAAGTTGTGCGTTGAAGCCAACTTACACATAGGAAAAAAGAGTAACATGGTGTACCTTAATCATCATTTTACAAGAAGAGTCTTAAAAAAATGGGTCATTTAATTGGATTGCTTTGAGCTATGCCACCAGACAGCTCAGACTATTGCTTTTTGAAATTTTGTATTCCGGAACAAAAATGCTAACTTGGAGGAATCACAAGATTGCCCCACCACCCACCCCTTTGCAAATCCATATTAAATTCTGTAATCATCCTGTACTTTTTGTTGTTGTTGTAGATTTTATTAGAAGCTGAAAGTATCTAGCATGGTGAACTCCTCTTAACTTCATGACTTGCTTCCACCAACTAAAGTGTAAGCCCAGGTGGGCAGGTTCCTACCATCTTGTGGCTAGAAACACTGAGACAAGAATTGATTTTATTCAAAATGTTGTCTTAGAGCCTGAGTACAGCATCTCAGATGTAGTCAATATTCTCAACCACACACATGTTCAAGTCCATTGTAAGAAGCAAAGGAAGTCTGTGAGTATCAGCGAATAGAAGATTAAGGCTGTCAAGCTTGGTCGGATCTGGGCCCTCATATTGAGTTATGCCAGCATCACCTGTTTTCTGTTTTCAGTAGGCTTTGGCCAGGTTTGATTTAGAGACGAGGTGGATCAAGGTCTTCCAAGGGAAGGTCCTTGGTTCCTATTAGGGAGTACCTCTGGGCAAGAACAAACTGACACTTGGTATTGGCCTAGGATCCTATTGGGATTTGATGGACCATAGTAGAAGATACTCTTAATGGCCAACAGTTTCTTCCTGTGGCATCCTTAGCAATTCATAAGGGACAATACCCACAGCACTCTGGTAACATCGTATTTCTTCTCCCCGGGCTCATAAAAAGTATTTAATTAAATCCAATCACAACAAAATGCTGCATTGGAGATTCCATTTTCCACGTCTTCACTTACACTCTGGACTAAAGAGACACCCAGGGTTTTATTTAGTCAGATGTCGAACGAGAAATTGCACTTTTCAGAAAAGATAAAAAATAATGATCATCTAATTCCCTATTTTCCACAGAGCCACTTAACTTTCAAGTGCTCAGTTCTGATCAATAAAAGTCTTTCATCACAAAACCCAATAAGCAAGATCAAATTCGAGGGAAATGCTCAAAAGAGAGCACGAATTGGCACCCAACCCATTTTGTGAGGTCCGAATCACTTTCCCACATGAAACTAATTGCTGCTTATGGCCCGAAGCCATTCTACCTCTTGTTCTCTGATCTTCTTTCAAAAGCCGAGTTTACCGGTCCTGCTACGAATATAGGGACCTCCTATGATAAGCATCCAGTTTAAAAAAAAAAATCTAACGTGGAAATTAATAGCAAATATGCTCTGTTAGCTTGGTGAGCAATTCGAAGGCTGTTTCTCATTCAGGAGCATCTACTGATGTTGAAAGGTTGATACGAGAAACAGGTTAACACTGTGATTATTCTGACAGTGCAAGCTGGTATTTGAGCACAAGACATCTGAACTCACTCCCCAGATCCCCCCACCTCCACCCCTTCTCCAAGGAAGATGATCACACTGGGAACAGCAGCAAACAAGGAGAAGACTCCTAACACAGTCGGTTGGACTTGAGTCCCAAATCTCAAAGCAGAAAAGTCTGGTGAGCAGGGGTAATTAATGTTCAGGAGCGATATTAGCACTGAAGCACACTCTCCTCCGTCAAGTCCAAACCTGCCTTGTGAATCATAACCACCTTCTATCCTACCGCATGGGAAGGGCAGAAAACGGAACGGAAACAGCACAGGGTCCACTTCCAAGTCTGCTGTTATAGGTTCAAGAGGGAGACAGGAGAGCGTTGTGTTGGTTACACCTGTACATTCATCTCTAAAAGGAACCATGGTGGTGTAGTGGGTTACGTGTTCGGATGCTAACTGCAGGTGGGCTATTCAAACCCACCAGTCACTCTGTAGGAGAAAGATGAGGTTTCCTGCTACCATAAGATAGGACAGCCTCAGAACTGCCAAGGGACAGCTCCACTCTACCCTAAAGAGTTGATGTGAACCAGAATCTACTTGACCGCAGTAGGTAGGCTGGTCTTCTAACAAATGTAGACAAGCTGTTGAGTTGCAATTTGTTAATCCAATGCTGGAATTAAAATACTACTTCCATGAAAATAACTTTCCAAAAATCACTGGGCATTTAATAAATGTTTGTTACAGTAAGGGAGAGAGGTTGTTTTTCATGTGCCTATAGATATATGCCTTTCATAGACTATTGAGACCCATAACCGTTATGTTGATTCTAACTCATAGCAACCCTTTGGGGCAGAATAGAACTGAGCCATACAATTTCCAAGGCTATAAATCTTTATGGAAGCACACTGCCTCTATGGATCAGGTAGTGGTTTAGTGGTTCCACCCGTGACCTTTTGAGTAGCCAATGAGCACTTTAACGATTGTGCCACTGGGTCGGTCTCCTCAATTCTCTGAAATTCAATTTGTTGTTAAACTTTCCTTTCCTTACATGACACTTAAAAGATACTATCAAAGGATCCTGTCAAATATTTGTGGGTGGCAGCAAAAATGCATATATGTAAAACCAGGGAAAGTACAAATTCTCAGCAGGGTGTCTAACCTGCGTGAACCAGTTCAAGCCTCTGATAGCGCATTCTTATGAAATGAAATAAGTGTCACCAAAAGAACAAGAAAACACTCCATGGTTGGAGATCAGATGCTACTATGATACTAAGAGCCATGTATTTGCTTGGGGGATTTTCTAAAAGCATTGATTCTCACAGAACTCAGAAATAGATGGCTGAGAATTGCAATACAAACATCCACAAAGTATACCAGTTCTTAGGCCGTTTGATTTTCTTTAAGTAAAAGCCAAACCCCACTACCACCAAGTCAGCGGCAACATTGGCAGCCCACTGCTCATACTGCCGCAAGACCAGAGCTCCCTTCCCTAAGGTCTAGAAGCAAAGGTAAATACCATAAAATACCCGGTCTAAACACCGGTCATTCTGGAGAACCAGAAGCCATGGCCTTGGTGGGACCTCCACTGTAGGTGTCTCTTCACCACTGAATGCATGGCCCATGTGAGCAGGTGGGGGGGCTGCCTGTGATGAATGAGTCTATCATCCCCGATTTGAATCTAACACAAACACTAACGCCGGTGTAGAGTCATTGGCAATCTAGAGATTTCTCTCTACAACCCGTGCCATAAAATCAATGAGCTACGGTGGCAATGAACGGCAGCAAATTCACACACCTGACTCATCATAATAGAGGATGGCTAGGAACCCCAGCCACGATAAATCAACGGGGTAGGGTCCTCATGAGCATAGTCACAACAGTGAAATTAAGGGAACTGGAATCATGGCAAATATTCCATCACCACCCCGTCCATGAAAGCCGTTGTAGAGTTGACTGCCACTCATAGTGGCTCAACATATCATGGCCCCATAGATCATATAATCGCCCCCATAGAATTTCCTAGGCTGCATGCGGTCTTTACAGAAGCAGACTAACACCACACCTATTGTTCCAACAGAGCAGCCAGGGGGTTCAAAAGGCCTACAGTGCAGTGAGCAGCCAAGTTCTTAATTATGACATCACAGGGCTTGGAACCAGTTCAGTCTGGTTCGACCCCCTGCTGAGAACTGGCTTTTCTACCCCAGATGTGAAGCGGCTTCCAAGAGGCCATGGGACAAAAACGGAAAAGGCAATGGGAGAATCAGAATGTGCACCGAATCAGAATGGACATTAACAAGATCCCCTGGTGGGGAAGCTCCAGATGCTTGGGATCACTTGAGGAGCTAGGAGACCCCCTGGGGATCTTGTTTGACTGTGGATTCTGACTGAGGAGATCTAGGGGGAAATTCTTAGCTGGGGTTTGAAGCAGCCAGAATGAGCTGGCCTGAGCTCTGCTGTGCGCGTCTTCAGGCCTCCTGGACTCATACCCGCATCAGAGGCCAATCAGAGGACAGGCCTTTGACCAGTGACTGTTACACAGGACCCACCTTCCTGTCAAGAGCACCTTTGTTTTCTGGAAATGGAGACGTTGCTTTTTAGGGTGCCTTCTAATCCTTGCAAGAAGCTTGACTCTGAGTACTAGCCAAAGTGTTTCTGAAAAGCTCCACGTCTTTCTCACGTAGACTGTGGCTTAGCCATGTGCCCTGTGGCAGTTACACAATTTCTTGTCAACTCGAAAAGGGGTAGAGGTTAGCCTGTCAATCAGCTCATAGCCAGTGAAGCTTCTGTGTGGAACTGGCCTTCTCCTGAGGATTCTGGGAACTCTTGTCTTCCTCCCTAGAGGCTGGAGACACATTCTCTCTCCTGGGCAATCCTGTTGACAAGCCACATGGATCTATGCTGATGGAGCCAGAGCCCTGTAGCTGGAGGAGCCAAGTGGAGACCCACACCAGTGCTGAGATGCTTCCACTGCCACTGGATCCACAAGACTTTCCACCCACTGGCCTGTGATCTTCCTGCATTTGGCATCATTGCATGGGTTGCATGATTCTAAAGAGGAATTTATGGATCGGTATCGGACATATGGGCTACTGTCGGACTTATGGCCTTGATCTGGATTGGGCTTGGATGTTTGCTTAATATGCAATTACTCTTTGACATAAAGCTCTTTCTTATACACATATGATTGTCTATGAATTTGTTTCTCTAATCCCGGGCTAACATATGGCCATAGTAGCAAAGAACAAAAACCTGATACATATTAGTTCTCATTGTCAGCACTGAATCTTGTGTGAGAGTAAATGTGAGACGTGTCCTTTCCATAATTTGACCTAAACGACTGATTTAAACTCCTCAAAACCAAACAACATATGGCCTTTTTGTTTGTTTTTTAAAACAGCTTTTTGGGACGCAATCCATATATCATCCAGTTCAATCATTCAACCATAACAAGAAGTGTTGTACAATCATTACCACAATCAACTTTAGAACATTTTCTTCTTTCTTGTACTTCTCATTGTTAACTTACCAACTCCCCCCACACACACACAACTTCCCCTGCCATACCCCCAAGAAACCATTAATCCAGTACTGTCTCTAGATTCACTTACCCTGTGTTTCATATGGTGAAAAACACACAAAAAACAGAGAAGCAAAAAGGCTAATGACACTAATAAAATAAAATAAAGAAAAGCTCAATAGAAAAGAAAGCAGAAAATATTAGAAACTAGAGCAGCTTTAAAATGGGTCAAAAGAGAGACCAAACGATAAGGAGCTAAATTTTAACCTAGCTACCTCTGCCACGATCCACTTTCCAGTGCACTCTGCATGCTAGCAAGGCTACTCACCGCCCTGGTCAATGTGAGCTTGATTTTAAGGTGCATCGATCAAACGTTTGTTAAATGACTACTCAGCGGACAAACAAATGAATTATCATCGATTCCATCAGAAGGGTGGGCGTCAGGGACTCAAACTACAAAGAAGGCCTCCTTTTCTCAGAAAGATGCAGGCATTTTATTTTGAAGAAGTGGGAGCTGGCGAACTTGGGTTTTTCCCTGGGGGGCTACACACACAGCTTTCTCACCCGTGTAAAGGGCCCCAGCACCATGAGATCCTATTCGATTGGAGATGTTTTCTGGCAGCTTTATGGCATTCATTTCCTCTTCTCCTGTGCCCGGTCGTTCTGTGTGTTTGCTTCTGAGGGTACAGCAGCCTCCCAGGGTGTTGCAGAGTGCTGTACATGTGACTTTAAAGAACAGTCTTCAACAAAGAGGCCGTAGGAGAATGTGGCCCACCGTGGAATAGCCACTCCACCAGGTTTGAATGCTCCAAGCCACCAGGACTCATAAGTGACCCCGCTTTTAAAAAGAAAAGTGTTTTAATTAAATGACTTCTCAGATGGGTTCTTGCTGACACCATCACTTCTGTTTCTAATGGCTTTTGAGACTTGTTGTTAGGAAGTTAATCCTGCTAATAAGATTCGATTTTCCTTTTTTTAAAAAGAAAATTTTGCCTTACTAGTGCCCTTTGAAATACTTAGGGTGAAGGCAGGGTGGGTGGCTCCGGGGTGCAGCATTGCTTGGGTCCTGTGAGCTTGGTCAACGGGGACAGAGAGGGGGGTGTTTAGACGGAAGTGGAAGGAAGGAGAGACAGGCCCCTGAGCAATCGCTTAGGAAACCAAAGGGTCGGCGTCTCCTCTGTCTGGTGCAATCTTGTTCAGGCTGGGATGCTTGCCTTATTACAGCGAGCCCTTAACGAGAGAGGACCAGCTGTCTCCCCTTGTGCAACCTGGCCACTTAATAACTGTATAAAGGGCTGTACATCTGATTAAAAAGAAAAAAACAAAATGTCCTGCCTGGTCTCCCCAGATTCTCTTTTGGTGAAATTTCCCTAATGAGTTTTAACATTCTCTTTACCCTTTCTGTCTCCTTTTGAGATCGCACATCCGTGGCTCTTACATAGAAACCAGAAATAATTATTGCTGTGTTTTTAAACTGCATCCATTCATTGTAATATACTATTAAGAACTAACGATGGGCAAGTCATTGGGTCAAGAGCTTCCATTCCAGCCAGTGTTTAATCTGGCTGTGTGAGAAAAACACAATAAAGGGGGGCTGAGATGGTGCCAACAGTTAAGCACTGGGTGGCTGGTGGGCAGTTAAGCACTGGGTGGCTGGTGGGCAGTTGAAGTCCATTCAGAGATGCTTCGGAAGGACAGCCAGGTGGTCTACCTCTGAAAACCTGCCTTGGAAAACCCGATGGAGGGAGGTTGTTTCATGAAAGGCATGGGGTCGCCAGGAGTGGACAGTGACTGGTTTTGTGGCTTCGGTCAGTTGAGGGCTGTTTCCAAGGAAGAGGCGATGATATCCATTCAGCAGATCCTTAGTGAGCATCGATTCTGGGCCAGTGCACGGACTGAGCAGCGAAGACACAGAAATTTACAGGTTGGATACAGTGAGGTCAGGGGGACGATGAAACAATACACACGAGAGAACAAAGGCAATGGGACCCAGGAGGGAAGCAGACTTGGGGGATGCACTAAAGCCACTGTGTTCTGAAAAGGAAGTACCAGGAACACCATTTGAAAACGAATGTGAGACCAGATGGGAAAGATCCGAAATACCAGATCAGGGAAGCTGGAGCTTCATTCGGTACAGCAAAGTAAGAAGTGATGTCATTTGTGGTGGGGAGGTGGGGCCAGAGAAAGTTACATCCAGGCGCCTATAGAAGACAACCCTGCTGGAAGTTTTGAATGGGGGCATCTATTTTTTTACACATGAAGAATATTGTTTCCTAACTTCCTCAGAATTAGAAGATCTGGTGATGGTTGATGCTCTATTGAACTGAACAAAGCTTTGATTAATCCTTGTGATTTCATTTTCCAAAATTATCATAACTGATGGATTTATCGTTCTGTAACAGTAACCAAATGTTAATAATGAAGCCATTAATACATACCTGGGTTTGAGGGTATGATACTTGTGACAAGGTAATATTTGCTCTGAAAGTAGCAATCCCCAATCTAATATATTCATAGCTCTCTGTAAGTTGCAGCAATGTCTCCCTGGACAGTGGCTTATTGTGTCATCTTGACAATTGAAGCTCTTCCGCCCATCTGTTTTTTTCTTCTGCTATGCAGACAAGGAAAGAAGGAACGTTTAAACCAGAAGAGAAATTAATTATCAAGATGATCTTGAGAGACGTGAAACATAATTTAGGATAGAATTTCGGGGTGAAAAGCTCACGGCTCCGTGTGCCACTCTGTGCCAGCTATGGAGGGCGTACTTGGGTTCCCGGAGCCTTCCTGATGCGTTTACATTCCGGTGAAAGCCCGACACCTCTGTTCGACAAAGACCACAGACGTCTGCTTCCTGAGGCCACTCTTTCCGGAAAGGAGCCGAAGCCACACTGCCACACCAATATTGGAGCATACCAACTTCTTCGTTATGAAAAATGGTATGTTGTACATTGATCTGAAATGACTTTTTTTAATGTTTTGATTTATTCACTGGATTCATGTATTTGCTGAACAGCAGCATCCTGAAGAAATAGTTAGATGGGAGAATGTATCACCGGAATTACAGAAAGCCCAAGAAGACATTTGCGATTTCTCTGGTGCATCCCTGTGACCTTTATTGCCACCATATTTGTTGTCATGACACTGAGATCAGGTGTGTTAGGCCAGGTAGATGAGAGAAACGAATTCTGTGACACATCTGTGTAAGACAGAGCTTTATATTCAGGAGTAATTGTGCACCAATAAAATATCCCGGCCTAGTCCAGATCAACTCTATAAATCTAATAGGTCATAAGTATAATGCTAATCCATAAATCACTCCTCAGACTCACAGAGTCACATGAAATGATGCACAATGCAGGGACATCACTGGCTGGTGGGTGCAATGTCTGGTAAATCCAGTGGCAGTTGCTTTCCCAGCTCTCCAAGTGGGTTAGGGTTAGGATTAGGATTAGGGTTAGGGTTTAGGGTTAGAGTTAGGTTTAGGGTTTAGGGTTAAGGTTAGGATTAGGATTAGGGTTAGGGTTAGGTACTTGATAGCAGGAAGGTGAAGGCACACAGAGAGAGGATGTTTTCAGATCCCTCTTTTTGAGGTCACGACCTGATGGACAGGCTGGACACCACCCCTACACTTTTATATCTTCAAGTTGACACAAAAATTATGTAACTAGCACATCTAGGTTTCCAGCTGTTAGTGTGGTCATCCTGATGGAGACTCCTGGGGCCTCCAGAGGGTCTTCACGGCTGTGACCTCTTGCAAGCGGATTGCCTGGCCTTTCTTCTGAACTACTTTTGGACTCCTAGGTTTCCAGGTGACTGCCACCCAAGCCAGGCACATGGTGGCAGAGCTGGACTTTGGGATGAAGAAGTTTGAGTTCTCCCAGCATCCTCAGGTCTGACCAAGGTCAGATTACTCAATAAGCAAGGTCAGCATGGGTTCATTTATGCTGATTTACCAATCTGTAGTGAGCAGTTTCACACGTCTCCACTGCATCAAAGATTCTACTTCTAGGCACGGCTGGCATCTGTCTCTCTCCCAACCTCACGACACCTTCCTCTTTTCGAATTTAGGACCTCTCACCGGGATGGAGGGCCCAAGCAGTAAGGTCAGTTGACCTCTAAATATAGGTCAGTAAATAAGCACAAGGAAGCTTGAGCTTACCTGGTTTATTAAATGGTCTGCTCCTGATTTTGACATGTGTCTTGCATGCTCACCAAAAATAGATAATGGGGCAATGTCCATTGGTACTGAACCAAACAGACAAAAACCTCTTCCTTGCCACCAATGTACTAGGTTTAGAAAGACAGAGATTTGGGGATACAAATACTTAGTGCCAACATTAGAACTGATCCTGAAAATGTTTGGGTGTGTACTCATTCATCTAATCCACTTTCATGTGTTCTAACCCTACTCAGTTAACAGACACAACTGCATGGCATCTACATCCTATTTTATTTATTATTCTTTTTTATTGGGAGTTCATACATAGATCAGATCATTCCACCATTCACTCACCTCAAGCAGTATTGGACCATTGCTACCACAATCAGTTTCCAAACATTCTTTTCCTTCCTGGAATCATTCTTATCTTTATGGCCCTTGGAGACAGTGAGCCAGTTGACCAGTATCATGCAGCTACCAAGATTCAGGGCAAGGATTAGAAGAACCTAGGTTTCCCTGAAATCAAAGTCCATCGTGAGCTCTAAGATATTTGAGATAATTCTTCCTGCCAAAGCACTGCAACTGGAACCCGTCTTGACCAATCTGCTCCCTGCCCCTTTCTCGGCACAGTCTGTCTCCTCTGTTTCTCTAAGGCCCACCCTGGTTTGATTCAATGACTGATCAAATTCAAGGCCCACCTAGCATGGCAGAAAGGCCCCTTTTCATTTAGAGCAGCGGTTCTCAACCTGTGGGTCGTGACCCCTTTGGGGGTCGAATGACCCTTCGCCCGATTCATAACAGTAGCAAAATTATAGTGATGAAGTAGGAACAAAAATAATGTTATGGTTGGGGGGTCACTACAACATGAACTGTAATAAAGGGCTGCGGCATGAGGAAGGTTGAGAACCACTGCTATAGAGCTTCCCGCGTCTTTCATTTCACACAGCGAAGCAAGACTTCCAGGTCCTCCCTGAAGGGCTTCTTGAAGTGGCGGATACTGCAACGTTGGTAAAAAACACTTTGGGAAACTCCCAAAGCTAAATTGCTCTCCTGATTCGGAAGCCAAACTGCTTTTCCGGGGAGGCTTAATTGTCTTTGAATG
Source organism: Echinops telfairi (assembly GCF_000313985.2). Classification (NCBI taxonomy): domain Eukaryota; kingdom Metazoa; phylum Chordata; class Mammalia; order Afrosoricida; family Tenrecidae; genus Echinops; species Echinops telfairi. Next base: position 28,642,053 of record NW_022106189.1, read on the forward strand.
ACTACTCATTTCCAGCCCTTGGGGCCAAGTTCACCCAAGCTATTTATTTTTCTAAAGTGGAAAAAAAAAAGTTTCCATGAAAGTGATTTCCTAAATTGTGTTTATTTATTTAATCATTCTTTTATTAAAAAGTAATGCAACTGCACAAAGCCAGCAAGGTAGACGTGTTATTGGCAGAAACATAAGCCTCTTATCAAAGAACTGGAGCTGGGATCCACAGAGAAATGTATGTTTGCCTCTTGTTGCTGCTCCGGGAGAGGGCCGGGCTGGATATGGAATCTAAAAACTGCATTTGGATCCCCGCTCAGCTGCCTCCCAGCTGTGAAGCAAAGGGTCCGCAGACTGAATCCAGAGGCTGGACAAAAGCAAATTTCAAAGGAGCAGGCGTTTGGCATCAAAGCCAGCGCACATTTAGGACTGTTGGTGTTGTTTACTCCTTTCCGGGGCAGGGCACTCAACTCATGGCGCCCCATGCACACTGGGATGAAACGTTGACTCATGCTGCCCTGTGTCCCAGATGGTTGTGGTTTGAACTGGTCAGACCCTCAGGACTTTCACTGGTTGGCTTTCTGAAGGAGACAGCCCGGCAGAGACCAGAAGCCCTCCTGAAACCTGGACGGCTTCACAGCAACAAGTAAGCCTCCTGTTGGAAGACTAGTAGTAGCTGTGTGGGAGATGCTGGGTGCAGGGATCGAACCCGGTTTGCTGCCTGGAAGGTGAGCATCCTACCACTGAAATGTCACTGCTTAAAAGAGCCCTGAAGGTAAACGTTTCTCTCTCGGAAAGAGAACTCACAGGAATCCTGGGCGAGAGTCCATGGTGGGCTGTGGGCAAAGATGAGACAAAAGGGGGGCTGGCTGTGCTTCCCATGGCGGACCTTTCATCAACAGATTCTTTGCCTCTGGCTCTTGTTTCCTGCGGGGTGGTCTTTCAGGCGCTGTTAAGTGTTTGAGCTTTATCTTTTGCAGCACGACTTCTCTCTAGAATGTAACCTCCACAGTGGCACAGAATCCGTCTTGTCCCCTCCTATGTCCCAGACGGAGCCCACAGTCTATGGCAGAGAGAGCCTAGAAATCAGGGTTCACCTGCATCCTTGAACAAGTCCCGTCAAGTGCCTGGGCCTCAGTTTCCCTCAACCCCCATTTTAAAATGCAAGCCCAACCCTAACTGAGGTAACATGCCAGCACAGTATTAAAATAATAACGACATGCTCAGCAAACTCTTCTGATTCAACAGGACTCCTTCTTGCCCAAGGAGCTCTATGGGTGTCATGGTTAGAGTGTTTGACTACTAACTGCAAGGTCACTGGTTCAAGCCCCCTGGCTGCTCTGGAGGAGAAGGAGGTGGCTGTCTCCTTCTGTAAACACCGCGCTGGGAACCCCACGGTGGAAGTTCACCTTATAGTGCAGGGTTGAATGGGTGGCAAACGGGTTTAGTTTGGCTTTGATCCTTGTCTGGCTTGGATGCTTACCTGGGCTTCGAGAAACAGGATTACAGGGAATAAATGTCTGGGTGATGTTGCAACGTGTCGTCTTTCATTGTTGCATGTCAAAGTGCTTTCCAGAAACGGACGGCGTTCTTGGGAGGGCAGAGGGGAATGCTAAAGTGTACGAGCTGCAGTCAGGCAGCACACAGTTGACCACGGAGCCAAAAATCTCATTTGCATTGCAGAATGGAAAAAGGAAACGGAAAATGAAATAAAAACCAAAGAATGGTGCTGACAAAGTTGAAATGCATTTTGCTGAGAAAGAGTGAAAAAGAAAAAAAAGGTATTGGGACAGAAGCAGACATAAGCAATAGTTCAAGTTCCCAGGGGCCATTATGCTCTGTGATTCATAAGGTCACATTTTACATTTACAAATCTCGAATAAGGTCATTCCTTTAGCTTGGGAGATAATTCTTCCCGAGCGGTGTGCTCTTCTCTACCGGAACTGCATGTGGCCTGTCACACTCTTTGGGTGCAACATTCCAATTCGGCAGTGTCAGAGGTTCTAAATCTGACCTAAGCAGTGGCAAAATTCAATGTGCCCTAGCTAACTCAAAATCCACGCCGCCTCGCCTTGGCTCCTTCCAACTGCTCTCCATTTCATAGCGTGGTGCACAGACGAATTCCTAGAGCCACTTATAACCTGGCCAGATGGACTGGCCTCACCTGCTTACAGATCCAAGCATCGTGGCAGATCGCCTGGAGAGGATGGAACCAAAAAATAAGTGATAGAAATAGAAGTGTGTGGAATGAAATTATATGCAATGTGCATTCATCAATTCAATCCAGAGTTGAATGGCTGAATGTGCTCTCTGTACAGTAAGATTTATTCAAGCAATACCAACTTTTGCTCTTGAAAAAGATGAGGCTAACCATATTGCGGGAGAGAAAAGGAAGATGACGTCAAAGACCTGGCTCAGCCCTTGAGTAGGGAAGAGGAACTTTTTCTGGAAAAGTAGAAGAGAAGATCCCTATGTTTGTTAATTTTTCAAAGAGAAGGCAAAAAAAAAAAAAAAATCGACGATTGGTTCTGCTTTCAAAGGGACCTCCCTAAAGACCAGATGCCACCTGCCCAGTATCCTTCATTAGTTAGTTGCCCAACACCTACCATGAAAGGCCAACCTGGAAGCTTGGCATTCAAAGACCCCCTCCTTGCCTGGCCTTTGCATCCAAATCTGAAGTTCATTTTTTCTCCTTGTTTGCGTCTACGCTTGAAGCTTAGCTCCTACGGAATCACTTGAGAAATGTCCGCTCCCCTCTCTTCTCAGCACAGTCCTCTTCAGTGCCTCCTTAACTGTCTTAGTCCCGTGTTCCCTTTGAGACTCAGAACTGGTCCCCTGTGGTCTGGGCCCTTCCCTTCCCTGAACCCTCCCTGCCCACAGGATGCTTAGAGCTTCCCCATCGCCTGGTCCTGTCCACATAGGTGATGTGGAGGTGAGCAAGCTTCATCCAGTACTGCACACGGTCCTGCTCAGCAAGACCTACGTGGCTGTTCAAGACTAGTACTCGTTTCATTCATGAAGCTGTGAGTTCCGCAGGAAGGGACTGTGTGCAAAGAACATGATTTATTCAGAGAATCATGTTCAATCCTATGAGGTAGGAAGGCTTATCCTTCTTTTAAAGATGGCAATTGTGATTTAGGGAGATTTATGTTTTGCTGGGAATGGGGAGTTGGCAAGCTTAATCTGTCTGAAAGTACCGAGTTCTAGTTCAGCCGCTCTCCCCACAATCTTACGTCTTTTTGGTGGCTTAACTAGACCGTCATAATCTCAAACATATGTGAAGGGTGAAATTCTGGGCTATGGAGTCATTTTTATTTTGGAAGCTCCCCTCTAATTAGCTGTCTTCTTCAGATGGTACCTTACCCAGCTTAACTTCAGTTAAGGTACGTTTTAAATAATTTTTTACAAAGCATCACCATTAGAATTCCAGTTCATCGAACTCCAGGTTTTTCCAAAGGAAACATGTGTCACCATGTCTCTGACATCAAGGAGTGACTGCAGCCAAGATCTCTGAGCAAATACACTTTATCGTATGCTCACTAGGTTGCATGCAGGAGAAAGGCTCAATCAAAGCAGTAGTTTCTGGGGCATCTCCTGGGTCCGCAGGTTTTGACAACCACTCTTTGTAGTTCTATAGATGTATGTATGCTACATAGATTTTCCAGAGGGATGTGGGCCAATTATGGGGACTTCTTAGCGAGAACATTTCAGAAAAATCATGACACTGGTACGAAAAAAGGCCAGGGAAGTTGCCCCGAGGATGGTTTTCCATCATGGCAACACAACTGCTCATTCTTGGAGTGTCCTAAGGTCTGGCCTAAGAAACCTTGATTGAGAAATCTTACCCCATTTACCTTGCACCCCCAATCGTGCCCCCGCATGCTTGTTTTGTTGTTGTTCCCAAACTCAAAGAACACTGAAAAGGAACAATTGGAATCCCTCAAGGAGGCCCACACTGCTGACTTGGTGTAACTCAACCAGGGCGGACTTCTTCCAGGAAGGGTAAGAGAGCTGCAGGTGCCACCTCCACCGGTGCACAGACCTCGACAAAGGCTCTCTTGAGACACGATTGCTTCGTATTTTGATCTTTCTGTAGATTTAAAAGTTTCTCTGATGGCACCGAAGAACACCATGGTTTTATAGCAGTCCTTCTTGACTGACTCGAATATAAATATAACTATGGGGTAATATTAATATAAATTTCATCACCACATCAAGGTGGTGGAAAAGAAAAAAGAACATCAATCAGCACTCAATGGCAACTTCTCAACAGTGGGTTCCTAGCTCCTGGTGACCTTGTCACCTACTCGTTTTGAAAAGAAGTTCCTTGGGATACCACTAATAATTCTGATGAGCCCATTCTGATGAGGGCTAGCAGGAAATATTGTCTCTGGATTCATGGGGCCTCCCTTCAAAATCCATTTTAACAAGGAGCTTCTTTTAGGAGGAAGAGACCCTGGTGGCACGGTGGGTTAAGCACTGAACTGCTAACCACAAGGTTGGTAGTTCAGATTCACCAATGATTCCTTGAGGAGAATGTGGAGGTTGTCTTCCAACCCCCAAATTTAATCTCAGAGAAGCCCAAGAAGCTGTTCTCAGGCTTGTGTATCTCTGAGCTTGAATCTAGGCAGCAGCAGTGGGTTTTAGTTGGTCTTTCAGGAACTTTGAAAATTGCCTAGGAAATTTATGGAAAAAGTTTAACATATGACAAAATAATTTTGAATTATGAAGGGTTCATGAGGGAGGGCGGAGTGGAGAGGGAGGGGGAAATGAGCAGCTGATATTAAGGGCTAAAGTACAGGCAAATGTTTTGAGAATGATGAGGGCAACAAATGTACATATGTGCTTGACACAATGGATGGATGGATGGATTGTGATAAGAATTGTATGAGCCTCCAATAAAGTAATTTAGAAAAGGGAAAGATTTCTCAAGTCTGATCTGGGTTGATTTTGTAACACTTAAACTTGGGTTACGCCAAGAAGCTCTATTTTTTGTCAGCATACCAGCAGATTCAGATACAGAGTTGGAAAGAGTGGACATTTGAGCCACCTAATTTGAGGTTTTGTAGGTTATGCTGTGATGGTGATCCCTTGCATGTGTGTATCATTCTATTAAAGGATAACGGGCATTGAACAAAATGCACCCTTCTTAAGTGGTAGGTCAATTGAGTTTTATATATAGATGCCTGAAATATACATTTGCATCAATGATCGTGTGTGTGTGTGTGTGTGTGTGTGTGTGTGTATGTTTAACCATCCCTTGGATACAAAAAAAAAGGACATTTCCATCACTCCATAAAGCTTCTTCATGTCTCTTCCTAGTAATGTCCACTCAGTGACATCCTCCATCCTAATGCTGATGCCTGCCTGCTACTGAGCATCCTACCAATGTTTTCCATGGCATTTATTCTTTGCCTGCATGCACACTGAGCATTACACTTCTGAGGCTCGCCCATGTTGTTGTGGCATAGTAAGCATCTGTCTCACGCACATACCCTTTCCTTTTCCCCACAGAGAGCTACCTTCTTTGGCAATATCTGGAGTTGCCCGGAGGGACTGGCCATTCTGGTTCTTGAAAACCATAGCACACAGCCCTCAAGGAACAGGCTGACTCGCTAAACAAGTTTCAAATGTGACCTTTGGGAAATGATGCCTCTCTGACACAAGCACATGTTTTTCGTCCCAGGCAGATATTTTACATTCAATACAAACAGTAGGCAGGGGGAGTGGGGGGGGGTACATATCCCGGCGCCATCTATAATTAAAGATGACATTTTTCTAAACTTGGAAAATAAACAACAAACTGCAGAATGAGCCAGGGCAGAGAGCACCATGGATGAAATAGGCTCAAAAATGAATAATAATTAAATTAAGTTTTAAAAGAGCAGCCCATTTTCAAATCCTGCATCCCTGGAATTCCATTAGTAATTTAGTGTGTCATCTGTTATTCAGGCAATTTTATCGAAATTATAAAGAGATTCACTCCTCATTAAGAGTAATCTGTTGACTGGGTTTGACCCAGTTAAATTTCTATCTTTATGACATCAATCTTTTATCGTACTTCCAGAAACCTTGGCAAGGGTTCCACTTTTATATGTAAAAATTAATTAATTGGGACATTAAATTTGAAAGATGCTTTTATCTTTTCCCTGGTTCATGCCTTCACAACAGAATGCAATAATTAACAGTTTTATTCAAATCTATCAAATAATCCCTTGAAGATTTCTAACTGTTCTAAGGATCAAGTAGTAACAGTTTTCCAGAAATCAGCAGACAAAGGAATGTGGGTTCTTCACAAGTACTTGTATAAAGAAACCCTTTGGGGCATGACTCCCGCTGGGTAGACTAAGTGTCCTGTCTAGAAACTGAATTGGGACCCACATTTTCTGCCCCAAACTAATTCCCAATCAATTTTCTTTTTTTTGGTTTAAAATCATATGTTGTTTGGCCTGGACATTGAAGGTTTTTCTCTGGAAAAAATTTTTTTTTGCTTACTCACCAAATCCAATCTAAAATGTAAATTATTAGCTCACATCTTATTTGAAAGTATTGTCATAAGGCTAGGAAATGACATCGTATCCGCTTATCCTGTTAGCCTGACGGGATCTCCTTTCTTTGTCTATTGCTGCATCATCACCTCTTCATGGAAGGCACACTTGGACGAGGAGGATGAAGGACAGCCCACCAAACCCCAAGAAGTATCAGGGGTTGAGGACGGCACTTGCAGAACATCCGTTGGTCAGTCTCAATGGAAGTCTCGTATGGTGTGCCCTGGCATGCTGACCTCTGACCTGTGTGACAGTTTTACTGTCACGTGGAAGAAACTGAATAGGATGAACTGATCATCTTGGATGAACTGATTCATTTACTCAGATCACGTGACTTGGGTGATCACTAGAACCTGAGAAGAGGGGAGGAGGCTAGCTGACATTTTCGGAGAAGAGGTGACAGGGAAAATGTTTGTGTCCTGGTATTTGGTGTCAGGAAGTGGATTTTGACTGACAGCAACTCTTGTCCTGGCAGGATGCAACATGACCCGGTCCCACACCATCCTCACAGTCATGGTCTGTTTGAGGCCATCGTTGGCAGCCACTGCGTCCATCTATTGCACTAAGGATCTTCCTGTTCCTCCCTGACCCCCTACTTTACCAAGCATGAGGGGCTGGTCCCCCCTGATGATATGTCCAAAGTATGTGAGCAATAATCTCCCCATCTTCACTTCTAAGGAACACGGTGGCGGGCCTCCTTTTACGGTAGATATATTGGTTCTTCAGATCATCCGTAGTCTATTTAATACTCTTCAATGGCGCCATAATTCCCAAACATTGATTCTCCTTGGCTCTTCTCCATTCACTGTCCAAATACCAAAGCCATAGGAGGTCAGTGAAAAGTCCCGGTGTGGTTCAGACACACCTGAGTCCTCAAAGTGCTAGCTTGGCTTTCGAATGTGTTAAGATGCCTTTGGCAACACATTTCCCGGCGCCATCAGTTGTTTGATTTCTTGACTGCTGCTTTCGTGGATGTTGATTGTGGATCTAAGTAAAATTAAATCCTTGACAATGTCAGTATTTTCTGTTTGTCATGATCTGGCTAATTCATCCAGCTGTGAGTATTTTTATTTGATTTGTGTTGAGGTCTCCTCCATACCGTTTACTGAAAGTGAAGAGGGCTTGAAGCATTTACTGATAAAGATTTCGCTCTAGCTTTCCGCCAATATTCCTCCCCTCAGTTTGGGATGAAGAAAGGATGCTGTAGGGCAATTCGGTAATTTACTCTAAATCACACCACCTTGCCTATTTAAAAATGCTCAGAGGTAGAGGTGAATCTGAGCAGGGTATGGGGGGCAGTTTTAATTATGGCCAGAGATGCTTGGACACATCTCTATTGTGAGCTGGGGGCCTATATGCCAGTCCTTGCTCCTGACTGACCCAGGTTGAACAATGGAGTAGTGTAGAGGGAAGCTGTGTGAATTTCCAGGTAAATTAAGAAAGGACCCATAGATTCTGTCTCGTTCTTTGGGCTTCTCACTCTTGGATCCAAGCCACCATGTGAGGAAGCTGAGAAGGCCATGAAGAAACACATGCAGGGAGAAACAGACCGTTGCTCCACAACGCTGGCTGGCCTCTTAACTAACAGCACACACCTGCCAGTGTTGGGAGGAGGCGATCTTGAACATGGAACCTCACGTCCCCAATTGAATCTTCCCTGCTGCTGACGCCAAGGAGAAAAGAGGGATGACTGTTCCTGCTGAGCTCTGCCCAAAGAGCAGATTCAGGGGCAAAATGAATGCTAGGTATCATCTTAAACCACTAAGATTTGGGGTGGTTCGTTCATCACACAGCATAGATACTAAAGCAATGCTGGTGCTTTTCCTGCATAGCATCTTGACTCCTGGACAGACAACATCTTACAGACAGCTGATGAGTAGAAATGAAAAAGATTCACAGTGAGAGGAATGCATGTGAAGACCTAGCTACGTGTTTGGTATCAACAGCATGAGACTGAGCTCTAGGAAAACAGAGATCGAGCACCGAACTTGTATTTGTCAAATGAGTGGACAGTCATGCTAAGTTCACTTGACTGGTGGTCAAGCTATTCTACAGTGCTTGAGACTGGGACTAACCGGAGAACAAACTCAATAGTGGAAACATTTAGGTCTTCAACTACAGGGAGTCTAGCCCCCATATCACCCTGACCACAGAAAGGATGCTATACTCAGGTCTGGAAACCACGAGCAAGAAAACCATTGGCAAAGTGTTTGTATGTCGTAAAAGCATCAATCAAATCATGAACGATTTTCAAGTTGTATCCTGTGTGGATGAGTTGATGACGTGGTCACCTTCAGCCATCAAGAACCAGTCAAATGTGGACCAAAGAGAAAAACAAACATCACGAACCTGGACAAAGATCCAGTGACTCGGTAAGAGAAGAGGATCCCTGTTGAAACTTGACGGCTGTGATCATCATCTTAGCTCTCTGATCACTGGATGCCTCTGCATTCCCTGACCCTTAACTCCGTTACTAAAGCAAAGGATGAGCTGTCTCCCTCCTCAGCTTAGAGGCTTGGTGTTGGGATTACTGAAGATAATTTATATAAAAGCACAGAGTCCGGCGAGTCTTTGATGCTCATTTGCTGCTAACCTCCGAGGCTCAGGCGTTTGGGTTCTTGTTTCACATGAAATAAAAGATGCCCAGTGTTGAAATGTTGCCTTGAAAGCAAAAAGGCTCCTCTCCTGAAGTCTATAATCAAAGACTGGAGGACTTCTCTCCGGGCAGGAACATTCTATATGGGGGGTGCGGGGCTGGCATGATCTCTCAACCGACCAGCTGCCAGGGAGTTCATGCAGCTACATGGAGACTCCCTGATTGTCAGAGGAGAACTGTGCTCGTCTGTAGGGTTTCTTTCTTTTCTTATTGACTATTTCATTGTGTTTGGGGTGAAAAACTACATGGCAAATTAGGTTCTCATTTGGTCATTTCTATATGTGTTATTCAGTGGCGTTGGTGAGGTTTTTCAGGTAGCTCATTATTTCCATTTAGCTTGTCCTATTTCTATTCATCTGACTTTCTGAGCCCCACCTCTAGCCCCCTTCCCTTCTTATCCTCATTACCCTTCCCCGGGCAAAGCGGACCAGGAATTAGAGAACTGCAGTATTCACAGGTGATGTTATTTCTTTTGTGGGTCCCTCTCTGCTGTTTAGCTGACAGGTGACCACTGAGAGTGCTTTGAGTTTCACTCAGAGGGTATTTCAGGGCAAGGGTCTGAGGGGTTCCTCCCTTATCTCCCTGTCGTTCCATTAAGTCTGGAATTTGCATTTGTTCTACATTTTTCTCCCATTCTATCTGCGACCATGGGCTGTGTCCCTGTTTGGAATGATGGGTGGTAGCATCTGGGTACCATCTATGTAGGGGAGGCCAAGTTCCTATAGATAATTTTTTAATTTTCTTTTTTCTCTTCTTCTCCAAGAACATAGTTGTATCTTAGATGGCCACTCACAAGTCTTTAAGAACCCAGATGCTCCTAACCAAACTAGGATGTAGAGCATGACCTTTATGGAATGTTATGCTAATTGACACCGTTGTCGCAGGAAACTAGAGTCCTAAACCCTCAAACCCAGTAAACCAACCCCAGGAGCAGTCTGGTTATCTGGTTGTGTATTGGAAGTATCCAATAATGTGTCTCCTGTGTGTTATATTTTATGTATAAATTTATATGCAGCACACAAAAACATGTAGATATATCTACTTACATTGACCCCTATACATGCACATCCATTTTTTTATCCATATGTGCTCCATAGGGTTTTCAATGTCAGATTTGGGGAGTGGGCAGAGGACAGGAAAGTAAAGGCAATTCCTAAAAGGGGCTTCTGGTTGGGCTCTAACCTCCAACCTTTTGGTTAGCAGTCCCACACTTAACCATTTGTACCAAGCAGCCAAGCATCAAAATTCCCTTTACTCCCTGGGGGGAATGCACTAACAGCTACATTCTGTAGCCCCAACGCTGTCTCCTTGGTGACCCGTGTATTCTAGAATCCCAGAGTGGCCCAGTTCTCATAACGACCAACATTAGTAATGATCTGGCCTCGGAGAAATCCTCCGGGGTTAAGTGGCCGCCGGACCACTCATCCATTCAGCAGCTGACATTTCACATAGAATCTTCACTCCTCTCCACCATCAATCTAGCACATCTCTGTGGAGGTTTAAAATATTTTCAAAATTCATGTATGCAGAAAATGTTGTCTATCAGAGAAATGCCCGGACATGAAAGGGATGCGATGAACATTTAATAATCGTCACCAAATGTGGGAACCACAACTCAAGGGCGGTGTGTCCTTTCCTCAGAGCTGTTGTCATGTCTCTCTCTCCCACCTCTGTGACTAGCGCCTCTGTCAACCTAGAAGCAGGAAATGGTGATGAGCAGATTTCAGCTTCCTCTCTCCCCAGCTCTGCCACCTAGGGCAAGTCACTTAACCTCCCTGAGCCGGAGCCTCCATACACAAAATGCAACTTAGGTTCCTTACTTCTGGGGATTTTGTAAGAACTGAATAAGAGATGTACCAATGCCTGGGGCCAGTAGGAAATCAATGTGTGTTTGCTTTTCCCCAGTTGATGGATTTCCTTAGACTGTGTCCATAAATCTGAAAAGGAAGCAACTTTTTCAGCCCCTTTTTTCTCTGCTACTGAGATACATGTGGGAGCTTAGGCCTTCCCTCACCTCACTTTCAGTGCTGTCCTATTGTCTTTATGAAGGAGCTGTTAGTTGCCCAGGTGAATGCCATTCCCTCTGAATTTCTTCACCTCTGAAGCCCAGGTACTGAGGGGCCACATGGAACACTTTGAAAAAGAGGAGAGTCTACTTCTCAACTTCTCTTTTGGTCACATCTTGCCGTATGATTAAATTCTGGCCAACGAGGAATAAATGGAAGTGGTGGGTTCAGATTCCAGAAAACCTGCTTCAAGAGATGTTCCTGTGTTTATTCTCTTGCCTTTTCTCCCGCTCCTGTCTGAATTTGCACTTGGATGCTACAATAAAGGTAACCCTCTTGGCTCATAAGGTGACCTTGACAATGTGATGGAGCAGAAGAGAAGGTTCAAGGTTTTTGAAGGCTTAAAGAAAGAAGCCCCCATGACAAATGGGGTTGTAAACCCTTCCACATTTGTATGTGGGAGACTAAGAAGGCTCTCTCTTTACGTAAACTACCTTTGGGTTCTTTGGGGCATCCTAGGCTACTAACTGAAAGGTGGGAAGTTCAAGTCCACCCCAAGGCACTTTGGGAGAAAGACATGATGATCTACCTCTGCAAAGTTAGCCGTGGAAAGTCTTATGGATCATACTTCAGTTCTGACACCAGGACTGAAAATTATTTAACAGCAACTGGGTGGAACTTGTGTTGGCTTTTTGTATGTAACCACATCTCAATAGAATCCACTTCTGTGGGAAAAGTCCCTGAGGGAAGATTGTTGGAGCAAAGGTTCCTGTTCTGCTCCCCACTGAAAGGTTACATGACACAGTGGTCTGAAGGGGTGGTATTTGGAGGACATGACAGAAGGGGGTGGGTGGGGCTGATGGCCCTGTTGTGTGTCAGAGAGCAGAAGAAAATCCTTTTATTGAAAGAGAATGTGTAGGGATTTAATGGAGGTGTGCTTTCTTCTCTTTTTCGCCCTTCCTTCCCTTCCCTTAACTGTCACTTGGCACTTGGTGGAAGCAGGTGTTGGAATAGAGAGTCTGGACCAGTGGTGGAGGATGATAATTCGCCCATACACTAAGTCCTGTGGATGTTGGAGAGCAGATGTGCAGCAATCCATCTAGCCTGAGTTAAGGAAAGGCATGCATGAAAGCTTGGCAAAGAGGAGATGCCTGTGCTGGGTATGGAAGGTTCTGTAGGAGGAGGAGTGCCACCCTCATGAATTGGGAGGTCGACGGCCCTGACTGACATCTCCTGCACCCCATTGCCATTCATAACTCCCAGCCCTAATATCTATCCACCTCAGCTACAATGTACATCTGGCTCAGAGACCACTCAAGATCCCAGGCACTCTGTCAGTGCTGCAAAGAGACGAGGGAACACATGAGGAAACATGCATATTGTAATTGCTGGTTTAATCTCAACCACCCTGTGAGTTCACAAGCAGTCTCCCATGGAACTGGAAAAGCAGCTGGAGAATTGCCCCCATCCGTCCTGCACAGCAGCGAGCCAGAGGCTCAGCAAGACCTCCCAAGATGGCAACCATGGTCTCGGAAAGCAGATTGCTGCCTCTTTGCCGAGAGACCCGGGAGCCATGAGACGTAACAAATATGGAGAGATGCTACAATGGGCAAAGTAGGCAATCTGACAAGACTGCATTGGCTTCTCAGGGCACAACAGATGCTCTTACCAAAAGGGGATGACCTTTACAAACAAATCAGGCCTAGAAGAAATGAAGCAGACTGCTCCTCAGAAGCCAGGATGGTGAGACTTTGATTCCCTTGCTTTCCCCATGGCATCAGCCAATCATCAGTAAAGGGCACCCTCTTTGGTCAAGTAGAGTGTGGGGTGAAATCATGGGAGACCCTCACTGATGCATTGACACAATAGCCATCGCGGTGAACCCATATGCACCTGCATTCACGAAGATGGCACAGGAAGGGCACACTTTGTCACTTTGTTCTGTTATATCTAAAGATGCCCGAGTTAAGGTCAACTCTATGGTAATTAACACTACTATACACCATGCTCTGACCCTACATCATTTATTGCATCATCACAGTAACCCTTTGAAGACTACTTCTGAACCCACTCAGTACAAAGCAAGCTATAAGGGGACATCAGGGATTAGGAACACTTATCCAGATTCCCATGGGAAATAGAAGATAAAGAATTCCACCTCGGGTCCATCTGTCCCCTGAGCCCCACCTTACCCTGCCGACTCAGCCTAGAGCAGCTACCATATCCAGCTTCAACTCCAAGCATCTCCAGGTGGCCAAGATGGTAGTTTTACGAGTGGATGCAGAGCAGGAGTGGAAGCAGATAATGAAGACGATGGACCAGCTAGGTTTACGAGTGTTTCTGCATCAGGGGCTACGGCGGCTTCCCCCCTGGTGGAAAACAACCACCCAACAACATATATTTGCTGGAGAGGCTATCTATTCCCCCTGCAAAGAGCCAAGGGTTGTTTGTAGTCTCTAACTAGGAGAAATAATTATGTGCCTTCCCAGTCTGTCCCCTGCCCAATAATAACATTTGCCAAGCTGTTTTGTTAATTACCCCAGAAACAACAGGTTCTCAACAGAGAGGAAAAAGTGATCTATTATTTGAGTGTCTTTTCACTCTAACACCCTGGGTTAGAGTGGAAAGAGAGACACGCCATATATTCTCACTTAATGGGCGACCAAACAGATGACTTGGCAGAGAACAGGAGAAAGGACAAAAATATCCTCTCTAAGCCACAGGCCACACATAAACCAAACCCAAACTCAATATTGCTGTCAAACACTCCTGGATATTCCCCTAAAGGGGAGAGACTTCCTCTCCAGGTCTGGCCACGTTATCAACCTGGATGCTGTCTTTTCTTTGCCCTTAAATTATCCAGAGCTATTTTGGCTCTCTTCCTTGAAAAATCTTGAATCCCCTTGGCACCTGGGAGATGAGGTGCTATACCAGGAAGAACATGGAATTGGAAATCCTTAGACCAGAGATTAGATTGGCCCTGCCATTTACTGCCTGTGTGACATCACATGAATCTTTCCTGGGAATCTCAGAAAGGGGCTAGAGAGGTACACATAAGAAATATCTGGGTGTAAGCATTGCGCAACCTGTAAGGCACACTATAACCGAAATGAACAAAAGTCAACTCAAAGTCATCTCAGTAGCTTATAGAACGTGAACTTCATCAGAGCAAGTTCATTCAGACTCACGTCAACCCTGTGTGTGTCAGAGCAGAATGGTACTAGTAAGGCTTTCAAAGTCTGATTTTTCAGAAGTAGATCACCAGGCCTTTCTTCCCAGGTGCCTGAGTGGCTTTGAACCTCCATCCTTTGGATTAGCAGCTGAGCATGTCATTGGGTAGCACCACCCCGAGTCTTGAGACTCCTTCAAGGGAGGTGCTGGTTGCATGTCCATTTCACAGATTCTGAGACCCACATGCAGGAAGTCAACTTACTCAGCATAAGAAGAGCGGAGTTAGTTTGGCTGTCAGTTTGGAGCCCAGTTTGGCTGTCTACCCATCAGATTGCTTGGGAGTTGGGATGCTTGACTTGCCGGTCTTCTGTCTCCATACCATCCTTCTGGGAATGATCACTTTTCCTCCCTTGAATGGGGAGGGACATTGGTAGCATGACTCGCCACATCCTTTGCTGGAATTTTCCACTCTTCTCCTCCCTGGGTGCTGGGCATATGGCATCATGACATTGTTCCAGTGGAAAATTCACCAAATCTGTGCCAAGACAAAATGCGGTCCTGGGGAAACTGATGAGATAGGAGCCAGGTCTGTGGACCAGTCATTGGAGCGCACCAATGCCCATTTCCTGATGTCCATCACCAATAATCGCATTTAAGAAGCCACCGGAGGAGTTGGTGGTGAAAATGGTTCACAAGCTCAGGTGCTAATCAAAAAGTGAGAGGTTGGAATTCACACAGATGCTCCTTGGCAGAAAGGCCTGGTGCTCTACCTCCAGAAACTCAGCCTGGAAACCCAACAGAGGACAGTTCTACTCTAATACGCAGGAGCTCACCCTGAGTCAGAATTGAGTGCAGAGCAACTGTGTTTATACTCGCTGTGTATTTGAGGTTAGGATGTGCCTCTTAGAAGGCATCATGTCAGAAAGGCTCGTTTTCACCTAGAAAAAGGTTTCATCTATGTAAGGTGGAAAATAACAGAATATTATGAGGAGGGTGGTGATAGTCAAGGTTGTATGTCAACCTAAGTAGGCCAGGATTCCCAGTGATTGGGCAGTTAAGATGTAGTCACCCCACCCTACCCCCAAAGGGTGAGATCTAGAACAATGTAATCACCTCCATGATGAGATCTGCTATGAGCCACCAACCAATTGAAAAAGGAGTCTCCTCGGGAATGTGATCTGTTTCCAATATATTTAGACACTCTAGCAAAGCTGGGGCTGGATCCTGCATCTGGCACTTCATCACATCCCTGTTCTTTGAACTTGAGCCAGAATCCTGCCATATTGCCTGTAATCCATCAGCGACCTGTCAGTTTACTTGCCATTCTTGGATCCATTCCCTTCTGCAGCCAGCGGTGTGTGCTGACATGAAGGTCTTTGATTCATCGGCTCTGTGAGACATGACAAGCCTCCAGCCTCAGATCAAGCCCACAGACTTAGAACGCACCTGCCTCTGAAACTACAGAGCCATGTTCTTGAGATAATCCTCTCTGTGTCCATAACACATAGAAGCTTCAGGTTTTTGCTTCTCTAGAGAACCTTGCTGAAGATAAGTGCATCATGAGATAAAGGGAAAGCATATTGGACCTGGAAGCATAACTCTCAGGTCTAGTCTCTGCTCCCTTCCTGATTCCCTGGGCAGCTTGTCTGTTGGCCACATCTTGCTGAAATCCTGTGCTCTTTTGAGCAAAATAAAGCTTGTTGACAAAGTGGTCTCCGAGTTCCCCAGGGGCTGGCTAGTCAGTGGTCCTTCTCCCTCACATGGCAGAATGGTAGTCTGAAATGGACTGTGCTAGGATGAGCCAAGATAGTGACATGGACAGTGGGACTTTGCAAGAGAGAGAGGACACACATGGTCAGGGAAGGTGGGCTTACGTAAAGCTCTGGCCTGTAACTGTCTACAAAAAATGGGACCGATTTCAATAGTCTTAGGAGAGAGAAGAGGAGAGGACAGATTTCATTAGACTGAGGAGAGAGGAGAGGATGTTTCAGGTGCAGGATGTTCCTGTGCTGAATACTATTAATGTTCATTATCTGGGAGCATCACAGCACTCAAGAGTTGAGCTTACTTCGCACGCCCCTGAGAAGCATTATTAAGTGAACCCTTGTTCACTTGAGAATCCGCCTATGTCTGTTGCCATCCTCCTTCTCTGTCAGTGTGCCCTCAGTAAACAAAAGAGCTCCATTGCCTTGAAGAGACTGTTCAATCAAGGCCACTGTTTGGGACATTTATGGTTGTCCACCAGCAGACCTGCCCGCCTTTCTCTTCTCGCTATGTGCCTCGGAGTTCATTTTAACTCATAGCAACCCCATATGAGAGCAGAGATGCCTTGAGAAGGGTTTTGAGGCTATGATCTTAAATGGAGCAGACCTCCAGGACTTTGTCCTAGGTGAGTTCAAGGCACCCCCTCCTCCAGGGAGCAATGGAGGGTTACCAGGGCTCCTTCCTTTCTCTTCCTAACAGGACCAGTCGTCCTTCCCCAGATGTGGTAGTTACATAATCTAGTGTCAGTTTGAGAGGATTAGGAGTGAAGGGGTGGGGTCTGGCCTGTCAATCAAGATATAGCCAATAAGGTCTCTGTGTGGGCGTGGCCTTCTCAGAATTCTGGGAACTCTGGTATTTTCCTCCTGGGAGGCAGAAGACACTTCTCTCTCTCTACTCACTCCCCTGGAGACACTGGAGCTGACAAGACACATGGCACTACACTGGTAGACCCCATGCCCTGGGAACTGGAGGAGCCACATGGAGACCCCTGCCCGTGCTGAGATGCTTCTACTGCCACTGGATCCCAAAGACTTTGCACCCACTGGCCTGTGATCGTCCTGCATTCGGTGTCATTGCATGTGTTTTGTATGTCTAAAGAGGACTTTACAGGATAGTATCGGATATATGGGCTAATATCAGACTTATGGGCTTGGACTGGTCTGGGTTGGGATGTTTTCTTAATCTACAATTACCCTTTATATAAAAATCTCTCTTATACACATATGTGCGTGTTTATGAATTTGTTTCTCTAGTCTACCCAGACTAACATACCATGTGTTCACAGACCCAGGAAGAGCTGACCCATCCCAAGCTCCAGGGGTTGACCCTTGCTGACTTTACACATCACCACACATCATCCACCAGGACACCATGTTTGTTTTCTGTCCGGGTATGTTTATAACCTCACCCAGGGAAAGCCCAACTAGTTGCTTCTTGGGTTGAAGGGCAATGTAGTCTCTGACATGTAGAAAGAAGAAACACGCAGCCCCAAGAACTCGCTAGGAAATATTTTCGGTTCAGAAAAGCTTACTTTAAGGCCAGCCCAAAACTACCCGGGGAAAGCAGAAAGATGGAACTGTGAATGGGGTTGACTGCTGGATCAGATTCACCTTGAAGACTGATTGACCTGTGAGATTTCTAGTGATTTATTTTTTTTTAAAAATTCCTCATGTATTTCCAAAATTGTTAGGTTAGGTTTTCTGGTTGGGACATCAAGTTGAATAAATAGAACTGTGTTTCATCAACATTATGAGTTTTCAGAAATCCTGGGAAGTTTCCAGAATGGAGTGTTGAGACTTTTGATTTGTCCCAAAGTGTTTGTCAGTCAATGCAAATACAAACTGAGTGGTACACTTCAGCAGAAAGCACCACGGCCTCCTGGGAACCCATGGGTCATCTTTTAGGTTATGTTGTTTTTCTTCTCTACACACTGATCCCTTCCTCCCAGCCCCATCACCAATGTCCCAACACCCTGATGCTTTGATTTTAGCATTTAAAGCACTGCTTTGGCATCACTGACCTTGAATGTCCTATCAAAACACCCTGAATTCTTAAAAGACAGGAAGTATTCCCTCTAGGCCCCTATATACCAGTTAATTGCATAAAATAGAAAGTCAAGTTTTCTGAATATATAGAACAAATGAACAAGTAGTCTATCATGATCAAAGCTTGTTAATAAAGAAACCTATGGAGAACGCATTGGGGGAACATGGGGATCAGGTTCTGTCATTTGAATGACCCCTTCCTGATGCATAGCCCTGCCCCCAGAGGCCCCCTTCTGCAGGTCATTTCATTCACCTGGTCTGTCAGGTGCATTATGGGAAGTACAAATGGTAAGGGCTGAAAGTAAGTACAAAGCTGTCCTAACATGCAGAGCTCCACCAGAGATTTGTACAGCAATTTTCAAAGTGAAATAGAAGAGGGGAAAAATGATGAGATACAATATAAAATCAGAGGGGTGAACAAGTTTACGTTTGCAGTGGCTGGATTCTTGCAGTTACTGTTATTGCCAAATGAATGTTCCCATTTTCTGGGAAGAGTCCGGTGGCACCAGGAATGTCACCAAGGTGCAATTTGATCAGCGCTAAGTGATGCTACAAAGTGTGGGGGCCCAGAATGGAATGTTAATGAGAACAACCACACCGTCTTGATGGACCTTCCTTAACTTCGGGGACTGAAATATCGATGCAGGGGTTGGTAATGTGGCTCCCAGATCACCACTGGACAATGATTCAGGTTCCTGGGGATGAAAACAAGCCCCAGACAAGTTGAAGAAGCTCACGTACACCCCACGCCACTTTCATTTTAACCATGGTCAGTAATTTTCTGATATATTTGACATATTATTCTCTCTCTCTCTCCAAACTTCAGCCTCTCTGGAACATGCATGCTATTGGCCAGGCAAGCATCTTAATGTGACTACCATTGCTTGCTCATATTCACTCAAAGATGTAGAACAAGCATCATTAGCTTAGGGCAAGTGTCCTTATGAGTGACGTATGCTTTCAAGAAATACAGTGTCATCAGTGGTCTTGATATGGAAATGAACAGATGCCACCAGCTCTGAGCTACAAGGTGGCCTTGAAGATTTCGACGATAAATATTTAGACGTTTTATTAAGAACTCCCCTTTCTAAGACAAGTGCACAAGAATCACATGTGATGGAATCTATTTCTAAGTCTAAACAAGTGCTCTTGATGAGTTTAAGTTTTTTGAAGGGATTCTTTATACCTTTGTGGTCATGGCTGCAGAACTTGTGGAGTCCGGATGATGCTGATCATGGTGGCCACATGTGCAGGGTAAAAATGTGCCCCATAGGGTTTTCCAGGTCGGGATCTTTCTTAAGCAGATCGCCAGGCCTTTCTTCCAAGGTGCTGCTGAGTACATTTAATACACCATCTCTCAGGTAGTAAGGGAATGCTTAGTGCATCTGTGCCACTCACGCACTCCTGCTTATATTGTTGTTGGTAGTGTTATTGGCTTTAATGACTAGTGATCCCATAGCTGCTGTTTTTATGGGGTTCAAACTCATAGTGGCTCTATTAAAAACAGAAAAAAAAAACTCTGTTCGGTCCTATGTCCCCCTCACACTTGTTGCAGCTGCCCTGTCAATCCCTCTCTTTGAGGGTCTTCCTTTTTTATTACCATCACTTTACTTTAACAAGCATGAAGACCAGCTTCCGGGGACTGATCCCTTCTGATAACATGTCCAGGGTACATGAAACAAAGACTCACCATCCTCACTTGTAATGAGTATTTTGACTGTCCTTTCAATATATGTTTGTTCCTTCTTCTGACCAGCCATGAGATGTACACTCTCCTTTACAAACGTCATATGCCAAAGACATCATTTCTTCTCTGTCCTCAGTCCCCATCCTTCACAAGCAGATGAGACGATTGGTAAAACCCTGGAGTTTTGGCTTGAGTCAGGCATACCTTAGTCCTCAGATACATCTTAGTAGTCAAGGTGGCAGCTGTGCTTTGCTAATACATTAAAGACATATTTTTCAGCAGGCTTGCCTGTGGCAGTACTTCATTTAATTTATGGACTGCTACTTCAATGGGCATTGATTGTGCATTCAAGTAAGAATTTTAAAAAACAAACAAAAATGCTAACAACTCACTGCCTCTGAGTCAATTCTGACTCATGGCAACCTTACAGAATGGACTAGAACTGCCCTTGTGGATTTTCTGGGAATGCAAATCCGTATGGAGCAGGAAGTCTCACCTTTCTCTGGTGGAGCTGCTGATGGTTTTGAACGGCCGGCTTTCTGGTTAGCAGGACAATGCAGGGCAGCAGAATGCCTTGACAATTTAAGTCTTTTCTTTTCATGATGCTGCATATTAGTCCACTTGTGTTCTTTCAGTCAAGGTAGACTGTATCTAACGTATAAAACTAGTTTTTAAAATCTTCATTAGTAAGGACCCCACACCCTCTTCACTCTCAGCAAGCAAAGTTGCATCTTCTTCATGTTGCAGACTGTTCACGAGTCTTCCTCTCACGCTGACACTGCCTTCTTCTTCCTGCAGTCTGGTTTCTGAGATTCTTTGCTCAGCATAGAGATTGAAGAAGTATGGTGGAATGATTGAACCATGAAGCACCTTCCCTGATTTCAAACCATGCAGAATTCCCTTGTGTTCTAGCAAGTACCTCATGTTCTAATTACCTCCTGAGCACAATGAATGTTCTGGAATATCCATCCTTAAAAATGTTAGTTCTAATTTGTTATGATCTACACCGTGCAATGCCTTTGGATAGTTAATGAAGCACAAAGGTGTATCTTTCCAGTATTCTTCACCATCAACATGGTCTATCTGTCGTGGGCCTCGTTCCATCGCCTCTTCTGAATCCAGGTTCAATGTATGGAAGTTCACGGTTGATGTACTATTGCAACTGCCTTAGAATTATTTTCAGCATAATTATACTTGCATGTGACATTAATGATAATTTTTTGACAATTTCCACCTTCTTTCAGATCACATTTATTTGAAATGGGCATGTATATGATTCTATTCCACTTGATCGGCCAGATACCTGTTTCTTAACTTTTTTTTACATTGATGAGTGAGTGCTTCCAGTATTGCAGCCGTTTGTTGAAAATCTAAATGAGAATTCCATAAACTCCTAGATCCTTGGTTTTTGTAATTCTCAAGTGTAGTTTGGACATCTTCCTTTAGTATCATCAGTTTGGGATAGTATGCTAACCTCCCTAGATGGTTGACTGCTGACCTCTTTTTCTTTTTTTGTAGCATGCCTCTATGTATTCCTTTCATCTTCTTTTGGTGCTTCCTGCATGGTTCTGGTTCTTGCTCATAGAATCCTTCAATATGGCAACCTGATACTTGAATGTTTTTCTTCAGTTCTTTCAATTTGAGGAATGCTGAGTGTGTTCTTCCCCTTGGGTTTCCTCGCCCAATGGTTTTATACATCTTGTTACAATACTTTATTTTGTCTTCTTGAGCCACCCTTTCAAATCATCTCATTTACTTCACCAAATCTTCATTTTCCTTTAGCTACTCTACATATGAAAGAAAGCTTCAGAGTCTCTTCTGGCATCTACTTTGGTCTTTTGTTTCCCTCCTGTCTTTTTCATGATCTTTTATGTTTTTTACGTATGATATCCTTGGAGACATCCACAGCTACAGTGCTCCTGGTACTGCAAGGGGCAAATTGGGTGCAAATGACCTATTTAAAGTGTTCAGAAAGCAAGAATGTCATCTCGATGACTAGATGTGTCCTGAGGACTAAGATGTGCCTCACACAAGCCATGGTGTTTTCCCTTTTTCCACAGCTGCATGGGAGAGCTGGGCAGTGAAGACAGAAGAAGAAATGATGTGTTTGGCTTACAGTGTTGGTAAAGGATAGTGCCTATACCATGGACTTGTGCACGAACAATGAGCAAATATATCCTGGAAGAGGGGCAGCCAGAATGCTCCTTAGAAGTGAGATGCACCAGTGTCCACTGCACCAGATGTATTCTCTAAGATGGTCTTGAGATTCAGGTGGGAAATACTCAAGGTCAAAGAGCCTGGGTAATGTGGGTTATGCATTAGACGGCTGACTGAAAGGTCAGAAATTCAAATCTACCATTCATCCAAAGAGAGGAACATGAGGCTATCTGTTCCATAAAGATGCATAGCCTGGGAAACTCAAACAGGCAGTTCTATTCTGACCTATAGGGCCTCTGTGAGTCAGAATAGGCGCCAGGTCAGTGGGTTTTATACTCAAGGTCATACCTTGACTCTTATGTACTTGTTCTCATTTTCTTAATCTTTAACTCGAATTTGCTTATGAAGAATTGATGGTCTGGCCACTGGCTTTGTTCCAACTGATGATATGAGGCTTCTCAATCATCTCTCTCCATGGATGTATATTCCACTCTTGTGAGTAAACCAAACCCAAACCCACTGTCACTGAACAAATTCCAATTCCTACAGCACAGAGTAGAATCACTCCCTGGTGTATATACAGACCAAACTGTCTGCCATCGAGTCAATCCCTACGTATACTGATGGTGTAGAGCTGCCCCTTAGGGTGTGGGAGATTTATTTCCTTACAGGAGTAAATAGCTTCATCTTTCTCCTTTGGTTCTGCCCGTGGGTTCAAACTGCTGACCATGTGGTTATCAGCTCAGTTGTGTAGCCCATTATACATAATCAGGGCTTCCTTCTTCATGTATGTATTTAAGATGGATGACTACTTAAATACAGTGAAATAAACTATGGTCTTGAAACAAGTGCAGAACTCAAGGTTATAAAACACATTTTGAAATCAATTGTGCACAAGTTAACTAGAGGGGGTCGCCATAAGTCAGAGCCAACTTGATGGCTGTTACATTAGCAGGAACGGGTTACTGAATAGACAAGTGGGAAGATGCGCTCCAGGACCCAGGACCTTCATAAGTCCCTCCCATTGTTTCTCTGATCCAATTTTCCCCAACAGCCTGAGAGTTAAACATAAAACCTTCAACATGTCACTGCCTCATTATTAGAATTTAGGAGGAAGTTTTTAACAAATGGAACTTTCCAGAACTGGTCCCAGCCTGTTGCTGGCCTCTCTTTCTGTTCTGCTTCCATCCTGGCCCCTTAGGTACTCTCTTTCCTGCTGAACAAACCAGAGACCTTTCTAGCCCATGCTCTCTTCTCTCTGGTGCTCTATTCTCCTCTCTTCATCATGCGGATCCCTTTTTGAAACCAGGAGGAAACCTGGCTTCTTGTAGGGAGCCTCTTCCTCCTCCTGCAGCCTTGGTGGGCTTTCCCATGATCTGTCCTTATGGCAGCCCATCAGGGCGCCTATTATAGTTGAAATTAAATAATAAAAGGGCGTAATGATTAGTTTAACAGCTGTCTCTCCCCTTTGATAATCTCCTAGGGGCAGGGACCCCCTCTGTCTTTTTCACTGCTGTATCCTTTGACATGGTGCAAATGTTCCTCACAAATGCTTGTTGAACACAGGGAAAGTAATAAGTAAATAGCTGAATAAATAACGATACCTTGGTTTCTCTTTGGGGGAATTGAGTGGGTACCATTCAATCCATAGGCTGACTCTGTTCATCATTCAACTCCTCCCACCCCATCCTGCTAATGGTTTTCCCACCCTGCAGCTGCCTGCTGAAAGCATCCCAGACTCTCTCCTCATCACATTCTGCAAGCTTGCTGGTGGGAACACCCACATGAGTACCCAGCAAACACACACCGCTGACTCCGAGCCGTCGTATTGATTCGGAATTAACGGCCATTCAGATACCTCATTGAAGATGCCATCTGGGATGTTATTGCTCTTCAGAGGTAGATCAGAGACTGTGGAAATCCGTCAGAATGGAGAAATAACTCATTAGAATGGCCATCACCGATCCTAGCTGCCCGTCAGTGGGAAGCAGCGTCTGAGGATGCAGGTTTCATTTCCCCACCAAGTGAGATGCAGAAAGAGGGAGGGGCGTTCCTGCCTCTCTCTTCAAGAGTCAAGGGAAGTTCAATGTTCAGCAGCATACCAGAATGACCCCGGAGTCTCTGGAGCCTTCAGAGACACCCCGCTGCAGACACGCATAGACGTATCGGCTTCCTTGCTCTTCACTGGTTCAAGTTCTGCAGATGCTGCATCTTTGTTACAAGCTGAAGGTTGGTGGCAATCCTGCCTCGAGCAAACCTAAGAACGCCATTTGGTTTTTCCAGCAGCTTCTGCTCACTTTCTGGCTCTGTGTCACATTTCGGTTACTATTGTTGTGCTTCAAACATTTTCATACTGCTTAGTAGACTGCAGTGTAGTGTCAACATCGCTTTCCTATGCCCGGGGAACATCTAGAGTCACGTGACTCCCTTTGTTACCATATAAGCTTCGTCATGATGATTTTGAGACTGAACCCACAGTGTCTTGGAGAGAAGCCTGCATCCATCAAGGGCCTCTCAGTTCCAAGCATGGGTACTTAGGCAGAACCGGGCTGCTATTCTGATCTGACCATTTCCTGTCTGTGCCAGCATGGGCAAGCTTATTAAGATCTCTGGGTACTCATTTCCTCATCTGTGCAGTTTGGCAAATGAGGTATACTGCATAAAGCTTATGTGAGGTTTAAAAAAGAAAGAGGTTGCATTGTGTTTGATGCTTAATGCCGGGAACCTATTAGGGACTCAAATGTATTACTCCTTTTGTTACCA
>NW_022106189.1:28668289-28669864 GCF_000313985.2 Echinops telfairi
GCTGACAAATGTTCAACAATTAGCTGGCAACGGTTCAGAATATGTAATGACAGAATCCTGCAAGTTGATAAAAGCTTCAATACACTACAGGGGTGATAGGATCCTGCCCTCACGATGCTCCTTCTGAATGGGGACCAAGTCTTGATAAAGGAGAAACCCAAACCACAAGCCTCTTTGGGTGGTTTTTCGTGCCCACTCAGTCCTCCCGGAGGAAACACGTGGTGCTTCCTGCTTTTGCACCATCCCTTTAGGCTCCACAGCGGAGCTGCCTCCCTGGACCACATACCATGGTCACACTGGGGTAAGTCAGTCTGTTCAGGAGGCAGGCACTTTAGAATTGCTCAGAACTTCTGAAAAGGACGATCCCAGCAATGGCATCAACTGCTGTGTACTCACTGAACTGAAAACAATGCAAGTGTGATTGTGTCTGTAGTCTATGCAAATTACAAATGACATCGGTATTAAATCTCTGGTATTTGAGTTCACCCCAGTCTGCTTCACCAGTATTGTTTCCAAGTTGTGAAAATGGATTTTCCCTCTTGGTTTTTTGTTTCTTTGGAGTGTGGGTTTTTTTGGGGAGAGGGGGTACAAAATCAAATATTTATGTATTTTCCTTCCTCTTCAAAAAGAAAAGTGAACAAACCCCACCCGGATGATGCTAATAATCCTAAATGCTTATAAATGAAAAAAAACCAAATGTACTATCAAATGTTAGTTCCTGGTTGATTTCAGTCTTCCTACATGACAAATCGGCTGCGAGAGACCCCTCTACAGTATTCAGAAGTAAAGAAATCACTCTGAAGACTAAGGTGCACCTGACCCATAACCATGATATATTCGATCAACTCACATATATGCAAAAGCTAAGTCATGAATAAGGAAGCCAGGAGAATTGATGCATTTGAATAATGGTATGGGCAAGAAATATTTCATCTATCATGGACAACCAAAAGAGCAAGCAAGTCTCTCTTGGGCAAAGGCCGGGAAGATCGCTCCATAAAAGTTAGGATGGCAGAGTTGTTGTCTCCCTTGGTTTGGGTATCTCAATGGGGAGCCAGTCCGTGGAGAAGGACAGGGCATTGTGCTGTGTGAAACATAGGCTCCAGGAAAGAAAGAAGATTCTCAGCATGATGGAGTAACAGTGGTTGAATTCATGGGCTTGGTCTGGGTGCTATTGTCCGTGTGGTTGTGGCTGTTTGGTGTCCGTTTTCGTTCATAATGCCCGTATGTGCAACAGGACAAAGTGCTGCCTGGTGATGAGTCACCTTCAGAGCCGTTCTTATGCTTGAACTCCTGGTTGAACCCCCTGTGTCAATCTAGCTTGTCCAGGGCCTTCCCCTTTTTTGCTGCCCCTCTACCAAGGATGCTGTCCTTTTCCAGCGACTGGTGTCTCTTGCTAACATGTCTAAAGTAATGAGCCAAACTCTCACCATCCTTGCCTCTAAAGAGCATTCTGGCTACACTTCTTCCAAGACAGATTTGATTGTTCTTTGGTCAGTACATGGCAGTTTCAATGTTTTTTTTCTCCAGCACTGTGATTCAAATGCATGGATGCTTCTCTGGTTTGCATTGATC
>NW_022106189.1:28670542-28671807 GCF_000313985.2 Echinops telfairi
TGATCCATACAGGCAAATGCCTTGGTATAGACTAGAAAACACAAGTAAAGCTATTTCTGGTATTATCGGATTTCAGCCAAGTCCCATCAGACATCAGCAACGATATTATTTTTTCCATCCTCTTCTGAATCCAGCCTGAACTTTGGAAGCCGGCTGTCAATATACTGCTTCAAATGCTGTTGGATAATCTTCAGCAAAATTTTGCTTGCATGAGATATCAACAATATTGTTCTATAATTTGAACATTCTGTTCGGTCACTTTTCTTTGGAATGAGTACAAATATGGATCTCTTGCTGTCAATTGGCCAAATAGCTTACAAACTTACAAATTTCCTGGAATAGATTAGGGAGTGTTTACAGAGCTTCATTGGCTTATTGAAGCATTTTGATTGGTATTCCATCAATTCCTGGAGCCTTGTATTGGCTAATGCTTTCAGTGCAGTCTTCCCTCAGTGACCTTGGTTCTTGACCATATGCAACCTCTTGAAATGGTTGAATGTTGACTAATTCTTTTCAGTACAGTGACTCTGTGATTCTTTCCATCTTATTTTGATGTTTCCTGCATCATGCAATATTTTACCCATAGAGTTTTTATTATTGCAACTCAAGGCTAAAATTCTATCTTGAGTTCGTTCACTTTAAGATATAAGCATGTACCTCCTTCTTGGTTTTCTAACTCTAGGTCTTTACACATTTCATTATAATATTTGACTTTCTTTTCTTGAGCTGCCCTTTGACATTTTCTCTACCTAGAAAAACCAGTTTCAGAGTCTCTTCTGGCATCCATACTAATCACTGTGTTCATTCTTGTCTTTTTAATGACCTTTGTCTTCTTC
Source organism: Echinops telfairi (assembly GCF_000313985.2). Taxonomy (NCBI): domain Eukaryota; kingdom Metazoa; phylum Chordata; class Mammalia; order Afrosoricida; family Tenrecidae; genus Echinops; species Echinops telfairi. Next base: position 28,671,379 of record NW_022106189.1, read on the forward strand.
ATGTACATTTTACTTGATGTCATCGCAAAACTCATCAGACCTTCCGTGTTAGTGTTCAATGCAGCAAATCTGTTCTTCAGATGTTCTGTGAATTCGGGTGGGATAGACACAAGGTCATATGAGTCTCATAGACTTGTTTTTATTTTCTTCAACTTCGACCTGAATTTACATGTCAGCAATTAATCCAACAATTCCACAGTTGCATCCTGGCCTCCTTTCAGCTGCTGATATTGAGTTTCTCCACTGTCTCTTCCCACAAATGGAGTCAGTTTGATTTCTGTGTATTCTATATGCAGAAGTCCATGTGTATAGTTGCCTTTTGTTTTGTTGCAAAAAGAACTTTTGGAATTTTGCAATGAAGAAATCATTGGTCTTGCAAAATTCTATCATGTGATTTCCAACTTCATTTCTGTTTTTTCTACCAAGACC
>NW_022106189.1:28672510-28674220 GCF_000313985.2 Echinops telfairi
TTCTGTGGCTAATTCCTTGAAAGTGAACAAACTATTCCTTCTTCATAGTTAGTTCTTTGTCTGGAAGTTCTGCTGAAATTGTTCACTTTGGGTGACCCTGATGATATTTGAAATACGAGTGACATAGCATCACACAACCAACAAGCTACTGCAGTATGATAAACTGACATACAACTGTTGTACATAGACTCCCCATAAATGGAATGGACTTGACAGCACCTACTAACAGCACATAGCATCTGTAATAAGATGTCATTCCCTAGATTAGGGCCTCTTACCTCTAACACAATCTTTTTTCCTTTTCCCACTTCTGAGCTGGATAAAAGCCTTACTCACAATCTGGCTTCATCACCTCCATACCCACTCTAGAGACCATCATAGGCTCTATTATTAATTTAATGCCATAAAATTCAAACAGTTCCAGGGATGTCATCATCAATCACCATATTCATTTATCGGCTTGTCAGACTGAGGTGTTTGTTGCTATGATACTGGAAACTATTCTACTAGCATTTCATGCACCAGGAGGCTCTCCTGTGGTGGGCAGTTTTCAGTGGAGCTTCCAGACTAAGAAAGGACTGGCTATCTAATTCCGAAAAATAATCGTTGATCCATTGCTGGAAGATGAACCAATGTTTGGAAGATCCTCAAAACACACAGTGATGGAAAACAATGTATTCCAAAATGCCAATGACCCTGGAAGCACAGGACTCAGCAGTGTTTGGTTGTGTTGTCCATGAGATTGCCATGAGCCAGAGCGACCTCAATGACAGCTACTAACACCATCATAACTTAGTAGCAGCCTTCAATATATATCGACATACCATAAGGAAGTTACCTTATATATTACCTCTGATACAGGTCAGGATAGAGGAAGGAATCATTTTTTAGCCATGGTCTGTCTGGTGGGCACGTGAGTGCTGGAATTTACTTACAGAATGCCACAATCATGCGGGAGCATTGGATAAAAGATCATTGTGATAGTTTTTTTCCCCCCAGTAACACACAGCGGAGTTTAGCCTGTCAATCAGGTCGCAGCTTGATTAGAGGGTGACTGAGATCAATGGGTCTCTGAGGCAGGCCTCTTCCTCTCTCTCCCTGGAGGTAGGCTACACACTCTACTTCACCTTCCTTTTGATGATGAATGCTGATAGCTGCCAGAGCCCTGGAGATGTGTCCACCACCACTGGATCTATAACTTTGCACCCACCGACCTGTGACCTTCCTACATTCTGCATCATTACATGTGGCTGCGTGAGTCTGAAGAGGGATTTATGGATGAGAATTGCACTTCTTATACCTATATGAGTGTCCCTGGATTTATCTCTCTCATCAACCCAGCTTAGCACAATCATAATCAGTGAGACAAATAGCATGTCTATTATTTATGAATGGAAAAACAGGTGTTGAAACTAACACAAAACAAAACAGAAGTTGCCGAGATACATTACATACATTGAGAAATGGATGAGGCCTGGTGGGAACGTGGGTCATCCTGGGTATAAAACCATTGGTTTCTCTACTGCCTCTCCCAGTCTTGTGAATTCCTGATGCAAGAGCTGTCTTCAATCCTTCCTAATTCCCTCCATCTATTTACATATCAAGTGCAAAGGCCCCTTCTGCCTCTACCTTGTCTACAACTTGAACTTGAGATGATGTCATGGGATACTCAAATGAAATCATCACAGATTGATCAAGGCCTTACTTGGT
>NW_022106189.1:28674478-28675941 GCF_000313985.2 Echinops telfairi
CAAGTGTGACCAGAGAAAACCTGATTACAGCCAGACCTGATGGAGCCCTCGTTGCTCGGCCCACACCCCAGCCATCCTCCTACCTCACCCTCACTCAGTTCAAAGTTATAGGGCAGAGCCCCCTATGCCCCCTGGCCCTGGAATGCATACCCCATCACCACTTCCATTCCCCTAGCACTGGCTTACCTGGACCACTGTAATGTTATTTAGACTGATTTCCTTAGGCCATCCCTCAACCTTCCCAGAGTCATCTTGTGTGTAGATGTTTGACTTTTATTGTGACACGGCTCCACTATAAATCATTTACTGACTCCAAAAACTAACAAAGGGAATGTTCTCCACATAAAAGCAGACTTGGAATGTCATCTTGTGATCAAGCAGCAGGGCTAGGCTTGGGGTCCTGTTTCATTCCCTGGCAGTTTGAGATTGATTCAATCACAGCTCATTTGCTTAATAGTCAACCCTTAAAGCTTTCTGTCTGGTCAGCTTGATGGTCTCCCATACGTAGGTTTGTGGCAAGATCAGGAGACAGAACTTTTGAGGCCTCTCCGGCATCTCCTAGCACAAACTGCCCATACTCACGGCCATGGAATTGACTCTGAATCAGACAACACTCTGGGGCAGAATCGAACTGGTCCGTGGTGTTTCTGAAGCTGTAAATCTTCACAGAAGCGGACGGCCTCATCTTTCTGCCATGGAGCAGCTGGTGGATTCAAATCACCAACTTCTAGTTCACAGTTGAAGCTTCACCCAGTGCACCACCAGGGCACAGGCCACAAGTGCTTTGTTCGACGTCTTGCTGTTTCTGATCCTTCAATGCCTTGTGAACCCCAGAATCTAGTTAACGGGATCTGTGGGTGGCCCAAGGGGTGTGCTCTGGCCCTGTTCCCACAGCCTTTGTCCTCCTCTGTCCTGACATTAGTCAGACACTTGCCATTCACCTGGATCCTTAGGCTGACCAACAAGAACCCACAGGTCATTGCTCTTCTTTCCCAGGGCATCCATCAGTCCCATGAGAGGGATTTCTATAAAACACGGAACCTCTATTCGATCTCTTCTGAAAGGCCTCTGATGGTTTGTCATTACAAAGAGCACTATTTCTCAAGTATGGGCCACTGAGAAGACTTAGAAGCACTTGGAGTGGTTGGGGAAATAAAGACCTCTGGTCTCTGAACCCAGATCTCAAGGTCACAACAAGGTCCAAGGTTTTCTTGACTCTAATCTGTCTGAAAGCAGTTCCCCTGGTGGTTCTTCCGTGGGGCTGCTGGGTCGGTTCACATTCAGACTTCACAAAGAGCAACCGGCTGTGCTTTTACAACCCCTCAGTCCTGGATGTAGAGTCAGTATGTGCCTGTGCTTATGAATACCAAACACACTTAGGGGGGGTCTGCTCCCTGACGTTGGTGGGTGTATCCCTGCACCTTGCAGTGCCTCACTGCCCTCACCTTAAAACGACCTCCCCA
>NW_022106189.1:28676041-28688933 GCF_000313985.2 Echinops telfairi
CCACCAGGGCACAGGCCACAAGTGCTTTGTTCGACGTCTTGCTGTTTCTGATCCTTCAATGCCTTGTGAACCCCAGAATCTAGTTAACGGGATCTGTGGGTGGCCCAAGGGGTGTGCTCTGGCCCTGTTCCCACAGCCTTTGTCCTCCTCTGTCCTGACATTAGTCAGACACTTGCCATTCACCTGGATCCTTAGGCTGACCAACAAGAACCCACAGGTCATTGCTCTTCTTTCCCAGGGCATCCATCAGTCCCATGAGAGGGATTTCTATAAAACACGGAACCTCTATTCGATCTCTTCTGAAAGGCCTCTGATGGTTTGTCATTACAAAGAGCACTATTTCTCAAGTATGGGCCACTGAGAAGACTTAGAAGCACTTGGAGTGGTTGGGGAAATAAAGACCTCTGGTCTCTGAACCCAGATCTCAAGGTCACAACAAGGTCCAAGGTTTTCTTGACTCTAATCTGTCTGAAAGCAGTTCCCCTGGTGGTTCTTCCGTGGGGCTGCTGGGTCGGTTCACATTCAGACTTCACAAAGAGCAACCGGCTGTGCTTTTACAACCCCTCAGTCCTGGATGTAGAGTCAGTATGTGCCTGTGCTTATGAATACCAAACACACTTAGGGGGGGTCTGCTCCCTGACGTTGGTGGGTGTATCCCTGCACCTTGCAGTGCCTCACTGCCCTCACCTTAAAACGACCTCCCCATCATTACCAATGCCAACTTGTTGGAATTGAATGTGATCATGCATGTGCAGGGCTTAGAAAAGTATTCCATAAATACCACTTACAGTTTTATTGTTATTAGCATTATTGCTCATTTATTATCTGGATACACCAAGGGTGAAATGAAATACTCGCCGCACAGAGATTTGCTCTTGCTGTTGCTCTTGCTGTCATTGGCCTTTGAGCTGATTCCACCTCATAGTGACTCTATCTTGGTTGGTTCACGTATGATGGTCTTGATACCATGCTCAACAGGGCTTTCGTCATTTGTTTGTAATAAGTAAAATCTTTCTTGAGCTAGACCGAGGATTCCAGTGATATTCCCAAGGTCATATTTTGGCTGTCATAGACAAAGGGATCCTTAGTCAAAGTCATTGCCATTGAGTCCACTCTGATTCAGTGTCAACCTATAGGGCAAGATAGAAGTGTCCTTGTGGATTCCTGACACTATAACTGTTCATGGGCACAGAAACCTCTTCTTTCTCCAGCAGAGTGGCTGATGATTTTGAACCACTGACCAAAGCCTCACCACCGCTACTCACCAATTATCCTTACCTCCCTGTCATACTATTGGGATACCCTGAAAGTTAGAGAAATACAGTTACATTTTCTAATCCCCCTACCTCTTCCCCAGCCCCCTCCTGTGGAATTTTATGTAAAAGAATGTCCAGGCTTGGTTGCCTTGTGAACCAAATTGAGATTCCGTGCTGGAACTTCTGCAGCTTCTGATGGGTGGGTACAACTCAGCACCACAGAGGAGGCAGTGGGCCCATTCTATCTCCCTCGTGCATAGTCTTGCTCTGAATTGTCCAGTGTTCTCTGGAGATCATGAGGAGAACTCACTAATAGCAACCCTATGGGACAGACTAGAACTTCCCCTGTGGGTTTCTGAGACTTTAAACACTTATGGGAGTAAAGAGCCTCATCTTTCTTGCTAGAGGATTTGAATGCTGATCTTATAGTTAGCAGCCCATTGAATAACCCACAGTGCCACCAGGACTCATATTATTAAATACCCTTTTCCCCCCCCAAAATGGATGGGGCCAGAATGCTCCTTAAAAGTGAAGATGGTGAGATTTTTTTACTCATGTAGTTTGGATGTGTGATCTATCAGAAGAGGCCAGTCCTGGAGAAGGACACAAGTGCTTGGTATAGTAGAGGTTCAGGAGAAATGAGAAAGAGCCTCAAGGAGATGGAGTGACCCAGAACCCGCAACAAAGGACTCAACCACAGGAATAATTGAGATGATAGTTCAGAGTCAGGCAGTTTAGTTTGTTCTGCATAATGCTGCTGCAAGTTGGGGCTGACTCCGGGGCTCCTGACACCAGCAATGTATTTATCACAATGAAATCAATCCAAGTAAAAACCAAATGAAAGCACGGTAGCAAAGTAGTTTGCTCACTTAGTACAAGATGAAATCAGAGTTTGAATTCAAAGCATGGCTCTGTATTGACACCCATACAGCAATTATCCTGGAGGTTTGGCCCAGCCGGGATTACGCGCTGACCAGGACACCTGGCCCCTTCCACTGGCAGTGTCTGGAATACATCTGGTCCTCGGGTGACCAGGAATCAACCACGGGCGGATCAGAAAGATGGAAACCCCTTCTCTTCACTCTAACCTAGTGCCTTTCCTCGCAGAGCTTTGGCATCATCTTCCACATTCTCATAGGCTTCAGTCCTAGCTCCAGCCTCCTGCCCCAGCTGGTGTCAAGAACAGTGGCAATGCCTACTTCTTCAGGATGCCTAGTCCTTGGCAGCAAGCTAAAACCCATCAGAAAAGGGTTCTGCTTTGTTTGGTGTCAAATAACATCACATCTAATGTTTAAAAAAATCAAATCTATTTTGAGTGGTACCTATCCTAGACCATTTGGGTTTTACTGCCTTCCTTTTGGAGTTATGAGGTGAAGATGGGCCTGCGTGTCTGTGTTAGCACATTCTCTGTCTCTAAAAATGCACTTTCCTAAAAAGGACACGTCTGACTGTCAAGGAATGGAGGAACTCAAACACACAGAATGAAAGTTGTCACTACTGTCCCCAAAGAGACAGAACAGTCAGCAGCTTGGCTTTGAAGAACCTGCCGCTCTCGGCCTCTGTCATCTGCGTTCAGACAGGTCAGCATTTCTGTCTTCTTCACGTCATGAGGTGAGGCTTGCTGTGGATTCCAGGGCTAAGAGGTCCTGAAGTGGGTCCCTCTAGGAAAGGGGAATGCTGGGCTACAATGAAAAATGCAATTGTGTGTCTGAGAGGCTGAAACCAAGGCAACATTTTGAAAGGGCAGTTTTCATGGCTGCAGAAGTCTTCAGGAGGATGGCATGCTCAGGATGCTCTACTACAAAGGCTACCTCTGGGACCTCCCAGTAGAACTCCTGAGACTGAGAGGCCACCCACCAATCTTCTACAGTGAGCGCCTCCTTCGTGACAAAGTCACCTCCAGGGGTGCTGTGGGACAGTCCTAATTCTCACCTGTATCCACATCATTCTTGGGCCCACTTCTCTGGGCCTGCTCCTGCTGTTCTCCTCAGTGAAGGCCACTCTGATGCCCTCCCAGTCTCCCAAATCTATTCCTCCATCATAACTGGGCCCTCTCTCCACCATGCAGTCAGTCTGCTCCTTATAAACCGTGTCCACCCTGAATCGCCAAGGCTCATCAACTGGTACTCAGTGGTCCTTGAACTTTAATACATATCCATTTTCTTCTCACTACTAGCAGGTGGACTTGGTAGAAAGAGCCACTCCCTTCGTGCATATTTACTGAGCAAGGGGCTTTTTCCTCCCATAGTGACTGTCGCAGAAACCCACAGGGGCAGTTCTATCCTGTCCTATAGGGTCGCTATGAGTCGGCATCAACTTAATGACATGGAGGTTTTGTGTTTGTTTGGTTTAGTTTTTGTTTTTGTTTTTAATTGAGGCATTACATCAGAGCCTGGTTCTGATATTGTAGACGCAGAGCTGAGGCATCAGACCAGGTCACTACTTGCATAGAGCTTATGGTGGAGGAATAAACCAGCATGATTTCCATCCATTCTCATTCAATCACTCTCTCACAGTTAAGTGAAAATTGCATGCATCCAATACTACATCTTCAGATCAACTGGTGGTTGATTAGCTAACCCTTCTCAGTATTCAACAGCTATGGCCCTGAGAGCCATGTTGTGCCAGTTATAGAGTGCTTGTGATAACTATTAGCTGCCTTGAGTGGGTTCTAACAGCCCAGTTTGAGAATTCACCTTCACCAAAGGGTTTACAGCTATGACCTTTTGGAAGCTCACTGTCTTTCTTTCGCAGCACCTCTAGACGGTCCACTTAACCGTCTGTGCCTGTATTAGTCAGGGTTAACTAGAGAAACAAATCCAGAGACATTCATATGTATATAAGAAAGAACTTTATAAAAAAGAGTAATTGGATATTTAGAAAATATCCCAGCCCAGTCCAGATCCAAGTCCATAAATCCAATATTAGTCTATATGTCTGATACTAGTCCGTGAATTCTTCCACAGACTCACACAGCACATGCAATGATGCCAGAAGCAGGAAGATCACAGGTCAGTGGATGAAAGGTCTTGTGGAAGCATCTCCGAGCTGGTGTGGGCCTTCACATGGCTCCTCCAGCTCCAGGGCTCTGGCTCCATCAGTGTGTCTCCATGTGGCTTGTCAACAGGAATGTGTCTCTGAGAGAGAGTGTGTCCCACCTCCAGGGTGGAAGATAGGAGTTCACAGAATCCTCAGGAGAAGGCCATGCCCACACAGAGGCCTCATTGGCTGTGACCTGACTGACAGGCTAGACTCTATCCCTTCGCAATTGACAGATTATGTAACTGCCACAGTGCCATACCAGAGACGATGGGCAACGCACTCAATCCTGGGATTCCAGAGGCGAGAGTAAGACACACAAAAAGAAAGAGTGGCATCCTTCTGGAACTTTGAGCCGTCACTCAGTGGACTAAGGCATACTGTTTGTGTGTTGAGAATTAAGTTTGCAGAAACTTCTGGGCAAGTGCATCTCACCAATATCCAAACTAACCTGAAAGGCCTGCACTTCCAAGATGTTTAATCCAGGCTAAGGCAGGTGGCAGCGAAATTGAGGAAGTCCCTGGATGAGATGGCTTGACATGGCGGCGGCAGCAAGGGGCTCGAGCATGACAAGAGTGGAGAAGCTGACGCAGGGCTAGCAGTGCTGTCTTCTGTTGGACATTGGGTCATTATAAGCTGAAACCAACTCCATGGCACCTCCCCACAATGTTGGCAATGGCGAGGCACCTGGCTGCTAGGGTTCTGCAGGTGACAACACTAACACCCAGAGCTGTTACGTGACTCTCCTGGTTCCCCCATCAGGGCACGGCAGGGCTGAGCATCACACCAGGGTCTGCTGAGTACAGACTTCAAACCCTAGCCACAGCCGTCGGAAAATAAGTGTCTGCGCCTCTCACAAAATCACATATGGCGATCCAGTTGAGCTTTGCCGGTAGACGACTGGGTGTTGCGGAAACATGAGTGGGTGATAACGCCCTAGCCACTGAGAGGCAGGCTTTTCAGTCTCAGGGGAAAAACAGAAAGACCCGGGATTGGGGAGGTTGAGTCAAAACGCTGTATGTTCTCCAGTTCAAAAATGATGTATCTCTGGTCTGTCCCTTGAAAAGATCGGGGCACGTTTTGAGAGCGCTCTCTTTGCGCTCAAAATACCTTCCCTCTGTTTAATCTATGGCCACATGTTAACGTTTTTTGATAAGGTCATTTCTCAGGGGAAAGTTGGAGACTGGCTCTCTGTCAGTTATTAAATAACTTCGTTAGTGTTCAAAAAATACTCTGAGTAATGAAGAAGAAAAGTCTTCAGTGTAAAGTAATACCCTCAGATTCCATTTTCGTTTTATAATTATATTAAGATCCTACTTCCAAGAGCCTTATAGAGTGAGAATAAGGTAACCCAAGTAGTTTGTCTTGCAAACAGAAGTATCTGTCTGTCTCCAGGATAGGGTATCTCCTGACTGCCCCAATAAAATATTCTACAGTTTCTCCAGGCCTGGCCTCAGCTCCAACGATAGGCAGGTATCTTTGTACCATTGCTTGGGCCAGAAAGACGTAGTTATTAGCTGTGGCTTGGTTTGGTTTTCTCTTGGCTTTCTAACTCATTCCGGAACAGAAGGGTGCATTGTACTTTATGTTAGCAATATTTCTTGTTTATTCTCAAAACTCCCACTTAATGAAAAATAAAACTGGGTCCAGCTTCTCTGTGGCTGGTGATTCTTTGTAGAGAACGCATGGATCTGAGACACAAATCCTTTGCCGTGGCGAGGAAAGCCATGCGGAGATTTTAAAGTCAGCAGGTGTAGTGAAAAGAAATAAAGGGGGAGGGACCATAACAAAGGGCCGCAGACTCAGCCTTCAGGTCTAGCCTCCTCGACTTAGTCCTGTAAGTTTGAGGGAATGACTTATCCATGTAGATGCTTTATTTCCCCGCTCTCAAATGGGAACACAGCCTCTTGGGAAGAACAGGAGTGCAGTCAAGTATGCAAACTATTTAGCAAGTGGTAGCACCCATATACAGTCTGTTTCCTTTCTCTAAATTCTGAACTCAAAAAGTACAATTTCTGTTAAATTTTTGAAAGAGGCCTACACTAGGTTTCTCTATGTTTGTAGATTGTTGTAAGTGTTAGGGACAGCCCACTCCCTTTTTGTCTCATGGTAACCCCCATGACAGAGGAGAAGGGCCCTGTAAGGTTTGCTTGGCTTAAACTGGATGGGCGTAGATTGTCAGGTTTTCTCCCAAGGAACTGCAGGTGGGTTCCAACCTGAGACCTTTCCTTAAGCAGCCGCGTGCTTACAAGGTCTCCTCTGTAGTTGTGCATGCTGCATAACCCAAACCAAACATGAACGCATGTCCATCGAGTCCACTCTGACTCACACAGACGTTTCCAAGACTGGACATCTTTATGGGAGCAGCCAGCCTCATCTTTCTCCTACAGAATGGCTGGTGTATTTGAACCGCTGACTTTGAGGTTAGCAGTCTACTAGTTAGCACACAGCATCACCAGGTCCCTTCATATATAGTGCACAAATAAATTATATCTTTCACCCAGAAGACCCCATGGGACTGTTGTACACTAATCTTTAGAGCGGGAGCTTTATGAAGTTTGTGGGTAATTTTCATTCCATTTTATCACAGCCTTTTGAATCCCATGTGTGAGTGTGTGTGTGTGCGTGTGTGTGTGTGTGTGTGTATGAGGGGGTACCCCCCAAAAGTGGGGAGAAGTTCTCCTGGGTGGAGCTTTTGTAGTATGCATTTCTCCCACTAGCTGAGCATCTCACAACTCATTCTGAGTTAGTGAACCAAGTGGCATGTCTTGGGAAGCTTCTCTCTGCTCATATGAACCTTTTCATCAAAGCAGTTTCACTCGAACCTCATTTTTATGATGGTCAATTTAAGAGAACAGTGAACGGCTGTGAAATTTTGATTCCTGCTCAGGAAAAGTGCCACAGAAACTGCTGTGATGTAAAACACAGCTTACAAGGACAGCGCAATGGGAAAAATCAAGTGTATCAGTGAAAAGTCGATGGATGACAAACCTCATTCTGGACGTCCGTCAACTTCCTGAATGGGCAAAAATATTGACTCATCATGAATTTGGAGTTCGTTCTATCAGGTCCGATTGTTAATCAAGTTTTCTATTTAGAGGTTCTTAAAAGATAGCCCAATAGTGTGGGACAAAAAAAGGTCTGATCTGTGGCAGGCTGGGGATTGGTTTTGTCACCACAACAATGCTCGGGCAGCCATCTCAGCACACTCCGTGTGACTTCCTTTTGTTTCCGTGAATGAAGAGGGCCAGGAAAGGACAGTGATTTGATGAAGTAGAAGAGTTGAAGAAAAAGAGAAGGGCGGTGCTGTCAGCCATCCAAACAGATGAGTTTGAAAAATGTTTCCAAGAACGGAATCACAGCTTTGACAGATGTATTAAGTGTAATGGAGAGGACTTCAAAGGTGATAAGGTTATTTTGTAAAAAAAATTTAAATACCTAGCTTTGAAAAAACATTCTGTGTTTTGGGGGGTGCCCCCTCATACAATGTTAATATATATACTATATAATACATGTACATATATGATATGTATATATGTATGATGTGTACACATAAAATATACACATACACCCATGTATATTTATTTTTGTATTTGTTTGTACATATCCATTTCCATCAGAATATGTAAGGTCTGTCTCTTTCAGATGGGAGGCCCTTTAAAATCTACCCCTTTCCCTCCACTTATAACAGCTCGGCCTGCATACTTTGCTCCATAACTCACATGAGCAAAGCTTTGATGAATCATTGGCTCTCTCCTCCCTTTCACCTTCGGAGGCTAGGCAAGGTCCTTCCCATAATTAAACTGCTCCTGGCGTCCTTGACCGACAGAGAGAGTCAAACCTTCTCAAGCAGAGAGGGCTGTGACCGATCTCAAATCCTCATCCACTCCAGTTAAAAGAGCAGTAATTTCTCCTGAGGTACTGCACTTGCGGACATCACAGGCATAGAATAAATAGAATTTACTTTCATATGTGTCTTCTTGGAGAGGTCTCGAACGTGGGCTTCTTTGATGCCGTTCTCTTGAAGAAGGCATTTTGAATTAGATCTTAAAAATCCTTCCCTGCTCTGGGTATCTCTGAGGAAAACGTTGGGTGACATTAAAAGAATCATCGCTCTCCCATCTGTCCTGCATGCACTCATTCATTCTCCATCTCCTCTTTATTTGCTTCCCTTTTACGGGCTATTCGGAAACACTTTTGGAGCTGATGTGCCCAAAACTTCAAAATATATGTCAATGTCTAAATGGACTAGTCAGTTTTTCAAAGGTTAATTACTAAAAGTCAGTTTCCAGGTGTTCAAATGTGAATGATTAAAAGGCATGCAAATAATGTATAGATTGTAAATCACTATTTTAAAATTGTATCTGTGCAAACTTCCCACTGGGGAGTGATAATAATCTGTCTTTGCTATGCTCTTTGTTTTCGGACTAATTTACGAGAAGCAGAAAATTCCAATGATGTCTTCAGTACCTTTTCTGGCTCCATGCGATACAACAGCCGCCATAGAACACTTATTTTCTGTGACGAATAGTAGGTGACACTGTACCTTTCCTTTCAACTGCAGATCAATATGGAACCTATCATCTGAACTCGGCTTACACATTGTAAGCTAAGTATAGATTTCTGTGGTGGTTGTTTTTAAACAGTCGTGTATCAAATAACAACAGCCAGGGGAAAATATTTGCAACTTAATTCAAACAGACACGGGTTAACACACTCATACAAAAAGAACCTTCTAAAAATGGAGACTAAAAAGAGCAGCAGCTCTATAGGAAAATGAGTAAGAACTATAACAGTAGTTCTCACACACAAAAAGAGATATGTGAACACCCATAAATACAGGATGGGAAAAAAGATTCTCAACCTTGAGCAGAACAGAAGTGAACATTAAAGCCTAACCCAAAATGAGATGTTTTTTCTACCTAGCTGACAAAGAAATAAACAAGCACTACCCTCTAAAGTACAGTACTTAGAGACCAACTCTGTAACAAAGAGAGCTCAGCGTGACTGAGTTACATTGTTTGCAGGGTTTTGTTTTGGTTTGTTGTTCTTGTTGTTGCAAAGAACAAAGCTAAGGTATGTCTGGATAAAGTAGGTTATGAAGTAGGTTACACATTAGGCTGCTAACTGAAAAGTCAGCAGTTCGAATCCACAAGTTGCTCTAAGGAAGGCAGGGGAAGCTTTGTGCTCCGTTGAAGATTTATAGTCATGGAGACCCAACGGGGCAGTTCTACTCTGTCTTGTTGGTTCAATTAAAACCAGAATGACCTTGCTGGTTGTGGATTTTGTACTCGAGGACCACAGCTATTTTTCAGCTAAATCTTTCCAAGCTTTTTTTCTTTACTCTTGTGTTGAAAATTCAGGTTCCTAACGTCAATAACATTATTTTTTATTTAGTCTTTCATACCATAGGCTGCCGTCTCATAGTTACCAACATTTCCTTAAAGTATAGTTATCAAAAGAATTTTGAGGTGAATTGGGAGTCATTTGGTTCTTAGAACATATCTTATCAGAGATGCATAATTAAATCTTTGTGTTTTAAAGTTACTTGAGATGATACCATGAAGCCCTGGAGGTGTTGTGAAGCCAAGGCTGCTAACTGAAAGACTGGCTGTCAGGAGAGCTCAGACCCTGGAAAAGGGTGTCATGCTTGGCAAAGTAGAAAATCAGCAAAAATAGAGGAAGACGTTCAATGAGAAGAATTGACATACACAGTAGCGGAACAATGGGCTCAACACTAACAATGGGGCCGATGGTGCTGGCCCAAGCAGTGTGTCATTCTGTTGCACATAGGATTGCGTGTGTAGGAACGAAATCAATAGTTTAGTTCATCTAACAACCATGTGCACCATTTGCGTGTATTAATTCGCTTTCTGTTTCTGTTTCTTGTTTAGTTCTTTTCTTCTTCTCTTACAGAAAAGGTGTATCGAATTGGGGCTGAAAGTTCCAGTGATGGAGTCAAAATACTTAAAGGCCATGCACTCTCACCTTAAGCAAGGAGCTTCTTCCATCTGTGTCAAAGCTGGCCCCTGTGTTAATGAAGATGCTAACTTCATATGGCTGTTATGAAGATTCAATGGGGTAATTAATGGAAAGGACTCAGCAAAGTGGCTACCAATAATGAATTCTGTATAAATGTTAATTGCTTTATGTCTTTGGGTCAATGAAAAAGAGGAGGACCCTCAATGAGATGGATTGGCACAAGGTGTCTAATAGTCTCCGAGATACCAGTGATTGTTAGGCTGGCATAGGACCACGTGATGCTCCTTTCTGTTGCAAATGGAGGACCTACAAAGTGAGGCCAGCTCATGAGCAGTTAACAACAATTGTTTCTTTCTATAGGTAAAATCATAGTGGTTTCCTAATGAATGTTTCTTGTTTGTTTTCTACTTGCATTTATACATGTTTTCATATTTCTACATAAACAAACTAAACAATTCAAACCCACTGCTATCAACTCCATTCCAACTCAGAATCATCCCTTTTGGGACAGAGGCGGGGTTGGCTCTGTGGGGGTTTTGAGGTGGTAAATTTCTATAGGGGCAGACAGCCTCGCATTTCTCCTTCAGGGAAGATGACAAGTTGGAGTCCTGACCTTGTGGTTAGCAGTCCAATGCTTAATCCACTTTGTCACCAGACCTACTGCTACATAGTTTTCATAATTGGAATTGCATTAATTTATCGAGGATCCAACACCATTTTAAAATCTGTCCTGTGCTAGTCTGCTTCCAATTCTAAGCATACAGAACAAAAACTGAAATTGACACCTCCATTATTGCACCTTTTCCTGCATTTTGCATTCTTAAACCTAAGAGCATTCCCCAGAAAGGATTACCAGATTAAAATTTAGACTCCAGTTTGCCAAATCGCTTTCTAAAACAATGGCCATTACATCACACACTCTGTTGTTACCATTTTCTGATGAAATAAGTGTTCTACTTGGTGCTTCTTATTTATTATTGAGGCTAAACATTTGAAAATGTTATTCTCAGGGTGCATTTGTGTCTGTGTATAAGGTATATTCTGCATCTATTCCACATCAATCTAACGGATCTTCTTAATTATTTTCCAACACTCTTTATATATGAATGGCATACACACACACACACACACACACACACACATAAATGATGCTGGTGACCTGACTCCCTTTGAAAAGCATGGAAGAATAGAACGCAGGTGCATTTCATCACAGTCTCATCGGACTAGGTCAGAAGTATCATAACTGATGCCTGTGTCTCATCCCTGAGGCATCTGTCACCTCATTTCTGACATTCTTTCAAAGCCCAAAGTGTTTCATCTCAGTTCACTCTTTGACAGGCTCCACCATCCTTGGAACTGCACCAAGAACCCATGATCAGATCACACACACACCTCCAATCAGCCCTCTGCTGAGCCTCGTGCTCCTCGGGCATCAGAAACCATTCGTTCTGGTTCCGAATGTCAGTGGGGACTGTGCAGCCCTTATCCGAAGTGCAGGCTGAATTTTATGCCCACCCATTACTTTCTATCCACTGGCACCAATTCCTACAGTGCATCAATTTCCTTTCATTTTTGTTTCTCAACTCCTAAGGCAAAGTTTAGCACCATAAAATATGTGACATGACTTGATGATGAAGCAGCAGTTTCCTGAGGAAACTTCAGACCATGAGGAACTTTTTTTTTTTTTTTTAAAGAAAGTATTATATTAAGCTACCAGCTGCTCTCAGGGGGAAAAAAAGATGTGGCAGCAAGTCTCAGCCACAGGACCATCATAAAGTGAATTTCTCTCTCTCTCTCTCTCTCTCTCTCAGGCTCGATTGCATGAGACTTCCAGCAACTGACCACAGACACTAAGCCACCAGCCTTAAGAACTAACCAGTGAGGAGACATATCCACCATGTTAGACACAAACAGACTAAGGTTGCCCTGTCCAGTCATGGTCACAGTCCATGTCTTTGTCTCTTGATCCCTTTTATAATAAGCAAAATACATTTAAAAAAAAACCCTCATAGACAATGGTGTTTTAAAGGCTAGGTGACATTAGAATAGATTCCATTCTACTGCTAAGCACCAGCCCCTGACACAGACAAGACAAAGCCAGCTTTCACTTCCTCATTCTCTGTCCCCCTGCCTTGCTCTACCGTAATACCATCCAATGAGAACGATCAGCAGCTTCTGTGGATAAATGCACTCGGGCAGGTTTGCTCTTGATTCAATGTTGAAGCTATTGCATCAAGCCCTCTCCTCTAGGGTCTTCCTCTTGTTATTGCTATTCCCCAACTGACATCAAGAGAAAAGGCGAATGTAATCATCTCCCCACATGATCCTTCGGGGGAAGGGCTCACTGCCACAGAGCAAGGTACCACAATGCATTTACATTTCTGATGCACAAAATCCTAGTGGACAAGTGTCACACACATGTTGAATCCATCTACTCTTCAGCCTCAGTCTCCTTCCTGAAGCCAATAGCCGGGGCCACTGCACTTGAAAGAAAGGAAGGGTGGGTAAATACTTGCTAAAGAATGCATCCCCCCGAATGGGAGCCATGAATGTACAAATGTGTTACACACAATTGATGCATGTATGGATTGTGATAAGAGTTATATGAGCCCCTA
>NW_022106189.1:28689033-28690079 GCF_000313985.2 Echinops telfairi
GAGTGGAAATGCCCCAAATGTCTTAGATTCTAATCTTGATGGGAACTGATCACCTGGTCTTTCTCCTCCCACAGTGGCTGGGTGGATTCACACAGCCAATGCTCCTATTCGAAGCTGAGCCATTCACCGTGGTGCCACCAGGACACCTTCATGATTTCACTGCCCTTGTGAGGTCCCATCGAGTCAGGCCCGACTCATAGAGACCCCATGTCTAAGAGAAAACAACACCGTCCAATCCTACACCATCCTCATAACTCTTCTTATGTCTGAGCCCATTGTTGTCGCAACGAGGGTCTCCCCCTTTGTTTCTAATCTTCCCACTTTACCAGCATAACCTCTTTTTCCAGGGACCACTGATTACTCCTGAAAAGATGTCCAAAGTATGTGAGAGGAAGTGTCACCATGCTTGCTTCTAAGGCACCTCCTTTTGGAGCATGTGATATGATGTCATTTAACTAAGACCTGTGAAATCAATTTCCTTGGTGGGTGGAGTAGGGCGAGGGGATGGATTTTCTAGGACTTCCCACTGCCAATAATATCTTTACTAGTTTTCAGCAAAATTATCACTGGTTTCTTTTCCTTCTGCCTCAATTTCTCTTGCCAAAGGCTTCTGGTTGATGTCCAAAATGTAAAAGGTCCCTTCTTTTGCAAAGATTCACCTGTGCTTTTTCTTCCACAGAGACAAACGCTGCCCCGGGGTTCCACTGGGCTTGGGGAGAAAGTGGCCCTGCTGAGTAGAGCTGGGAAAGAAATCTGGAAATTTGTTTCTCGGACACACTTTCAAAACAGGTTCTGCTTTTGAAAGTGCATCACCTTTACCTTCACTTTCAGTGGTATCCTGTGCTCTGTAATCCCAAATCATTTAGAATGTCTTTAATCATTTTATTAGGGGTTCATACAACTCTTATCACAATCCATACATACATCAATTGTGTAAAGCACATTTGTACATTCATTGCCATCATTCTCAAAACATTTGCTCTCCACCTAAGCCCCTGGCATCAGGTCCTCATTTTCCCCTCCCTCCCCACACCCCCTTCCCTCAT
>NW_022106189.1:28690278-28691278 GCF_000313985.2 Echinops telfairi
TCAATCTGCTGCCTACAGGAGACACATCTCAAGGCTACAGACAAAAATAGGCTGAGAATCAAAGGCTGGAGAAAGTCATAGCAAACAGCAATTCAAAAGCAGCAGGGGTTGCAATCCTAATCTCAGATAAAATTGACCTCAAAGTGCAAACCATGAAAAGAGGTAAGGAGCGACACTATATAATGCTCAGAGAAATGGTAAACAAAGAACCACTAAGCATTGTAAACATATATTCCCCAAATGAAAGACCCATTGAATATGTCAACCAAACACTCCAAAAGATGAAAAAAGAAATCACAGCCTTAACAATTATAGTGGGTGACTTCAATACACCACTCTCTGAGAAAGATAGATCACAGGGGGGGGAAACTCAACAAGGAGACTAGAGATCTAAACACTACAATTAGACAATTTGACCTGAGATATTTGCAGAGCTTTTCATCCAAATACAAAAATAGTCACATTCTTTTCAAGCCCGCATGAAGATAGACCACGTGCTGGGGCGTGAGGCAAATCTACATAAATTTAAGCACATTGATATCATACAGACCTCTCTCTCTGACCACGGTGCCATAAGGCACATAAAGAAGATGAAGAAAACAAGAGCAAACAATTGGTGGATGAATAACTCTCTACTGCAAAAGGAGTGCATACTGGCACAGATCAGAGATGAAATTAGGAAATTTCTAGAAACCAAAGAGAATGAGCACACGATATACCAAAACTTATGGGACACAGCAAAGGAAGTTATCAGAGGAAGTTTCATAGCAATACATGCCCACCTGAGAAAGGAAGAGAGACTCATGATTGATATGCCCTCACAAAATTTACAACTAGATCAGTCAGCAGGAAAATCCTACTAATAGCAAAAATAAAAGAAATAATAAAAATCAGGGCTGAGATACAGTAGAGGGAAAATAAGAAAACTGGGAAAAATTAATGCTGCTAAAAGTTGGTTCTTTGAAAGGATAAACAGAATCGACAGACCGCTGGCAAACCT
>NW_022106189.1:28691378-28694109 GCF_000313985.2 Echinops telfairi
TCTAATGAAATCAAAAGGATAATTACAAAGTACTATGAAAGATTGTACTCCAATAAATTCAACAACTTGGAAGACATGGACAAATTCTTGGAAAAACAATCCCTCCCTAGACTGTCCCCAAAGGATGTCAAAAATCTCAACAGACCCATACCAATAGAAGAAATAAACAAGGTTATCAAGGGATTACCAACACAGAAATTCCCTGGACCAGATGACTTCACTGGAGAATTCTACCAAGCATTTAGGGAAAAACTAACACCAATCCTACACAAACTCTTCCAGAACATAGAAAAAGATGGCAAACTCCTGAACTCCTTCTATGAAGCTAGTATAACTCTGATACCAAAACCGAGCAAGGATCCCACAAGAATCAAGAACTACAGACCAATATCCCTAATGAACATCGATGCAAAATTCCATAACAAAATATTGGCCAATAGAATACAAAAGTATATAAAACAAATAATTCACCATGACTATCATTTAGAATTATTATGGGCTGCTTTTAAGCATTCTTCCTCACCTGCTTAAGATTCATTTTCTTAAGTACTATTATGCCAATTACTATTCACCTACCTGGTTTCTAGTTTCCAAAACTATGTAGGGCATCATCCCCCTCTTCCCATCTCCACTCTTGTGTATGCCTTTTAAAGAAGCCCTGCGTTGCCACTTTGATGTGAAGCCCTGGTGGTGTACTGCTAACCTGCAGGTTGCTGGTTCAAAACTGGCAGCTGCTCTGTGGGAGAGAGATGAGGCTATCTACTGTTATAAAGATTTAATCCCTTGGGAACTCCATTCAGGGTCTCTGTGAGTCCAACTCAAACCACTAGAAGGGAATTTCTGGTTTTGAGAGGGAGAGGAGATACATGCATGACTTTCATCCCTCTACTTTACGTGGAGTCCACTTGCACCAAACTCACTCACCGCCCCCCCACCGCCCCACAAAGCAATAAGATAGTTGCAGTCATACAGATCCACAAACATCTACAAAGGTACACAACATCCCTGTCATAAAGAGAATGGTATATTTTCAAAATAAAAATATTTATTAGTTCCCCCTGCCAGGAAAATGATCCGAAATGTAAACCTCCACCTAATTTACACTAAGAATTGTTTTGTAAAGTTTTTAAGATTAAACTGAAAAAAGAAGACACTTAAGAGATGCTATCTCTCATTTAAAAGCTGTATGTTCTTCGACCATCTCAAGGTTTAATGTGCACATTTTATTTCAACAGGGAGCTGAATAATATGGCCCTAAATAAAATAAAACCAAATGCAAAGTGATAGAAAGCTTATTGAAGTTTCACATGAAGCACGTCATCCAGAGTCAAACTGTTTCTGTTTCATTTCAGCTTTTGTTTATAATGAAAAATGCACTTTCATAAACAACTCCATGTCAGATAGTTTTCAGAACTATTTTTTAAAGTGTTGTAGAATTTTGTCTTGGTTTGGTGTGCCATGATTTCTCAATTCATTCTCCTGCTGCTTCCCCTAACATAGAGTAGCCTCCATGCCTATTACTGTGCTATAATCTGTGGATGGTCTAGTTTTACATGCAGCATTTGGTGTTACCATGTTAAGCTTATTTAGAGGTCATGAGTTTACTTTAATTATTATTATTACTATTTTAGTAAGGGTTGTCATAACGAAAAACTACACTCAACCGAAATTAATTTTCTCACATTGAAAATCAAGGTATCAGCAGGGTTAGGCTCTTTCAGACAACTCTAAAGGAAGCTGCGTCCTCACTTTATCGTACATTCTGATGGTTACCACCAAGCCTTAGAGTTCTTTGGCTTGTAGATAATCTGTTCTTTCATCCATGGTGTCTTCCCTCTGTATCTGTATCTGGGTCTATGTCCAAATTCTTTTTTTATATAAAGACATCAGTAGTAGGACTTGAGGCCCGGTCCTACTATATCCAGTATAGTTTCATTTTAATTTTGTTTCACTATTTCCAAATAAATACAGCCACATGCTCAGGTTGTAAGAGAACCTGATTGTGAGGTTCTGGCAAGATGGTGTGTTGGTAAGCAGCCCACATTGGGAGTTCCGTGGCAATCAGTGTACCTGGTATCCAATAGGAGGGTGTGGGGATTCAGGTAAATGAAAAGACTCACAGAGTACATCTTTGGTTCAGAAGGCAACCTTCCCCCACATCTAGCCTCATTCTGGAACCCGGGGATCAATTATCTGGTCCCTGGGATGCCCCAGTGTGGCCCATACTACTTCAGACCCCTCCACAGCCACCACATGCCAATTGGCCCTCCTCAGCCTTATAACCACACCCTGAGCTAGCCAGCAATCATATTTAGTCCCCCACAACTGCGGCTGAACCCCCACGTGGCGACAGTCCATCTGGGGCACAATTCACAATGAGCTGCCCCCTCCTCCCAAGGTTCCCTTCTCCCTTTGTGGTGGCAGGTCCCACAACAGAGCTCAGGTCCCTGCAAACATCCACCCAAGGCCCCAGCAGCCATGGCTAAACCCTATCTACAGTCCACCTGCAGTTAAGTTTGATTACCTGTGGCTATTGTATCTCTCCCCACCATTTCCTGACACACCCCACCCCTGAAATACCATGGCTCCTCTCCTCCCACCACTCTCAGCAGCAGCAGCCTTTTCCACACCTGCACAGCACCCCTGCTAGAGGCAGCAGTAGCTACCCCACTGGTTCCAGCTACCCCCACCCAGTGGGAGTGGGGTCTTCCCCACTGTCACCTGGCACCCT
>NW_022106189.1:28694274-28699861 GCF_000313985.2 Echinops telfairi
CAGCAAGGCCTCCCCCAACATTGTCTTCTATTTCGTGCCTTAAAAAAAAAAGGGCTACAAATTTTGGCCTGGCAGCTCAGATCAATCAGGCCTGCGGCCAAGCTGAAGGCATGCCCCAACTCTACCAAGTGGCATACCTAATAGTCAACAGCCTCACTCCAGTCTCTGAGACCTCTCTCTGCCATTGGCTACTGAGTCACTGTGGCATACTGCCTACATAGAAAACCAATCCAGCACCATGGTAGTCCATGGGCAGCCTTCAAAAACACTCTTACCAGTCACGCAGAGAAAATGCTCAGGGTCTGGTGGGCTCCCAGAAACATGGCCCCCAATTATTCCAAACTGACACCCAAACAGCAACATACAGCAACACCCTCATGAAGAAAGGAAGAAAGATAAAAGACAACAGCAGAGCAAACAATGCTCATAGAAGAATCAGATGTGGATCTACCACAGAAAGAAATCTTCAGAAGGCTGCTTGGAGTAATACAGGAAATGAGGAAGGCAAGACAGAATAAGGATGCAATGTTAGGGGAGATGAAATCCATGATAGAGGGGAAGAAGTCCACACACCAAAGGGAAATGCAGGAACTAATGGATAAGGTAACAGAAGCCAAATAGAAGATCGTGGACCTCACGAAAAGACTAGAGGAACCAGAGAATCATACTAGTGATCTCCAGAACAATTAGGCAGACTTCAACAAATGGGAAAGACAGTCAAACAAGGTAATCAAAGAAACAGAAGAAAACCTGAGGTCATTGACAGATGCTATGAAGAGGAATAATATTGAATAATTGGTCTACCTGAACAAGATACAAAGAAAAAGTCAACAGCTAAATTAGTGAGGAAATTTCTGGAAGCAAACATTCCCTTCTTAATGAGTGAGTATCAGAAACTCTTGCAGAGAGGATGCCGATTAGACTAAACCCCAGAAAGAACTCAACAAGGCATATAGTAGTTCAATTATCCAACTTTGAGGAAAAAGAGGAAATTTTAAGAGCAGCAATAGAAAAAAAGGCAAACACATACAATGGTGCTCAGGTAAGAATATGCTCAGACCTATCAGCAGATACCATGAAAAGGTGGAGAGAGTGGAGTAACATCTTCTGAAAGCTGAAAGAAAAAAATATGTCTGCCCAAGAATCCTTTACCCTGTCAAATTATCTATTAAGATAGAAAGTGAGGTAAGAATCTTCCAGGACAAGAAAAAACTCAAAGAAAATGCCATAAGACACCCAACCCTGCAGAATATCCTTGCTCACTATGGTCAGAAGACCAACATCCACCAAGCACAAGCAGGAGACCCCCATATAGTCCAAATACACCCATAAGCAATAACGCACCAATAACAATTACCAAGATAACATGGCCTTGGAGGGAAACGAAGGCAAGAATGAAACCTTCCACACCAACACAGCACACTGCTATGAAGGAAGATAGGAAAACACCCAATACAAAAAACATGAAAAGATAGCAATGAATCCACAGATTGTGGTAATAACTCTAAATATCAATGCTCTCAATTCATACATTAAAAGACAAAGGCTACCAGACTGGCTCAGAAAACATAACCCATCAATCTGTTGCCTGCAAGAACATATCTTAAGCTCACAGACAAAAAAATAGACTAAGAATAAAAGACTGGAGGTAAATATCCCAGGAAAATGGAAACTTAACAACAGTAGGGGCTGCAATCCTAATCTCTGACAAAATTGGCCTCTAGGTGCAAACCATAACAAGTGACAAGAGAGGCGCTATGTAATGCTCAAAGGAGTAGTAAACTGGGAAACAGTGAGCATAACAAATATATACACGCCTAATGAGAGACCCATAAAATTCATCCAAATATTCAAAAGATGTAAAAGAAATCACGGATTCAACAATCATAGTAGGTGACTTAATACATCTCTATCAGAGAAAGTTAGATCACTAGGAAAGAAGCTCAGCAAGGAGGCTACAGAGCTAAACACTATAATTAGGCAATTGTCCTAATAGACATATATAGAGCTTTCCATCCAAATGCAAAAAAAAAAAAAAAAAAAATTCATGTTCTTTCCAAGTACTCATGCTCATTTTTGAAAGTACACTACATACTGGGGCACAAGTTGAGCCTGGGTAAATTCAAACACACAGAGATAAATCAGATATCCTTCTCTGATCATCACGCCATAGAACTGGAGATCAATAAAAGGATGACCAGAAAAACAAGGGCAAACATTTGGAGGATGAATAATGATCTTCTGTGACACAAATGGGCACTTGCCTAGATTAGACAGTTGTTTAGGAAGTTTCTAGAAACTATTGAGAATGAGAATACAACATATCAAAACCTACTGGATACTGCAAAAGCTGTTATCAGAGGTAGCTTGATAGCAATAAGTGCATATATGAAAAAGGAAGAGAGACTTATGACTGATATACTATCACAAACCCTCCAGCAACTAAACAGAGTCAACAGAACAACCCCTCTAATAGCAAAAGAAAATAAATAATAAATATCAGGGCAGAGTTAAACCAGTGGGAAGCCAAAAGAACTATGCAAAAGATTAATGCAGCAAAAGCTAGTTCTTTGAAAGGACCAACAGAATCGACAGACTGCTGGCAAGCCTAATGAAGGAAAGGAAGGAGCAAACATCAATAGCCAGGATGAGGGATGAAACATAGGAAAATCACAACTTTCCCCAATGAGATTAAAAGGATAATCACAAAGTACTGTGGAATTCTGTATTCTAATGAATTCAACAATGTGGAAGACATGGGCAAATACATGGAAAAACAATCACTCCCTAGATTATCCCGGATAGAGGTCAAGAACCTCAAGAGACCCGTAGCAAAGGAAGAAATAGATACAGCTATCAAGAAACTACCAACAAAAAAAGCTCCCAGACCAGACAGTTTCACAGGAGAATTCTACCATGCATTCAGGGAAGAGCTGACACTGATCCTCCACAAATTATTCCAGAGCATAGAAAAATATGGCAAACTCCAAAACTTATTTTACAAAGTTATATTTTATATAACTTTGATACCCAAACAGGGAAAGGACCCCACAGGAATATAGAACTACAGACGGATATCTCTAATGAACATAGATGCAAAATTCCTTAACAAAATATTGGCCAATAGAATACAAAAGAATATAAAACACATCATCCACCATGATCAGGTGGGATTCATCCGGAGGATGCAGGTATAGTTTAACATCTGAAAATCCATCAATATTATACACCACATTGTTAAGAAAAAGTATAGGAATCACACGATAATATCGATAGATGCAGAAAAAAGCATTTGACAAACTCCAATACCCATTCCTAATTAAGACACTCTAGAAGATAGGAATAAAAGGAAAATTCTTCAAGTTCATACAAGCTATCTATGAAAAGGCAGCAGTCAACATCATAGTAAATGGACAAAAGACTAAACAATTCTACTGATAAAAGGGACCAGAAAGGATGCCCCTTGTCCCCACTTCTATTCAATATTAGATTGGAGGTCCTAGCTAACAAAATAAAACAGCAGAAGGACATTAATGTATCCAACTGGGAGAGGACGAGGTGAAATTAATGCTATTTGCAGACAACATGATTCTATACATTGAAAATCCCAAAAGCTATACAAAAAGAATACTGAAGTCTATTGATTTGCTATCTACATAGGACAAGACCATGGAAGAGGTGATCAAGACGGCAGTACCCTTCATAATAGCCAAGAACAAATTGAAATATCTTGGGATATATTTAACAAAAAATATCCCAAAAGACTTATACAAGGAAAACTATAGGACCCTACTACAGGAAAGCAAAAGCAACTTCCACAAATGGAAGAATATCCCATGCTTGCGCATTGGAAGACTCAATATAGTAGAGATGTCAGTATTACCGAAGGCACTACATAAGTTTGATGCTATCCCAATTCAAATATCAACAACCTTCTTCAAAGAATTGGGAAAAACTGACCACCAATTTCATATGGAGAGGGAAGAAACCCAGAATTAGCAGAGAACTCCTCAGAAGGATGAGAAAGTCCGAGGGCTTGCTTTACTTGACTTTAACACCTACTATACATCCAGAGTTTTCAAATCAGCATGGTATAGGCATAATGACAGATACTAAGAACAACGGAAAATAATAGAAAACTCAGAAATAAAACCATGAGCATATAGGCAACTGATCTTCCACAAGGGCCCCAAAAGCTTCAAGTGGGAGGTGGATGCCCTTTTTAACAGTGGTGCTGGAAACAATAGATATTCACCTGTAGAAAAATGTAACAAGATATCGGGATCATCAATGAGAGAATAGAGGCAAACCTGAGAACCTTGGCTCGGGAATACATAAACTAACTGCAATGGGGAAGGGCACACACACAGGTGAACCTGAAATTGACAAGTGAGATTTACTAAGGATGAAACACCTGTGTTCACAAAGAGGGTAACAAGAGAACCCACAGACTGGGAGAGGATTTTTAGCAATGACACAACAGACTAAGGGCTTATTACTAAAATCGACAATATCCTCCTTGCCTGCAGAAAGAGGAAAACAATTAAACTCCTGAGGAAGTGGGCAAAAGACCCGAAAAGAAGTTTGACTAGGGCGGATACCCAAATTGCCAATAAACACATGAGAAAATGCTCCCCTTCATTAGCCATCAGAGAAACGTAAATTAAAACAACCATGAGAAACCATCTAACACCCCTAAATCAGAAAATCAGAGAGCAACAAAGGTTGGAGGGTATGTGGCAAGATAGGAACTCTCCTCAGTTGTTGGTGGTTGTGTATACATACAGCCTCTGTGGAAAGCAATCTGGCAATATTTAAAGCAAATAAAAATTGATCTACCTTATGACCCAGCTATCCCTCTACTGGGCATATACCCAGAAGAAATAAGAAATAAACCACGACCAGTCGTTTGTGCTCCACTGTTTATTGTGGCACAATTCACAATCACAAAGAATTGGAAACAACCTACATTTCCATCAATAGATGAGTGGATTAGTAAACTATGGCACATACACACAATGGAGTACTATGCATCACTAAAAAGCACTGATGATCACCTGAAGCATGTCATTTCGTGGGAAGAATTGGAGGAAATTATGCTAAGCAAAGCCAGCTAATCACAAAAGGACAAATCTAACATGAGTCCTCTGAGGTAAGTATAATCAGCTTAGTAGGTATAGAACAAAATCCACTTATCTCACAATATATAGGTTGAGGTACAGGCAGTCAGGTGGAGGTCAGACCAACCCAAGGAAGTACATGTTAATCCAACACAAAGAAGGGGGAAAGGGGAAGGGTGAGGAAGAAAAGGTGTGGGGAGGGAGGTGATGGCATGTGGGGAGCAGGCATTAACCCACTCAGAGGGAAAGTATTGGTTATGTCTCCACAGAATTGGGAGTGTGCATTCAGACCCCACCACAGTGTATTAAACCAGGAGGGCAATGCAACCATGAGGAGTAATGCATGAAACGATTGAGCTACAGGGCCAACCAGAGCCCATTTGACCCCCTACCTAGAAGTACATGTGACAGAGAACAACATTAAACCTACAGGTTGGAAAGGGGCTTGCATACCTCCCCCACATGGA
>NW_022106189.1:28699961-28701854 GCF_000313985.2 Echinops telfairi
TGGGAAGAATTGGAGGAAATTATGCTAAGCAAAGCCAGCTAATCACAAAAGGACAAATCTAACATGAGTCCTCTGAGGTAAGTATAATCAGCTTAGTAGGTATAGAACAAAATCCACTTATCTCACAATATATAGGTTGAGGTACAGGCAGTCAGGTGGAGGTCAGACCAACCCAAGGAAGTACATGTTAATCCAACACAAAGAAGGGGGAAAGGGGAAGGGTGAGGAAGAAAAGGTGTGGGGAGGGAGGTGATGGCATGTGGGGAGCAGGCATTAACCCACTCAGAGGGAAAGTATTGGTTATGTCTCCACAGAATTGGGAGTGTGCATTCAGACCCCACCACAGTGTATTAAACCAGGAGGGCAATGCAACCATGAGGAGTAATGCATGAAACGATTGAGCTACAGGGCCAACCAGAGCCCATTTGACCCCCTACCTAGAAGTACATGTGACAGAGAACAACATTAAACCTACAGGTTGGAAAGGGGCTTGCATACCTCCCCCACATGGATGCAAACCTGAAGGAAACAGAGAAAGGGGTTGTTTAGACCCCTTATGGGCACACCAAGCCCGGAGGACGGCATATCTGCACAGAGCTGCTAAGGCACAGAGAGGATTGTAGGGCCAACAACAGTTCAAGACATGTTGTCTCTTTACTGGAGCACACAGCATTGGAGGACAATACTGGCGACACACGATGGAGAGTTAGTCCAGTCTGAGTCCCCCTCAGAGGGGTAAACTAAGAAGGGAGCACAACAGATCAGCAACGGGAGCAAAGCAAGCCACAAAGCCCCTAAAGAGCTCCAAAATAGACTTCAGACGCGGGGGAGGACAGCTCTTGGAATTCCCCCAGGACCCAGTAGGGATATAGTTATAAAGGTCAGCAGACAGACCTGGAATTATGTATGTTTCTTTTTCTTTCTTTCCTTTTTTTTTTCTTTCAATATTTAGTTTTCTTCTTGATTGGCCTATGTTGTTGTGGGTTTGCCTACTTAAGTAAGGTGGGCATGGAAATCAAGCTCAAGGAGAAAGCAATGGGACTGGCAAACCTCGAGGGACTTGTGGGGAGGAGGCAGGGGAAGGGAGCAGTGAGCAAACAATGCCTTAGACTGGGGAACAATTGGGGGAAATAAAATCAGCAAAAATTAAAACATAGAAATCCTGGAGATGTTGGAGCAACAGTAATCTAGCTGGGAGGAATTACTAAAAGGCGGAAAGGGGGAAGTAGGGCATGAGTGATGGTGGGACAGGAGTGTTTTAGTCTGGGTACATTAGAGAAACACATTCACAGAAACTCATGTATAAGAGAGAGTTTTATAGAAAGGGTAAGTGCACATCAAGAAAACATCCCAACCCAGTGCTGCCCAAGCCCACAAGTCCACCCATATGTCTGACACCAATCCACAAAGTCCTCCTCCATCTCACAAAACACACGCAAGGACACTGACTGCAGGAGGAAAGCCGAATCAGTGAACATGTAAGCATCTCTGCACTGGGAGGGGTCTCCACACGGTTACTCCAGCACCCAGGGCTGCATCAGGGTAGGTCCATGCTGCTTCTCCTCAGGGATGTCTTGCAGGAAGTGAGCCTTTCCAGCTAACGCAGAGAACTGGCTAAGGCAGCTTCACCCTGGTCCAACCATCAGAAAGCAAGAGACCCGAGAACTGGAAAGGTGAGGCCTAAGGAGCCATTTATCTCTCCGCCCTTCAATTGACCCCACATGTATTTATCGGCCAGGTTGGCACAATAAACTTTAACTATCTCAAGGAGGAAGGTAAAAGGAAACAGAGGAACTATCTAGGAAGCAAAGTTATGGATAGAAATAAAAGCATGTGTATACATGTAAATACATTAATCCATAAAAATAGAGATATTGACCTGTGTAAATATAT
>NW_022106189.1:28704026-28705430 GCF_000313985.2 Echinops telfairi
ATCTCCCACAATTTGCTACAGGTAGCGTTTCTTTTCTCTTTATCTTCTAAGAAATATTGTTTGATAAATAGGTTTTAAAATGCCCATCCCTGATCAAAAGGGTTTTAAGGGTTGTTACCATGATCTAAAAATAAACTCGGCAGCATCTGGGTCATCACGGTTGACTTGGATGAAGGCATAATGCGACTACCAGGACAGGCACCTCTCCTGGGGGGCAGTTATGCACATTCGTTTTCCGCTTTGTTTTGTTTTTAGCCATAGGCAATAGGTGATCAATAAAGTGATATTTGATTAAGACAACACTGCATTAAGGCAGTATTCTCAAAGTGCCTCTCAGGATGGTTTTGGCTGTTGTATGTTATCATGGCAATCAGCATCACTGCACATTATTCTGAGGAAAGCGTGGAGTCATTTGGCTCTCAATGATAGCCTTGAGATGGGTCTGCAGGGACTGCATCTGGCTTCAGTCCTGATGGTGAAATACTTGTAATTTGTAGGACTTTATAAAAATGCTCCAGTCTTCAGAGCTGCATTTTTCTGCCAGTAGCCTCTTGTGATTTGATTCTTGTTTAGCCATCTCTTCTTCATTAAAGTATACATGAGGGGTGTTGCCTTAGCCAGGGATCTCTAGAGTAACAGAACCAGTGAGATACACATACGAGAAATACACAGAGAGATCCATTGACTTCAGAGGATTGACTCAGGCAATTGTGGGTGTTGAAAAGCCCAAGACCACAGGTGAGACAGCAGGCTGGAAAGTCCTTCTGGTTCATAGGATTTTAAGGTGAATACTTCTGCAGGCCGGTGTCCCAAGATCCATAAAGGCAAAGAGAAAAAATTGCTGAAGTGTCTATCTGTAATCCGAAGACAGACCACATCCTGAGAATCTCCTCTTTCAAATGATTGGTTACTTACATTACATTTGATTCTATTATGGAACAGCAACTGGTCTGAAGTTTGCAAAAAGTCACTGGGAACCTTAACCTAGTCAAGTCGCCACATAAAATTAAATATCACAGGTGTGTTAGTCCAGGTAGACTAGAGAAACAAATTCATGGCCACTCATACATGTATGGGAAAGAGCATTATATATAAGAGCAAGTTAATCTTGAGAAAACACCCCAGCCCAGTCCAATAAGTCCAATATTAGCCCATATGTCTGATATCAATCTATAAAGTCCTGTTCAGAACGCACTAAGCACATGAAATGATACTGAATGCAGGAAGATCACAGACAAATGGGTGGAAAGCCTTGTGGATCTAGTGGCACTGTAAGCATCTCAGTGCTGGCAGGGGTCTCCACTTGGCTTCTCTGGGTCCAGGACTCTCACTGCCATCAGCATAGCTTCATGTGTCTTATCAGTAGACAGTCTCTCAGTGAGTGAGCAGAAAGGGAGTATGTCT
>NW_022106189.1:28706196-28758332 GCF_000313985.2 Echinops telfairi
TCTGAAACCCTTCATCTTAATCAATACTTCAGGATGTATGATCTCAGGAGGTCAGGATTGTTGCTGAGAACCAGAAATCAATGAGCTTAAGTCACAATTCCTTCCTAGATTGTGATTATTGTTATACTTATTTTTAATGGGTCTTAGTCCACATGATCAATGCTGAGATTACCTTGAGGAGCAACATGCCCTGGATTCCATCTGGGTGTACATTTTGGATCTATGTAGACATCTGGCAATTTCTTAAGACTGGGACTTTAACAACAATAATCATAGTAACCTTTTTCTTGCTTATTCCTATATTAATCAATTTTCATAGAAATCTGTGCCAGGGTATTGAAAGACAGCCCTCCCCAGTAGGGGTGAAGCTAGGGACAGACGATGGCAATGAAAAAAGAATTCCATGGTGGTACTTACATAAATACTCTAGCAAATGCACCAAAGCTAAGACCACAAACTATGAATAAGTGTTAAGAACGAAGTGAATCACAAGAGAGGCATCGGTGATGACTAAGACAGCCAAGATTCAGAAGGGACTCCAGGAGAGCAGGTAGAGTGGTAACACCTCCCCAGGAGAATGTGGGGAAGAGCCTCCGCATCCTTCAGTAGGATGAAAAAGGAGGCCATGGAAAAATATCAGAGGTAATTTCTCACCCATCTAATTAACACAGATGGAAAATTTAAAAGACAGGAGAGAAGAGAAAATGATGCTTGAAAGAATTTGGCTTCCCATATTTTCTGAATTGCTCCCGGGAATGTTAATTAGCACAACTCTTTAGGAGTGCTTTAGCGTTAGGTATCGTGGGTCTTTAAAACATCTGTACCGTTTGACCCCTTAATTGTTCTTCCAGGACTCACATAGAAATGCATAATCTTGACCAACAACATGAAAAATCATGGACTGAAATTGCGCACATGATAGGGGTCTTCGGAGAAGAAACGGCATGTCCACACATAGGAAACACTAATCCTGAAGAATGTTTAAAATCCACATTTTTGTGATTGTGACTTTGTTTTGTGATGGTTCAATTGCCAAAAGCTTCTAGGAAAATTCCATCAAGACTTCCTTGAAATTTCCCTGTAAAGAAAGATTTAGAATCAGATGAATACTTTAATTTGTAGGATGTAGCCCCAGGTGACTCTTTTCTCTTTGGTATCTTCTGCATTTTACAGATTTCCTGTTGCTGTGATAATATTCATACTAATATCTACAGTATTGTCTCTAGTCATCTACATGGATCTACTAACTAGGAGAAAAGGTTCTTAAACAAAAAGTTGTCATTGATGACAAAGCCTCTTTAGAACAAACCTCCATGGAAGCCCCAGTGGAGCGTTCATGGGGCTTTGGAAGTCTGAAGGTGAAGCTTATTTGGCACCCCAGTTACACCCACAGAGGGGACTCTAGACCTGGGAGTTATTACATGAGGGGGCTTTGATACACTTATTGAAAAATTCCATTGTCTTTTAATTCTACTCTTCCATGAACTTTTTGATGCCCTCTCATATAATCTACAGCATCCTTGAAATCTGTGAAATTGCTCCCAGCCCAGCAGGAGAGGAGTAAAGTCATTTTAGAGGAGACAGAATTTATACTGGATGAGAGAGAATCAAAATCAGCCAAAGCAGATCATGCCAGAAGTGTAGCTGATGAAAGTCCTATACTCTGAACACTGAATGTTGAATTATTGGAGAGAAAGGGTCTTCTCTGTAATTTCTCTATCAAAGCTTCCCCTCCCCAGGGATGTTAGAGCCTCGCAAGAAGAACCTTCCCTGTATCACCCATAGTCACTGCAGTATCCAGACTGTCCTATTGCCTGGTGCACAGTACGAGCCCAAGAATGCGTTGAATGGGCCAATAAAACCCTCTACTCAAGGCAGAACCCAGGAGCCTGCTTGACTCTCTTACCCAAGCCTCATATCCAATCAGCCTCTTTGCTTCTCCCTTAAAAAGCAGCCCAGAGCTTTCTTTTCGGGCCCTTTCCACAGCCTTCACCTTGTCTGCATAAGCCTCTCATCAGCCATTCCCACGCTCACGTTCTTCCTGTCCTTTCTCTACCAGTCAGCAAGACAGAAGAGTGTCAAGCTCAGTCAGACCTGCTCTTCCTGCTGCTTGACTTCAGCATTTCCTAACTGTCCCAATTCCTGATCAGGTTCCAAAATACTTCCTGTTTCCTCACACTTTTCAATGCATGATTCACCTTCATCTATCTGTTCTCCTTCCCATTCCCCTCAAACTCATCAACAACCAGGACATGCTTAAGTTCTGTTCTCTCTGCCTGGCATAGGAATCATTTTACATACATTCAGCTCTTGGACTCTGGGGCCAACCTTCTTGCCCACCCTAGTTGAAGAAGACCTCCAGTTCATTTCCACGTGTCCCTACTTTGTTCTTTGCCTTGTATACCCAACTCACCTGCCACCAAGTCCATTCTGACTCACAGCGACCCTACAGAACACGGTAGAGCTGCCCCTGTGGGTTTCCAACATGAACTGTTTGCAGAAGAAAACCTCATCTCTCTCCCATGGGATAGCTGCTGGTTTTGAACCGGTGGATTTTTGGTTAGCAGCCCAACATTTACCCAGCAGTGCCAGCAGAGCTTTGTTGCCTTGCATATAGTGCTTACAATGATTTGTAATTAGTCTGTATTTAGCTCTTGGGGCATTTTTCCCACTCAAATGGCACACCAAGAGAACAGAAACTCATTGCCAACCATTGTCCCTCAGAAGCTTAAATGTGCTGCTGGAAAGAGCGAATGACCTACATCTGTTGTTGAGCGAATAAGTAAAAGAATGGCTTCCTAGCAAAGAAGTGATTGACAACACGGGTGCATTGAATGCATGAGGATGGGGCGGTCCAGGGTAGGATTAGAAGCATGAGGAAATACCTACGATAGATGATGCCAGGGTCATGCCAGCCTTCCCTGACCAGTTCACCAATGTCTTACAAAGCAGTGATTGGCAGAAGGGGTGTCTGTCTCCATGAAGTCTGAGGGAACCAATCAAAGGTGATGCACTCCTCACCAACTTTATTTTGTGGGAAACTTTGGATGGTGTGGTGCAAACAGTTAAGCATGACAACAGTAGGACACAGGAATGTGTTACATATTATGAGCAACATAAAAGAGAGCTAGCCTGATTATTATTGACAGAGCTTGTATAACCGCAGTCTCCTTACCTGTGAAATGGGTATCATGCTACCTCCCACAGAGTTAGATAATATATTGAAAGCACCTAGAGTTAGATAACATACCAAGTTAGATAATATAGCAAAGGCTGTTGTTTCCCTTCTCCAGAGACTGACTGCCCCAGTAGCACAAAGGATAAAGTACGTGGCTGCTAATCCGAAGACTGGTGGTTCAAACCCACCCAAGGATCCATGGGATATAGACCTGTTGCAATTGCTCCTGTAAAGATTACAACCTAGGAAAAGCCAATGGAGCAGTTCTCCTCTGGACTTGACAGCCATGAGCAAATATACAGGCAGCATACGCTGTGCTCTCAAGTCAACGTAGTCATAGCAACCTCACAGGACAGGGTGGAACTGCCCCTCTGGGTTTCTGAGACTGTGATTTTTTCTTTCTTTCTTTTTAATATAAAGGCCTATGTTTTTTTTATAATAATTTGTTATCGTAATCAAATATATGTGCTTATATTTAAAAATCAATTACCTATAATTCCAACCTATAGTAATACCTTTGAGGTTAGCATCCCAATGCATAACAACTACATAACCAGGACTACAGCATGCAATGTATTCGTGTGAATTTTTTCTCTCTTGAGATAGATAGAGGTGTAGGCACAGCTAGAGGGACCGGATGCAGATACGGGCATCGATGTAGACAGGTACGCAAAGAGCATGTGCACTTTGTTTTCAGGAAGCCTCACCAATTCTTGTTGGACAAGATCCGGGGTTTTAAGAGGACGACTTCACAGGAGCAGTCAGAAGCCAGACTGGGCCTGTGTCCATGTGCAGCAGGACCATCCCTGAGGGGACCCGAGAAGGCAGAGGCCACACTCGGGGACTGTGTACTAACCATGTGGGGAAAGCAATTATAAAGGGATTTAAATAGACGGCTGACACAGGAAGGCTGTGTCTCACTCCCTTCTGTGCCGCATTAAATAGCAAAACGAGAAAGCTTTGGAACCTCAAACTAAACTCATCTGGCAAATTGTTCTTGGAAAAGAGACCAGTTTGGGCATTTGGACTCCTGTCAGCGGTGTAAACATCCCATTACCTAGCTGCTCATCTCCAAGGCTGTGTTAGCCCCACACAGGCAGGCGCCCTCACCTGCCCACAGCCCAGCACCCCCAGGGAAGGGAGCCCCTATTCAAGATGCCCTTCTAGGTGGTCTTGCCGGGCATCGCTTCTACATCCTGGGGACACTTTGGAGCTGTAGCCGAGCCAGGGTCACGCTGCCCCTTTTGGTGGGAATCCAGCCTGGGAAGCAGTGCTTCAGAAGAATCCCTGACTAAATGACAGGATGCAAATAAAAGAAAAGATGGTCTGCTGGCTGAATAATCATTTTGTTTTCGTTTTAGGCCCCCCAATTATGTTAATTTGGAAACTGTATCTATTAATTGCCCAATTAGACATCTGGTAATCTCTCTCCACAGAAATATCCCAAATCCTAGTGGCAGGGCTTGGTGCAGTCTATTTTATTGTATCGCAAATAAAAATCTAATTTAGGTTTAATAAAAACTAATTCCAACTAATTTAATACCCATTGATCATTCACAGGGTGCATTTTGTGGTTTATCAAGTATATAAGGAGGGTTTATAATTAGCTGGAAATGGCGTCCACAAGGTTATAATTAAATTCTTGGTAACTTTTAACTTTCAGCAAATGCTTTGCTACTTAATTAACATCTCAGAAAGATGATTTCTAATATGATTTATTAAACGCTGATTGCCTAGTGCCAGGCCAACAAATCAACGTGGTGCCTGAGCTTCCTTATTTACAAAGCATCTCATTTGTCAAGCTAAGTGGATGCCTTGTTGCAGAGTCAATAAGATACCTGCATACTCTATTAGTGAAAATTAATAAGCAATCATGGGCTAAAATGAGCAGAATTTTTTAACCTTCTGGTCAGAGTCTTTTATTTGCATTTATTTTATAGTATCCAAGAGAGACCCAGAAAGTCAGCTAGGTTAACAGAGAGAAGCACAGTTTGTCCCTTTGTTTTCTGTCTATCTTGTTCCCGGGACTGTAAGCTCTTCCTGCACTAGACTATTAGAACAGGAGGGCAGGGACCACACCTGCTGCTTCCTGGGGTCTTTGCTTAGAATCTGCAAGGAGTGAACTATCACTTTTCACAGGCAAAGGTAGAAGGACCATAGGGAGCCCAGGGATGGGAAGGCAGCAGGTTGATGATGCTTACAGTATTGAGGACATCTCAGTTTATGTTCATATTTTCTCTTTTGCTTAAATTCTCTCATATAAACACTCTGATCACTTCGTGATTCATAGTTCAAATAAACACAGAAAGTGAAAAGCTGGTAGGAGACTTGGAGTCCCTGGATGGTGCAAACGGTTGGCAGGTAGAGGTCACTCTGAGGGGCCTCAGAAGAAAGGCCTGGTGATCTCGTTCCCCATATTAGCCATAGAAGACCCCACAGGTCTTCTGTGACACATGGTGGGCTCACCTTGAGTCAAACTGACTCAATAGCAACAAATTTACTGGTGCGTGGGATGTGTAAGTAAGACATTAAGGGCATGTGAAGGACCTGATTGGTTAACATTCACCCAATGTTGGCCATACACAGTGACAGAGACAGAGACCAATAGAACAGACTTAAGAAGCCAGGAATAAATCCTTCGATGTACAGAACACTGATCTTTGATCAAGGGCCACAATCTATGAAATGGGGGAAAAAACAGTCTCTTTAATAAATGGTGTTGGCAAAACTGGATGCCCATGTATAGAAAAATGAAACGGGAAGCATAGATATACAAAGCCAGGCCTAAAGCCAATACAAACACTCAAGATGGACTGAAGCATTAACTGTAAAACCTAAAACTACCAAGGCCACACACACACAAAGAATGACCAACTCGACGACCCTAGTTGACAGTATAAAGAGATCGTCAGACATAGCCAATATTGAACAAAGAGTCAACGATAAAGTAGATGACTGGGACTTTCTGAAAATTAAAGACCTGGGAACATCAAAAGACTTGTCCCAGATGGGTAATCTGCCGATTGGGAATAAAATATTTGGCAACCACAAGAAATTAATCTCAGATATTTACATAAATTGTCAACCCCTCTGCAACAGAAAGACAAACAGACCAATTTTAAAATGGGCTGAGGACCCATTCAGGCAGCCCACCAACATAGGAAGAGATGCCGGTGATCATTAGCCATGAAGAGATACGAACCCAAGCAAGAATGAGAGAGCCTCTTGTTCCAGCCATAATTACATAGTTCAACAAGATTGAAAACAACATATCCTGGCAAAGGTGTGGAGAGACTGGAACTTTCCTACCCCGCTGGTGGGCCTGAACTCAACCCAAGCCATTGGAGTAGAATAGATTCCAACTCATGGAATCAGTACAGAGCAGACCTGCTCCGTGGAGTTTCCAAGAATGTAAGTCTTTATGGGAGCAAATTGCTTTATGTCTCTCCCACAAAATACACAGTAGCTGTAAATCAGCAACCTTACAATTAGTAGCCTGAAGTTTAAGCCATAGAACCACCAGGAACTCCTGCTGATTCAAGGACTAGTTATGGATCCTAAGGAAACAAGAGTCAGAAACCGATAGGTACATGTGCACCCAAGTTTACTGCTGCATTATTCATAATAGTGAAAGGATAAAAATAACCTATGCACCCAACCAACAGACAATACAGACTGTGGGATACTATGCAACCTCCGAAAATAATCGGGAATTAATAATTACTGATTAATTAATAATTAATATCCTGGACGATATGCTGCACCAAAGGGCAACTTTAAAGACCACTGTTTTAAAAAAAGTCAAAGAAAAGTTTGCACACAGGGAAAAAAATGTAAGATGGGATGGGCAAGAAGAGGAGGGAAATGGACTAAGTGGATAATAGATAAGTATTCATTTGAGTGTTGGGAAAGGCAACATAAAATAAGGGACACTCTGTTAAGGAATTCACAAAGTAGTTAATCCAAAAAAGTAACATCTGCTACAATGTTGGCCTTTGAGGCATTTGTCACCTCCTGGTAGGAGACTTGTAGTCATTTCACAATGTAGTCATTTCCCATTGATTTGGACAACTATCTGGTTACTGTCATTCTCCCCACAAGATCAGGGTGTTGGAAGGCAGGATCAAGTCTGGACTTTTAGATCATGACATCCCCAACACATCATAGAAAAGCAACCACAGAAGTGGTGGTTAATAAATCTTTATTCAGCCAAAGGATAAAATCATTAGGTACTCAGCGGACCAACCATACAGGGCCTTCCCTCCAGACCTGTGCTCTTCGCAAGAAGACTAAGAAGCTGAAAGAGGACTGTTCCGTTGCTCTCTGGTGGAGCTGTTGATGTGGTAAAAGGGGCCGCTCTTTGTTCTCTGTGGTGGGGCCCATCATCAGAGGGTTCTAGCTGCCTGTTCGCCAGCTCCTCTTCCACCATTGTGGAGACCACCCACGATGTCTAAATGGTGGCCTCCTTCTAGCCTCAACTGCCTGCTGCTCCCAGAAGGGCCATCGGAGCTTACTGGAGCATCATTTCCCCCAAATATTTCAAAGTGCTCTTAAGCCAAGCCGGCTCCTGCCTGAGCCATCTCATTTGCATCTGCTAGCATCAAAATCTTGCTGAGCAAGTCCCTTACACCCCAAATATCTTTTGAGATCTGAGCTCAGCACCATTTTCACGTGGTGCTTGTTGCTTTCCCCAAGGCCTGTTCCAGGAAGGTGAGCTATATTAAACTCACAGCTGTAATGTTTGGGCTTATTGATTAAAAACACACACACAAACAACAACTTGGCATCAAACATCCACAAGACAGTTTTCAAACGAAATCAAAAGGGGAAAGAAACGAGGGGGCGGGGAGGAATGCAGCCAACGGCAGCATTTAGTATTGTCCACTGTGCAAGATGTTGCCAAGGGCTTCTTTTGGCCTTAGGCTGCATCAGAACGAGGCTTCTTTCCTTCTAAAGGCAGCCATATAGGGCTGTGGGCAGCACCGACGGATGGGAAGAGGAGTCCACTGCTTCATGATGCCAGCGGCTGGCTGCCTCAATCAAGGCAGAGCGTGGACTTAGATGAAGTTCTTTGCAAGGCAGGTTTCTCTTCTGCTATTACTTCTGGCCACCTCTAAAACTTGACAGCCAGATTCATTATGGGAATCTTGAGGTCTCCAATATGTTCACAAATTCACAGGCGCTTTTTACACAGTTGCCTTTTGAGGGCTGCAAGATCAAGTGTGTGCATCGATTAGCTTTGGCCTTTCTCAGCAGAGTGAAGGAAACCTTCCAAAGGGATATTTAACCCAGTCTGAGGTACCAAACCATCACTTCAAACTTGCTCCCATGGACAACCACCAGAACGAATATTGAAGTCCTAGTAAAAATTATCAGTCCATCCCTCTATCCTTCCATCATGCCTTCTCTTCACCCATTCATTCCTTTATTTCTCCATCCTTTCTTCTCTTCCTCTTTCCATCCATCCACTAATTCATCGATCCACCATTTATCCATACAACAGCTGGTGTCAGTCTGGGTAGACTAACGGAACAAATCCACAGAAACTCAAATGGATATAAGGGAGTTATATAAAGGGTAAGTGTGCATTAAAAAAGCATCCCAACCCAGTGCTGTCCAAGTCCCTAAATCCAACCTTAGCCCATATGTCCAACACCAATCTACAAAATCCTCCTACATCTCACAAAACACACGCAATGATGCTGACTGCAGGAGGCAAGCTGAATCAGTGAGTGTGTAAGCATCTCAGCGCTGGCAGAGGTCTGTTTCCATGCAGCTGCTCCAGCACTCAGGGCTTCATCAGAGTAGGTCCATGTGGCTTCTCCTCAAGGATGTCTTACAGGAAGTGAGCCTTGCCAGCTGAAGCAGGGAACTGCCTAAGGCAGCTTCACCCTGGTCCGACCATCAGAGAGCAAGAGACCTGAGAACAAGAAAGGCGAGGCTCACCGAGCCATTTATCCCTCCGCCCTTCAATTAACCTCACATATGTTTATCAGCCAGGTTGGCACAATAAACCATAACTATCTCAAGCTATACGTCAGACACTATGCTAGACAACATAGATTATTATGGTAATAGAATAGTACCAACTCAGAGTGGTTTGCAATATTAGAGACTAGTGTAAAATATCCCTGAGAAAAATCACAAGTCCTACTCAATGACAAACCATTTCAACATATGTGTGTGAAATAAGGAATTTATATTCATGTTGTTTAGATTAAAATTTATGTTTTATTTGCATAGACATGATGGCATAGCTAGCCCTTGATTCCCCTTCCCCCCCCCATCTCCATGAGTTGTATTCTGTTTAACTTTGTGAATGGATCCATCTATACCACTGGCCTTGGCATTCAAAGTGGCCCTTCTTATGTAATTATTTTTTTGGCCTGGACTCACTTACCACTAGTCGAGCAGAACTGGGAGTACAGATGGAATGTAATTATTTTGCAATCACTTGCCATTGTTTATCTGTTCTTACCACAACCTTGAAGCTCCTTTTTCAAAGGTCACAAATGATCCCTTGCTCACCCAAACTAATGGCCTCTTCTCAACCATTATTTTCCTGGAAACTTCTGAACCATTTGATCTCACTCATCACTCTCTCTGTAACGCTTTCTGCTGCCTGAACATCTATATCTCTTTGGATATGGGGCACATTTTAAGTTTACAGCTTATGCACACTCTTAGAACCCAGCTGATTATGGTCACCAGTCTCCAACTTTGTAGGGACACCTTTTCTATTGATATCTCAAATAAAAAATGGTCCAACTCCCTTCCCGCAATAGAGTATGAGAACAGCAAGTGTTTCCTTTGCCCACAGATCCTGATCATTCATTTATGAACTCCCACTTTCAGATCATCAACTGCAGAGATGCAATGTCCAAAACTCATTTTGAAAGAGGGCTCCATCAGAAAGGAGGCTAAGCCCAGCTTTTCGAAGTTGGTGAAGAACAACATCACTTCCAATCATCAGACTCGCATCTTGTGCCTGTGATTGATCTGCCTCCTGCCTGCTGTGTATGACAAGCCACATTCCAACACACACACAGACTTTGGAGACTGAGAAGCATGACAGCCAGGATGTGAGAAATGGAAGGGAGACTTGAGTTCTCCTTAATGTAGATGCAATGGCCTTTTCTCTGTTTCACACCTTGGCTGCAGACCCATGCTTGGAGAGGAGTCTATGTTTACAATCTTGAAACATACCTCTCATTCATGCATGATTGTCCAGAGAAGAGAAGAAGTGGACATTATGTTTTAGAGAAGCCGGATCACTGAGTTTTTAAAGAATGAAAATTGAGGCTGAGCACTCCCAAATACAGTACATGGGTATGCAGGCACATACACACGGTGCTTCTCCACAACAAATGACCAGCTGTGATTTGAATTTAAATGACATGAAAACCTGGTCAAAAATGCCTGTACTTACCCCTGTTCTCAAATTTGATAACTCAGTGCCATCTAGCCCATTCCGACCCAGAGTCACCCTGCAGGACAGAGTAGAAATGCAATACCTAGCTAGAACTGCCCTTATGGGTTTCCAAGACTGACTCCTTATGAAAGTAGAACGCCTCATCTTTCTCCTTCTCCACTGAGATAGCTATCAGAGTCTCACAAAGATGATTGAGGGCTGAAGGCAGAATGGTGAGTGGTGTGGCAGTAACATAATCTACTGTTCACCTGAGGGGAGGGGTGGAGTCTAGCCTGTCAATCAGACCATAACCAATGAGGCTTCAGTGTGGGCATGGCCTTCTTCTAAGGATTCTGGGAACACCTTCCCTTTCCTGCTGTTGAGACACTCAGAGAGCTGTGGAGACACTTGGAGACCCACACCAGGGGATTCACAAAACCTTCAACCCACTGGCCTGTGCTCTTCCTGCATTTGGCATCATTGCATGTGCTGTGTGAGTCTCAAGAATTTATGGACTAGTATCAGACATATATGCTAATATTGGACTTAATGAACTTGATCTGGATTGGGGTGGGATGTTTACTCAATATACAACCGCTCTTTTATATAAAGCTTTTTTTTTAATCCATGCATAAGTTTATGAATTTGTTTCTTTAGTCAACCCGGACTAACACAAGTGGAGACTAACTTTACCTAGGCCATCTGCTCTATAGCTACACCCCAAACAACAAGATAGTGTTTCAGAGCTCAAAATTGGGTTGACTTTTAAAAAGTAAGTATTGCAGGAAGGTTCAATAACCCCCACTGTAAGAAATCCCAAGAGTCAAAAGAAAGAACATAAATTTCAACTTTGGCTTCACACGGGGCATCACTGTATGATCAGGTCAGGGATGAAGAAGGAGGCTGGAAGCTATTGGGTTCATTGGGCTATAGAAGTGGGTGAGGTCTGGGAGAGGCAGAGGATGGAGGAAGTGCATGTGCCTTCTTTTTGCCCTTGGACCTGCCCCTGAGAGCTCACCTTTCCATTGGCTTAGTTGCTGAATGAGCAGAACATGGGTCAGTTGGTGTGATTTAATAGCACAAGGGTAGAGTAGGTAGGAGCCAGCAGGGGAATACCATATACATGTTTCTTAAATTATATATATATATATAATTTTATATTATATATATATATGTATATATATTCTCTCAACCTTACTTATTTAATTTGAAT
Source organism: Echinops telfairi (assembly GCF_000313985.2). Lineage (NCBI taxonomy): Eukaryota > Metazoa > Chordata > Mammalia > Afrosoricida > Tenrecidae > Echinops > Echinops telfairi. The sequence goes on from NW_022106189.1 coordinate 28,717,999, forward strand.
GATGAGCAAGAGAAGCTGGTTTTTTTGAAGAAGAAGAATAAGGCAAGAGGTTTGGAGGAAGGCATTGCCTACCTAAGATATGCAGATGGCACAACCTTCCTTACTAAAAGTGAGGATGACTTAAAGCACGTGCTGATGAAGGTGAAGGATTCCAGCCTTCGGTTTCCAACTCAAAGTGGAGAGAACAAAAATCCTCACAAGTGGGTCTACAGGTAGCATCATGATAAATGGAGCAAATATTGAAGTTGTCAAGGATTTCAACTTGCTAGGATGCACAATCAATGCTCCCAGAAGCAGCAATTAAGAGATCAAATGACCCATTGCATTCAGTATATCTGCCTCACAGGACCTGTTTTAGGTGCTGAAAAGCAGGGTGTTCCTTTGAGGACTAAGATGTGCCTGACCCAAGCATTGGTATTTTCAATAGCCTCATATGCATAAGAAAGTTCAACATTGAATAAAGAAGACCAAGAAGAATTGAGGCATTTGAATGATGGTGGTAGCAAAGAATCCTGAAAGTACCATGGACTGCCAAAAGAACAAACAAATCTTTCTTGGAAGATGCCCAGCCAGAGTGCTCTATCGTGGCAAGGATGGTGGTGGGATCTGGTCTCACATTATTTTATATGTTGTCTAAAAAGACCAGCCCCTGGAGAAGGGCATCATGCTTGATAAAGTGGAGGGACAGTAAATCCATCTCACAAAATCAATGGTTCTCAACTTGTGGCTGCGGGGGTCACCACAACATGAGGTACTGTATTAAAGGGTCATGGCATTAGGAAGGTTAAGAACCACTGCACAAGATGGATTGACACAGTGGCTCAACAATAGGTTGAAACATTAGAACAATTACATGGATTGTACTGAACTGTGCAGCTTTTGTTGTTTTGAAAACAATTCAATAACACCTCAGAACAATGTGTGTGTGTGTGTGTGTGCGTGTGTGAATTATTGAATGGGAAACTTAAAATGGCATTAAAAACTTGTTAGGGCCATTTTTCCTGGCCACGAGAGGAGAATGGTTGTTATTTTCATCTGTGCTGCACTGTGCACACTTTTATAAAAGAGGACACTACTAGAATCTTTTACTGTAACAACTTAAAAAACTGAAAATTTCTTCACCCACTCTACTGTCTCTCAGGATTTTTTTTATTATTATTTACATTGACACGGCAGCATAGTTTTTCTTGTCAGTGGAATCAGTTGGTATGGCAACACTGACTTTCTTGAAGAAGTGTCTGTCAACATCATGCGTAAAAGAGAGAGCGCTGGTGTATTGTACTTGCAAGAATCATCATCAGCTCCAACAACCACAATGACAAACTATTGTAATTGGGATAATTCACAGCAACAACACATCACATACAATCACTGCAGTTGAGAAAGCACACACTCAACAGATCTATAAGACTCAAAATCCCTGAACTTGCTCTTTGACACCTCGGATAAATTTCTTTTTTTAAAGTGGAAATGTCATACATAAAAAGGAAGTAATTATACATAGCTCATGGGGTTACACCGAATAAAAAGGGTCGGGGGGGGGGGAATCTATTATGAAGTAAAAATAAATTACTGAGAACATTTTCTAGTATGCATGTGTGTGCGTCTGTGTGTGTGCCTCAAAGCCAGATCAATAAGTTTGAAGAGTTTTAAGAAGAAAGATAGACAGACCAAGGTAGATCCAAGTTCTAGTTTCCCACAAACAATGGCATTAAGCTTAGACACGCGTGGGACTCTTGATCACACTGTCAGTAGTAGAAACAGCTCCATTAATCCAGGGCTTCCCAATTCAGAAGAATCATCTCTCACTGGCCACACATAGATTAGTCCCTTACTCATGAAGTAGAAAATTAGTTTAAGCTAGAGTTGAGATGTAAAGGCAATGTTTATCTAAAAGAAAATGGTCTTTTTTGAAATAGAGGGAAGGAACGACTGCATATTCTCTATTTGCCTGCCTCCCTACCTATATAAATCAGCCATTGAAAACCCCGTAGAGTATCGTTTTACTAGGATATACATGGAATCCATGTATTGGAATCAGCTTGATGATAGCTGGCTTGGTTTTAGAATATACACAGAAATCCAATGAAAGCTAAAATAAGTGCACAGTGGAAATCTGTTAAAGACCAACTCAATGCTTCCCCACTAAACAAACAACAGAAAAGTGCTAAGGCACCACTCTGCTGTCAAAGGTGGAAAACTTGTGAGAGCTGAGAAAACAAAGCTGTTTTCTTGATTCCTGACTCTCCTAGGTTTCCCTGTACATTTGTAAACTGAATTCTGATGTGTGAGGTGGTATGCTTAGAATTATATACATGACATCTCTTTAATCCTCAAAGGAACCAGTGGAGACAGGGATCTTTCGATTTCTACTTCATAGGTAGGGAAACCAAATCCTTAGTGGCTGACACTGTCAGGTAAATGTTGAGCTGCTAACTGCAAGGTCATAGGTTCAAAACCAGCAGCGGCTCTTCAGCAGAAAAAATGAGGCCATCTCTTCCAGTAAAGATTGGCTGAGCAAGCCTCTACAGTGTTGCTATGAGGTAGTATCAACCTGATGGCACTGGCTTGGCTTTGGGTTGGGACCAAATAGCTAAACCAAAATCGAAATCTTACTGGCTTCCTCTTGAGCTCACATGTTCAACCTTAAGTTTACAGTACCCAGGAGAGATTGGTGGGAGGGGGAGGGCGTACTGTAAACAGAGAAAGGAGAAGGACAAGACGAAAGTGGAGAAGAGAGGCGGAGGGGAGAGAGGGAAAAGATGAAACCAGGAAGAGAGAGGGGTAATGGAAGTTGTCTAAGGAGCAAAAAGAATTGAGTTGTTTCCTCTTTTCTTTAATGCTTCCATTTTCCCTAATAACCTATCTTTGGAGTCTATTAGAATGGAGAGAACGTGAATAAAATACTTCTGACTAAATGCTAAACGTCTGGTAGAGGGAGTACGTTTGCACATCCGAAGAGCACATTTTGTTTCTGTGTTTTCTGGAAATCCATTCTAAAAGAACAAAAAAAAGTTCTCAGTTCTGCTGCCTATTATCCACAGGGCTTGGCTGGGCCTTATTTTTCTTTTCAGGATCCGAGAAGTGGCATGCTTTCCGTGCGCACTTGTGAAGACACGTGACGATGCCGCTGACCTTGGTACGTGAACCAGAGGCCCCTGGAAGCACCCCCCCCCCAGGAGTTCAGCAAAATGTGGAGTAGTGACAGTTATGATTCATTGATCTTTTCAATTTGGCATCTGCTTCCTCTGTAATCTTTAAATTCTTTATCTCAAAGATCACAGATCGCTGTCTCCTAAATGCAATGGTTCCTTTTGGGTCTTTAGTTATTGAGCCTTCAGTTATTTCGGACTCTAGTTGTTAGTTAGTGACTCTTTAGTTACTAGCTGAACCCACCCAACTCTCTATCCAGGCATAGAAACGTTATATATTTTTCTTAAGCAACATTATTTATTGCCAGAATGACTATATGGAACAGAGTGAACTATATGGAACAGAGTGACTATATGGAATGACTATATGGAGTGCCAGAATGACTATATGGAACAGAGTGATTTTCCTTATGAAAAAGCAAAGTCTGTGTGCTTCCTCTCCCCCACCCCCACTCCCACCCCCACCACCCCCTGCTAGAGGATCAACCTAGTCCATTTCCTTGGCTACCAGGGGTGGTTTGAAAATGATCACATGACTCAACAAACCTGAGAATTTCCTCTGCTAGATCTTTTTGAGGGAGGAACTCTATTTCCCTGTGAATGGGAAGATGGAAAGATGGGAGACTGCAGATGTGGGCCACCATTTTGCCGCCCTTTATGTGGGATAACTCAGCCAACACGGAGGCGAGCAGAACTGGGCAAGTAGACCAGTTGTTGCTGAGTGGATTCTAGTTGATGGCATTTCATCTATGTCTGAGTAGGTAGAGCTGTGCTTCCTAAGATTTTCAATGCCTCCTATGGTGAAGTAAAATTGGTTAAAGATAACTAAGGTGCACCTGACCCAAGCCACGGTATTTTCCATCACCTGTTAGGCGTGTGAAAGTTGGACATTGAATAAGGAAGACTGAAGACAAATCAATCCATTTGCGTTATGGTGCTGGGGAAGAATATTGACAGTCCCATGGACTGCCAAAAAACCCTCCCCCAAACAACAGGCATATCTGTCTTAGGAGAATAGTACAGCCAGAATGCTCCTTAGAGGGTAGGGAAGCTTGGTCTTACATACTTTGTACATGTTGTCAGGAGAGACTGGTCCCTGGAGGACAGCATGCGTGGCAAAGTGGAGGGAGAGTGAAAAAGAACAACCCCCCTGACAAGGTGGATGGACCCAGTGACTGCTTGGATGGGCTCAAATCTAAGAACACTTGTCAGGCCGGTGCAAGACCGGACAGTGTTTCATTCTGATGTGAACAGGGTCACAGTGAGTGGGAATTGTCTCCTGGGTCTCTAACAACCACAATAATGACTTTTCTATCCATTTCTCTATAACTCCAACCAAATGATTGGGTAGGGCCAGGCACATGAGACGCAGAGGAATATAACTCATGCATGAATCATTTTTGTCCTTTCATCTCAGAAGCAAGAACAGAGGGAAACCTGGACCCATCAAGAAAGCACAGCCTACAGTCGAGTGCATGCAAGATCGCTTTAAGAAACGATTGAGGCAAGAGAGGGAGCAGAGGTCAAATGCTGAGATCAGAGACTGTGACACCGTTAGGCTGAGCATCTGGCAGGCTTCCTGGCCCGCAGACATAAAGGACACAGGATTCCGTGGCTGAGAGCGAAGGATTAAAGGGGGAGGTTTGGCTGCTGGCTTGGAGAGGTGTTGCTGTCGCCCAATGACTGTACACGTCACGTATTCTGATCTCCTTACGATTTCCAGATCTTGGTAACCTGTTAACTTCCCTAGTAAGCCTTCATAATCAAGAGCATTGTGAGTTATGTGTGGTTATTACAATGGATGATTGAACCCAGCACTGAGGTAGAACGTGCTGGGAGGAATGGCTGGTGTCAGACGAGGGCAAAGAAAGATAGAGGGAAGTAGCAGTAGTGGGTTCAGCCAGTTTGTACCACTTGGCCAAAACCGATACCTAATGTTTTGGTTGAGTTCGGTGAACCGGTTGTTAAAATGGCACTAGTAATCAAGGTTCTCTCTAAGGTGGGTGACTGGGCAGCCTCCCAACATGGAAATCACAAATTTACATTCCTTATCCTCTTTCAGCGTTCATCTGCACAGCAGCATCTTCTAAGTGCCATAGTCATGTTCATTCCATCCATAGGTATAAAAAATTAGGCGGAACTACATTTGTCATATTTATTTGTACAATTCATAAAACTTATTATACTTTTGATGAAATGCATTTTTATCCCCCAGCATTCATTACTTCAGTGTACAAACATAGAACATGAAAAGTGCGAAACCAGCAGTGTGTGACACGCTGTCATTCATTCCGGCTTTGTGCTACGCCCCAAATTCCCATGAGATCGTAGAACTGAATTCTCCTATTCCTGAAAGTGTTCAAAGAGCTGAAAATACTGCCAGAAAAATTGCTGTAAGTTCAGCAGAGCGAAAAGGATTTTTCAAAGATGAACATAATATGTTCAGAGAGGAGGTGCTTATTGCTAATATATAAAATACAATGACTATTTTCTAATTGACCTACCTCTAAAAGAATTGAATCCTACTCTGACAGTGAAAAGATGGTTAAGGATAAATCATACAGCCAATGAAGCTCGAATAAAAGTGAAGAATGTTGCAAGTGAGGATGCCAATCAAGAATTAATATGGAATTACTTCTTAAATAACCATGTTATGCTTTTGTTAGGTCTTTGTGAATATTTTTTATTAATATTATACAACTCTTTCTTATACTCTAGTTTTGTGTACCTCTTTTATATTGTTTTTATTTAGGTATTAAGTTTTGTGTACCTCTTTTATATTGTTTTTATTTAGGTATTAACCTTGTGAAATAATAAACCCGCTTTCCATATATTGTTTTTTTATACCTAAAATGATAATTAGGGCAGTAAATTATTTGAATCCCACCGCTGGGTAGAGGTGTATCTGATCTCGGCCTTGGGGCAATCAGCCTCCTGCTGAAATGGAGTTGAATTCTTCTCCCTACTGAACTCTAAGGTAGTCAGACTTGGCCCTCCTTGCCATTCTCTCAACCGGGTTTACATAAGCCAACCAACACTCCTTTCTTCTGATGCACTTCAACCAATGTTTCACTCAGAAGCTTGCGGCCCCACCCAGGCACGACCATGTAATTAAGGTGTGCAGAACACAAGGCTAGGTGATGCATTATTGAAATAATAAAAATAGTTTTAAGAAACTGAAAATAGAAAGGAGTGCCCTTAGCTTGATGAGAGATATCTATGAGTTAGTATTTGTTTGGAAAGTGGTATTTGATTCAAAACAGGAGCAAGGTATGAGTTCCCATTATTCTCTTTTGTCCATCCCTGTTCTGGGAGCTTTCACCACCAGCAAGTGAAGGACAGAAGTAGGGAGGGAAGAAAAGAAAGGAAGGAATGGAGGGAGGGAGGGGAGAGAGAAACGAAGTAGAGGACAGAAGCACCTAGGAAGGAGGCATGGAGATGGAAGAAAGGAAGAAAGGAGGAAGGAAAGAAGGAAGGAAGGAAGGAAGGAAGGAAGGAAGGAGGAAGGAAGGAAGGAAGGAAGGAAGGAAGGAAGGAGGAATAAAGGAGGAAGGAAGGAAAGCGAAGGTAGGAGGGTCCTAAGAGAGGGAAGGAAAGCAGGAGCCCTGAAAAGGAGGAATAAAACTGACTCTTACATTTTCAACAAAGCCATCTCATTTGTGAACATTAATGTAAAAGATAGCCAATGAGAGTGTCTATCAATATTTGTAGGCAATAGAGCAATGTCAAAATACACAGAGTATATTTTGGATTTATGTTATACTGTAACTAGCAGAACAAATTAGGAGATAGAAGTTTTAAGAATTCACTGTAGCAGCAAAAATATCATTACACTGTTAGGAACCATCCGGTCCGGTCGGTCTGACCAATAGTGACCTTATGCACAACAGAAAGCAAGGTGGCCCAGTCCTGTGCCATGACTACAGTCATTCCTATGCTTCTCATAAAATAGTATGGGAAACTTATAAAACCTTATGTGAGGATGTAAAATAAGACCTTACTAAAAGGTCAAATACAACATGTGAATGGACGGGCAGATTTAATATTTTAAGTATACCATTTCCCTCAAACTAATCTGATGTGAGTCTTTATTTATACTCAAAGATTCCCTTTATTTTATCAAATATTATCAAAATCCCAGGCTTAATTTCTTTTTATTAATCACAGGATCAACTAATGCTAAAATAATAAGGGTAAATAAAAATTTCTTGCTTCACAATAATTATTTTATTAAATAAAAAACATTAAAGCATGAAGCTATTATTTCTTGCCATAGGCTCCACTAGGCTCTCTATACCTCTGAAAGTGGGGCTTCCATCCCTCCAATCCTTTCCTGAAGAATTCTGAAGAATTCCGTGTTCTTAGATCAATACCACATCATATTGCAATTTCGGCATGTTCCAGGAACTCAAATAGTTCAGTGTATTTATGCATGGACGTTATCCCAAGGGTCAGCAAAAAATGGGAAGGCCCTCTATGAGATGGATTGACTTTGGGACTACAATAATAGGCTTGGACATATTAGCAATCATGTGTGTGACACAGGACCAGGCAATGTTTCATTCTGTTATACATGTGGGTCACTCTGAGGTGGAACTAACTTAATGGCATCTGAGAACATCAATGATTGTATCCCAAACATACCCGCACATACATGGGCACCTGGTGTATTTGAGATGCATACAGGAATCCCCAGGATCTATTTCTAGGGACACAACCTAAGCTATCCATCACCTGTTAACTGTAAGCCATATTATTTGTATATACATATGTGTGTGTGAATAATTTATATATGCATATAGCTATATAATTCATATATATAATTTGATGCATTCCATTTTCAAACTGGGTATTTTTAAATTGCATAAACATGGCCAATTGGGTGTTTACCTCTTCTTTTTTTAAATTTCAGTCCTACTTTGTTTATTGAACTTTGATGTAAACCCCAGCTCTGAAGGCATGTGAGTTTTTGACCCCTGACCTAGGGGCTTAGGCCTTTGGAGGCATTTTAAGGTCATTCACATTCCCACCCCATTACACATGTCTGGCTTTATCTCCCACCTGTCTACCTCATGCTCCCTGATTTTCTGCCAACAGTTAAAGTCATCCCATTCCCCATCCACTGGCTCAACTTAAAAGGATGCTGGTTCTGAATGAAGGATTCTGTAATCATGTCAAGCCCACCTACCAAAATCCCACTCATCCTTTTGAGCCCTTATCAAATGCCACCATCTCTTCATACAGTCTACATGCATTCCACTGCTGGGCTCCCCTGTCTTTTATACATGTGGGTGGGTGACTTGGCATCCCCTATTTACCGCAAATATTTCCTTGCCTGACTTCTATATTCAGCTGGGAACTCCTTGAGGAAGGAGCTATTGTCTTGGTCGATATAATAAAAAGAAAGCAGCTACTATCATGGATAAGAGGACTATATCACTTGGCACATGACACAATGTTGGGCAGTCAGGAAGCACTCCTGGAAAAATGTCATTTGGGTTTGGCATCTGAAGGACACCGAGTGATTGACAGGTGACACATGAGGTCATGTGTGCTAGGCTGGGGACCTGCAGAGTGAAGACATTCCCAGTGGTGAGCTCAGAGAGTGGAGCGTGGCCAGCCAGAAGGACTGACGGTGATTAGATCTGGTAGACATTGGAAAGGAAGGAGGAAAGGGCATGGGCTCAGAAGAGGTGAGAGGGCAGAAAGTCATTCCTTGTCTGGAATTCATTGAAGACTGCCAAGGGAAAGGGAAAGGCTATGACTGACACATGCAACTTCTTGTGTTTATTCCGGTTGCTGGGGAGAGGCCTCATCGCTTTTATCTCATGGGAAGGAGAGGAAGCCAAGAGGGAGAAGAGGGACTAAGAATGTTCTGACATTCTCTGCACGCTGCGTTCCCACTTCCCATCCTCACACCCTAAGGTCTACAATGCCGTGTTGAAGGTAATCGTACTGAGGTCCAGAGTGCAAGGCAGCTCTCTGAGATCCAGGGAAACACCACGTCCTGGTGAGTCCATTCTAGGTCATGCAAAAGCATGTCCTTTATTCCACTGGTTCCTGGTCAGGAAAGAGGATGCTGAGGCAGTGCCAAAAGCCTTTCGTGGGACTTCCTAAAGCCAGAGCAGGGCGAGGTGGCCAAGTAGATGCCTGGTGAAGCCCTCTTTGTTCTTGTAAACCTATAAAGCCGAGGTTACTTGGGACCCGTGTCCATTGGGGCCAGAGCTCACTAGATAATTTTATTTAAAAAAGCAAAACCCACAGGCAGCTGAAGGCTGAGACTAGAGAGACGGGAAATGAAATGTCATGAGCATCTCATGCCCCCGTAGTCTTGTTGGATTTAACAAGGGTGCATTAAAATTACCCTAGTCTTCAAAGCAGTAGTTCTCACAGTGTGGTCTTGGGACCAACAGCTTTAGTATCACTTGGGGTCTTCTTAGAAATGAACACTAAAGCTCAGGCTCTCCCCCAGCTATGCTGGATTAGAAACTCTAGCGTGGCATCCAGTACTCTGGTTGGACCAGCCTTCTAGCTTATTTGAATGGACACCCAACAAAGTCCTCTAAGGTCCATTATCTCAGTTGTCCTTTGAAACCTTGCTTCTGTCTCTCCTGTCCCTAATGCCCCCATTTGAGGAGACTGAGTCTCCAAAGGGGTGAGTTTTCCCCACGGTAAACTCAAGGCAGCCCACATTCTTTGATTCTCCTGTAGTGATCACCTGGTATCCCCTTGAGAGCCCCAGCCACCAGCCTCGCCACCTCCATTCCGGGCGCACACATGCTAAGGGAGCCAGTGGACAAATGCTTGATGTGGACAAAGCACATGAATCTTACTGATGTTCCAAGGTGCATTCAGACCAATCCATTTGATGCTGTTCTAGGGGAGAAATTCAAATATGATTCATGGAGACGTATCTGTTACGTCTTAAACAGGACAAAGATAAGACACAGACAAAGAAACAGCAGCCAGGGGAGGCAGGGAAGCCAACAGCAGGAGCCCATACTCTTGTCCGAGGATTCACAGAAACTAGACCAGTTAAAGAGGGCTTGGAGAACAAGCAAAGCTGTCACAAAATCAGATCAATGCACCATGGCTGCAGGTGGATTATAGAACTGGGAAAAGGTCTACTAATGAGGTATGTACCCAAGTGAAGATAGAAACACTTGTAAGATTGGTTCAGAGCCCTCCAACCAGGACTGTCAGGGTATGACTGACGGCCATAATGACCCCAGGTCCCTAAATCCCATCAAGGGCACATCCAACTCCACATGGGCTAGGCTTCCCCTCACTGAGGTCCTTGGGAGAGTGGTAGCAATCAACTTTCTCACACACCCTTCCTGCAGGTAAAACGATTTATATTGCTAGTTGATGTTCAGAAAGAATTCAATGGAGGCTGAACCTATGGGGAGACTGGAAAATGGATTTATTTTCTGTAAACTGTAGCTTTCCACAAACCTAGAGCCCAGAATTTAAACTCTGATACAATGTCATCCAAGAAAGCAATGTGAGTGTTTGAGGAGACATCTGGCCCCTCAAAGATAAGTGTTTCCCCCACTTAAACCCAAAATACTAGTCTGAAGACAGGTGAAAACTCCAAAGTGCTTGTAAACATGCTCAGAGCATCACCCATTTGATGAGCAGTTCATAGTAAGTGTTATTTCCCATGTGTTGTTTTACTCCATCTGTGCAAAAAAGGTATGGGGCAGATCTCTTCTTCCCCATTTTATTAGAAATATCAGGTGATTTTGAAACATCATAATCCTGATAGGGTCACTCTTCAGCTTCAATCCCATCTACTTATAGCACTGGTTTTCAGCCTTGAATGTACATTAGAACATCTGGGAAATTTTAAATTCGGATGTTTAGGCCCCATTCCAGACCAATTAAATCAGAATATCAGGGGAAGGGAGTTGGTAGTTCCTAAAGTTTTCCAGGTGATTCTAAAGTGAACCCAAGATTAAAAATCATCCATCTGAGAATTGTGGTCTCCTTAGTGTACTGCCTATGTGTTGGGCTGAGCTCCTCATGGTCAACAGTTTGAAACCACCAGCAGCTCCTTGGAAGAAAGACAGGGCTTTCTGCTCCCGTAAACAGGGTTACAATTGAAGAAACCCACAGGAAGTCACTGTGAGTCAGACTTGACTCGGTGGAAGTGAGGTTTTTTTAACTTTTATTATGGTCTGTCAGTTTATTGTATTGTGGGGGCTTGTGATTTGCTATGATGCTGGAACCTATGTTAACAGTATTTCAAATATCAGCGCAGTTGCCTAAGATGAACGGGTTTCAGTAGAGCTTCTAGACTTAAGAACATAGTAGGAAGACAGACTAGACTGTCTAGTTTTGAGGCATTAGCCACAGTAAACCCTCCTAGTTCCAGAAGAACATTGTCAGATAGAGATCTGAAAGATGAGGTCCACAGATAGGAAGGCACTCAAAATAATACTGAGGAAGACCTACCTTCTCAAAGTAGAGTCGGTTGTAAGGTCGTGGATGGCGTAAAGTCTCCAAGACCTTTGTCTGCTGATAAGGCAATGCCCAAAATGAGAAGGAACTGCTCAAAACATCTATTAATAATCAGAACATGGAATGTACAAAGTATACATCTAAGAAACTCAGAAGTCATCAAGAATGAAGTGAAATACATAAAAATCAATATCCTAGGCATTAGTCTGCTGAAATAGACTGGTATTGGCCATTTTGAATCAGACAACCTTAGAGTTTTATGCCAAGAGTGACAAATTAAAGAAAAAAGCTCTGCATGTATCATCAAAAAGGGAATCTCAAGCTCTATCTGGAAGCACAATGCCAGTTAAGACAACTGTCATTCAAATATATGCATCAACCAATAAAGCTAGTGGTGAAGAAATTGAAGCATTATATCAACATCTTCAGTCTGAAATTTATCAAACATGTAGACAAGATGCATTGATAATTACTGACAATTGGAATGTAAAAACTGGAAACAAAGAGAAAGGAAAAGTACTTAGAAAATATAGAAATGAAGCTGGAGGCATTAAGATAGAATACTATAAGACCAATGACTTCGCTGTTGCAAATACCTTTTTATTAACAACATAATAAGTGACAGCACATATGGACTTCCGCAGATGGAAAGCACAGGAATCAAATTGACTACATCTGCAGGAAGAGACCATAGAGAAACTCAATACTAGCAGCCAAAATGATGCCAGCAGCCAATACAACAGACCATCAATTGCTCATATTTAAGTTCAGGTTGAAGTTGAAGAAAATTAAAACAAGTCCAAGCGAGACAAAATACAACCTTGAGTATACCCCCACGTGCATTTTGAGAACATCTCAAGAACAGATTTGACACATGGAACATTAGTAACAGAAGACCCCGAGAAGCCATGGGATGACATCAAGAGCATTATGCATGAAGAAAGCAAAAAGTAATTAAAAAGACAAGAAAAAGGATCAAAGTGGATGTCAGACAAGACTCTAAAACTTGCTCTTAAAGGTAGAGAAGCTAAAACAAATGGAGGAAATAATGAAGTGTAAGAGTTGAACAGAAACTTTCAAAGGGCAACTCATAAAGACAAAGTCTTTTAATTAAATGCCCAGAGAGCTGGAGTTAGAAAATCAAAAAAGGGGGAACAGATTCAGCATATCTAGAGCTGAGGAAACCGAAGGGGAAAAAAATCCAAGTTGCAGTATCGAAGGATACTACGGGCAAACTATTGCACAATGCAGAAAGCATCCAAAGCAGACGGATGGAGCACACATTCACTGTATCAGAAAGAATTGGTTGGCACACAGCCATTCCAAGAGCAGCATATTGGCTAAAAGCTGATGGTACAGAAGGAAGACGTTCAAGTTGCATTGAATGCATTCGCAAAAACCGAAAATCTAGGCACCGATGGAATGCCAAGTGAAATGCTTCAACAAATCCATGGCACATGTCTATCTCAAGAAATTTGAAAGAAACCCACAGACCAATCAACTGGAAGAGATTCCTATTTGTGCTTATTCCAAATAAGGTGACCCAACAGAATGTGGTCATTATCAAACAATATCAAAATATTCTGAGGATAATAAACCATGTTTGTAGCAGTACATTGATGTGGAACCGCTAGAAATTCCAGCCACTCAAAAAAGGACATGGAATGAGGGAGAACATTGCAGATGTCAGCGATCAGACGCAGGATCTTGGCCCAAAGCCAAGACTATCAGAACGGTGTTTACTTGTGTTTTACGACCATGCAAAGGTTCAGCTGTTTGGATCCTAATACACTGTGGATAGCATTGAGAAGAATGGAACGTCCTAGACAATTCCTTGTGCTCATGTGGAATCTGTGAAGTGGACCAAGAGGCAGGCATTCAAACAGAACAAGGGACTATTCTATGTCCTCAGATCAACGCTCACTAAGTTCTTGCACCTTTGGGCACCTATGTGTAAACAGTGTCACCCCTTGTTGGAGTTGAGTTCAGGTAACTGGCAGTGTTTGTTCAATAGGGTCAGCAGCACCAAGCAACAATAACACGATGGTTTATGAATGCCTGGGTCTCTAACCCCTGCCTACCACTCTAAAGCTCAGCATCTTGCTTGGCCTCTCTGGTACCAGCTATACTTCCTCACTACCAGGCCTATGCATCCTCTCTCCCTTCTGCTCTCAGGTTTCTCAACAGTTCTTCTTATCAATGACTCATCATTACCTTTCAGGCCTCTTCCCAAACACCTCTCTAAGCAGGTCTACTTTGGCCACTCCATCTAAAAGTCATATCCAATGTCATTTTCTCTTATCAGCTGGTTTATTACCTTCAAAAAATGTTTTACTGCCTTGGTTGTTTTCTTTGTTTGCTAGTATAGTATTTGTCTTGCACCACTGTAACGGTGCAGCCCCGAGAACAGAAGACTCACTTCTTTTATTCACTATTCGGGAGAAGGGCCTGGTGGTGCACTTCCTCCTGAAATATCAGTCACTGACAGCCCTGTGTGTCTCAGTGATCATTGTGTTGTGCATGGGCAACCATGTGTCAGTGGCCCACTCCACGGCAGCTTTTAACACCGTCTATCTGGAAAGGTGTCTGATTCAATGAATGTGACTCACATAAAGAAAGAAAGGCTCATCAGTGAACTCCGAGAAGTTAAGGGCTTAATCCTCAGCCCTATGGCTGCATTCAGAATTTGAACTACACTTCTGGGTCAAGGTTCACCAATTTGCCCAGGCAATCTGTAGGACCGCTTCTGCTTTCTCTCACTTCACAAAATGTTTCAACCAACAAAGTGAGAAGAAGCCTACTGTTTTTAAGAAGGAACCTGGGACTTGGTGACTGGGAGTTCACCTTCTGCAACGTGGCCAGGAGCGAGCAAGGAGGCACAGTACAAAACCAGCTGTGTAAATAGGATCGCCTCCAGTCCCAATTTAAATGAAGTCAGTAAATTGTGCCTCCAGACCCTAAACCACTTATTTTACCACGCTGAGAAAGAATGTTCAGAGAAACAATTTCTCTGCTCAGCTACTTTATGAAAAGCCAAGCAAAAGAGCTCCATGTGGGAGAACAGGGTGCCTGTTATGATTGTGGGAGACACTTCCTTTTTAAAAAAACATGCAGTAACCTAATGATGGCTCACTGACTCCACTCAGCCCTGCCATCAGGGAGAGGGGAGTGGCAGGCTCCGCAAGCAACTCCATCCCAGGTGTCCGGGAGGAGGCGTAGAGGAGTGGGCTAGCCCCCTGCGAACAGACACAAGAGCGTCGTGTTGAGAATAAGTCACCTTTGTCAACTCTTTGGGGGAACAGTTCTTGTGGGAGTGTGTTAAACACTGTTCGCCTCCTGCATTGTTTCTGGTGATGGAAAGAAGCCTGGGGATAGTATTTTGGTGACTAAACTTACACAATAGAGTCAGCTTTTGCATTGAAACAATCTCATCTAATATTGGTATCCGAGAAGGCAAAGTCTGCATTTTACCTAACTAGCGTTTGTTTTTAAACAATGCTTGAAGGGAGTTGAGGGGGGTGTACAGAAAGTCTTCAATAGCTATAATTTCCTTTGAACAGTATTGTAGATCGTGGAGGGAGACACGATGAAAGTGCTTGGTTTCATTTGCAAGAGGAGGCATCAGAAGGAGAGTTCCTATCTACAACTTGCTTCAGCTCTGCCAGCTACTGAGGGACCAACCTGGAATTCAGGCAAGTAAAGCTCAATTTAGAATTGATTTTGGAAACCTGCATGGGCAGGGATATTGACAATAGTTGTTATCAGTACTATGAGCACTCCGTAATTGTTAGGCAGATGCCAGACACTATGACACGTGCATTACACATATAATCTCATTGAAATCTCACAAGAAATCATTTTGCTTTCATCACAACCCTAGAACGTCAGAATTATGGCCTTCCATTTATAGATAAATCTATCTGTTAGAACAGGAATAAAAGGAAAGCCGACCCAGAATGTGGGTTTCAATTAATAGGTTTTATTAGAGTCAACTCCCTGTCCGGGCATTTGGAATGGAATGAGAGTCAAGGAGAGATTGGAAGACAGAGTAAAGTAAGAAAGGGAGAGCTAGAGAGAGGAAGAGACAGAGTTGGTGCAGCCACAAGAGAAGGTGAAGAAAGTCAGGGAGAGTGAGCGAACAAAGGAATCCTTTGTTAATAAACTTTGGAGACAGAAGTAAATCATCATGTCTAAAAGGAGCCCGCTCTTCCAATTGACTGTGGTACCAGCAGAATAGTGGAAGAGAGGGGGGAAGGTTTCTGGGAGATGTCTTGAGAAGGCAAGGTGTCACCTTACACTAGGTGATCATGGAGAAGGGGTAGAGATGCTGGCTATAGCTGAGAACCGTAGCATTACTGCTGAACCCTTCACTGTCAAAGATCAGAAAGCTTGTCGCAGGTAGCAGGTGATAAGTGACAACGCTGTCTTGTGAATACCGGTCTTTGAGCCTCGTTTTACGTTTCCAGGAGTCTATCTGCAAACTAGCCTAGAAAACACTAGAGTTCTCATAGTAACAAGAGCATAGAAACCAGAGATGGACACCTGATTGGACTCCTAAGTCCTTGGGGGAACCTTTGGATGAACCGGCTCTTCTATCTGATGGCTTGCTGTGCTTGCCAACCTCGGTTGCATCTTGAGGCAAGTTCAATGCATACAAACTTCGACAAAACCCACAAAGGCACCCTCTGTTAAGCTCTCTGAGTGGGACTCTTTCAAAAGTGAAATCACCTGGTTTAACACAGGCACCATGAAAGGAAACCCTGGCTGGAGAGGATTCTCAGAAAGACCCAAGGGAGCAGGGCTGCTGTTGGGAGAAGACAAGGTGCTGCGCCCATCTTCTTGCTGCTCTCCCTCACAGGATGGGGAGCGGCCATGCATTTCCCTCCTCCACACCCGGTCCGCGAGACACTGTGGGGAAAACACAGGCCGAAACGACCACCTGGGGACAAGGCTCTGAAACTGAAGTAGAGACACAATGAAAGCCAGAGGACTTAGGCAGAAAGACGCATGAAGGACGGAGGACACACCTCTTGTGGCAGCAAGTGAACAGGAATATATGGAGATCCCAGTGCTATTAAAATAACAGATGGGAAAAATGAAATGTAGAAAGTATCCCAAAGCAGGAACGGGGGTGATGGATTTGTCATAGGACCCAGAGTTAAAACCCTCCTGATGGCAAACACTGGCGACAGGCTGGTGCTGCGGGTACCACGCAGTCCAGATCAGCTCTGACAGAGTAGTCATCAGGAAGTCAAATTCTCCGTCTGGCGCTTCTAGTCACAGTCCCTTTGGGGATGTTTGTAAATTCTCGCCTATCTGCCAATGGCTAGAATTCCACTTCAGGGGGAGTTCTCTGTTACGTTGCAAGTACCACAGACTGCTAAAAGGACAAACCTACTTATATTGGAAGAAGGGCAGGGTGCTCCTTAGAGGCAAGGATGGCAAGCCTTTGTCTTACATACTGTGTACATGTTGCAAAGAGAGACCTGTCCCTGGAGAAGCCCATCATGTCTGGTCAAGTGGGAGGGCTGTAAAAGAGAGGACGCCCTCAAGGAGATGGATTGACATCAATCCGTCGAGGCCTAGGAACAATTGTGAGGATGGCACAGGACCACGCAGTACTTTGTTCTGTTGCGTATAGGGTTGCTATGGGTTGGAGCTGACTCCATAGAACCTAATAACCACAACCATGGGGTTCAGGTAGACTGTTTCTTGGGTCTTTACCTTACTAGACAGCGTGACCCATATTACCACCCTCTGTTTCTTGGCTAAAAGACAAATGCTACACTTTCATCAAATCCACTTCTCTGTGTCTACAAAAGTAGAGAGAGAATTTTCAACATCATCAGGAAGAAGAGCCACCCAAGAAGCATTTTCAAACTTATTGCCTGAAATGGTAGAAGCTGAAACCAGAGGACCTAGAGGTCAAGGCGTGGAGACCAATGGGCCAGAGCAAAGGAGCCCCGCTGAGACAGAGCCACTGCTACCTGAAACCATGAGACAGTCAGGTGGAGTGACAGGCTAGCTTCCTGACCCACAAAGGCAGAAGCCAAGGGCCCTTATGGTGGAGAGGCTGAGTACCAGATATACAGACTTGCTGCCAGCCAAGGAGGGGCATTACTGTGCAAGAATAACTGTATCCTTACTGTTTACTGATCCGGACTTGTGGTAACCGGTTATCTTCCCTCATAATTCTAAACTCACTGCCAGTGAGTCGATGGTGTCTCACAGTGACCCTACAATAAACCCCAATGAATCCCCATAATTGTGAGTTTTGTCTATGAGTTCTGTGTAGCCATTGCAATTAATTATCGATCACGGCAGAAAAGTAGAGTGTGGTAGGGAGAAATGATGGAGGGTGGAGGCCTGTCTTTGCCTCATGGCAACTCACCTTGAGCTGTTGAGGAATTAGATTGTCCTCTCTTGTTTCGCCAGAAGAGATCAGATAAGGCCTCCTCCTGCAGATTTTCACAGAACTGCACCATTGGGTTTCCTACACGTAATCTTTAAGAGAACCAGCCCGTAGGCCCTCTCTCCTGCAGAGTGGTTGGTAAGTTTGAACTGACAACCTTTGACTTAGCAGCCAAGTTCTTCACTGTTGCGCTACCTGGCTAAAGATTATTGTTGAGAATCAGGACAGGGCTTGTGGTGGGTAGTGTATGGGTATGGACTTAAATTCGCACCCAGTACCAAGAGATAAGGGAGCTCCAACCCCAAACCAAACCTGCTGCCATCAAGCCTACTCTGACTCACAGAGGCCCTATAGGACAGAATACAACTGCTCCCTAAGGTTCCTGAGTCAGTAAATATTTATGAGATCAGTCTCATTTTTCTCCCATGGAGAGGGGGGCTGTTGGTTTTCAACCACTGACCTTTCAGCTAGTCACCCCATGCTTAGCCCACTGTGCTACCAGGGATCATTTAGATACTATCCATGACCTCCTTTTACAGATGAGTACTTGTGGAACCAGTTGGAACCAGTTGCTGAACTCACAAGTGTACTGCGTGCTCCTGGATGCTGCATGCTCTAAGCTGTCTAACACAGTAACTTTCCTGTTACCTGTACTGCACCACCAGGAAGAAATGAAGACTCTTTGACAGGTGCAAGGAGAATGGTGATGAGCAAATAGAATCAGACCAAAGGAGGAACACTAAGAGCTGAGCCCTGGAGTCCAGGGGAGAGACAAGGGTGCCCAGAGCATGGAGGGAAGAGAGTGGAGTCAGGACAAAGAGAGTGAAATTCCCTTTGGTGACATCTGCAGGCTCCTTCTTCCTCTTCTCCCTCTCCTTTTCTTTGTCTCTTGTTTATTGTAATTTGAGTCAATGGGGACTGAGCACACGGGTCTCCATCCAACCACCAAGGAGTGCCCCTTTCCTTCCGTGGAATGGGCCACATCCGCACACGTATCAGCACTCCCCCCACCTCATCACCGAGCTCATTTCCAATCACCCTCCTTCCCTGCCCCTTCCTGCCTCTTGAGCTTTGTTTGGGGACAATTCTTACCATCTTGGTCTCGGGTGGTGGATGTTCTGAAGGAGTATAACGCTACATGATGTCGACGTTGTTGTTAGGTACCATCGAGTCTGTTCCAACCCAAAGCAGCAGAAGAAAACACTGCCCGGGCCTGCGCTACCCTCACAATTGCTCTTAGGCTTGAGCCCATTGTTGCAGCCATGGTGCCAATCCATCTACTCCCTCCTGTTAGTATTCCCACCCTGGGCCTCTCTTTTTCTGCCTGCATGTACATGGATGTCCTGCTTGGACTCACTGGTTCGCCCCCAGGTCTTTCCCTCTGTCGTTGGTGGCACTAGGAGCATCCATGTTTTATGATAATTGTCCAGCAAAGATAGTTCATCAGAGGTGCCAGGTAGCATTAGGCTGCGTATGAAGACCCGTTGAGTAGGACTTCCCATCACACCCTTCCTCTTCATTTCCCCACCCCTGCCAATGTCGGGTCCCAGGCTGGCGTGAAGCCCAAAGGCCCTAGAATCAATACAGTGTTTAACGGGAAGGCACTGAAGCGTGGCCAGCCCTAAAGTAATCTGCTGACTCAGAAGTATCAGGAGGGCTTCTCAGCCAGCAGTAACCTGTCCAGGCAGTGGTAGAAAGCCCCGAAAGACAAATTGCAGTCATCAATTCCAGGGGGGGGGGGAAGATGGGCATCCTCCTCCTGGATCACCAGGGGCCAGAGAGAGCAGCAGCACAGGGGTTGTTTCTGAGATGCTAAGGAGAATCTCGGCTGACACTGGGTGCCAGTCCACCAGAAAGGGAGTTGGAAATCACTCGTGTTTCCTGTGGACTGCCTGACACCAGATGTTGCGGGGTCAGCGCAGGCCAGGCCTGTTAGTATGACTTTGTGGGGAGGTGCTCGATCCCATTAATATGGGCTTGGCCTCCTGCAGCCCCACACCAGTCAGGCTGCCTTCATTGCTGCGCAGCTGAGACCAGGTGCAGGGAGCAGTGCTGAAGACCATGAGCATCCTTTACTGGCCTCTCCTCGTTACCATGGTGCCTGGGGCTGGGCATCGTTACATTTCCTTATTGAAAAGGCATAAAAGCGTTTTATTGGGCATCTCTCTGTAGAAAGCAAAGTGGCAAAGGGACAAGACTATGGCCCTGGAGCCACTCTGGTTTAACTGTCAGTGGCACAACTTCCAAGTTCAATGACTTTGGGCAGGCTATTGATAGGGCCAAAGGCTCAGGCTTCTTATCTGGAAGATGGGCACATAGGTGTCAATTGTATAATGGAGAGTTCGTAAGAATGGAATCAAAACAGTGTGGATGTCTTAGTCAATCGTGCTGGTGAACATCCCCTTGCTTGGAAACAGGCTCTTCCATGATGGCATTCTTCAAAACAAGGTCATCCCAGAAGAGTGTGTGTGTTAATTCAGTCAGAGTGGTCAATTAATATTGATGCAGAGAGACAGAGGGATGCAGACCTGCTGTAGCTTAAGCCCAAGGACCCCTGGGGCTGCCAGCACTGAGAAGGACCAGGAGTTCCGCTAGAGACTTTTGGGAGAACATGGGCCTGCTGACACACTAGATTAAAACTACAGGTCTTCCGGACTGAGAAACAATAGAGTTCTATGTTTGCAAGCCCCCCAATCTGTGTTGTTTTGTTAAGAGGACCTCAAGAGACAAAAACAGGAGGATAGGTTCTCATCACGTGAAGCATGCACCGTAGTTTCCGCACAGGGCGAATGTTCAATCAGTCTTAGCGGCTCCCATTGTTAGTATCGTCATATTTTGCAAACGCAAAGACTTGCGTTGCTGTATGGACTTCACCCAGGACAAGAGGAGATGATTTCAACTACAAATGACTAACTTCCTTTGTTTTCCAACGTTTCCTCACCAGACTCCATTTTCAGTATCATCCGGACGTGAACCTAAGGAATTAGCCCTCACTTTGGTCCAGAGAACCCCTGGCACCCTGGAAGGGAACCCCACCCAGAGAAGAGAGAAGTGAGGACTTATCCCCACTGGGCTCCGTGGAAGGGGAAGGAGGGGGTTGAGAAGAGCCCAGTGCCCATCATTCACAAGCCCTTGAGTCTGGCATCCTGGCATAGGCCTCAGTGCCGGAGGGTCCTTCATGGAACGCACCCAGTCAGGTGGCTTCCGTCCACTGGAGATCGTGGCTGTAAGTACCCATGATTACCAGGCAAACGTGGGGACCGGTGGGAATCTCGGTGGGGGGAAGAGCAGGACTGAAGGGAGGTTGAAAGCTCAAAGGTGAGGAACTTTAAAGAAAACAAAACCAAACAGCCTTTACTGACAAGGAGCGCTACTGGCTGGGACGGAAAAAGCTTGCCTCTAGGCCAGGGGTTCTCAACCTGTGGGTTGTGACCCCTTTTGGGGTCAAACGACTCTTCCACAGGGGTCACCTGATTCATAACAATAGCAATGACAGTTATGAAGTAGCAACGAAAATAATTTTATGGTTGGGGGGTCACCACAACATGAGGAACTGTATGAAAGGGTCGCAGCATTAGGAAGGTTGAGAACCATTGCTCTAGGCCATCTATTCATCGTGGGTCAGACCTAGCAGCATCTAAATGCCCGGCCATGGTGGACACAAGACTCCATCATCAGCTTTCATGCTCAAAAACCACCAAACATGAGCGGCAGTGATGCAAAGGGAAGTAACATTCCCTTGACCATGGGACTAAGGGTTACCTTGTGAAGGGAGTGACTGGGAGGCAGTACAAAGGGGGCCTGGATGGTTCCATCTCTGGATCCCTATGGGGGTGACATGGGTGTTTTCCTTGGGTGAATCTTCCTGGACCCCTAAAGGAACCAAGGCATTCTTTGGTATGCACGTTGCTGTTCACAAAACCATTTGCTGACATCTAAAGCACTGGCTTGCCCAACTCTCCACTGGGTAGGACATGTTTTCAGAATGCCTGGCTTCAGCAGATGAGGACGGTGGTGTCCCAGTGCCAGGGACCAACACACAGGCACCACTCACCCAGGGTTTTGCAGTTGGAGCATCAGCATTGTCAACACACACCCACTCAATGGGAGAAAGCTACCCCAGTCAAAGGAACTACCTGGTGGGGCACACATCAGACACTCCACGTTTTGGCACTCCTGGGGACTATCTGAAGGGGCTCTGGTGGCATAGTGGGCTATGAGCCACCAGGTCAGCAGTTCAAACCCACCTGCTGAGGAAGATGAAGCTTTCTGCTCCTGTAAAGATTAGCATGCTCATAGACCCACCGGGGCAGTTCTCCTGTGCCCTAGAGGGCGCTCTGAGTTAGAATGAAGTAGACAGCAGTGAGTGTAGAGGGATCGGTGGGGAACTATCTCAGAGTTCTTGGGTAAACTCTTGACTGTTACCTGAAAGGCTAGTGGTTCAAACTACTCAGAGGAACCACAGAAGAAAGTCCGGGTGGTCTGAATTGGGAAGGTCCTGGTCATGGAAATCCTATGGAGCATCATAAGAAAGGGGCTCTTTCAGGAGGACTTGGAAAACCTTGACCTTCCCACAGGACCATGGTAAGTACACCGAGAGAACAAGATGTCTTCAGAAAGTGCCTGTGCCCTTCTTGCCACCTTCACACTGAAGACAGCTAAGAAATCTACTTGGAAATGAAGATGTCACCCCAGAACAATCAACTGTCACTTTGCAAGTACTCAAGATGTCCATTCCCCTTGGTATGACATCAAACAGAGGACACAAAACTACAAAATAACTCGCTCCAACTTCACATAGTAACCTACAGAAGCACACCGATCTAAACATTTGAAGGGTGGGCTCATTTCTACTTCTGCTTCTGGCTGAAAGTGGGCTGTTTCCCTGCTCCAAGCACCTTGAGGACTACATAACAAAGGAAAAATGACCCACTCCAGATGTCACTGTTTCAATGCATAACCCCATGGCCTTTAAACACCAATCAATGGCTTGGGACTGAATGCTGTGAGCGCCCACGTCAGTGACTACAAACATTCTCCTACAACGCTGTTGTGATAACTAGCACAGTGGTGGGATATGCGTGAAGGGTCTGCTTTTGCATCTTTCTGGGATACTTCAAAGATGACTTTGCACAGGTGGAATAACTAGATTTAAAAATTGGAGCATGGTTAGGAAGCCTACATTCCCTGAGGTCTCCTTCTAATCAGTGCACATTTTACTGCCACTGGACCTTGTTAGAGTGTTGAGCTTTTGTTTTGTTTTTGAAACTTGTGTTTGCAAGGTCACTTGGGAAAATAGCAGAACAGTATCGACACGCCTGTTCAACTGTCTCCCTTTCTCTGACGCGAAGGTTTCGGCTCCCTAGGACCACTTGTGTAGAAGGCGAACTCCCTGCCTCTGGACTTGCTATTGTTGTCAGACAGTGGTGCAGTCCGTTTTGACTCACAGTGTCTCTGTGTGCCACAGAGCAAAAGCCAGCCTGGGCCGGCCCCGTCCTCTCCATTGTTCTTGTGCGTGAGCCCTGCTCTTGCAAGAGAACGCACCCTGCCGCCCCCTCTCCATATTTCTAAAGCAACCGAAATTAGACTTCATATTCAAATTGTAGCCGGCGGAATTCCTTCCAATCTAAAATGGCTTTGGAATTTTTCATGTTCATATATTTGAATATAAAAAGTAATAGGAGAAATCTAGAGACCTGTATAATTTTGACACTTTATGTACGTGAACCTGGAGATACGAGCAAGGTAGCACATGTTGCTAATAATATTCTCCATAATATTCTCCATATCTAAGAAAATCTATGGCCTAGCCTGTGTCCTGGGGTAGGACTTACCTTGTGGTATCACCTGTTTCATGCTGACAGGTGAGAGAAGGAGGGAGAAGTAGGGGACATGGTGCAACAAGGCAAAAGAAGGGTGGAAGGACAGAGCCATGCCATCTCCTTGGTTGAACTTCATGAAGATGCTATCAAATGCGCCCTCCTCATTCCACAAATGTCACCTGGCTTTTCTCAAATCCTCAAGATGATCATGCCCCCTCCCCTCAGAGGCAGTTAGTTCTTATGTCAACTTGCACTTGCGTACAGATGGTGTCCAAACTGTCACTCAGGTCACAGCCTGATAATGCCTCCTGGGTGGTGTGGCCTTTTTATAAGAGAAACACTGGGCAACTCTCCCTTCTCTCCTTTCCCTTATCCTTCCTGCTGGCTGAATCCCTAATCTCAGGCCCTGTGTGGGCTGCCCAACCTGAGAGCTGTCAGTGTCCTGCCATGTTCCCACTGACCTTGGATCCACTCAGCTCTGCATCCACCAGCCTATGTTCTTCCTGCATCCTGCTTCACAGTTCTGCATCATCAGCCCACAACTACTTGAACCTGAAGCAGCTCTCGCCAGCAATGGACCCACGGACTAAAGATGGACTGGGTTGGGGTGCCTTGTTGATATAAAATTACTTCTTAATAGAAAATTCCTTCTTCATATTCATATATAGACGAATTGTCACTGATTTTGTTTCTCTACAGGACCCAGCCTAACACATACCCCCAAAGATGTTTTCAAATGATGTATTAAAATGACATTCATAAAATGAGAATGTCTAATGGAGCATAATGAAGAGTGGAATTGACGGAAAAGTGGTCCAGATCAAACTGTTTCCGCGACAAAGTGTAAGTGGGGCCTCAGAGCTTCCAAGCACTCCAAACAAAGAAGGGAACAGGAGCCATTTCACAGGAAGTGAGAAATCCTTACAACACCTTTTCCTGGCCTTTACAAAGAGGTAATGGGTGCTGTTTTCATTAGGTACCCTCCATTTTGTTCCTACTCGTAGCAACTCAATGTAAAACACAATGAGACACCACCTCATCATGCCCATCCTCACAAGTGCTCCTGTGTTTGGGCCCTCTGTGGCAGTCCCTGTGTCGATCCATCTCATCGAGAGCCTTGCTCCTGTGTGCTGCTGTTCCATTTTACCAAGCATAATGCTCTTCTCCAGGGATGATGGGAAGGTCAACATCATCTGCCACAATTTCACTGCCATGCAGAAGCTGAGTTTGTGCTTTGAACTTTTAGCTCAACCTTCCTTTACAGTGAAGGGTGCTGGCTGCCATCCAATTCAGATGGCAGTTGTGTGAGGGCAAGCACGATATATTTCAGTTCTGTTGGAAGAGGGCAAGGATGATCTCTATTACACTAGTGTTTTCAGGGCATTTCCTTTTGCTCAAAGGCCTACCTTGGGCAAAGACCAAGTGCCCAAAGTGAGGATCACCCTGACTTTTACAGGTCAACATACCATAATCACTGATAGCTTGGTTTTGTTTTGTTTTCTCAAACACCCTTTGAGCCAGGAACATGGGAGCGAGTGTTCAGGATCATGCAGGTGATGAGGGTCACTCTTAGAAGCAAATGCTAGAGATGGCTCTCCCAAAGACCTTCTCTCAGTCCTGAGAGAGCGAGAATGCCTGAGATACCTGAGGGACAACTGTCAAGCAGGTGGCCTCCTATGGAAGATGAGGAGTGAAGCCTTCATCCTAACATCAGATGGTGACAACTTTATGCTTTGGGGGGAAGGAAAAACAAAGTGGCCAGACCATGAGTGTATGTCAGCATGCCCCAACTCTTGCGTTTTTTTCATCCACATCTGCCTGCTTTTGAATTGAGCTCAATTCCTGATGACCTGGTCCAAGTAGAATGGTGTTCCATTGGGCCACCAGCAGCTGATTGCCCGGCCCTTTCTTAGAAGGATACCTTGCGTAGACTTGAACCCCCAACCTTTGGACTAGTAACTGAATTTATTAGCCATTTGCCCCACCCAAATGTCTCCTTTGCATTCATGGGGGCCCAGATACTTTGCCACCAGGCACAAGGGCCCATTATGGCCATCCTTCTTGTATGGCGATGCCTGTCTGCTCAGGCAAATTTTGATCAATGCAATGCCAAGGTGAGCAGTGTGCAGTCTCTGCAAGCAAGATTAATCAAAGACGGGGCTGGGAGTTCTCTCAGGTACGTTTGTAGCAAGAGGAAAATAATCACATGTCTGATTTCTTCAAATGCCCACATTCTTTGATTCTTTCCTTTCTTTTCCTTTGTTTGGAACCTAACACCCAGGCTGCCTGCAGTCTAACAGCTAGAGTGGTGTCGGGGGCTCAGGTGTAAAAAGCTGTGCCCCAGAGGCTCATTCCTAATTTCTATTCTCTCCAGGTCCCTGAAAGACTAAATAAATAACAGCGGATGGCTTTTAATGAAACCCTTAGCCTCCTCGGTTTAGTTTTTAATTGTGTGATGCTCAAACACACACGCACGCGCGCATGCGCGCACACATACACACATCCTGAGCTGTTTGCTGGAATTGCCAAAGCTCAACCTAAATGTCAGACTGCACCACAGAAACCCGTGGGCTGCTCAGTTTGTTAATGGCAAGTGGGGAAGTGGGTGCCATCATTCCAGGAGAGGTGGACACCAGCCTACTCAAACCCCCGCCTTCTCACACAATGTCACACATTGTCATTGGGTCAGAAAGGAGTCCCTGGGTGAGTGAGAGTGGCCAATGTACCTAATTGATAATGGTCAGGTGGTCTAGTCTGCCCAGCAAGATCTTCAGAAGAAAGCAAAACTCCACACTTACTGCCACTGAGTCACTTCTGGGTCACGGCTGCCCTATAGGACAGAGAGAACTGCCCCTGTGGGCTTCCATAACTGTAAATATTTGTGGGAGTAGAAAGCCTCATCTTCCTCCTGAGGAGCAGCTGGTGTCTTCCAACTGTCGACCCGGCACAGTTAGCAGCCCAATGCGAAACCCACTGCGCCACCAGAGTTCCACACCCTCAGAAGGAGGAGCTGGCGATTGGATTCTGAAAACCCAGCCCTTGAGAGCCTGCATAGCAGGATTCTATCCTGGCAGTTGCCTTCCTAGGTCCCCGAGGCAGTTCAGACTAACGGCAACCCGCTCTGGTAGAACCCCAGCATCTGAGAGCACACAACGGATGCCCCTGTGTGGGCAGAGCAATCTGCATGCAGAAATTTAAAAGTAAAGACAACAGACCTCAGTGGGGACTTGCATTAAAATGCTGTTAGGCAGCCAGTTTGGATCTGTGTACTGTCGATTTGGAGTTGAGCATCTTCCCTTGCCCTGCATAAGTCTTGTGTTGCTCATCAAAGGGGGAAAAGTCACCTTACTATCATCTACCTCTATAGGCCGCTCTCAGCTTACATGTAGCGCTGGAGCATCTTCAACAGCATCTTGTGCACACGCACCCACCTCATCGTGCTGCAGCCTAAATATATTCTCTGTTTTGCAAATGTAAAGGTCTGTGGCAACCCCGAGCCTAACTCCACCATTTCTTTTTCCCCAATAACACCTGCTCACTGTGGATCTCCATGTCACATTTGGGGCTTTCTCATGACATTTCATAATTTCCCATCATGCTATTGAGCATCATAGACTACAGAAGGTAAACATCATTTTATGACAAGCCGGGAAACCGCTAACGTCAAGTGACTCGGTTGATTGTGGTGGTGCAAAACCAAACCGGAAGCAGCCCTGGCAGCATAGGGATTACAAGTTGGGCTGTGAACCACAAGGTCATCAGTTTGAAACCATGAGCTGCTCCTTGGGAGAAAGATAAATCTTTCTACTCTTGTGAAGAGTTGCCGTCTTCGGAACCCTCAGGGGCAGCTCTACCCTGTCTTATAAGGTCGCTGTGAGTCCGAATCGACTCCGAGGCAGTGAGAATATGAGAGCCAAGCGCAGGATATCTCTGAAGTTCACCAGTAGGAGGTTTTCAAACAATGACAGTTGGCTTCCCTCACACGACAGACTTTTAAAAATGAAGTGTTGTTAAGCTGTCCTTAGATGCCGTGGAGCCGTTTGTTCCCCTCACAGCACCTCTGTGTACAACAGAACAAATGCTGCCAGGCCCTGTGTGGCCCTCACAATCGCTGCGAGGTTAGAGGCCATTGTTGAGCCACTGTCTCGGTCCAACTCATGGAAGGGCTTCCTCCTTTCCTCCGACCCTCTGCTTTCTCTAAGCATGATGTCCTTCTTCTTCCATGGCTGCTCCTTTCTAATAACTAGTCCAAAGGGCTTGATTTTGAGTTCAATAAGCCATTTGTCCAGTATGCCAATTCAAGGCAAACATTCATCACAAAGAACACACTTGGATGGATTGAGGTCTATGGATGTAGGAAATGATGCAATTAAAAGTCCTAAGTCCAATATCAAGTCAGGCAAGGCACATTGTGACGCTGACTTCCCTACTCCTACCAGCACCCAGAGCAACACACACCTACCCAGCTTGACAGCTGGAGTCACTTAGCCTCTGGGGTCATATTATTGGGCCAATGAAGTGTCAAAGGGCAGGAAGCTATGGGAAAGATCAGTGACCGCAGCATTCCAGGGGCCTCACACACACTGGGCCTCACTTGGACCTAACATGTGCTGGACACTCCTAGTGTCACATTCTTTTCCATTTAAAATTTGGTACAAAACCAAAAACAGAAGACAAAACAATTAAGAAATCATCCTGGGGCAAGGAGCAACCTTAGGCCCATAGATATATAAGTCCTTTCATATTTCTATCAAGGAGAATGAAATAAGAGCCACTGGGGGAAATAAAACAGTCAAGCAAAGATGGGTATCTTGAAATTTCTCCCGAAGAATTCAGCCTCATTGACCTGCTGTTTACTGATATAGGAGCATAGCTTTATATGGTTCTAGCTCACATTCCCTGCTGACACCATCTTCTCTTGAGTTCCCAAGGATGGAATCCTGTTTATCAGGAGGGAGAAGGCAGGAGAAACCCCAGAGTTACAAACTTCCAACTTCTGTACCATCAATAGTTATGAACCAACCCCCTAACAACTTGAGGTCCATACAAATACTTGTAATGACATTTGGACCCTTGTGTTAGGCAGGGTTGCCTAGAAAAGCAAATTTAAAGACATCCATACACGTGTAAGAGGTACCTTTATACCAAAGAGTAAATATATCTTAAGAAAATATCCCAGCCCAAACTGAATCATGTCCATTAGTCCAATGTTAGCCCATAAGTTCCATACTAGTCCATAGCTCCCTCTTCAGACTCACGCAGCCACAGGCACTGATGCTGAATGCAGGCAGATCACAGGATGGTGGGTGAAGAGTCTCGAGGATCCAATGTGTGTGGAATCATCTCAGTGCTGGTGCAGTCTCCACGTCGCTCCTCCAGCTCTCTGAGTGTGAGTCTACAGGGCTTGTCAACAGGAAGGTAAAGCAGAGAGTGTGTCCAGCCTCCAGGGAGAAAGAGGGGAAGTTCCCAGAATCCTCATGAGAAGGCCACACTCACATGGAGGCATCATCAGGCTAGATGCAACCCCACACTTTTTTAAGCAAGTTGAAATGAAATGATTTAACTACCACACACTCCTTTATGACATCAAAACATTATTATCACTGCGGTGTTTTAGTGTGCCTAGAATTGTTCCTTTAATGTTTACTTTGCACTGAAATGTGTATATAATGTACACTAGAAAAGTGGAAGAGCCTCAGTGGCACACATTGACACAGGAGCTACATCAATGGGCTCAGGCAAAACCATTGTGAGGATACTGGAGGACCAGGCAGTGTTTTGTTCTGTCACACACAGGGTTGTCATAAAGGGAAACTGACTCCATGGCACCTGACAAACATATGACTAGCTGAGGTGAGATATGAATCATACCTAACTGTTTCAAGTTTTGTATGAATTGGGAAGTTGACCTAAAGACATACTGAGGAACAGAATTCATTCATAATCTAGGGCCTGCCTGCAGGCTTTAGATCTTTGGTAAATGAACATTCATTATTAAAAGTGAATTAATTAAATTCTTACCAGTACGTTTTGTGAGTTTGGGAATGGAAGCACCAAAGGACTTTCCAGATGCCTTGGGGTCCTAATAATTTGATGGTTGGGCACTAATGTCCCTCTTACCGTGGCAGACAGAAAATACAATCCAAAACCATTCTGACTACCAAGAATGGGAATGCTATGACCACTGGCTCTCAACCATGAGAGTTTACCCTGTGCTTGAGGTGAGTCCACCTTGTACATCAAGCCCTTGAGTTCCAAATGTGCCATCTGCTGCATATTATCAATGCCAGAGTAGAAGTCTCTTCCACAGGTTTTTCAAAGGCTGGCTAGTCCAAAGCATACCAGCAGGCTTTGCTCCAGGGTTGCCTCTGGTGGACTTGAATCACCAAACTTTCAATCAGCAACCAAGCACATCAACCATGCGCCTCATCAAGGAATCCTGCTTTAAGAAGAGGAGTGTTCTTTTCAGAATGTTCCCAGTGCCCAGTCCCTGAAGGATCGGTTCTGCTGGTTTGGAGTCGGGTCATGTCTAGGAAGCCTGTGATCATAAATTCACTGTAGGAAGCACATTGGACAAGATCAGTCAATCACTGAGCCATACCCAGGGCTGACAAACTTGTGTATCCAAAGTTTCTCTGGACCCCTGCAGCCTTTCTCTGATTACTCTGCCTTTATTGATTGTTTTTCCTGGAGACTTGGCTAATGATTGCAGTAAACTGATTTCAGAGGACTTCCTGTTCCATCATTACTGGCTTTGATGTATTCATGGCCCTGGCAGTGGAGATACGGGAGAGAAGGTGTGTGGATGTGTATTTTGAGGGGATGGAACTGGGTGTGAATGGAGGGGAGACGTAGCAGGAATATAAAATAATGCATGTCCTTTGGGAAGTGCTAGCATCTACTACTGTGACAGCTTTATGTCAACTTGGCTGGCCCAGCATTTTCCCACGATATGATCTAACGAACTTGGTCAACTCCATGAGGGAATAGTCTGTGAAGCAACCAAGCAGTTGTGTTAAGAGTAAGGTAGAGGTTCTGTCTCCTCATTTGGTCACAGCCTTGATACAATTGAAAGAAGTTTCATCTGGAACCTGGCCTACTATGACTGTAGATTGACACTCTGTAGAAGTTATCTTACTTCTACTGCTGGCTTTAAACCTACACTGGGTTCTCTGAAGTGCTGTCACATGAAGTGCTAATCCCAAGAGCATCAGTAGAGTGCCGGCCGACCTCGAGTTCATTTAGTTTGTATCCACCAGCCTGTGCTCTTCCTGCTTTATGTTCATCAGCCCTTGAAAATACATGAGTGAGAAGAAGCTTCCAATTTACAGCTGGCCTACAGACTTGCACTAGACTGGACTTACCCACTTCTATGACTGTGGGAGCCATTTCTCAATATAAATCTCTTTCTATATGCATACACATACAAGCATCGCCGGTTTTGCTTCTCTAAAGAACACTGCCTAACATAAATAACAAGCAAAGACATGGCTTAAAAAAGCAAATACTTGAAGATAAACAAGGGGCCAACTAGCTCAGAAGCAACAAAGCCCACATGGAAGAAGCACACCAACATGTGTGACCACGAGCTGTCAAAGGGATCAGGTATCAAGGGTGTACATTGGTACAGATAGCAACTGGAAACACAGGGACTCCAGGACAGATGACCCCTTCAGGACCAGTGGTTAGAGGGGCGATGCCTGGAGCATGAAGGGAATGCAGGGTAGAAAGGGGAAACTGATTATAAGAATCTAAATATTGCCTCCTCCCTGGGGGATGGACAGCAGAGAAGAGGGCGGAGGGAGATGTTGGACAGTGTAACTTATGACAAAACTATAATAATTTATGAATTATGAAGGGCTCATGAGGGAGCGAGGAGTGGGGAGGGAGGGGAAAATGAGCAGCTGATATTAAGGGCTCAAGTAGAAGGTAAATGTTTCGAGAATGATGAGGGCAACAAATGTACATATGTGCTTGACACAATGGATGTATGTAAGGATCGTGTTAAGAATTGTACTAATGAATTTTCTATACAATTAAGCCAGACCATACTCTCCTTGCTGCTACCCTCAGACCAGCTTAGCTGGAATACAAGGAGGCACCCCCCAAAAAATCCAGAAATAAACTGCCCTTGGCAGAGCTTTCATAGTGCACATTTTCCCCACTGAAGCATGAAACAACAAACTCTGGTTAGTGCACCTAGTGGTGTCACCAGGGAAGGTTCTCTCTGGTCACAGTGAATTTTTTTTTTTTCTTTCCTAAAAGTAGTTTTGCTTAAACCTGATTTTTTGGGATGGCCAACTTAAGAAGATAGTGTGTGGCTATGAAATTTTGTTTCCTGTTTGGGAAGAATGTCACAGACACTGTTGTGATGTTGAACACAGCTTACAAGGACAGTACTATGGGAACAATTCAAGTGTACCAGTGTTTTCTCATTTCAGAAAAGGTGAAATGTTGACTGATGACAAACCTCATTCTGGACATCTGTGAACTTCCCAAACGGACGTAAATGTTGACCTTGTAATGCATTTGGAGTTTGTTCCACCAGGTCAGACTGTTCAAGAACTTTCTAATTAGAGGTTGTGAAAAGATTGAGTAACAGTGTGTGACAAAAAAACAAAACAAACAACACCCTGATTTGTGACAGACTAGGGACTGGTTCTGCCACTACAACAGTGTACCTGCTCACACAGCCATCTCAGTGCACCAGTTTTTGGCAAAAACCGGCATGCCTCTCTTGCCCCATGCACCTTACCTACCTGACCCTGTTCCATATGACTTCTCTTGGTTTCTGTGAAAGAAAGGGGACATGAAAGGGCAGCGATTTGATGATGCAGCATCGGTGAAGAAAAATGAGGAATGTGCTGTGAGCCATCCAAACAGATGAGTTTCAAAATGTTTCCAATAATGGAATCGCAAATTTGACAAATGTGTTAAGTATACTGGAGAGTGATTTAAAGGTGAGAAGCTTACTTTCTAAAAAAAAACAAAAAACTGAATACATAGCTTTGAAAAAAAATCCATTTTGGGGGGGTTCCCTTTTGTAAGTATAGGTGGATCACATTCACCCAGAGGCAGCTCAGGAAAAAGGTCTGGTGATCATAACTTCCAACTGGTTTATTCTGGTTTGGTCCCCCTTCGACTAATTTGCATTTCTATTCTACATAAACTGAATGGGTATCTACATTTTAACAAGATTCCTCAGGTGATTGAATGTTTTTTAAAATGTGGATTCTGAGTCTTATGACTGCCTTGGAAACACAAATTATCAGCAAAGGGCACAACCCCTTTGCAACCCTGCTGGGGATCTGCTTCCAAAAGGCACCAGCTTCAAACGCTAAGGAGCCGTTCTCAGCATACACCTGGATGCCATGGGTCGGAACGGACTTAAAGGTAACTAATAAAGTAGCAAACAACACTTGCTCCCTTACCAGCAACAGAGCTCCAAAGTCTTCGCTCCGTCGCTCAGGCTAGCCCCTGCCTTTGGTCCCTGCAGATGTGGACCTCAGTGTCCTCCTTGGGAGGCTTCGGAGTGTTAAAGAGTTAGGAGCTGAGTGGTGGGGTGACTAGCCACAAGAGTGACTAACCGTTTCAACCCACCAAACAAGCTCCACAGAAGCAAGGTGAGGTTTTCTGCTCCATAAAGACTTACAGCCTCAGAACCCCGGGGGGCAGTTCTGCTCTGTCCTAATGGGGTCACTAGGAGTCAGAAGCAGCTCAATGGCCGGGAGACTTGGCTATCCTTCTCTCCTGGCTATCTGGAATTGCATGGAGATTTCAATGGAAAAACCCGCTTTTGTCTCCAAACTGTCCAAACCCCCCCAGTTAATTCCTATTTGCTTTTAAACGCACAACACCCAAAGATCAGCGTGAGGCAGGGTCCGTGCTAATGGCCCCACAGGCAGCCGAGGTAGCAGAGTGCCAGACGCAGCCCTCCAACACCTGTGCCTAGGCTGGCGCCAGATCCTTCTCCTCCGCAGACAGGCACGTGGGCTCCAGCAGGACGTTTTCTGCACTCAGTCCCTGTGCTATTTTTAAACTGCTGTCAAATTTCTTCCTGATCCCATGCCTTTGAAAAGGGCCCTGGAACATCCCATCCAAATGACAGGCATGCAAGAACCTGCAGGCGTGGAAAGGGGTTGGGCAGCTCACAATCCTGCAGCTGCCACCATTTTGGGATAAAAAAACCCCCAAAAACTGGTACATTGTTTTTAAAGGCAGTCATGGAACCATAACTGTCTTTCCATGGCCTTCCGTGTAGTTGACTCCAGGATATACATCCCCATTTTTTAAATGACACTGTCATTTTTTAACCAAACATGTTCCCCTGGATCTTGGGACACAAGCCAACTAGAATGGCCCGTTAATGATAATCAATGATATAGTCACTGTGTTAGTCTGGGTAGACTAGAGAAACAACTTCAAAGACACTCATATGTGTATAAAAAAGACAGAACTTTATATCAAAGAGCAATTGTATATTGAGAAAACATCCCAGCCCAGTCCAGATCAAGTCCATAAGTCCAATATTAGCCCATATTTCTGATACCAATCTATAAATTCCTCTTGACTCACACAAAACATGCAATGATGCCAAATACAAGAAGATCACAGGCCACCGGGTTAGAAGTATTGTGGATCCAGTGGTGTTGTAAGCATCTCAGCACCGGCAGGAGTCTCCACATAGCTCCTCCAGCTGTGGGGCTCTAGGATAGCTCCATGTGTTTTGTTAGCAGGAAGTGTGTCTGCCCTTGAGTGAGCTATTTATCTCCTTTGTGCCTCCAAATTGAGGTCATCAAACTATGACCTGATTGACAGGCTAGACTCTACCCCGTCACAAGTTGACAGATGATATACTACCACAGTCACAGACTCCCTAGCCTAGGAGCTAATATTTGTTTATGTGTCTATGATGTGGGGCAGAAATCTTGGGGCCACAGTGGTTAACCTCTTTCCTACGGATCTGAGGTTTGAACCCACCAGTCACTCCAAGGGGAGAAAGATGTGACTAGAAGTGTCCATAAAAATTCCAAACCAGACTCCTTGCCATCAAGTTGGTGCTGACTCATGTCAACAGAAGAGAGCTTTCCTTTGGGGTTTACAGTACTTTCAATCTTTGCAGGAGGAGACAGCCTTATCTTTCTCCCAAGGATCAGCTCATGGGTTCAAATAGTTGGCCTTGTGGTCAACAGTTAAATGAGTAGCCCACTATACTGCCAGGGCCCTTCCATAAAGATTACAGTGGAAGAAATCCCATAGGGCAGTTCTACTCAGTTACTATGAGTTCATATTGACTTGAAGTCAAGGGGTTTCTTTTAATATCAACAAATGGTATTCTATAAGCTGTATGGGGCATGTTATAATTATAATTCATAATGATTTTGTGTATTTTCAGGTTTAGTTGTTGGTATTTCATCAGCATCTTGTTGGATTTTTCCTTTCTTGGAGTCCCTAGTGTCCCAGTTCAGAGTATCAGATATATTAAGTACATTTATGAATATGTGTTGAAGAAAGATGGGAGAAAACGAATACAAGGAGTTCAACGCCCTAATCCTCCCCACTCCCAAAACAGAGGCTTTTTGAAGGGAGAGGCTTAAAAGGCCAGTCTGGGGTGCCCCGTCGTTCTACATGATGCAGAAGACCAGCAGGAGTTCAATAAACGTTCTCCATGTTATGAGACAGAGAAAATTAAACGCGTGGTGTTTATGTGGTTTAGCATCTGGCCGAGGTGTGTTGTCTTCTTCTTTTTATTATTACTTAGATGAGTATATTCATTCAACTCCTGCTGGAAGCTTATTCTTCTGGGTTAGTTTATAAACACAAAATGTCAAAGATTGATGGAAATTGTAAACTTAAAATTATCCTAGTGCTCTACAAAGGTTTTGTAGTTGCTGCGACCAACTCAATTTCAATGGCTTTGTGCAAACTGGTGGAATCATGAAAAGCTGTGCATTCTCATCGAAGCAGTTGCCCTGCCTGCCAATGGCTGGCATTCTAACTATTGAGTAACGGACTCACAGACTTTGCAGGTCAGAACTTTCCACTCACAAGTGAGATTTTACTTCTGAATCTCATTCGTCAAAATCTGTTGTCAAAGAGGGTCTTTGCTTTCCTTTTAAGCCCCCTCTAACTTACCAACCCAAACCAAGCCCTCTGTTATCAAGTCAATTTTGACCCTATAAGACAGAGTAGAATTCCCCCACAGGGTTCCCAATGCTACCAATCATAGGGAAGCATATAGTCCCATATTTCTCCTGCAGACTAGTTGATGGGTTCAAACCACTGACCTTTGGTTAACAAGCAGCCGAGTGCTTTAGCCACTGTGCCATTGCTACCTTTTAATTATAAAGCTTATTCCTTCGTCAAATGTGGCTAAAATGGTTTCAAAGGGTCATTGACTGTTTTATTCATTCTGTCAACAGCTATTTGATGATTGAGGACCATGTATCTGGCCCTACAATGGGTAATATGAGGTTGAAATAGCATGAATACGTAATTTCTGGTGCAAATATAAATCCAATAGGTAGGAGTGGGAGAACCCACTCCCCTTTGCCTCAAGAGTCTAGGGAATATGATAAAAGGTTGTTTTTATGGTCAGGGTTATGGCCAAGGAATTAGCATATCCCCTGGGAAAGATTTAAAGTAGAAGGCTTAGAAGTATCCTTTAATACCACCAAAATCTCTCTCTCACCTCTTCTGGGTTATTGCTGTGTAGCTTCTATTGACATAGCTCCAGCAAGGAGAGTCTCAGAACTGATTAGACAGCCTGTTCTGTGCATAGGCAGTGCATGCAGTTAGGTCTTAAAATAATACTTGCCAATAACACTCTACCCATGCTTGGCCTGGCACGAGTGTCAGGAAGAGCATGGGTCTTATTGTAGTCCATATAGACACACATCGTATCCTCAGTGATATATACGACATAGAACGT
The DNA here is from genome assembly GCF_000313985.2 of Echinops telfairi. Lineage (NCBI taxonomy): Eukaryota > Metazoa > Chordata > Mammalia > Afrosoricida > Tenrecidae > Echinops > Echinops telfairi. The sequence goes on from NW_022106189.1 coordinate 28,754,779, forward strand.
CCTAGCACATGATTCGCCAATGTTATCTTTCTCAGAGACTCACTCGCAGAGGTTTAATTTTCTGGTTTACTGTTCAAAACACTGTCCCATAGATGCAAGTTTCCACTCTAAGTCAGGGGCACCAGCTGCCAGGAAACCTGGAAGCAAGTGGCGGTGGCCTCGTTGAGTTGGTAGGTGGGTTAGGGAAGCAGTGAGACAGACTGAGACAAGGAAGACAACTAAACAAGGGCATTCCAGATACTCACTCATTTTCTCGCTGGAAATACCATCCTCACTCCCAGGATAATCCATACGCTCCAGAACCTTCCACAAGCTGAGTCACCACCGTATCAAACATCAACGCCGCCCAGCTCCTCATTGTCCTGGGAGTAAAATTTTCTGATTTATTTTTGCCTGTGCGTGTCGTTAAGTACGAGGTACATATTATAATATATGAGGGGGCTACCAAACGTTCCTGGATAATGGAATTTTAAAAATACGGGATGGAAGGGCCCTCGTATCTGTAAATTTACAAACATATGTCATGTTTCTAAGCCCCAAAGACCAAGATTGGATTTATAAAGATGCCAAAATCACAAGGCAATCATATCGAAAACTGAAAGAAAGAAAAAGGGGTGGGGTGGGGTGGGGGTATTTGAATTTATGAGTGCAGCCATCGGAAGTCAGGGACTACCTGCATTCCAAAGCGTTTCTTTCCAGTCCCCTTGAGAGCTGTCCTCTCAAACATAATCACCCACTTTACTTAAGTGTTTGTCAGGAGATGCTCACATAGGAGTGAACGCCGTCACCCTCTGGCCCACTTACCTCTGCACACTGGTGGGTCAATGACCCTCTTAAAAGAAAACATTTACATAGGTTTGGTGCAAAGCGACGGATAAGTGGTATCAACAAAGTGTCCTCCGTGGAGTGTGCACAGAAACCATGACAATCTCTGAACCCTGCAGCCGTTCCCATTTTAAAGTTCAGGAAACAGAGATTCCAAAAAGACCCAAGGACAGGTCACAGTGACACGGAGTCTCAATGGCAAATCCAGCGCTCAGAGCCTGGTCTCCTGCCTCACAAGCCACTGGTGTTTTCTCTTGGCCCTTTGCTGCTCTGGCTACCAGGATCTTCAGGGAGAATGCAGAAGACAGACCTGTTGGGAAGCCCCATTCCATTTTATCTTCCAAGTGTAAATGGTAGCATACAAGAGAGGAGGCTAGACAAAAGAGAATTATGTGGGGTCCAGAGGGCTTTGGGTGATCTATGGAGGCATGAATAGCCCAGTGGCTATTCACAGGGTTATGATTGATGACGTATTTAAAGTAAACACAGTTGCTTTTCTTTGCTTTGGCTCTGAGAGGGGCTGAACTTGAGCACCATAATGGCCCACTGTTGTCTATGTGGCAGGTGGCTTGCACATAAATCCCAGTGAATGGCAGATGGACGAGCCAATGTATGGGTCGGCTCGAAGAACACTGCACACCCGAATTCCTGCAGAAACAAGCCAGCAGCACATGCTGTGTCCCCATGTCCCTGACTCAGCCTCATGGGAGGCACCTTGTGGACTGACCCCCCCACCCCCACCCCCGTTGGCTTAAAAAATGGAAATGAAGACGTACAATTAAAAGTTAATTGTGGTAATTTCTCATGTGGAAGCCAGAGCGAGGAAGGAGAATTTTCGTGAACTTCAAGGTTGCCAAGAGTCCTCTAGGGTTATGAAGTTCAATCCTTTATGGGCATCTTTACAATAATATGAAGCTACCACAAGGCTCTGTGGAATATTTGGGGGTGGGGTGCATACTCATTATTTCTCACAGTGGCGCACTCGTTCATATACAATGGAACATTTATACTCTATTCTTGTGTGTCCAGGGGAACATTGGGTGCTTTTGTGATCGCATGTCCTTCAACCATTTCTATTCAATGGACATAGACGACGATGGGGGTGGGGCGGAGGGAGCTAATAAAAATGTGTCCCTGGGTCAATGGAGGCAAAGGGAGAAACAAACAAACAAACAACTCTTGGGGCTGGGGTGGTCTGGGCTGACTAGCGGGTCCCCATTCTGAAGAACAAACAGACGAGGAAAGGGAAACGCAGATAGGGACACAGGTTTTCCACTGGTGGGGAGCAAACCATGCTTAGAGTGTCTAGTACTGACCATCAACAGTCTGGCAGGATGTGACAGCTCCTCCATTGCCCTCAACCACACACACGTAGCCAGTGCCAGGCAGTATTGTAGAATGAGTCTAGATGCCTCTCTAATCCCACACCTAGGCTGATGTCTCATTAAATGGCCAGGTTTCTGCACAGCTATCTTAAGGAAATTTGTCAGACCTCTAACTATGCCATTTCTTTTCATTCTCCTGTAAACAAACTATATCAATAACACCTAAAGCTTTATGAAGATATTAACACTAATAGATGGCAAATACAAGGTCTTGTTTTAGATCATAATTTTCCTCTATTCATGATAATAACAGCAACCGTAAAAGTCAACACACTTACTGATCTATTCACACGATGTCTGGGCACTATGCTTACTTTTGTTATTGCTGTTGTTTTAATAATTATTTATCTTGGTTAGATTAAAAATGCACACAGCAAATGTTGTGCCATACCATTGGTTCCACATCTTAGTGCACCAGCCTCTCCTTTGTTTCATTCTCTGTGTCTGACTACCATTGATCTGGCTTCCCTCTCCCTGCCCCCTCACCATTCTCTTATATATAAATATATTTATATATGTACATGACCAGGGCTCCAATCGTCACAGAAGCAAACCACCACGTCTTTCTCCTGAGGAGCGACCAGTGGGTCTAATCTTAAGCAGCTCAGCACTTAACCATCACATGACATGACATGACATCACATCACATCACATCACATCACAGGGTTAGTAGTTGAGGGAAAATAAACTGAGGAACAGCTGAGATTAGAACCCCCCACAATCCCTGCTTACTATAAAGGAAGTGGTTTCTCCATTGGAGAAATGGAACACATCTGGTTGATAGGTTGATGGGTTGAAGGAGCAACAAGAAGCACGTGGATAGTGCAAGTGGTGAATGTGCTCCGCAGCTCACTAAGAGTGACGTTCTTGTCCACCCAGAGGCACCTCGGAGGAAACACTATCTCCTTTTGAGAAACTAGCTGCTGAAAAGGCTGTGAAGCACAGGTGGTTCTACTCTGACCCACCTGCCTCGGCAGGTGTTGCAATAGATGCAATGGCAACTCTCTCCCTTTTGTTTGTTGTTTTTTTCCAGCACGAGGATAGGTCACAACCGACCAGCCCAGTGGCGGGCCTTCCCATGCCCTGAAATGCGCTGCTTCTGTGTTTTCATAAGCTCGGCCGTGAACACAACTCAGTGTTATTAAAAAAGGAGCAGCATACGGCAGTGTCTTCCCAGTCACCCTATAAATGTGCCTCCCCCTGTTATTTCGCAAGTATTAAAAGCTAATTGTTTTATTTTTCAATTAAGGCTTGCATGTACAAGCGTCTGTGTCTGTTATGTGTCGCCAACAAAATTGTGTTCCATTTCTCCAGTGTGGGTGGCTCTGCTCCGGGGGAGGGGTA
>NW_022106189.1:28759512-28760630 GCF_000313985.2 Echinops telfairi
CTATGTCTCCCAGCGAATGAGCAGAGCCTCCTACTTCCAAGGAGGAAGTACTGGATTTCCCAGAATTCTCAGGAGAAGGCCATGCCCCACAGAGGCCTCATTGGCTATGATCTGATTGACAAGCTAGACTCCACCCCTACACTCTTAATCTCAAATTGACAAATGATTGTATATCTACCACACGTGGGATGGGATGTGAAGTCCAGGATCCTTCACTTAAGCCAATATCCATGATCTCTTATCATAGCCATCCATTTGTTGCTGGTCTTCCCTGCAGGACCAAAGTACCAAAGGGCCACAGGGCCACACAGTAGGCCACCCTCGCAGAGGCCAGTTTGACATGTTCCCCTTCCTGTGTCCCAAGCCCAGTCAATGGCATAGGATAGCCATTCGGTTAGCACCTTCTTCCTTCCTTCCTTCCTTCCTTCCTTCCTTCCTTCCTTCCTTCCTTCCTTCCTTCCTTCCTTTCATCAATCATTGATTCATCCATTCATTCATTGCAGAAAACACCATGGGGCTGGAGGTATATCTGACCTCCTCTGATTTCCCTATTGACAAGAGGCAGGAGTTAGACATGCCTTCAGGATTCATCTTCCTTAACCTATTCTGAGACCCGTTCTGTCCCTGCCACACCATGCTACTTCTGTGCTGGATTTCATAATTCATCACAATGGCTGTACAGAATTCACAGGCAATACTCACAGCTATGGAGTTCATTAGGGAAGTTCATAAATGATCACAAGTCAAGATCAGTGAGCCATAAGGCTGGAGTTAGTCATTGTTCCTCAGCCAGCAGCCAAGTACCCCTCTCTTTCTCTTTCTCTCATCCTCTCAGCCATGTGATCCCTGGGTCTTGCCTTCCTGGACCAGGAAGCCTGTCTGTCACTCTGTCTCACAGTTCCTTAGTTTGGGTGCCACTCTGCTTGCTCCATCCCATAGTCTCTGTACTGCCATCTCTGGTGCTTCTGACCTTGGCCTACACACCCACGGACTGGGAGAAGATCTCTAGAAATGACACATCAGACAAAGGACTTACTACAAAAATATACAATGCCCTAATAGCCTGCCACAAGAAAAAAGCAGAGAGCCTCTGAGGAGGTGGGCAAAGGACCTGAACA
>NW_022106189.1:28768900-28781702 GCF_000313985.2 Echinops telfairi
AGTTCCCTGCTTTAGGTGGCAAGGCTCACTTCCTGTAAGACATCCCTGAGGAGAAGCCACATGGACCTACCCCAATGGGCATGGAGACTCCTGCCAGTGCTAAGATGCTTACACATTCACTGACTCAGCTTTCCTCCTGAAGTCAGCATCATTATATCTGTTTTGGGAGATGGAGGAGGACTTTGTGGATTGGTGTTGGACATATGGGTTAATATTAGACTTGTGGGCTTGGGCATCACTGGGTTGGGATGTTTTCTTGATGTGCACTTAACCTTTATATAAAACTATCTCTTAATCATGAGTTTCTGTGGATTTGTTTCTATAAAGTACCAAGACTAACATACCTGGCATTCTGTGATGCTAACCTGCCTGACATGATTGCTGAAGACAAAATGGGTGCATAAGCTAATGAGTGGAAGAAGTCTGATGGTGACTGGCTATTACAAGATATAGTATCTGGCGTACTAAAGGCTTAAAGTTAAACAAGCGGCCATCTAGCAGGGAAGCAACAAGCCCACATGAAAGATACCAACAAGCACCCCAGCCTGTGTGATCATGAGGTGCCAATGAGATTAGGTATCAGGCATCAGTTGACCCAAAACAAACAATCCTATCAATGTGAATGAGGTGTGTCAGAGTGGAGACCCAAAGTCTATCTGTGGATAATTGGACATCCCCTCACAGAAGGGTCACAAGGAAGGGATGAGCCAGGCAGGGTAGAGTATAGCACCGATGAAGCACACCACATTCCTCTAGTTCTTTAATGCTCCACCCCCAAACACATTATCATGAGCCTAGTTCTACTTTACAAATATGGCTACACCAGAGCATATGAACTGGTACAGAAAAGAGCTCTCAATACATAGAATCCAGGACAGACAAACCCCTCAGGACTAATAATGAGAGTAGCAATACTGTGAGGGCAGGGCAAAGGTGTGGGGAGAAGGGGGAGAAAGGGGGGACCAATCTCAGTGATCAACATACAATCCTCCCAGGGGGGTGATGAACAACAGAAACGTGCGGGACGGGAGACAGTGGATAGTGTAAAGTATGAAAATAAAAATAATTTATAAATTATCAAGGATTCATGAAGGTGGGAGGGTAAGGGAGGTAGGACATAAAAGGAGCTGATACCAAGGGCTCAAGTAGAAAGAAAATGTTTTGGAAATGATGATGGCAACATATGTAACATGTGCAAATGTGCTTGATACAATTTATGCATGGATTGTGATACGAGATGTAAGAACCTACAATAAAATGATTTACCAAACTAAAAAGTAAAAATGAATAAAAAGTGATTTAACCATGGAAAAAAAAAAGAATAGTCTGATTACGGATGTGACTTCCTACCCTATTGTTGCCTCACCTGCTTGGCTGCTTCACAGGATAGCCCATCATGGCGTCGACCACACTAGGTTAGATCCTATCATGGGAGAATTCTGGCCTACCCAAGATGATGTGAGCTTCACTGCCAGTCACGACTGAATCAGGACGCTGGTTTGTCTGTATCCTCAGTATCTGAGACCATCGATGAAGTGGAAGACACCTTGAGTTCATGTTTGTTGAGGCAAACTTTTATACCCATTAAATGGAGCTGTAGAGATTAGGACTGCCTTCAGGCAACATGACTGTGTTTCCCACACTCATTCTCACAGTGCTTGATGGGTGTTGAGAAGATGAAGCCCCATTCCCTGCAGCGTGAGCCTCAAACTCAAGAGTCACCCACCAGGTCTTGGTGGAAAACTCTGTAACTAAAAAGTTCTGATTTACCCTGCAATTTGGAGAGCGGACCAAAGGCAACCCAGCAACACCTCATCTCATAGGACTTGGACCATGTTCTTGGGTCCAACACACCTGTTCCACCATAGTCACTGGCAACCTCTTACTATCTCAGCACCACAACATACCTGAAATGGATTTGTTACCTGCCCTACTCAAGTATTTAGGAAGAAAAAAATGCACCCACTTTCTAATGGGTAATTTTTAAAGTAATTGTACACATACTTTTATGATCAAACAATGCAATATAAAACAAATATTTAAAACTTATCTTAAAACATAGCTACCCTGATAAGCATAATTCAGAAATCTTTAATGAATTCACCTCAATTAGCCTTTAATTAAATAGCTCATTAAAAGCTGATTTGAATACTGCTCATGGAGAAATCCTCGTTCAACTGTTGTGACAGAACAGGAAGTTAATGAAGTTAAAATTAAGTGCAATTTTGGGTGCAGTCTGAAAGTCATAAAGCTACAAGGGGAAAAAAAATGCTGAACTTTGCCTGACACGTGAGATTTTTTCAAGAAAGCCACAGGCCCAAGGAAGTGCTAGACCAGTGGTTCTCAGCCTTCCTAATGCTGAGACCCTTTAATACAGTTCCTCATGTTGTGGTGACCCCCTCCAACTATAAAATTGTTTTCATTGCTACTTCATAACTGCAATTTTGCTGCTGTTATGAATGGGGAGGCCCCTGTGACAGAGTCGTTCAACCCCCCAATGGGGTCATGACCCACAGGTTGAGAACCACTGTGCTAGATGCTGATGCTCTGGGCCAGGGAGTAGTATTTCCACCCTTGGATCTGCTGAGGCTTTCAGGCACTGAGGACACAAGATAATGTCTGATGAATCGGTGAATGCATGGATGGCTTAAATAGATGTGCACACATTTAAACCCAGGCTAATGTTAAAGAGCCTAAAGGAAATTTACAGCAAGAGAATGCCTACCATGTGTCCAGGGTTTAGAACAAAATGTCTTCACCTCTTTACAACAAATTGGCTATTCCACTAAGAATAGACCTTCAAGGGGTATTAAATAGTATCCCCACTTTACAGATGAAAAAAACCAGAAGTATAGAGCTTTTCACTAACACAAATAGTAAATATCTGACCTGAAATTGTAGCCCAATGCAAAAGAACCCCAGGTACTTCAAAGGAGCCAAGGCCTTTCTGCAGATTCACCTGCCAATCGGCACGCAGGTGCTTCCACCTTTGGATGACTGCCCCACCCCCCTCACTACACATTCATTCCAAAGAGTGTGTCTTCAATGCAATGGCTTTTGTTGGTGGCTCCATCATTTCTTGGGTGTCATATAGCATCTGATTAGTCCAGGAAATGAACTCCAGTTAAACTCCTCTCTGGGAATCCTGAGTGTGGGCTTAGCTAGGCAGGCCATGCATTAGGAGGCAGAAACATCCTTCTTGGTGGGGGAAGGTATGGTTCTGTACTCTGCCTCCCCACCCAGGGATCATCACGCATTCTTGGTTGGACACCGCATCTTTCATTGGCTAGTGTCTATGCATCCATCTCTTCTTCTGGAAGGCTTTCTCTTCCAGTGTAGATTAAGTACACAGGCCATGTCATCTCATCGCACTCTCTACTATTTCCTTCTTTACAGTGTCATGCGTTGATGGACATAGGGAACACGTGAAGCCTTCACTGGGGAAATCTTCAAGAAGATGTGGATGGTGTCTCTTCCCACCCCTTTGGTTCTTCAACAGCTGGTACCTAGTAGGTACTCAATAAACATGTACACGATGAATGAATAAGTGAGTGGTTAAAATAATGCATGGTGTTTAATATATGTATGTGAACAATTCCAAGATGTAAAATGAGTAAATATTTAAATGTTCACATCTGTGTAAACAGCTCACTCTTCTGCCTCATCCAGACAGCCCCAGGAGGGAATGCATGTCTTTTTTCTCTTGCCAAGATGCCTCTATCTGCAGTCTGGATGATGTCCTGTCGGCATTTCTGACATGGATGGGGGGGCTTCTAAGAACGTTGGGTTAGAGCCATACATTCCGTTTCCAGGCTATGAGAGCCAAATGGGATACAGCATCACTGAATGGAAGTTATGTTGTTGCTGAAGACATTTGGAATTTTGCAAAAAGTCTATCTGCATGCCTGAGAAAGCTCACCCTGAGTTTGCATCTCCCTCTGTGTGAAGTCAGTTGTCATTGCACTCCGATGCAACTCCCAGTGCAATAGCAGCATGTAGACAACTGGCTGCTGTAAGGTATCTCTCTATCAATCACTCACTCTTCATCCAATCCTGATTTTCTTGTTCACTGCCTCCTTCAGTACTTCAGTTAAATCCTAGCATTCAAGATCCATCCATCCATCCATCCATCCATCCATCCATCCATCCAACCAACCATTTGCATTTTAAATGTTAATGTTTTCCTAAGACCTGAATCAGTTTATATGGAATCTACAGAGATGAATAAGCAAGCCAGGGTTTCTGAAAATTCATAACAGCGAAGGCCCAGATCAAATTAGGAAAAAAGACCTGGCTCAACAGAATGGAAGAGGTTCTTCTTGTTAGACCTACTGATTCCTTTTCAGAATCCCCCATTACCTAAATCTCCTTACCCGTACTCCTCTCACCTGAATACATAGGACTAGCATATCTATATCCGCAGATAATGTATGCCAATGCCATTCAGATCATTTAAACTTTCTACTTTGCCTGGAATATGTTCTCTTGTTTAGCTCAATCATGAGGCTTCAGAAGGAAATCCCAACTGATTCTCTTCCTGACCCACCCATGACTGCTTCCACACCAGACACCTAAGAAACAGCCTTGCCCCTATGACTCTCTCATCCATGGTCAATCCATTATGTGGTGGATCTTCACTATTTCTCCCATTATACCATCATCACCTTCTCATCAGGCCCCATCCTTTCTCACGTGGGCAAATTTAATCCTCACTTGCATCTACCACACCTCTTTCAAATCAGTCCTAACAATTTTCTTCATAAACAGAAACCTGGTCTTCAGACCCATGTTATGCTTAAAGGCTTCTAGTGTCTTCCTTTCCCTGGGTAAGGGAAGGACTTTGAGTCTGACCGGGGTGGGCCCAGAGCACATCCTAATTCTCTTCTCATCCCTACCCTCTCCATCTGCTTCTGTGTGTTCCCACCATGCCAGTCTCTCATTCTGGTGAATGGGATCTGTCTCCTCCTGATAAGGGGGCCCACACCAACACTATTCCTACCCCGTAGAATATTGTCAATGCTTTTTCTCATCCCTTATCTCTTCCAGCACAGAGGCCTTCCATCAAGACAGATTTCCCTGAATCCCCAATCTAGGGCAAATACCTATGTTGTGTCCAATGTCCCAAATGCAATCAGTGCCCCGCCCATATCTCCATGAACCACCCTGGCATGCTGACACAGGGGACCCACCTGCATCTCTCTTTCAGATGATCATTCTCTGTACATAGGAACGTGCTTGGCTCAGATAGGATAGGTTGGAAGTGCCGGGGAATTAATGACCAGAAGTACCCCTTACCCTATAAGAAAGAGGAGTGGGTAAATGATTACCCTATGGTCTTGACTCCCTGGGGTAATTGTAAACTATCTTCCATGCAGTCATTCAGTGGCTTCCAACAGAACTACCCATCAGTTGCTCACATTATTAACCCATTTGCTAGCATGATCATTGTTGACTTCCCTCAATCACTTGTCTTCCCTACTCTACTCTTTTACTGCCTTCCTTCCTTGAGATCATCTCCTACATGTACCACTTAAACTCCAAGCCTTATCCAAGTGTATCATTCAAGAAAGTGTAAAACATCTTCATAGAAATAGACTTGTTCCTCCCAGACCACCTAACCCATCTGTGATTATGAGTTTATTAGATGAAACATTTGGTGACGCCAGTCTCCCTATTTCCACAGACCCCCATCTGAGTTTTGTTCTCCACTGACTGCTAGTGCCGAGGGCAACCCTGGCCACATAGCAGGTAATCAATGAACCTTTCTGAAATGAATCGAAGAACATGCCAGGTAGTGTCCCGACCACTGGACATCATAGTATAATGACTCAATCCCTGCCCTGCGAAACTTACAATCCGGGAGAAGCAAAATGAAACATTTATAAATGTCCTTCATTAGCCCAGGATGTTGTGAGAGGGTTACAAGAGGCTATTCAGCTGAGCATGGCTGGAAAAGACATCCCGGAGAAGCAGACCCAAAGCTCAACTATTTTTCAAAAAACTGTCATTGAATCCATTCTAATTCATGACAATGCCAACTGCGTTAGAGTGGAACTGTGTTCCATACAGTTTTCAGTGGCTGGCTTCAGAAATGGCTAGGCATTGCCCCCAAGGCATCTTTGGATAGACTTGATCCTCCAATCTTTGGGTTAAAAGTTCACACAAGCCAAGAATGCCCTGGGACAGCCGTGTAATTCCAGGGAAGAACACATGTTCCCAAGGAAGGAGGGCTGTCAAACCAAGAGTGTGTGCCGTTATTGAGAGCACAAGTATTTCTTCCAGAGCTTTATAGCTTGGCAAGCTGGAATCGTCTCTCGCTTGGCGACTCCGAACCAGACTCACCATCTTGTAGTCAATAAGGATCATGGAAAGTCAACTGCAATGGCATCCAGGGCTCTGTGTACATCTAGAGTGAGCACTCAGAGAAAACTTTTTTCTAGAAATCAGGTTCATCTGAAAATACTCTTGCCAAGGTGCTCTGATTTCTGGGGCCATGATTAGGGCAGCTGGGGACTTGACCCAGGAAGTTTCCTGTCTGCCAAGTCTCTTACAGTTCCCAGGGGCCATTGAGCCTAGTTCATGGAGCAGAACTCAGTGACCCCACCCCGCACCCAACACAGCCTCTGGGTTTGGAACTCCGCTTCTGTGTTGCAATACCCATGCCTGTGATTGTCAGCAAAGGCTGTTTGCATTTGTTAATGTATTTAATGGTGGGAGGAAGTTTCCCAATTGTCTATCAACTGCCATTACTCAGTGGGATTCAAATTTACCTTTCACATAACAATGGGCTGAATGCTATAACCAGAACCCCTTGGCTTCATTCCCTCTTAGTTGTTAGTTTCTGTGCAATCAATTCTAGACTCTTGGCTGGAGAGTATGTATGAGTAGAACCGTGTTCTCTCGGGTTCTGAAGGTTATGACCTTTTAGGAGCAGATTGTCAACCCTGTCTTCAGAGGTGCTTTCATGGTGGGTGCCAACTGCCAAACTTTGGGCTAGTTCTCAAGTGTTCATCAGCTTGTCCCACCCAGGGACTGCTTAGAGCTCAATATGCCAAATGTGCAAAGTATAACCAGGTGTTTGATGGTTGGTCTTCCAATGTGGGGACACAAAGACCAGGAGTCTTCAATCTAGTGATTCCTCCATCCCTTAGGATCTCAAGGTTCTCCCACGATAGTACTATGTTATTCCAGTAACCAGGAGAAGACCCAGGGAGGTTGTATGGGAACTTGTGTTGGTCTGGTCTAAGGTTTTATCTTTCTGCTCACATGCCACTGGCCACAACGAGCTCCGTGCTTCACTGAATGCAAGGGAACCTGGGAAGCATGGTGCAGCTGGGTTCCCAGATGGGAAAGGGTTTGTGAAGGCCTGGAGGTCAGTGTGTTTTCTAACCATAGAGCCATGGGAAGGTAACAGCTGGTGCTATTCCCTGTCCAATCATCTCTCCTCCTCCTCCTCCTCCTTCTTCTTCTTCTTCTACTACTGCTTCTTCTTCCTCCTCCTCCTCCTTCACTTCCTCCCTTCCTCCCTTTTGACCTGCTTTCGGCTCATCCTTCCTGCTTCCCTCCCTCCTTGGTCTTTTCCTTCTCTTTCCTCCCCTCACCCTTCCTTCACCCCTTCCTATCTTCCGTCTTCCTTTATTTTTTCTATGAAATCAGCCATTTTCACTTTTTAACTGACAAGGAGATGCTGATCTGTTGCATCCAGAGATCTGGAATTTGACTGACAAACGTGTTGCTATTAGGACTTACTAGAAAAATACGTGTCCAGATGATCCCTTTTCATTTCAGGAAACATCAGAATCAGACACAAGGGATGTTCATGAGTGGGCTTCCTCCTGGGAAAAAGAGTAGCTTCGGTTCTCAGAAAAATTCCTTGGGTTCTGGGATTGTTGTGGAGTTTTTGTTTGTGTGTTTTCTTTTCTTTCATTTTCTCTAAAGACAGTGGTAAAGGTGATGTTAAGATCTGCCAGATGAGAATTTGTTTCCAACATCTGTGTCTTAAAATAGCTCTAGATGGAAGTCATGGGAGATGAATGTATTTTCGCTTTATGAAAAATATTTGCAGTTCTAAGGTCGGCAACCACACGAGATTGTATTTATGATTACCTCCATTGAAAAGGTGAATCACACGAGGCTCAGAAGTGTTAGGGATTTGTTCCCAAGGTTGTATAGCTAGTAAGCTGTGTAGGTAGGGTTGGAAATGAAAAAAAAATCCATGTGAGGACTCATCCTCAATAGGATGCTTCCGTAACTCTCTTGGAAGTATTTGATCTGGAGAAAAACACTGTCCACTAAATTGCATGTAACTCATTATAACCATTATATACTACTATCCTCTACTCAGCTTCCCCTGAACCCACTCATATGAACCTTATATGACAGAAGCAGACTGACACATCTTTCCCTTGCAGAACAGTTTACAGGTGCAAACTATCGACCTTTTAGTGAGCAGCCAGTGTTTAACCACAACACCTCCAGGGTTTTCCAAAATGGGAACCCATATTATTTATTGACTATATCATCTCACTTCCAGGAAGAGTCCTGGTGGCACAGTATTACTCATTGGGCATTCTCAAACTACCACCCCCTTCCTGGGAAAAAGATGAGGCTTTCAACTCCTGTAAAGAGTTACATTCTCAGAAACCCACAAGGGTGATTCTAACCCGTCCTATGGGGCTGCAAGGAGTTGGAATCAACATGATCGGAGTTGAGTCTGGTTTCTTGGTCCCCTCCAAGCTCTACCTTCAGAAAATTTCCTTTCTAAATTATTAACTCTGCCCAAGCCGTCCTCACTAAGCTTCTGCGTCATCATTAATATCCTTTCCTCTAACCTTGGACTTAGGTGTTTATGTGGTGCAAATGCTTCTGTGTGAGACTATTAACCTAAAGGTTGATGGTTTGAACCCCCTAGAGGAACCACGGATCTACTCAGTAAAGATCACAGCCAAGACCACGCCAAGGTCTCCCTATAGCACCTGGGGCTGTCATAAGTCAGAATGGACTTGATGACAACGGCTTTGGCTTGGTTTTACCCCTGCCCTTGAGAAGTAGGTGTCACACCAGTTGGACAACTGCAAACCCAGGGAAACCGCCACTCATAATAGATCCATTTCAGAAAAGAGTGTGGCTACTGACAACGGCTAAGTGAGCGTGACAGTTCTCTGGAAGGGTCCAAAGTTAGAGCTTACTGGTGACTCTGGGCACATGGTACATAACAGGTATGCATTGTCTCCAAGTGCTATGACACTTCTTCTTCTCTTCTTACCACAAAAGAATAGAAATCTTTTGGAGAAACGTGTAGATAGAGTTCAAGACACATACACTCAGGCCTCCCATATGAATTAGGCTGTTCAGTCGTGGGGACACGATGAGGCCGTCTGGTCGATTGCACATTAGGAGTCCCGGAGAAGAGTGACGGGAGCAGTCATTGGTCTCCATGGTCACACTAGTTTCCCTTAAACTTGAAAGGGGAGGGGAGGAGAGGCAAATTCATTGTCGTCAAAAAGGTTCTGATTCCTGGTGGCCCTGTGTGTTAAAGGGTAGACTGAATTATGTAGGGTTAACATATTTGTAATATTTGTGGAGGGGCCCTGGTGGTATAGTGGTTATAAGTTGGGCTACCATCGAACGGTCTGCAGTTCTAAACCACCAACCTGCTCCACGGGGGGAAAGCCAGGGTATTTTACTCCTCTAAAGAGTTAGAGTCTCAGAAACTCATAGGGGCTGTTCTACCCTTTCCTCTAGGGTGGCTGTGAGTCGGCAGATACTTCATAGCAGTGGTTTGGGTTTGGGTATGTTTGCGGGTACACCGCCAAGCCTCTCCTTCGAGGTTTCTCTGGGGTGGGTTCAAATTGCCAACCTTTTTCTTAAAAAAAAAAAAATCCATTTATTTTGTCGTTATCGCTGACTATACCTAGCAATACGTGCACCGACCCCCTAGTTTTTGCGCACGGGCATTCAGTGACAGTGACTATATACTTAGAGCTGTGTGACCATCTCACACTCCTTTTCTGAGTTGTTCTTCCCCATTAACATGAACGCTGGAGTTCACATTTTCCATGTGGTCTCCAATAGTGAGTTCCTTAAAGACTGGAGTGTTCCATTCGCACACATACCCCTCCCCCGACACACACTAGTCAAGATACACTGTGATCTGGCTCAAACATAACAGCACTTGTGAAGATGGTGCAGGGCCAATGGCCTCCTATGCTGTCCATAGGATTGCTATGAGCCAGAACCAATGTCACGGCACCCAACAACAGCAACTTTGTTCGGCTTTAAGGCAAATTCCAGGGACTTATTTGGTTTAAGGTTTGAAGATGATCACAGGGCAATCATTGGTTTCATTGATTCTGTCAGGGTTTCATTGAATCTTTCACCAGGGCCACCTAGGCATTGCCATATTCACAAGGAGGAAACTGAGCCCCCCAAAGCATTTAGCAACATGCTGAAGTGGGAAGAGAAGAAGACCCAAACTTATATGTGTCATTTCCACTGTGAGCAAGGGCTTGGCAAGACTCAGGAATGGTCCAGTGGCCACACCCTGGAATGGCCAAGAGCTGTCCTATCCAACCCTGCATGTTTCTCCCCTTGCCTAGAAAATCACTATGCCACTACACACTCCTATAGGGATGTTTCTCCATATAATGGCACAAAACAAGACAAACAAGACCAAGAAATAATTTGTTCCCTGCCTCTGAAATTGTGCATGAAAATCGTCAAGTTGATGTGCCCCATAGATATCTAATAATACTTCTCTGTCCATCACAAAGGAGAAAGATGGAGTTTTCTACTTCTGTAAAGATTTACAGTCGCAGAAGCTCACGGGGGCAGTTTCTAGCCTGCCTGATAGGAGTCAGCAAGTGAGTTTAGGTTTTTTGACTAGTTTGGCAGTTTTTAAATATGCGCCCACAGGTCAGCTCTATGCTATTTCATGCCCCGAGACGTGCTCATAAATTATTATTAGTTTATCTTTAAAAGACTGATTTATTACCAAAATAAAATGTAGATGTTGGTATAGATCTTCTTTGACCTCAACATGTTTACAAAGCACCTTTGTCCATTGTCTCATTCCTAACAATTATTGCCCTGAGGTCTTGGGCTAACAAGGGGTTGATTGGAATTGGATAGGCAGGAGCTAACTTGAGACCCAAAATAAGCATCAAAATGAATTTTTTTTCCCGGATATATTGCATGTGTATGAATTACCTTTAGCAGGAAGAGTTCTGTTATTAATTATTTGTGCCAATAAATGCCTCATTAATCCTAACTTTTGCTTATGGATTGTGCAATTGTCATTATGTAAATATTATTTAATTACATAATGGCTCAACTATCAAGAAATCTGTATTTAACAATATCAAAATCATACTCATAATATGCTCCATCTAAGGGACTATTTGAGGATTTTATAATCTTTTGATTAAAGATGGTAGCGTTTTACTGATTGTATTTAGTTAAGCCATGTTGTCTTTATAATAAGGTGTGTTGATATGAAAAAATGATTAAACATTTTCAGGAGAAGAGCCACTTCATATTCATCCACCATTAATCTCCGTATTATGAATTATATATTACTCATTCACTTCGATATCCTCAATACTTTTTCCTCCCTTTGTAGGTAATTATACAATGACCCATCCATATAGCTCATGAGATTTCTCAATTTTTTATGAAGGTTCGTAAATATGGAGGAAATGAGTACAAAATTTATAGCCAGTTGGACCAAATTAATTTTGGGCCAGTTGGGGGTGGTGACCCAGAGTTATCATACTTCACTGTTTGAATTCAATAGGAAATTGGGTTAGAGCAGTAATGAAGACGGGTGGATGTTTAAAAGTGTCTACGGTCTCAGAGGTGACCAAGATCCATGTAAATTGTGGGTTTGTGGCATCCAATTTGCATGCTTCTGGATTTATTTTCTAATGCTAGTGTTGGTTGACAGTTGTAGGAGAGTGAAGAGTGGAGGATGATGGTATCGGGCTGGTCCAGTTTAGGGAATTAATGTGTGGAAATGGCTGAAGATACACATGCTGGTATGCAAGAGGACATGGTAGACTCAAATTCTATTTGAGATGGCACTAATGTCCAAGATGACACGAGAGAGGAATTATTCAGGCAATAGCTCAGCTGCACTTGGGATTCAGCTAACACTGGAATGACTTGAAGCTTGGCCAGGAAAGAGAGAGAAGGATGGGGACCCAGGCCTTCAATAGAATATGGGAGACATAAGCCCACAACAGAGCATAAACTCTATGGGGGCAGTGTCCACTCCTTTTTAGTTCATGGTTATGTCCATAGTGCCTAGTCCACGGCCTCACACACTAGTTTTATAGAAATATTTGTTAAATTGGGGATGGGAAGAGGACTCAGGCAGTGCCAGGGCTCAGATCAAGTATAAGCTTTTTGCAATAGTTCCTACAGGGTTCTGTATCTCAGGAATCCATGAAGACTTCAAATAGATGGTTGGGAATGGCCACATAAACACAGTTGCCTCTGAAAGGTGGGAACACTATGTCTCTATGTAGATGTTAAATGTGTTAGAATGGGTTGACTAGAGAAACAAATCCAAGGACATTCATATTGCATGAGAGAGCTTTATATCAAAGAGCAATACAAATATCATATATGGATCAAGTCCATAAGGCTGATATTTGGCCAAATGTTGGATACTAGTCCATGAATTCCTCTTCAGACTCACACAGCACATGCAATGATGACGAATGCAGGAAGATCAGGTCGGTGGATGGAAAGTCTTGTGCACCCAATGCCAGTGGAAGCATCTCAGCACAGATGAGGGTAT
>NW_022106189.1:28782385-28784264 GCF_000313985.2 Echinops telfairi
TGTTTATTGAGAGGTAAAAATTCAGAGGTGAAGGCATTTGTCTAAGATCCCACTGAGTTCTGAATGTGAACTCAATATATTTCACTTAAAAATGACATAATCCTACAGCCTACACTCTGGGGAGCACAACGATAATTTCCAAAAAGAGACAGATCAGTAAGCAGTGGGGTTAGTGTGGGTAAATGAGTGGGAATGTCTAAGAGTTGTCTCATGGAAGATATGGACTTGAATTAAGCTCATATGGAGAGAAGAGAAGCCAATCTAAATGGGACTTAAGTAGGAGTGAAAGTATGGAGATAGAAATACATTTATTCATGAATTCAACTCTATATATACACCACCGACAAAGGATGCTGGGCCTCATGCTATCTGCTGGGCATGTTATAGTGAACTAAGGAAAGGAAGCTTTTCCTTGCTTGGAGCTCCTCCCAAGCTAGCTGTGGGGTGCAGACAAGTCAATAGGTGATTCCAGTGTGGTCCAGCGGCCCCTACCTCAGCATTCCCTGGGAATACAGAGGAAGTTTCCTAATCTGTGGGAGGGGCAGACCAAGGGAGAATTCCTGGATGAATAGCATTGAAAGTGTCTAAAAGGATAATTGGAGAGTGTGGTTGAAAAAGGTAGCAAGTGGAAGGGAGGCAAGAATTTAGGAGTTTCAGCTTAATCCTGTGAACCAAGACTCCTAAGGGGCAGCAGATTGAAAGTACTGAGAAATCTATTGGGACACAGTTAGACGTAACTACTCTGCTTGCATTGCTCCTGTGATCAGGGAGGAGGCCAGATGACCTGTAGAGAATGGAGTCTTGGTTATAGTCTCTGAGGACAGTGTTACTGATCACCTTTGGTTTTATACCCAACCCAACATTTCTCCTATATCAATAATTTAGGAGGTTTAACTAGACACTAGGGTGTTTCTGGTCCAGTCTGCTTCGTGAAGAGCTTCGGCAATAACCCTGTATATATCCCCCAAATGAACAATGAACTTAGGATAAAGGGCTCCAGAACTCTCTTCTGGTTAAACTTACATCCTATATTCTGCTCTGTGGAGCCTCCCTCTCTGCCAATGACAAGGGGACATGATCACCTCTCACCGTCTGGTGCAAATACAAAATGGATGCAAACTTTATCACACAAAGTTTGGGGTCTCTTCACCCAGATATAGTAATTAAAAAAAAAGACAATACAAAGTAAGGTACCATCTTGAAAAGCAGCATGCCCCATTCCCCCACGAGTTTCTGACTCAGCTGCTCTGTGATGGAGCCTAAGAATTTGTCTTTCTAACAAGTGTCTGGTGACACTGATGCTAATGCTGTGAGTCAGGGTGGGGGCACCTTGAGGGCCAGTCCCCTAAAGCATCCCCTGGATGGTTCTGTATTGCAGGACGCCATGGTGTTTCCAAAGAGGCTGTTAGGAATGGTCAAGCCAGCACATAGTTCTCTCTGAAAGGAGTCAGCACCGTGCTAAGCTCTGTATAGACATCAAGGCTACAGGCAGCCAGCTCTCAGGGCCAGCAGTTCCTCATTAAGGGCAGAGCCATGAATGGCCTGAAAAGATGGGGATAACAGTCTAGAAGCTGGAGCTCCTTCTCTTGGTACCCTCAGTTGCACCTTACATGGCCATGAAGGGTAGAAGGGGACACTCAGCACTTGGGACACTCACCTGTTTCTTGTTCCACGACATTTGTGCTTGGTTCTGAGTCCCACAGTACATCATCCACAGAGTCTATCTTCATGAAGACATTTAAAAAATATTTTTATTGGGGGCTCTTACATCTCTTATCACAATCCATACATTCAGCCAGTGTGTCAAGCACCTATGCCACCATCTTCATTTTCAAACCATTCTCTTCCCGTTTGAGCCCCTGATATCAGCTCCCCATTT
>NW_022106189.1:28785220-28788097 GCF_000313985.2 Echinops telfairi
AAGCAGGAGAAATCCTGCTGGGATGGCAGCCAACGTGGCAGGGTCTCTGAAGAAGTCATTTGGACAAAGGATCCTTCCTTCTGAAGGACGTGGCCAGCAGAGGCTGAAGATGCCAATGGAGGGTGGGCACCTGGTGGGGAGCACAGGGGGAAGGGCAAGGGCTTGTTTCTCAGGTGCAGGGAGGTCTCCTCACCATGGAAAAGTTCTGGCGGGATGGTGGCACGCTCCCAGAGACGGCCGAGGTTAGAGGGAGGCAGATAGAAATGTAGCTTGGAATCTGACATTTACGGGTTTCTGTGGTTGACGGGGATGGAGCTGTCAAACGGGGGCACATCCAGTTTCATTTTAGAAAATGTGTGGGTGAGAGCCCTCGCCGGGAAACACAGAGAACAAAGCTCTGCAACAAAACACGTTGGAAGCAAGTCAGAGGCCATAGGGATAGAAAATAGGGACCCATCGGACAGGACAAAGGAGCCAGGTTGGCATAGTTGATTACATATGCAGCTGCTGACAAGTTTGAAACCACCAGTGGCTCCTCAGGAGGAAGACAGGGCTTTCTACTCCAGTAAAGAGTCACAGTGTTAGAAACTCACAGGGGCAGTCTGCCCTGTCCTACAGGGTCACTGTGAGTTAGCATGGGATCAATGGCAGTTGAGTAAGGGCTTGGGGGGAACACATGCAAAAGGGAGCCTTATTACCCAGGAACTTCCTGCCTCCAGAGCCTGGCCTGCCCCCAAGTTTCCTGTATCCCTTCCTGGACTTGGCCTCCCTGACCCCCTTGTTGAGCTGAGGAGGATGTTGGCCTATTGTCTCCGTGCTGGCCTGACCGGGACTGCTCACCCCGACTGCTGCCAAGGAACGAGGACAACCACAGGGGAGAAAACCACAGAGTTCTCTGTTTTCCTCTGCGAGAGAGCAAGGTTATTTTTGGCCCTGTTCAGGACAAATCAGATATCTTTTCTTTCTCAAGGCCCTGCGTCTGGCAGCCCGCAGGGCCGGAAGTGAAAATGAGAGCTCACGTCTTGAATACCTTTGCATTTTCGCTCCGTGTCAATTTTGTTTGTCTTCCTCCGTCTGGCTGTCTGGCGTGTTGACCTCTCTGGGACTCTACCCCCCCAGCCAAGGAAAGTAAGGCCAAGCCCTTCAGCTCACGGACAATGGGGTACTTTTGTCGAGGGACAGAAGGGACAAAGGGAAGCTGTGGCATGGTCGGATCTGCCTGGGTGTAGCCTCTAGCACGCAGCCCTGTGTCTGAGCCCCACAGAAACTCTGAGGCCCAAGGAATTGATGCTTTGGTCAAGGGATATGCTGAGGCGCCCCGCCCCCCACCCCAACCCATGGCCAGAATTGAAACCCCCTAAGTCACATCTTTCTAGCAGCCCTTTGCCTCTTCTTAGGTGCTGGTCAATTCCCCACTTGTGGGCATGACCTTGTTTGGAATTTATTCCTACGATTGTCTGAGGCCCCTAACTCATGGTGACCTCCAGCATGAAAACCCAAAATCACTGCTAGGTCCAGCGCTACCCCTATGCTTGTGGATCAGACCCCTGCAAAGTTTTCCTCAGCTTTTTTTCTAGAAGTGGTTCTCCAGGCCTTTCTTCCTTGTCTTAGGCTGGTTGCTCCTCAAAATGTGCTCATTAGCAAAGCATCAAGTAAGCCTCCCCTGACAAATGGTTGATAGCCAAGACTCAGCCCTGCCCTCCTCTACCACTGAACCACTCATCAGTTGAAATGGAGTCTTTGAAAATAGTATTGGTTAACCTGAGGTCATCCTGGAGCAGGGTATCCAGGATGAGGACCTTTGGTGTCTTTATGAAAGAGGAGAAAAGGCACGAAGAGAAAACCAGGAGGAATGCCCAGGATGGGTTATGATCACTGGAAGCTCAGAGAGCATCCCAACGGCTGATACCCTGATTCTGGGCTCCTAAACTCCAGAACTCCAAGCTGGAGTTCCTAAACTCCAGAAAGAAACAGTTGTTCTTATAAGCCACTGAATTCAGGTTACTATGTTATAGGAACCCCAGGATGTGGATAAAATGTGCCTGTGTCCCCTGAACCTCTGTAAATAGAGGCTGTGAGCCCACACTTGACAGGCCCTCATCGTGAGTGGGTTATCACCCTAAGTCTCTGCTTTGCCAAGCTCTAAAACAGTAAAGCTAACAGGGACCCATTGGGTTGCTACCCAATGCTGAGAACTGTTGGGTCCCTGTCATGTTTCCAAAGACCTCAGATCCACGGGATTCTGCACCCACTGGACTGAAATCTTCCTAAATCACACCCCACCCATCTGTTTAATTGGTCTGCAGCCACTCATGAGAGTTTGAAGAGAGTTCTGGGTAGCATCAGAGCCAGGGACACTGAACTTGGCTACAATGCCCTCTTGATATACCATTACTCTTGATATAAAGCTATTTGTTATACATCTATGAGTGTCATTGGTTTTATTTTTCTAGACAACTTACCCAACACACACACACACACAAACAAGCCCACTTCCTGGATGACACTTGTCAAAACACTAGTTTCTCTCATATCTAGTCCTTAATTTTGAAAGGAAGCCCAAACCCCTGCTTGCTATAAGGAAGCTCTCTTTTTCACCTGCCTCTGTTAACTCAAACAACCATTGGCATAATGATAAAAACACATCATTGAAAAGGAAAGAACTAGGAGGCAAAGGGCATTTATAGAGGTCTAAATAAAGGCATGTGCATATGTAAATATATTTATATATGAGGATGGGGAAATAGATTTTTGTGCATATATTTATAGGTTTAGTATTAAGGTAGCAGATGGACACTGGGCCTTCACTCAAGTACTCCCTCAGTGCAAAAATACTTTATTCTATTAACCTGGCATTCCATGATGCTCACCTTCCCA
>NW_022106189.1:28789635-28790962 GCF_000313985.2 Echinops telfairi
TATTTTCTATGCTCTAGGAACTTGGCTCCCATATCTTCAATCTTTACATCAACCTTCAAATGAATTTTCACATTTTTAAATGAGTAGAGAAGGGCCCCGGGGTTGTGCAGGATTAAGGTCATGGAGCTGAGATAATAGAACAGGGCTGTTAGGCCAGAGCTTCTTAACACTGTGAGTCCTGACCTCATATGGGGTCATGTAACTGAACGCGGAGGGTTCAACAGGTTTCTGAACGCGCAACGACCAAAAATTGATTCAAAATCAAACATGTCAGGGATCTGCAGTGTTTCTGACAGTGCTTGCCCAGGTTGCAAATTTCTTGGGTGTAAAGGGGTTGAGAGTGGGAATTCTCTAAGCAAGTCTGAATTAGAGACAGGCACACTCCATTTCTCTCTCTCTGACACACACACACACACCAAACTCGCTGCCCTTGAGTTGATTCGGTGGAAGAGGGTAGAACTGCCCCTGTGAGTTCCTGAGACTAACTGTCCATGCGAATAGAAAACCTCCTCTGTCTCCTGCAGAGCGGCCTGGTGGTTTCGAACCGATGAACTTGTTTGCAGTTAGTAGCCCAATGCCTAACCACACCACCGGGGCTCCTTCCTAGTTTCAGGGGCAGTAAGGCAGGGTTTTGAATCATTCCTCCCAGAAGCCCCTCCTTCATGGAAGAAGCATACCTGCCTCCTTCTCTCTTGTCCCCTAGGCCCTGGGACATTTGTCAGCGTATTGGAAATACGAGTTGAATGCCTACTCACACACACACACACACACACACACACACACACACATATACTTTTTGTCCTAGGACACACATGAGTGTGTCTCCCAGGTTTTGGCGACATGACGTGGATTGCCATCTCAAAACCACTCTGTCTAGGAAACCCTTTTCCCACCCCCAGGATTTCCTGCTTCAATTGTTCTGAGGGTGGTCTGGGTTTTATAGTTCCTGGGACAGTCTGCAGTGTGGCCAAATTTGAGACCCCCTGCACTGGAATTCCCCTATCTCCTTCTCATTCATTCTTGCCAACAACGTGACAATGGGGCCTGGGTGGCAGTGCCAGCTGACTGTGGAGGAAGCAGAGGTTTGTGGAGAGTTGGTGGACAGTCTTCCAACACGGTCCTCACGCCAACTCCTCCAACGTTGGTTCAGCAAGAAAGCCACGCTCGGTTGGGACAGGGCTTCCCTGAGTTCGCATGTCCTACAACTGGGCAGTCCATGCTCTACCCCCTGCAATGGCTGTTTTAAAGAGCAGGACTCTGGAGCCAGGGGCTCAGACTGAGGGGCTGTGGCCTCACAGCTATTAAGGCCACCCAGGAGCAAAGACTC
>NW_022106189.1:28791234-28792163 GCF_000313985.2 Echinops telfairi
GAAAACCAGCAGTTCAACATCTATGAAGCAGGAACCTCCAGCTCCCAGAGTGGGCGTGATGTGATGGCACCGTCACACATACCCCACCACGCCCCGCCCCCTCTTGTATCCAGTGAAACCTGCCAAAGCCAGAACCTGTCACAGAAGGAAAACACACATTGGACCCTCGACCACAAAGCAATAAAAATCAAGTGGTAGGATGGCGTCATGCCAACGCAGGAAAGCTCCAAGACCAGGAAAAGGAAGCAGTTCCAGAGAGTTCTAGCTCCCGTGGGGCTCACTGCAGCAAAGTGTTTGGGTTACCTTCTGGTTCCGAACGGCTGACTGTGCCTTAGCAGCCCAGCGATGACCTGACTTTGTCACCAGGGAGCCACACTGCACAGGGCTAATGCGCAAACGTGGCCTTTGCATGTACTTGGAAACCAGACATCCTGTGTACACGTCTGTATGTGTGTGCAGTGTGTGTGACATATGTGTGTCACCTGTAGGTGCGTATGTACATGTGTGTATGCACAACCATATCATATATATCACATGTAATGGCATGTGAGTGTATATGATGTGCACTGACACAGGCATATCACATCATATGTATGCCACATGTCTATGTGAATGGGTATGTGATATGTGGGTATGTCACTGTGTTAGTCTGGGTAAACTAGGGAAACAAATCCATAGAAACTCATATGTATAAGGGAGATTTTTATATAAAGGGGAAGTGTACATTAAAAAAGCATCCCAACCCAGTGCTGCCCAAGTCCATAGGTCCAACATTAGCCCATATATCCTACACCAATCGACAAAGTCCTCCTCCACATCACAAAACACACGCAATGATGCTGACTGCAGGAGGGAAGCCAAATCGGTGAACATGCAAACATCTCAGCACTGGCAGGGGTCTCCCCATGGCTGCTCCAGCACCCAGGGCT
>NW_022106189.1:28792485-28811639 GCF_000313985.2 Echinops telfairi
TGAGCTTTGCCAGCTGAAGCAGGGAACTGGCTAAGGCAGCTGCACCCTGGTCCAACCATCACAAACAAGAGACCCGAGAACTAGAAAGGCGAGGCTCACTGAGCCATTTATCTCTCTATCCTTCAGTTAATCCCACGTTTATCAGCCCAGTTGGCACAATAAACCTTACCTATCTCAGTCACATATATACCACGTGTATGTGTACGCATGTGTTTATAATGTGTATGTGCATACTTAGGACTCCTTCGGACACAGTTGGTGAAGCACTCAGCTGCTAGCTGCTAATGGAAAGGGAGGCTGTTTGAATGCAGTAGCTGCTCCCTGGGAGAAGACCCTTCTGTCATCTCTCGTAAAGATTCCCGCCAAGGGACCCTCGTGAGGCATTTAGCTCTGTTGCGCTGGGCCGTTAGGAGTGAGGACCAGCACAGTGGGCACACAGGCACAGCATGTCTATGTTCAGCCTCAGCCGGCTGTACTGGCCTCGCTCCACTGAGCATCACAAGCACTATGTTCTTTCTACAAGCTGAAGGCGTGTGGCAAACCTGCATCGGGCACGTCTGTCCACTTTTCCATCTGCATGAGCTCACGTCATGTGTCCAGGTCACATTTCTGGTCATTCTCCCAACATGTCCAAGTCCTTCATTGTGCTATTCCATACACAATACGCTACATAAACCACTGCCATCCAATTGATTCCAACCAGTCCCCACTTTAGACAGAGTTTCTGAGGCTTCCTGCATCCTTGAGGCAGCACAAGTCTCAGCGTCCTCTCTCAGAGTCTCTGCTGGGTTTGAACCTCAGACCATGCAGTCAGCAGCCCAGCGCTGACCTGACAACGCCATCCTGGCTCCACAATAGACTGGAGAATAACTTCTCCATGACTTCTGCATGTGCTGGGAAACCAGAAATCCTGGGTCTTGCTTTCTTGTGACATTTGCTTTAAGGCGGTGGTCTGGAACTGAACCCATCATATATCCCAAGACTACCTGCATGGGTGTCCCTGAGCTGCACACACCACTACAAGGGGAACTCATGCCAGCACAAGCCAGGCAAGGGGGCTACCCAGATGGGGAGATAGCCAGAATTCTTGTATTTACTGTTGAAAGAGAGGGGGTAATGGAGTCGAGGGGAAGGGGAGGGGAAGGGGCAGGGAGGGGGAAGGAGAAGGTAAAAGATCTAAATGAAAACTAGGAAAGCTCTCATCACTAGATCATGAGGTGGACAAACAAGCTGTAAGACCATCGATCAGCATCAGCCCTTTGCCGGCATGCAGAGCAGCCGGTTGGTGATGAGGAAACAACCGTCCCTCTCTTGTCACACACGTGGCCAGCCTTCCTTTGTGCAGCTTTCCTGGAGAACAGCCCTTAGTCCCTGTAAGAGGGGGCTTGGGCAAAAGGAAAGAAAGATAGATCTTCTATGGACGTTCTAGCTTCGCTATTTATCGCAAACCCACCTGTTTGTTCTCTCTCTCCCTCCCTCCCTACCTTCCTTCCTTTCTTTTTCAGTAAGGAAGTAAAAGAGACTTGTGTGAAAACAAAGGCAGGCGACCCTCTTTTCCCAGTGAGGAGTCACTGTGTCCTCTTGCTCTCAGTGACCCAGGGCAGAGCTCACAGACAAGCAGAGGCTGATCGCAGCTGGCTGGGGAGGACAGTCACTACCCCTTCCGCCGTGGCCACAGTGACGGGTTCTTGCTTTTCAGGATGAGCGTAGGGATGAGTATATGCAGGAGCTGGGATGGGGTCGGGGGTGGGGGTGGCTGGCAAGGAGCAGATCTGGCAGATAGAGGACATGGCTGAGGTATGCCTCTGAAGATTTAGATGCTGGAGAACACATTTCATTCAGCGTGAAATGCTGACCAATATGCACGCATAGACCCTCTGGGGAAGCAGATGCCCATTTTGATGGGCTGCCTCGCCTTCCTTCGCTGAAGTGGGGAGAACAGACCACCATCTGAGCCCCATGCTGGTTAGTCAATTCCAACTCAGAGCAGCCCGACAGGACAGGGTGGACCTGCTGCATGAGGTGTCCAAGACAGCCAGGCCATGTCTTAGTTCTTTCGTTTGAATGGCCTCTTTTTCTTTTCTATTTTTTTTGGTTACCAGGGGAAGGCTTCTTACTGTGCCTGCAGGATGCCTCCGTGGGTTCACTGTTGCCATTGTGGGGGCCACGGAGTACGTCCTGACCCATGGCCACCCGATGCCCAACAGAAGGAATCACTGCCTCATCTTGCAGAGCCATTCCTGGCCTTGAGCCCACGGGAACAGCCAATGTCCCCCCCCCTGCCCCCCCGCCCCCCGTCTCGTGGGGGGAGTGAGGACTCCCAAGAGACCTGCCTTTGCCCTTTTTCCCAGAACGTACGAATGTGGCGCAGTGGAGATTCCCTGCGGATGTAATGAAGGTAAGGAGAGCATCATGGGTGATCTGAGTAGACCCTACATCCAAGAATCAGTGTCCTTATAAAGGGAAGGGAAGGCATAGAGCCAGAGGAGAAGGCAGAGAGGTGGGGTTTATGCTGCTGCAGGCAGACACTGGAAAGAAGAGAGAAGGGAGAGAAGCCTGGTTGGTTACCATCTTGATTTTCTACTCCGGGCCTCCCTGACAGACTGCAGAGAACAGTGTATGCTGTTGGAAGCCACTGTGTTTATGACACCCTGGTGCAGCATCCAGAGGGAACTGATACTCTTGGGAAAGAGGCAGGGTTGGCTTGGCTTGACTCCCTAGGCTGAGGGGACCAACCCTGGGATGCTGGGAAAGCGAGGGCAGGCTCCCCACCACACCCACGGTGTTCACACGACGCCAGACCTCAAACAGTCTTTGGGAGCCCCACTCCCCCCTTTTATAGAATAGCGCCTTTGAACACTGCCCATTGGTCATTCGGCTTCCCTTGTCAGCAACGAACCTGGCGCAACCTGTTTATGGTTTGACAGATTTGATTTAACTTCACACATTCCGAGTTCCCTACAGAGAAAGGGAATGCTGCCCTGGAACAGAACCTGGAGTGCAGTGGTGTCTAGACGATCTGTGTGGGAGGTGAGGAAGGGACAGAGTGCGCTGACACAGGCACTAAGCTAACCCCTTATAGGGTAGTGCGAGAGCCCCTATCAGACCCAGTCCCCTAGACTCATAGTAGAGGAAGGTGAGTAGTAGGAGTATGGGGTACGCTGCAACCCAAAGTCTGGAGTGGTAAGAAGGGCAAGGGAGGAAGCTGTAGGAAGAGGAAGTAAAATCCCATGGGGGCAGATGACCCCCATCAGGGGGACTGGGGAGGCTGGACCGGAGGTGGCCTCTGTGGGTTTGAAGCTGTGAAAAGTATCAGCCAAATGAAGGGCAGAAAGCTCACTCCAGGCCATGCTCTTTGTGGGGTCAGGGAGGGGAACATGGGGCAGAAGGGGTGCGTCAGTCTGGGTGAACTAGGGAAACAAATCCATAGAAACTCATATGTATAAGAGAGAGTTTTCTATAAAGGGTAAGTGTTCATTAAGAAAACATCACAACCTAGGGCTGCCCAAGCCCATAAGTCCAACATTAGCCCATATGTCTAACAGCAATCTACAGAGTCCTCCTCCATCGCACAAAGCACACGCAGTGAAGCTGACTGCAGGAGGAAAGCCAAATCAGTGAGCGTGTAGCATCTCAGCTCTGGCAGGGGTCTCCACGTGGCTGCTCCAGCACCCAGGGCTGCATCGGGGTAGGTCCATGTGGCTTCTCCTCAGGGATGTCTGGCAGGAAGTGAGCCTTGTCAGCTGAAGCAGGGAACTGGCTAAGGCAGCTGCACCCTGGTCGGATCTTCAGAAAGCAAGAGACCCCTGAACTAGAAAGGCAAGCTTACCGAGCCATTTATCTCTCTGCCCTTCAATTAATCCCACGTGTGTTTATTGGCCAGGTTGGCACAATGAACCTTAACTATCTCAAGAGCAATTGTGAGACCCAGCAGGGAGGGTCCTGGAGAACGGGGTTGATCCTGTTAGGTGCCCTCAAGTCTCTTTGACTCCTTGTGATCCTGTCCACAAGAGAATGAAATGCCACCCTGCCCCGCACCATGCTCGCAATCTTGCCTGGGTTGGAGCCCATTGTTGCAGCATCTGTGTTGTCGTGGGGGCCCTCCTCTTTATCGCTAACGCTCTATTCTCACCAAGTCTGCTAACCTTTTCCAGAGGCTGGTCTCTCCTGCAAGCAGGCCCAAAGCACATGAGGTGACGGCCGCCGCTCCTCCCTCCTAGGAGCAGTTGGGTTCTCTTTCCTCCAAGACAGACGGACCCGTTCCCCTGTGTCCGTCAGACAGCACAGGCTTCCAGCCCGGAGACTGTCCTCCACCCAGATGGCAGGGGCCAGGTCTGCCCATCGCTGGAAGCCAGGCCCCAGCAGAGGGTCTGCCTTTCCCCCTTTCCAGCTCCCTAGGGCCAGGGTCACATTAGCCATTATGACTGTGCAGCCAGACAAGGTGGGTGGGGTGGGCAACGCATCTTCCATATGCAAATCTTTGATCCTGTCATCACGGGAAAATAACAAATAGCGTGCTGGCTCCCATGTTCCAACCTGTGGACGTGGAGTCTTCAGGCTGACTACAACTCCAGGGTTAGCCGGCAAATCTACTACAGAGGATTCTCCTGTTGGAAATCTTGACAGAAACAACCCTGGTGGCCCAGGGGTTCAAACTCAAGCTGAAGAGGTTTGAGCCCACCAGCTGTCCCACAGGAGAAAGGTGGACTGTCTGCTTCTGAAAAGATGGACGTCTTGGAGATCCGATGGGGAGGTTCTACTCTGTCCTGTCTGGTCACTGCGTTGGAATCAACTCAAAGACCCTGTGTTCTTGCTGTCATTGTTGATTTACTATGTTCTTAAAAGCCTGTCTTCTGCTGTTTAAACAGTCCACCTTTAGGTTAGCAATCAGGGACCGACCTCGTGGGCTCCCCTAGGCACCTTGTGCCTTCATTGGAAGCTCACAGCCATCCAGTGGATTCTGAGCCCTAGCTACCCCGTGGAACAAAATACAACTGCCCCCGTGGGTTTCTGAGACTGTAATTCTTCACTGGAGGAGAAGGCCTATCTTTCTCCTTTGAAGCAATGACTGGTTTAGAACCCTGGGCCCATGGTTAGCAGCCCAATCCATAAGCCACTGTGCCCCTTGTCCCCTGGTTACAGACGAGGACATTGAGATTCAGATTGGTGAAGTGGCTCCACAGCTGCTAACCAGGGGAGATCGGATCGAACACTGGATCCCAACTAAATAAACCAACCCACCGCCAGAGTCCATTCCAGTTCTGTAAATCTTTAGGAGAGCAGTCTCATCTTTCTCCTGCCGAGCAACCGGTAGATTTGAACCACCCCTTTGCGGTTGGCAGCCCAGCGATGAGCACACAGTGCTACCAGGACTCTACAGCCTGGAAAGCGTGGGCTTCCCCTGGCCCTGGTGGCCCCCTCGCTCTAAGTGCCAAGAGTCCAGGAGGGACCCCACTCAGGCTATTGAAGAGCATGGAGAGCAGAACTCTGAAGCAGTCTGGCCAAGGCCACTCTCCCCACTTTACAGAAAGGAAAGCTGAGCTCTAAGGAGCGGTGAGCCTTCCCCTGTGAGCGGCAGCTAGGAGGTTGCTGACCCGGGGGACCAGGCACCCAGATGCTTGTGTTGACAGGGATCATCGGAGTCTGGGTTACACAGGAACAAAGGAGCAAGATGTGTGCAGGGAGGGGTGGAAGGCAGCAGGCACTGGGATGTAGTTTGCTTCCCCCCTCTGGTGCCTGCCGAGCAGCCCCCTTCCCCAGGGCCTAAATCAGTGGGTAGGGTGGCAGCCCATCCATCTCCAGGAGGGCCTTCCAGGGAAAGCCAGAGTTTCTCGAAGGAATCGGCTGCATCTATCTTACAGGACAATATGCTATTTTCGCCAGAAAGCTACGAGGCACACATAGAGATTTCTGAACATTTTTTATGAGCCGGCATGATGGCCTCCGGACTCCTCTTCAGTATACCATAAAACGCCAGGCAGTCCCTTCCGGAACCTGCACGTCCACCTGTGTCCCTGATAGAGCTGGGAGCCTGCGGCCACGTGGCAGGAAGGGCCGTGCTTCATTCCTTGGGGAAATCAAATCCATATCTGGTTCTCCAGGTCTCCCCAACCTCCCCACCCCCCGGGGACAGAGGAAGCAGTCACCACCTGGTCTTCTCTGCCTCTCCTCTCATTGCACCCTGTTCCCAGGTCAAATCCTAGAGTGCACACTGAACCCCAAATAAGACCTCGAAGCCTCTGAACCAAAATTTACTTGGATGTGATATTGATGATATCGTTCGCTCATTCTCACCTTTGGATGCGCCACGCGACTCAACAGAATGCTTGGGAAAGTAGAGGATCAGTGAAAATGAGGAAGACCCTGCACAGGATGGGTTGACTCCGTGGCTGTACTGATCTGCTCCAGCACAGCAAGGATGGTGAAGATGGCGCAGGACCAAACCGTGTTACATTCTGCTGCCCACAGGGTCACAATGCGTCAGAACCAGCTAGATGGCACTACGTTAGGCTGGGTTGCCTAGAGACACTCAACCAGTGACATTCATATATGTATCAGAAATAACTTCATATCAAGAAGTAATTTTATATCAAGAAGGCCGTCCCCTGGCAGTCCAGTCCAACTACAGTCCATGGCTTTGATGCCAGCGAGGGCCTCTTCAGACTCAAATAGCTGTCGGCTCATGAAGCAGAAAGGGGAAGAAGGGAGCAGGGGACCACAGGCAGGTAGGGGCAGAGCCTTATGGATCCCCGGTTGGTGGGAACATGGCAGGTTGCCGACAGCTCTCGGGGTCTGTGTCCCCAGAGACAGAATCCCAGCAAAGAGGCAGGGTAAAGAGAAAGAGAGAGAGAGACGTTCTCACTGACTCTCTTATCCAAAGGCCACACCCCCCCAAGGTGGCATCATAAGAGCGTTCACCTGATGTGTCAGCTTGGACTTTACCCAGACCTCTACATAGGTACCATCAAGTTGGTGTAAAATCGAACCATCACAGACACCCAACAACAAGCCAAGGTTCCTGAGGCCTCTCGGGCCTGTCCTCAGCCTCCCTTAGGGGTCTCATCTTCCCCTCACTCTCTGGGCTCTTGTCCCACGTCCTTTCGAATGCGGCCACTCGCCTGGAGGGCTCCTCCCTCCCTCCCACATGTGCCCAGGTAACCCCTACTCAGTCTTCAGTTTGCAGACCTCCTGTCACACCTCCCCGCCCCCACCACAGAAGCCTGCTCCAGTCCCAAGCTTCCCTAGAGCCAGGCCAACTTCCTTCCAGCACTTGTCCGGAAAGGCAGGTGTGGTTTCTTATTAGAATGGGTGCCCTCCCAGAGATGCTGCCGGCATCGTGGAAATAAGGACTGCAGGTGCTTTTGTATTTCTAGACCCTGAAGAGCTGTGCATAAGGATCCCTGGTGGTGTAGTGGTTATGGATGGGATGGATAACTGCAGGGTCAGCAGTTTGAAACCACAAGCCACTTTGGGGAAGAAAGACCAGGCTTTTTCTACTCCTAGAAAGAGTTAGTCTTGGAAACTCACAGGGGCAGTTCCACTCTGTCCATGGGGTCGCTAGGAATTGACCTGGACTCGGTGGGAGCAAGTTGATTTCTTTGCTGGCTCTTATTTATTTTCTCATCATTTAAGTTAATTTTTTTAATTAAAACAGCATTGTATTGAGGGCTTTTATTACAATCCATACATCAATTGCAGCAGGAATATTTGTACATATGTTGCCATCCTTCTTTTCTAGACAATTACTTTCTATTGAGCCCTTGGTATCAGCTCCACCCCTTGAGGACCCCTTGATAGATTATCAATTATTATTATTATTATTATTATTATTATTATTATTATATCTCACACCAACCACTCTCTCCCTTCCCCCATGGTTTCTGGTACTTTGCCTCTTTTCCCCTTTTCAAGAGTTGGGTTGCATGTAGCAGAGCCAGAGTGCTGTCCAGCATCCATTGGAATGCATCCCGTGGCATTCCAGCACAAACAAAGGGAATGCCTCTCCACTAGGTTGGGTGGGGGAACGCTATGAAAGCATTCATTGACCCAACCAGAGCCTTGGGGTGTGCATGTGCTGCCCGGGCTGATTATTGGGGCTGACAGACCTGGAGGTCTAGAAGGGAGGGAGCAATGTAAACAAACAGCCCTAATTCGGAAAGAAAAGAGCCAAGCCCTGGCATGGTGGGAGCTCTCCCACCAGAGGAGGAAAGCAGAAACTTCAGTAAAGGGATGGAGATGCCACCACAGAACAGGCCTGAGCATGGGTCTCCCATAGCCAAGTCCTATCATTCACCAGTACTCTTTTGCTCGCACTCTCTTACTGCCAATGAATTGATACTGACTCGTAGTGGCCCCATGGCACCGGGTAGAAATGCCCGTGAGTTCCTGAGACGAACACTTTACAGAAGTAGAAAGCCCACCTGGGAAAATCAGTTCTTTCTTTGGATTCTCACTTCCTTATCTGTCAATGGAGGCAATATATATATTAGAGTTCACGCTGTGTCTCATGCTCTATAAAGGAGCCCTGATCCCCTGCCTTCTCTGCAGGAAGAAGACCCACCCTCTGCTCCTGGTCCATCTTCACAGTGGTTGGTATGAGATCCATCTCTTGGCTGAGGGAGGAGCGGGGCAGGGACCTCCTCTCATCTTCCCTCCCCTTTACCAAGCATGTTGGCTTTTTCTAGAAGATTGGCGTCTCCTGATAACAGGTCCCACAGTAAGCCAGGGAATTCTTTCCTTCCTCGCTTCTAAGGAGGATTCTGGCTGTGTTTCATCCAAGGAGTGTTCGTCTGGGCTTTGGGCTGTGCATGGCCACGCCAGACCATCCACCAACCCTGCGATTCAAATGCTTCCACTCTCCTCACACCCTCCTTTTCCATTGCCCAGCCTTTGCAGATATAGGAGGCGCTGCCCTTGGCAGAAAGAGCCTTACTGTCCTCCTATGGCTTTGGCCTTTCGAAGCAGATACACAGAATCCTTTCGCTTGTCAATCAAACCGTTTTATCTCTTGCTTTCTATTTGAACAGTGGCAAAGGGTACTCACTACTCTAGCAAAAGGAGTAGAGGGATGCTGCGGTGCATCATGGCCCACCCTCCCATGCCCCACCAAGGTAAAGTCTCTCCTTGGGAGTTAGGGGGGTGGGGGACATCAAATCGCACCACAGCTGTGGTGCCATGGTTCTCCCTGCTATCTCCCCACTCCGGCCGGGCACCCACCCATTCTCTTGCAGCACTTTCTCTTTTCAGAACGATTCCCCCAGTTTCCAGCCGAGGCCAGAAGCCGAGGCCCCAGCTCCGGTCCTGAGCTGAAAATGCAAGTGTATGGCCTCAAGCTTCCTGCACCTCATTAACCTTCGCATTATCTCAGGGAAATTATGCCAATTATCACACCGGGATTCAGGATTGAAAAACTGCCTATCTGGGCCAACGGTGATGGATGCTACCGATTTCCTGAGAGGCGGGGTGGCTCCTGGGGACACAGGGGTGGCCAGGGAAGGAGCCCTCTGTTTTTGTGGGAGGAGCCTGGTACAACTCTCGGGATGGGGAGACCTCCACTGAGACAGCCCACTCTGTGAGCATCTTGATGGGGAAGCTCTCCTGGCTCCTTTGTTTGCAATCAGCATATTGCCAGTGGGAGTGGATGTCTTTCTTTTTAATGGTATGTATTTGATGATCTTGTTTTCTTGCTGACTTAATATAGATCTGGGTAGAGAAAAAAATAAAGAAATAAAATCACCCCCAGTTCCTGCACCCAATGAGACCGGGTGACCTTTAAAACCAATCAAAAGGAAAGTAATACAATATAGGTTGGCCTAGACGATTCAAAGATTTGGAGAATTCAGACCCTTAAAGTGCCTAAATACGGCCTGCCTCCCAGATTCCACACACACCTTCCAAGCTCAGTCTCTCAACACCTCACCGTGTTTGGGAGACTCCCTCAGTGTGGTACAACTGGGAGCCTCTCCTGGCTCCAAGAAGGGGTTCCCAAGCCTGTGTGGATATTGAAACCCCTGCAGTACCACCACCCATGGAAGTCTCATTCAAATATTGGGTGCCCCATTCTCAGAGTTCTGTTGCAGCAGGGCCGGAGGGGGGCTGGACAAGCTACAGGTTGACCAGGTTTCTGGGTGATGCTATAACTGCTGGTCTGGGGACCAGCCTTACAATCACCGCCCTTGGTTCACACTGGAGACAGACTCCCTGAGTTTGAATATCAGCGGTACTGCTTTCCAGTTGTGCATTGTGTGGTGTGCTAGCCTCTCGAGTTGCCTCATTCTCCTCTTCTGCAAAGTGGGGCCAGTCATCGAGTCAGAAATGAACTGACGCTTTGAAAAGGCTCTGCCTACTAGCAACGATGAACGAAGGGATAGATGGCTGTGGGTGAACCCTCGCCAGCCCCTGGTGACTCTGAAGGTACAACAGAAGGACCAGCTGCCTTGTCCTGTAGCATCCTCGTGACCACTGGCATGTTCAAGTCCTTCTTTGCAGCTGCCCCATCTCACCAGGGTTCCCCTCACCTCACTGCCCCTCTACATCACCAAACACAATGCCTTTCTCCCATGGCCAGTTCCTCCCAAGTAGAGGAGTTGGATAATCCCCTGTTGTGCTTGTTGGGATTTTATTTGGCTAGCCTTCTGACATGGAGTACCAGGTCTTTCTTCCTAGTGTGTCTTCGTCTGGAAGTTCTGCGGAAACCTATCTCTCATGAGTGACTCCGCTGGTATTTGAAATACCAGTGGCAGAGCTTCCAGAATTCCAGCAGCGGCAGGTGAGTCACCAAAGTCTGACAAACTGACAGCCCAGTCGTGGGTTCTGCTGATGGCAGCCTATAAATATGTATTCAACTCCCATCGATGCCTTTCATTGTTAACAAAAGGGAGGATTCTATACACACGTCAGCACCATGCTTTATTTGCAGTAATGTCTTCGGGACTTGTCATGTATTTGCATACAGATAGAGTTAGTCCTTTTGAAGTATGTGGCGCATGAAATCAGAGTGTAGACAGACATTCTGGAGAATACACTAATCTGTGAGTGTCTACACTAGCGGTTTCTAAAACCCCCAAAGAACCTACTGCTATCAAGTCAAGTCCAACTCATGAAGACCCTTCTATGGGGTTTCCAAGGCTTTGCAACTTTATGAGAACAGGCAGCCTCGTCTTTCTCCTTTGGGGTGGCTCATGGGTTTGAACCCCCAGCGTTGTTGCTAGCAAGCACTTACCCAACAGTACTACCAGCAGCTCCCTAAATGTAAGCAGTGGGGCCCGGAATATCCTTCCACGTACCCTGCTTGACAAACATGTGAGTCTATTCACAGAGTGAATTCCTAGGACAGAGGATGCTACTCTAAAGTACATGTGAAATGAAAATGTTAGCAGTTGAAAAATTAGTATGTGATGCATATTCTTGGGAAGGTATCATTGTGTCTAAGATGGGCCCTACAAAGGATTCCGATGTCACCCAAGGATAGAGACTGTTTTTCTCCATCTGGAGTTCGGTATCTACATCTTCAATAGGAGGAGACAAACTCCCAATGCTGACCTACCTACAGGCTCAGAGTTTAAAACAAGAGGTGATATTTCTCAAATTCCAACCCAAACAGCCTGGCTGGAGGAGGCCTGATCCAGGAGGATGTCAAGGACAATGGACCACAGGCTGAACAAAAAGGGAGTAAGGATGGCTCAGGGGGTCCCAGCAGACTTCGGAAGGAAGGGGTAGGTATGCTTTGAAAAGTGAGTGGGAGTCAGAGGTCGGACAGGATGGGAAGACTTCCCAGACAGAAGATACAGTTTGCTCAAGGGTCCAGAGGCTTGGTAGCATCAAACCCAGTGTGTGATATAAAGGAAGTGCTTAAGGAGGGTTGGTTGAAGCCCGTCTCAGTCCTCATAGGGCGTAAAACCTAGAGGTAACTCCCATCTCAGATTCTCTCTGCTCTCTCCTCTCAGTTTCTTGTAATGTGGTAGTGTCCACGACACGAAGCTGGAAGCTCTGCTAACTGGTACATTAAACACCAGTCACCCATGGTGGGTAAAGCGCAAAGAACTTCCAGATTAAGACAGACTAGGAGGTTAGATCTAGTGAGCTACTTTCAAAACTGTGCCCAGTGAAAACCCTAAGGGTCCCAGTAGAGCATTGTTCAATATAGTCCTGGAAGGTGAGCGCCCTAGGTGGGCAGGCACTCAAACACGGTGAACACCTCAAGGTTGCGACCAGCCCACTGGCAGTGCAGGTAGCACAAGACTGGACGAGATTTCATCGTGCTGTCTCTGGGGCGACCCTGGGTCTGAACCCACTCAATGACCACTAATAACTGGCTCGCTCTGATCCAATAACGAACCGTCATTCCTCCAGTCAGGCCTGCCACCGCCTGCATGTGTGCTATTAGGTTTTGGAGCATCTCAGTGACATCCTGGTGTGTGCACATAACCGAGACAAGATCTGTCATCTGGGACTATAAGGACTCCGATAAAGTTGCCACCTGGGTGCAAGTCCCAGGACTAAGTCGTGGAGGGGTGGTGGCTACTTCCTTGGACAAATATCCCATTCCCGGCAGATGGTTAGTAGACATCCCATTCTCTCCCGTTGCTTGCCTAGGAAGTCTGCTCACCCAGTCAGCTGAAACACTGTAAACACACAAAGCCTGGTAGTAGTAATGCTTCAGATTTGGCAAGCTTTTCCCCAAATGGTTGAGAAAAAGCAGAACTGTGAGGAGTGGGTGCCCACAGTTGTTTCGAGGGGCCAAGGGTGTCCTACGCAGGCTGCTCCTGGAATATTTCTGAGAATGCATTAGGAAGGTGGAAGAAAGGGAGGGGGTGGCATCTGACCTCCTCTGACTTCACAAGGAGGACGCGCCATCAGGCGCCACCACAACCCAAAGGCAATTCCCAGGAGGCAGACGTCAGCCAGGCCTCTGCTCTCCAACCTTCTCTACCAATTTGGACACCAGCTGTCCCTCCCACAGCATGCTACATCTCTGCTGGGTCCAATAATTCATCGCAACACTCACACGGATCTCACAGACCATACTCATGATGGTCGACTCTATTGAGGAACTCAACATGTTACAATTCAGGCTCAGAAATGCTCCGCATACAGTTCTTTCCAGGAGCACCTCTTTGCAGCGGGACCCACAGGCAGACCTCTCTCTTCTCCACGTCTCAGCGTCTTGACTCCCGGGCCTCTTCTCCGATCAGGCCATGTTACAGAGCTCCTTTCATACGGCTAATAAATGTCCCAAGGGACCCCAATGCCCAAGCAAGTCTCCTTCACAATGTTTTACTCATTCTGTGGGCCAGGAGGCCAACCCTCTGTCCTGTGCTCTGACTTTTAGGTTGATTGTCGCTGCCTCTCTCAGTATCACAGCTGTTTGCTGGAGTGATGAGGTTCGATGCACAGGCATTGAGCTCCAAATCATGTGCGCACCTCCTAGTTCTTCTCTCATGATGGTGGTAAAATCCCACTTCCTGCTTCTGAGATGGTTCATTTTACACCCCGTGGGATGGGCCGGTTTTCCAATCCTCCACATTAGAGCTCCACGTTTTCACAAACACAATTAACTTCATGAACACTCATTCACAAAGGGATCCTACAACCTCACCTCCTCTTACCCAAACTCATCAAGAAAGCAGAGAACACACCAAATCTGCATGGTCTCACCCAGTCATTTGATGGCAGTCACAAAGACCAAAGCTAGGAGAGTCACATCAAGCAATCCGCCACACTGCAGTGGTGGTGTTTCATCCATGTTACTTTCAGATGGTTTCAGACAAGGGCCATCTGGAGGCTACAATGGGGAAGACAACATGGTCCACTGTTCTGGCCCACGGAAACAGTCTTCAGCTTGATCCCAAAGTATTCCCAATTCATCATCTTATCCAAGGGAATAGAAGGAAGAATGCCTTTGAGGTGCTGAAATGTATCCCTGCGGTCAGTTCTCTGATTGACAATAAGCAAGGACTTCCATCTGGGCTTCCTGCTCCCCTATCAGATTTTTTTTTTTTTGCCAGCCACACCTATCCAATGGTCGTCCTTGCAATGTTGCAAACAGAGACTTACGGCCCAGCAGACTTTCATTGCTGCCACTTTCAGGGCAGTCAAGCGTGTCACCCTGAGCCTCAGTCTTCTGATCTGTAGCACGGTGATGATGTCACGGGAATGAAACTAGCACCTTTTGTTACAAGGTGCAGCTCAGAGCTTCTTTAGTCATGACATCTATCCCCCACCACCACCACCCAACGCCCCGCCGTGCTCTCAATGCTGGAGGAACCCTGGTGGTGCTGTAGTTAGTTACCTTATGTGTTGGGCTGCTAACCACAAGGTCAGCAGTTCAAAACCATTAGCAGCTCCTTTCTACTCCTGTAAAGAGTTAGTCTCAGAAACCCACAGGGGCAGTTCTACCCTGCTCTATAAGGCTACTGTGAGTTGGCACTGCCTCATGGCAGTGAGTTTTACGTGAGCGAGCTCTCAATGCCACAGAAAAAAAAAAAGACTTATCATCTCATATATGTTGGGTTGGACGGTCTACAAACTCACCCTGTACACATTGGTTTTATTGATGATCTAATGCGTGTGTCAATGAGTCTTAAAAACTCAAGGCTCAAACTCACTGCCATCGAGTCAGTGATGCCTCACAGTGACTGCCTGTGGGTTTCCAAGACTGTAACTCTTTATGGCAGTAGAAAGCTCCATCTTTCTCCCTCAGAGCTGCTGGAGGTTTTGAACTGCCAACCATGCAAATTATAGCCCCCAAAGTAACCACTATGCCACCAGAGCTCCTTAGGCAGGGGAAAGAAAGAGAATACATTGAATAGACCTTTTATTTAATCAAGTTTTGAACTGAATGAGACTAAGCTTGAGCTGGCAGATGGAAAAGTAGAGGTTACATAATAGGAATAGGGGCCCATTATGCAATGTTGGGATAGGAATTGCAGCTAAGATAGGGCCTAGGGGAGGGCCTGGGAACCAGGAGTGGAGAGTCGCTTGATAATGGACTCCACTGCATACCCCTGCTTCCCTTCATTGCTTCATTCATTCGTTTATTTTTGTGTTCCGAGCAGTATTTAGAAGCCCTCTGTTTCCTTGGAAGACTATATGACCACAAAGTTCCTGTATTGCCATTTGATGACCTGTCAGATACCAAGGACATCAAGACAATTCCTGGCCTCGATTTCAAATCTCTAGAATCTGAGTCTTCCATCTTGAGACTATATTCCTCGGGGGTTCTAAGCGAAGTCACACAGCACACACACGGCTACTCGAGTATCTTGCGTGCCTATGATATAGGTGCAGGCTGACAATTCCAGAGGAAGAGAGAGCAGAGAGAGGTTCAGGAAGAAGTGGTTGATTACGTATTGGTAAAGCACCACTCTATAAATCACAGATGGAAAGCTCATCAGTGTATCTTTGGTGATGTAACCATTTTATTTCTAGATGAGAAAATTGACGCGATCAATGCTTCTCCCCTTGGCTTCATATTTAAACAGCCTGGATAGCTGTTTAATCTCAATACCCAGGTAACACTATAAGCCAAATAAATGAATCTCCCTAAGTGCGGGATACTGATAGCAATATCTTAAAAAGCTTTTAGGATGGGTCCAACCTTGGGCTACTGTCCAGAACCACTGGACAGGATGAGTATGTGTCAAAGGGCTCACTTCATGCTGAAATGCAGCCTGTGGTCTCATAGATTCAAGAGGGGACATTAGAGTCTGCCGTTCTAACTTAGCTCCTAGGTGGTCTCAGTGGTGGTGGTCAGTGGATACGCTGTGAGTCCTAAAGCACTAGGTTATCCTGGGAACTAGTTCAGTTCCCAGATGGTAAAGAAGATAATCTTTATTCCATAAATATTTATTTTCTACTTTGCACCAGACCTTGTGCTAAATGCTGAGGCACAGAAATCAAATACATTTTGCCAGAGGGAGATTAATATGTATGGAATCTACATACCTTGAAAGAGGCTTGAAAAAAAAATCTGCACATACAAATGTTTCGGAGAGTCGTGTCTAAAAGTCTTTTTATCACGGATTTGTT
Source organism: Echinops telfairi (assembly GCF_000313985.2). Classification (NCBI taxonomy): domain Eukaryota; kingdom Metazoa; phylum Chordata; class Mammalia; order Afrosoricida; family Tenrecidae; genus Echinops; species Echinops telfairi. The sequence continues at coordinate 28,808,515 of NW_022106189.1, forward strand.
TGTTTTGATTTTTTTTTTTTAATTTAAGAAACGATCCTATTGAAAATTAGGCCTGCTGGCTTCCCTGACTAGAGTAAAGTGGACTCAGCGATGCGGCCCCCGGGAGTTTGTTCGGAAACCAGGGAGGGAGTGTTGTCATTGTCAGGCGCAGTCTAGTCCCACTGGGGACGAAGGGGTGCCTGAGTCAATCCATTTTCAGTTGTCTCCTAAGGGAATCCATGACTCAGGAAGACTGGAGAAGAACTGATGCATTAGAATTGTTGGGCAAAGAATATCAAGAGTTCCGGGGGCTGCCATCAGAAAAAAATTTTTTTGACTTGGAGAAAGTACATCCAGCCAGGATGGCAAGAATTTTACCTCCCCTACTTTAGACAGGTTATTGAGAGAGACTGGTCCCTGGAAAGGGACATCATGCTGGGTAGAGTGTCGGCAAAACAGAGGAAGGCCATCTCAATGAAGTGGGTTGACACGGTGGCCGCAACAGTGGGCTCACATATAACACCAGTGGGGAGGATGGCCCAAGGGCAGACAGTTTTGTCTGTACATCGGGCCCTATGAGTTAGAGCCAATTCCATGGGACCTGACACCAACCATGCCTACGATATTGATTTTTATGTGTTCCATTTTATGTTTGCTGGCTTTGGAATGGAATTTTTCTAACTTTGATTTAGAATACAGTCAATGGGTTTCTAGGAGGGTCCCATGGGACTAAGGAATGCTGACTTTGATTCTGCCCACTCACTCTCAGAAGGTGTAGAGTTTAAACACTGTGCTGCAATCTTCATGGTCAGCGGTTTAAAACCAGCAGAAGCTCCTCAGGAGAAAGACTTAGCTTTCTACTCCCACAGACATTAATAGTCTTGGAAACCCACAGGGGCTGCTATGAGTCAGCATTGACTCAGCGGCAGTGAGGGAGAAACCCTTGAGTCTTGGGACAATCATGTTTCCAATTTATTGTTGTCGTTGTAGAATATTACCACCAGAAATGTGAGTGGCATTGCCTGCACTGGAAATGAGCCTTCCTGAGTTAGTGAAAGTTTACTGTGCCAATCCGGCCAATAAAAACATGTGGGGTTAATTGGAGGGTGGAGAGATAAGTGGCTCAGTGAGCCTCGCCTTTCTAGTTCTCGGGTCTCTTGTTCTCTGATGGTCAGACCAGGGTGCAGCTGCCTTAGCCAGTTCCCTGATTTAGCTGGCAAGGCTCACTTCCTGCAAGACAACCCCGAGGAGAAGCCCCATGGACCTACCCTGATGCAGTCCTGGGTGCTGGAGTAGCCATGTGGAGACCGCTGCCAGTGCTGAGATGCTTACACGTTCACTGATTTGGCTTTCCTCCTGCAGTCGGTGTCATTGTTTGTGTTTTGTGAGATGGAGGAGGACTTTGTGGATTGGTGTTGGACATATGGGTTAATGTTGGGCTTGTGGGCTTGGGCAGTACTGGATTGGGATGTTTTCTTAATGTGCATTTACCCTTTATATAAAGCTCTCTCTCTTATACATGAGTTTCTGTGGATTTGTTTCTCTAAAGTACCCAGACTAACACATGTCCTCATCGTCAACATCGCTAGAGACCTTTGAACATTTATGTTGCATCGATACTTCCAATAGTTCTGCCTCTGCGTCCTGTTTACATTCTCATGCCCTGCCTGGAACATGTGTTTTGAGGTGTGTGGTCACTCCCGTTCAAGATAAGCAAGCTGAAGACCAGAGAGGACTTAATTTCCTGGTGACACACAGTCAGAACAAGGGACTCGATATCCAATTTCCACCCTCCCTCCCAGAGGAACCCTTGGCATGTCCAGTACCTTTGCCTACTTTGGAGGCCAATCTTCCAAGTACAGTTAAACTCAATTGACAATCTGAAGCTGTGCATGTGAGCATCCTCATTGTTTATTGCTACATTGGAAAGTCTGATATTTCAGTAACCCCTGCCCACCCCACTCCCCCCAAAAAGTACACACACACACACACACACACACACACAGAAACCCACCGTCTTTGGGTCAATTCCTACCCATAGTGATCCTGGAGGGCAGAGTAAAACTGACACATTAGGTTCCAAGCATGTATTGTTTCTAGAAGCAGACAGCCTCATCTTCCTGCTATGTAGCCGCTGAGAGGTTTGAACCAGCTACCCTTGGGTTAACAGTCCAGTGCTTTTACCACAGCACCATCAGGGCTCCTAAGAGGTTGATGGGACCTTAAAAATGGCCACCTACTTGTGGTAGAGGTAGATGTCATTTCAAAGAATTGCAAAAAGATCTTTGGTCTTCTTTGACACAGATTTTATGTCCTCTCAATCACTCTTAGGTATCAATGTTTCTCATATCTTTGATCATTTTTTTTAAAATATCATGAAAATAAAAGGCACAGAATAAAGGTATGAACCAACAAAGCAGATGGGATTCTGTACATCCCTGCTTTCTTTGTGCATGTTTACTGAGAGCTGAATCACTCGCGTTAGACAGAATTTAAATGCCTGTGTTCTGTATTGTTGTTGGGTGCCTTTGAGTTTCACTTGACCCATAGGTGGTCCCGTGTGACAAAGCTGACTGCTTCTTATGATTTTCTTGGCTGTCATCTTTAGGGGTAGTGGATGGCCAGATCTACAGCTGCTGCTTGGGGTAAGCTATTGCCTGGGTTCAACTGTCAACCTTTAGTACGTTAACATCCTATGTTAGGAAAAGCAAGTAGGAAGAGAGGAGAGTGGTTAACAGAAAAAACACAGGTAAGCATTTAAAAGAGGAAGCTATGGCATAATCAGTGCTCATGAAGATACTGCCAAATCATGGAAATAAAAATATAAACAATGCCATCTCCACTGAAAAGCGGAACATTTGTGCGTGTGTTCTTGTTCTTATGTTTGACGTGAACGTGTATGTCCTTAAAGAGTGCAAACCCACTTCGGTTTTACTGCTTTCTCCTTTTTAAGCCACTCAGACCAACGCTTAGAGGTTTAGATCCAAGGGGTAAGACAGGTTTCTAAGCCTGTGAGCCTTCTCTCTCTCTCTCCGTCTCTTGTTTTGACTTTATTTATTTATTTCAGCTTTTAAAGAAAACCTTATTCTATGTCAGTGGTTCTCAACCTTCCTAATGCCGTGACTCTTTAATACAGTTCCTCATGT
>NW_022106189.1:28813288-28815034 GCF_000313985.2 Echinops telfairi
TGTTGCCCATTTAAATTCTCTAGGAAACCACTTCACTTTTCTGGTTCTCACCAAACTCTTCTGTTAAAAAGAAAAAGACAGACAGACAGACAGACAGACAAAAAGACAGAAAGACTTAACCCAGACAACCCATTAAACATTTCTATTTCAAAGGCCCAAAGACTCCAGCCATCATTCTTTGAAAGCCAAGAATATTACTTCCCAGCCCCATCATCTCCCTCCCACACAGAAGGTGTGCAACCAGCTCAGAAGAACCAAGAGTGATCTGATGGCTGTGGTGTGCCTGACACCTCGGATGTAGAGTCAATGATTCCTGGCAACTTTCTGAAACAAAATGGGGCTTTCCAGAATGAATGGCCAAAACCTAGCTAATGTCGATGGATGTACCCAACTCGCATCCCACTGTGGAGGCCTTTCAGAATGGTCCTCCAGGCCCCGGAGTCCCATGCAGAGGCCTATTGCTGAGGTTGGATTCCTGCTCCATTCCTGCTCCATTCCTCACATCAGAAGGGAGGCTTAGCTGAAGGAAGGACTGTGGTATAGAGAGCAACACACCCTGGCAAGCGTCTGCTCTTTTTCCAGTTGTTAGAGTGCATACTGCACAGGAAGGGAGGCCAGAGGAGGCCAGGAGTCGTCCCCCTTCCTTAGAACAACAGGGCGAATATACTGCTGATAAGAGGCACCCGGGTGTTTGGGCTTTTGGAAACGGAAATGGAATTGCTATATACATGTCATCTTGATCTGGGAAGCCTGACAATTCTTCCCCGGCCCCCAGCTCTTAATTCTGATTATTGCCAGACTGAGATCCATCTATCCGTTCTGCACGCTCTTTGTAAGAAAGGTTTCATTGTGCGGGAGGGGAGGCTGGCCTTATTTTACAAGTGGAAGGCTATTATCTTGCAACAGCTGTTTATAGTTAACTACAGCCCATACTTAAAGCCTGAACGTTGGAGCCTTATTTAGTGCCTGTGGATTTGCGGTGAACAGAGTCAGGCTTAACTCTTTCTTCTCCCTGCTTGAGGGGCCTTCCAGAAGTGAAGAAGATAAAAGAAACGGTCTATGATCACTTGCTTGCATTTCCCCCCACAGATGTGTTTCTGAAGCCCCCTTGTACACGGTGCCTTCAGTGGGGATTCAGGCGCAGGGGTCTGGACAACTCAGGGAGCGGTAGCTGGAGACTGCAGGCTAGAAGGTGGGGCAACAGCGGAGTCTCCCTCGGTGGGGAGGCATTCAGAGATGTTCTTCCATTCTAGGGGTGTGTTGAGCACCTTATGATCATTTCTTGTGGATCGAACTGTGTCCCTTTAAAAAGTATTATTGGTACTCTCACCCCTAATCCTGGCTGTCGGCTCCTTTGGAAATCAGGGGTCTTCCTTGCTGTGTTCATGAAGTCATATCCATGTAGGGTGTGTCTGGGACCCTGATGGATTTTGAACAGAGCTTGAGACAGGTTGAAAATGCTTCACAGCTCACACCGTGGATTGTAATGTCTGAGTCAGAATCAACTCCACGGCAGTGGAGTTTCATTGTTTGTTTGCTTGGGAGGAATCAAAGATGGTGGCCAACCACGTTGTTTTAGAAGGATGTTGGCCACCATCTTTGAGTAGGGCAGTGCTGCCTGTTTTCTCACCAAACCAAACACCAAACTCACTGCCATCCAGTCCATTCCAACTCACAGGGACCCTGTGGGACAGAGGAGATCTGCCTGGTGGGTTTCTGAGGTAGCACATCTTTGCAAGAGTTGGA
>NW_022106189.1:28815468-28834264 GCF_000313985.2 Echinops telfairi
GAGGACTTTGTGGATTGCTGTCAGACATATGGGTTAATGTTGGACTTGTAGGCTTGGGCAGTACTGGATTGGGATGTTTTCTTAATGTGCATTTACCCTTTATATAAAACTCTCTCTTATACATATGAGTTTCTGTGGATTTGTTTCTCTAATGTACCCAGACTAACACAGTAAAACACTATGTTGCCCGGTCAAAATCCACCCCAAAAGATTTTGTGCTATGTGATTTGTGCACTGCCCTGGTTTCCATGGGCCATGCCTGAATCTATCTGAACCAGTTTGGAGCCCTGCTCTTGAAATCTACAAAGAGCAGATTAGGCGTGGAGCTAGGTAAGCACAAACTGGGGTCAAAAAAAGCATGCATGAGCAACCCCAAGGAAGCAAAAAATGCAGGGACTATGCACCTTGGGACAAGCATGCTTCCCCCCTGAGCCACAGAGAACGTCTTCCCCTAGAGAGGGTGCCCTCATCGCAAACTTTTAGCTTCCTAAACTTTGAGAAGACAACTTTCTGTTCCTGAAAGCCACCTCCTTTAAGACCACATCATTTCAGTGAATGATGACCTTCAGGCCTGGATGGCAGATATGATCCTGCCCATTTTATAGGTGAGCTAGTAGAAGCTCAGGCAGGATTCAAACCCAGGTTAACCAGCCCCAGAACCACAACTCTTAACCACTACACCATGCTGTGTTAGCGCCCTGCCCCACCCCATTCAGGAACCATAACAAAATGTTCTAGGTTCCCCATCTCGTGCTGGCCTTGCACACTTAAGGGTAAGAGGTCTCTACCCCAGAGGGTTCCTGAGCTGGCTTGAAAGATGAGCAGAAACAGGTGATATCTACAGAAACTTCTCCATCTATCTAGGGTGGAGAGGGACAGTGAGAACCCAGAGGGACATGACAAGAAAAGGAGGCAACATTTACCTCCGGGGAACTAATTTCCAGATGAGAACACAGTTGCTACAAACAGAAAAGCCAGAGAGTGAGCCTGAATCAATGGGTTAATCCAGAGAGGGATGCGATGGGGCAGAGAGATAGAGCCTGTTCCCCAGAAGTCTCTGGCTGTCCTGCTGTAAGGCTAGACTTGATCCTAAAGGTGTTGGGTCACAAGGTAAACAGATGCTCCTTTTGGAAAGGCCACCTGGGGGACAGTGTTTGGGGGTTAAAGAGAGAAGGGAGGGAGAGTTTCGAACACTGTGAGTATCTGAGCGAGAGGAAGGGAAAGACCACAGCGGTGAAGATCGACAGCAGGGCTGGATTCGCGAGGTGTGCTCAGGCTCAAACCAATCCATCCAGTGCTCAGCTTCCTGCTGTAACTGAAGGCGAAGGAGAGGTTAAATTTTCCAGCAGAAAGTTTGAAGGAACATTGCTCAAACCACTAACTCAACCCTAAATGACATACATTCCTGAGGGTTACAATGCTAATCAGCAGCTTTGGGGGTGGTAGTGAGACTCTACACACACACACACACACACACACACACACACACACACACACACACACTCTCTCTCTCTCTCTCTCTCTCTCTCATTTTCTCAGCACGTCTGGAATTCTCGCTCTCCCATTGCTCAACTCCAACATCTTTCCAGATGACAAAGAAAACCAAAGATTTGGAAACCCATTGTGGAGCACAAAGGGAGGCAGAGAAAGGGGCTTGTGGGGGGAAAAGTTGGCCAACTGTGCACTTTTTTCTATGCCTTGCTACCCAACAATTCACAGTGGGAGGGAGAATGGTTTGCCAAAGGGATCCATGTGACTGGGCTAAACCAGAAGAATATGTAAAGTTCAAGATGAAAAGACAGCCCTCTAGCTGAACACAGAGCTGGAAGCTGATAGATCTGGGAAGGGGAACTTCACAAAGAAAAGTGCTTATTTGCAAACTTGTTTCTCTGCGGCAAAAGCTCCCAGGACCGCTGGCAAAAGGAATTCCTGGACACGGGCCTTGCCGCGGAGCTATTACTGATCTGCCCTTAATTACCTCGCACCAGGCTCCCTTTTGCAGCTAACCCACAGGGCGGCCTGTGGAGGTCTGGTGGGGTAGAGGGTTTGCCATCTGCATTCCAATGTTCAGCAAAGTTAAAGTCTTACAACCTTGGGCCTGGAAGGAACCGTATTTACCCTTCTACTCCAAATGTCTGGTCTGGGTTTGGATAGAAGTGCTGGCTCACATGAAGCAGGGAGAAGTACGAGGACACCCGGGGAGGTGGCAGGTAGATCTGAGAGAAGATGTGCACCTCAGAGTGGAAAGATGGTCAAGGGCAGTGGTTCTCAACCTTCCTAATGCCGCGACCCTTTAATACAGTTCCTCATGTTTCTCAACCTTCCTAATGACGCGACCCTTTAATACAGTTCCTCATGTTGTGGTGACCCCAAAACCATCAAATTATTTTCCTTAGTGCTTTGTAATGGTCATTTTGTTACTGTTATGAATTGGGTGACCCTTGTGAAAGGGCTGTTTGACCCCCAAAGGGGTTTCAACCCACAGGTTGAGAACCGCTGGTCTAGGGGATTTGTCTGTTGCTCAATAAGAAGATCGTCCCTGGCTACGGTTAGGGGATGTAGAGTATGAGGGTACTAGTGTCCCATGGGCTACTTTCCACACTGCCATCCTAGAACCCCATTCTTTTACACAGAAACAACATGGAATGCTCCTGAAACGAAGCTCTTTCAGCCAAGTCTCTGAAACACACCAACCACTTAGGGTGTGGGTGAGTAACTGGCAATAAAAATTAGCCTATGGATCCTAAAAGAACATAATTTGATACAGTGCTAGAAAATAAGTCCCCTAGTTCAGAAGACACTCAAAATGAACAGGGACTGCCCCAATGGCTACTTGAACATACCAGTAAGTGTGCAGCGGCACAGTACAGAGCAGTGGGATTTGAACTGTTGGACATGGGGTCTTGATGAGTCAGAATGGATACAATGGCAACTACCAAGGGCAACATTATTGGCAAATGATTGAGATCAGCACAGCTCTACGTATTTTCACGGTGCTCAAATCGTCTTAAGTCAATGACTATCATGCATGCTGGATAAAGGGGTCTCTCCCAACCCAACTCCAAGACCCCTTAAAAATAAACTAAACTCAGGGTCCCCAGTGGGTTCTGACATATAGTGATCTTATAGGACAAGGTAGAATGGCCCTACTGTGACTGTACGTCTTTAAATAGACAGATAGTCTCCTCTTTCTCCTGAGGAGCAGATAGTGGGTTTGAACCACTGACCTCATGGTTAGGAGACCATTTTGCAATGCACTATAACTTCAGAGTTCCTTAAAGACCCTTTTACTTCCTTCCAAAACCTGTATCTAATACTATTCTCACTCAAAAACAAAGCAAAAAAAAATACACCCAAACCGGTTACCATCAAATCCACTCCCTTTCCTGGCAACCCTACCTCTGCAGAGTAGACCTGTACTCCATAGGGTTTTTAAGGCTATGATCTTTCAGGGGAAATCTTCAAGTCTTTCCTCTCAGGCAGCTCTAGGCAGATTCAAACCACCAACCTATTGGTTGGTAGCTCAGCCCTTTACTGTTTGCACCACTCAGGGATTCCACCAGTATACATATTAGAGACCCATTTCTACAAGGATACTGGTGCATCCCCACATTCCTCCCCTAAACTTCATCATGTATCCCTGTGACCAAAATCAAATACACCCAGTGAGAATGTGTGCCTACCAAGAGGGACCTTGGTCCTAAGGGGGAAGCCCCTCTACCACATCCCCCTTGGGTTTTTAGCCTTCCTTCTCTGCTAGGGCTTCAACTCATGGTATTTTAGATCAACCCATATCCCTACCCATGTCTTCATTTCTAAGATCACCATTCTCAAGGGATTAAAAGATGAGCCCCATACAGACTTCTTGCCACTTTCAGCACTGAAATTTAAACCAAATAACAATGAATGTTGCTGATTGCACCAGGGAAGAATGTTGGAATGACAAGTGTTCTGTTGCCTATATACTTATCACAATAAAAAAGGGGGTGGGATAAAAAGGCAACTATGTTCAGCAGATCAGTGGAGCCCGGAAAGACAAGCAGAAGCCAGGACTTTGTTTCTAGACCGTGGGCCTGGCCACTGGCAGGATCTCTTGGCAGGGGATCTTTGAGATGTCTAGAGACTCTTCATATATTGGATGCTGTTGCTGTATTTTTCTACTCTTTTTCTTTAAGCCAAGGGACAAAAAAAGGGGGAGGAGGGAAAAAATCTAGGGAGATACAAATTGAAAGCAAAAATCAACAATTCAGAATGAAATGTTATTGGATCGTATTCCAAAATTAGTTTCACTGGTTCACTCATTCTGGGGTTGGCCTGAAATCCACTCAGGTCAGGGGAGTGACAACCTGTGTGGTAGGAGATTGAGGGTGTGTTGACATTTATCAAGCCTGTAGGAATGGCATTCTAGAGACAACATTTCCCCTATTTGCCTAAGGAAGGATCAGACTTGTAAAAATAAATAAATGAGTGAGTATACCTTGACACAGGTAAAGGACATGTCTTAAGACCATTGAGATGCCTCAAATTCAGAAATGTCCCCACCCATAACAATTGCCATTTCACTAGCATGGTGTTTACTCCCTCTGAACTCAGTAAGACACGGAAAAAACACGTGTGACTCCATAACAATTATTTATGACATGAAGACACTTTAAAAGACAAAAAAACAAGTTGAAGGAACTGGGAGGTAGATAAATATTCATGTGCACATCTCAGCAGAAAGCCTACTCTGGACCCTTGAGGTCTCTTAAATATGATCAAAATATAACTCACCTCTCGGTGGGTACCAAGGCACAAGAGCCCTAGACTCCATCTGCTTCTCAAGGCCATTGTACTCATTCCCATCACACGGACTAACCCATTGATTAATTAACTGTTTTAATTTAACTTAATTATCACCACTTCCCATGAGATTCATTTCTGGGAAGTTGACATTGGCATATGAGTGTTGGTCAACCACCCATCTTTGATCTTTCTTTCCTATTAAATGGTCCCTCCAGTGCTTGGAGAACATCTGTTATATTGCTTCTTCTTCTTCTCCTCTTTTTTTTTCCTCACGTGTATCTACAGTGTTTCAAAATAAAAGTGTCTGGGAGCCTTTATAAAGGAAAGATATTGGTTCAACACACAAACAACAACAACAGCATCAAAACAACTGCCATTGACTCCAACTCAGATTGACCATATAGGACAGAGTAAAACGTCACCAAAGGGTTTTTAAGTCTGTAATCCTTATCGAAGAAGACACTTTTCTCCCATGAAGCAGCTAGGGCATTCAGCTGCTGCCCTTCCCTTAACAGCCAAGTGCTTAAACTCTGCACCACCAGGGATCCTTTGGTTAAAGCCTTCTATTGTTCTCTCTCACTCCTAGCTCCTTCCCCACAGCCCCAGGTCAGAGCATCCTGGAAGTAGCCATGGGGCTACAAATACGTAGGACGCCATCTGGCTTCATGCTGAGGATCTCTCTCATCCAGATGATTTGCTTTTGTCTTTGTCTTGTCTTGGCCCTGCATCAGACTTTGTAAAAAGATCTCTATTAAAAATAAATCAATAAAAGGTGTGATGGGATCACAATGGAGTTGAATGTATCAGGAAAAGGCTGACATTAAGAACATGACATGTGAGCTTACATTTTAAAGAATGGGTCTGGAGTGGTCTAGCAACCAGGCTGGGGACACGATGGCTCAGAAGACTCAACACTGAGAAAGATTGTGTTACACTGAAGACAATGAATAAGCACAAGCCAAAAGAAGAAGAGCTCTCCTTATGCCACTCAAGCACAATTCTGCGCATACTCCCCCAGCCTTTGTACTCACCCTACTCCCTTGACCTTGAACGTGAATCCCTTCTTCTCTGCTGGATGCATACTTTGGTCACGATCTATATTGTAAAGGTTCTTCTATCAGCTCCCTGATGGAATGACTTGTCTCTTCATAATCTTTTATACAAATGTCTACCATGGCGCTCACGGGTTTGTGACTTTACTGCAAACCTACAGTCTCTATAAGATGGTCACCTCAATGCCCTTTATTTATTTCCTGAGCTTATACAGTGACCCGGACAGAGAAATATCCAAGACTCTTCCTCAAATGAGCCAGATTGTTTTATTCAGCAACTTTCCGCCAAGACAAGACGCCGAAAGACTTGGAGCCCACAATCCCCCCTAATCCTGGAATGCTCGCTCCAGTCTTTCTGACCAACAAGACTTCCTACTTAATTATTGTGCCCACTAAAGGCCGCAGAAGGCAAGGAATGTAAGCTTCTGGGTCTGGAAATATCTTTAAAAGAATATATTGGGAGAAAGATTTAATTTGAGCGAGAAAGTGAAGCATCTGAGCTTAAAAGTCATTAGAAAGGTCTGAGAGAAGAATGAGGTTTGAATAAACCAAACCATGGCTAATGAAACATTTTTGGCTATCAAAGGCAAGTTTGAGCAGCAGGATGGACATGGGGCTTACAAACATTAAAGGATGTCATGGAGCTTGTGAAAGAGAAAGAAAGCCCGGCCTAGCAGGAAGTGGCTATAAGAGTTAAGTCAGCAATGGAGGAGCTGAGAACATTCTACAGGATTGCTCTAACTGCAGAAGGCCGAGGCTTACTCACTGAGTCCTATGCTTGTTTTTCTGGTCCAATTCACACCTCCAAGTGGTCCTGGGCCCCTCCACTCATCTCTCATAGAGCTTCAGAGCTGGTTTACTTTGATATGACTTCCAGCTGAAAATTTGCATTTCCTGGGGTATGCTGAGTCAGAATCTACATTTTAACCAAAATCTATAGGTGATTCTTACTGATTCTCTAGTATTCATAATCCAAAGACCCCTTAGCTACACATAAGATGCATTATGTGGGGAATATTATTAAAATGTAGGTTCTGATTCGGCATAGTTGGGGTAGATAGACAAACTTCAAAAAGGCATCAGGAATAAACCTTCTTTGGACCAATCCCAGTGCTCAGTGGCGAGTGCTGGGTAATAGAATGAGAACAGCAACAGGAGCCACACCAATTGCGAGCGATGTGTTACCAAAATCACATTTGCTTCTTAGCCCCAAAGCCATTGTGTGGAGTTGTCAAAATGAGAAACAAACCAGGCTACACAGCCCGTGACTCAGAGTGACACTTGAAATGGCCGTTTGTTTACTCTGCGAATGCGTCGTTAGACACTGTTGAATTGGTTTTAATTCATAGCAACCTGCGTACCACAGAAGGAAACACCACTCGGTTTTCCATCATGCTCACACATTGCCGCTGTATTTGAACCTATTGAGGCAGCCCCCGGGCCAGCCCATCTCACTGAGGGCCTGCCTCATTTTCTCTGACCTTCTGCTTTACCTACCATCGAATTGATCCCCATTCAGGACAACCCCTCCCAAGGAAAGGAAACGCTGCCTGGTTCTATGACACCCCTAAGATCAGTTGAGAGTGGGAACATGGTGACCCATCGTGTTTTCATTAGCGAATTTTCCAAAGTAGATGGCCAGCCCTTTCTTCCTAGTCCATCTTGATCTGGAAGCTCTACCAACACCTTTCAGCACCATGGCAACACACGAGGGTCTGTTCAAGAGCAGTCATGACTGAGCGTGAGTGTACTGACTAAGGTTCACACCCTGGTCTCTGGCATGAAAGGTGAGACCTCTGTCATTGACCCAGAAGTTCTTCATGATATGTTGTCCTTTCTCTCCTAACTCATTGCCCTGGGGCCAGCTTATTACATCTCAGGAAGATGTCTGTCGAAATTTTGTAGTGCCTCCCAAACTACTCAATGCGAATTTTGGTGTTGTCAAATAGAAAATTACCTGCCAAATCTGTGAAATGTTAGAAAAAACCAGCAGACATTCAATTTTATGTCTACAGACCCTTGAGATAGAATGCTGAATGAGAAAGACTCAGCCCCCGTCCTCCTGAAGCTGGAAGTCTACAGGGAAGACAAAACACTAGAGGAGCCAACACCGTAAAGTGTGCTGAGTGTTAAAATCGGGGGAGGCTAGGGACACATGCACACCAACCTACATTTTAATAATATTCCCTCAGGGGCATCTTATGTGTAGCTAAGGGATCTTTGGATTATGAATACTAGAGAATCGGTAAGAATCATGAGTTAGGGGACCTAACTCAGGGTAGGAGGTCTATGATGTTAAAAAGAGATAATTATGAGTGTGAAGTCTTCAGTAATCTAAAAGGACAGATGGGGATAGAAGAGGAAGCACGTTGACCAAGGGCAAGAGTGCTCACCATAGGCTGGCATTCTTAGTTTGGTTCTGAAAGCATGGTGGTTAATGCAAGATGCTTAGGTTCAAATTGTACCTCAGGTTATACATTAAACGGTGTCTCGCCACACCCTCCAAAATCAAGATCTCAACATTCTAACCTCTCCTATCTGTGAATGTGGCCTTATTTGCAAATAGGATCTTGAAGGATGTTATCAATTAAGGTAGCATGAGGTCATACTGGAGCAGGATGGGTATGAATCCAGCCTGTCTGCTGGCCTGGCAAAAGAGAAGAGACATAGAGACAGAGACTCCAGAGAGGAAAACCATGCAAAGGTGTAGCTGTAAGCCAAGGAATTTGTGGAGCTGGGAGATGTGGTAGTTACATAATCTCCTATCAACTTGAGGATATTAAGGGTGAAGGGGTGGAGCCTAGCCTGTCAGTCAGGTCACAGTCTGATGCCTCCTTGCGGGTGTGACCTTCTCATGAGGATTCTGGGAACTTCCTCTCTTCCTCCCTGGAGGCTGGATACACCAACTCTCTGCTTGACATTCCTCTTGTCAAGTCACATGGAACCATGCTGATGGCAGCCAGAGACCTAGAGATGTTTCCACTGCCACTGGATCCACAAGACTTTTCACCCACCAGCCTGTGATCTTCCTGCATCAGGCATCATTGCAAGTGGCTACATGAGTCTGAAGAGGATTTTATGGACTAGGATTTGACATATGGGCTAATATTGGACTTATGGACTTGTTCTGGACTGGGCTGGGATGTTTTCTGGATATGCAATTGCTCTCTGGTATAATGCTCTTTCTAATACATACATGAATGCCCCTGGATTTGATTTTCTAAGTCAACTCGGCCTAATACAGGAGACAAAGAAAGGATCTTTCCCTACCAGTCACAGAAAGCATGGTCCTAAGGATTTGGCCTCCTAATTTCTGTGATCCTGAGACAATACATCTCTGCTCTTGTAAACAATCCAATTGATGGGCATTTGAGTTGATAACTCCTTGCCTATTGTTAGTAAGGAATGAATAGTCTTCATGCAACTTACTAGATTTGGGAGCTTCTGTCGCCTTCCTATGCCTCAGTTTCTTCACTGTGAAATGTGAAAATAAAATGCTCAATCTAGCACAAGTGTGATAATCAAAGAAGTCCCTATATAACCTTTAGAATATGATCTTTAGAATATGACCTTTAGAAACCTTTTAGAATATGATCATGACTATAATGATGTTCATCATGACTATTGGTTCTATTACTATCAAGAGCTGCACCGTTTCAAAAAGAGAGGGAAAAAAGACAACTAAAATGCAAAGTCTCTAGTGTCTCATCCATAAAATGGGAAAAGTAAGACCAAGATGTCCAGGTGGTTATTAACTGAAATAATAAAGGTAAAACATGCCCATCTGTGTTAGTCCAGGTTGACTAGAGAAACAAATTCAGAGACACTCATATATATAAGAAAGAGCTTTATATCCAAGATCAATTGTATATTGAGAAAATATTCTAGTTCATATTGTCTATAAGTCTGATATTAGCCCATATGTCTGATACTAGTCCATAAATTCCTCTTCAGACTCACGTAGCCATTCACAGTGATGCTGCGAATGCAGGAAGATCATAGACCAGTGGGTGAAAAGGTTTGTGGATCCAGTGGCGACGGGAGCCTCTCAGCGCTGGTGTGTGTCTCCATGTGACTTCTTCAGCTCTCCTAGTGTCTCACCTTCAAGAAAGTGAGGCAGAGAGAGTGTGGCCCACCTCCAGGGAGAAGAAAAGGCATTTCCTAGAATCCTCATGAGATTGTCATGCCCACAAGGAGGCATCATCAGGTTGTGACCTGATTGACAGGCTAGGCTCCACCCCTACACTTATTTATCAAGTTAACAAGAGATTATGTAACCACCACACCATCATATAGATGTTCAATAAATACTACCAGGTATTAGTAGAAATAACTTAAACCCTATGGGATGGCTTACTCATATGCTTATAGGTTATTAACTCATGTGAATATGAATATGTTTTGATCTTCCAGGTTTGCTGATGCTAACAAGTCTCATCCAGACAATAAGTAGGTAAAGCAGGTCCCTTTACCCAGGCATAAAGATGGACCACCCTCCATAGGCCCTCTTGGCTTGTCAAGGGTCACCTTAATGAGACCAACACTGTCTGATGACTACACACTTTCTTTAGAACTTATTTAATGACGGTGCTTCCAACATCCCCAACCCTGGACAGGTTTCCATGTCTTTTGCTCTGAACCTCACATTCAGCTGAGAAAAGGTCAGCAACAAAGAGGAGGTGGACCCGACCAGGAAACGCTTGTGCCAACACCTGTCAAAGAGCGAGAGAATGACCTTTCATTGGCTAGGCCCCCTGGGCCCTCCTTGATCCAGGTCTGGGAGGCTGAAGGCTGGGCTGCTTTCTGCAAAAGGGATCCATCACCCAGCCATTTATTCCAAGCCCCATTAAAATGCTGACACCATTAATCTGCACTACTTTAGTCCTCATTATGCAGAAATGTGCTCTTGATCAAAAGTCCCCTTGTGTAGCAGCCTGATTCATCATCACTCACTGTGGGCCATACACCAGAAATTCATAATCAGCTAGCATGATCCACCCAACTCGTCCCTGGGGTTAGGGAAACTCAGAAGCATGAGCATTACTGGGATGAGGTGGCCAGGCAGGACAGACGCTACCAAAAATGCTAGTTTTCAAAATACTTTGAAATGGTCTTTGAACAGAGTTAAATGTCTTAATGAACCACTGCCTCTCCTCCTAGGTGTTTGGTTCATCTAATTTCTGATAACCCCCCCCACCCCCCCACACACACACCCATTTGACCCACATGGAAACTAAACATCTGAGAATTTGAAGTCAACCGACTCAGTGACAGCAAGGTGTTAGCTCAGGGGCATAGTGCTGCCATCATATGACACAATTCTGAGTGCAGTGCCCTTTCTCCAACACCCATGTTTTAGTTCTAACACCTGCTGGGTGTGTGAACCTGACCTCCTCTCTTGCTTTCTATCAGCAGTTCCTTATTCTCTTTCTAGCTGCCTGGTGGAGGAGTGATCTGTTATAAATGAGAGACTGTGAGTGCAAATGTGCTACTACTGTGTGTCTGTTCTCCGGACAATGGGCCCTCATTTTAGTAGTAATCTTTTTTTTTGCCAGACATAGAAGCCTAATCAAGCTTGCTATTAAAATGAATAGAAACTTAATTCCCCGAGAAATTATTAGATGAAAGGTACTGTGATGCATGCTTTGCAAGTAACATAACAATGATTTGCACAAGCTACCACAACTACAAAAGGTTGTCACAGAAATTAAATAAATGAATAGGTATAACATGCTTAAGACACAGTAAACCCTCAATAAATTATGTCCATCAATATCTACTATACATTCATTCCAAATGTAAAGCTTGCACAGTTTTCTATCTGTTTCTAACCAGATCCCTTTTTCCTGGTTGTCCCATCCCAATTTTAGACTTCTCTAGCTAGTGGGTTGACTTGCCATACACTTGCACTGGAGTCTGCCTCTACCCAGTTTTAAACCACTCTTTACATATTTGCTTCATCCTTAACCACATAGAAGAGATCAGGTATTTTCCCCTGGGAAAAGCCCAGCCATATTTGAATAGAATTGTCTTAGTCCTGTCAAATTGCCTATATCCCAAGATAACCTTGGCATTGTATGAGTTGGCCCCAACTAATCATTTACAAGCAAGCATCTTTCATAGCCCTGAGTTGGACTCCCAGAAACCATGGTGAACAAGTCAAACAATGTCTCTGTCTAATAAACAGCAAAAGAAGGAGCCCGTAGATAGGTATTTTCTTCCCAGATTAGGCAGATGCCAAGATTGTGCTTATTACTAACATGTGATGTGCAGATGACACAATCTTGCTTGCTGAAAGTGAGGAGGACTTAAAGCACTGATGAAGAACAAGGATTACAGCCTTCAGTATGAAATACAACTCGATTTAAAGAAGGCCAAAATTGTCACAACTAGACCAATAGGTAACATCATGGTAAATTGAGAAAAGATGGAACTTGTCAGGGGTTTCCTCTGCTTGGATCCACAATCAAAGTTCATGGAAGCAGCAGTCAATAAATCAAACAATGCATGGCATTGGGTAAATCTACTGCATCTCTCAAAAGAGTTGAAAAGCAAGGATTCTAACTCAAGGACAAAGGTGCACCTGACACAGGCATGGTATTTTCAATTGCTTCATATGAATGTGAAATTTTGATATTGAATAAGGAAGACAGAAGAAGAATCAATACATTTCAACCATGGTGTTGGTGAAGAATATTAATCTTACCATGCACTGCCAAAAGAACAAACAAATCTGTCTTGGAAGAAGTACAGCCAGAACGCTCCTTTGAGGCCAGGATGGTGAGCGTTAATCCTATGTACTTTGGCTCTTTTATCAGGAGAGACCAGTTCTTGGAGAAGGCTATTGTGCTTGGTAAAGTGGAGGGGCAACGAGGAAGAGGAAGACCTTATGATGGACTGACCCCGTGGCTGCAACAATGAGTTCAACGTCACAACAATTTTGTGAATGGTGCAGAAATGGGCAGATTATCACTCCGCTGCACATCGGGTCACTATGGTGGGAACTGACTCAACAGCGCCTCAGAACGACAACTTTATTGTTCCCTAAATTCACTACCGTGTGGCTAAAACCTTAACACAGTTCTTTGCGGCCATCTCTCTTCCCAGGGTGTGGTAGTCACCTAATCTGGTGTCAATTTAAGGATGAAGACTGTAGGGGTGGAGTCTAGGCTGTCAATCTGGAGATAGCCAATGAGACTTCTGTGTGGCATGACCTTCTCCTGAGAATTCTGGAAAATCTGGTACTTCCTCCTTGGAGGGGGAAGACACGTCCATCTCTCTCTCTGCCACTCCCTGGGAGACATTGCAGAAGACAAGCCACATGGACGCAACCAGACCTCAGAAGCCGGAGAAGCCTCAGATGCTTACAGTGCCACTGGACCCAAAGACTTCCTACCCACTGGCTTCTGATCGTCCTGCATTTGGCTTCATTGCATGTGTTTCGTGAGTCTCAAGAGGACTTTATATTGGTATTAGACATATGGGCTAATATCAGACTTATGGCCTTGGACTGGACTGGGTTGGGATGTTTTCTCAATGTTCATTTCCTCTGGTATATAAAACTCTTTCTGATACACATATGTGCGTCCATGGATTTGTTTCTCTAGTCTACACAGACTAACACACAGGGTGAACCAATATCTGAAAGGTGGTAGATAACTTTCCCATGCATACTTTTGTATGTAGATGTTTTCATAAATACCGTTTATTATTTTGCATGGTTTAAATTTTAAATGTATGTCTCCATACGGTGCATACCTTATAGACCTTACCATTTGTACACTATATTATATTGTGAAGATTTATCTGTGTTGTACACAATCATTTCATTGTTTTATTGCGATCCATTGTGTGAATTAACTACATTTTACTTTATCATTCTCCTTATAAAGGACACTTACCATGGGGCTCATTGGTCTGACTTAATTTTTTTATTACACAAAATTTTCACATGTGTGTGCATACGTTGTGTGTGTTTGTGTGTGTGTACAGACAGTTCCTCAGTTATGTCCAATTTACAAACAACTCCCATTGGCCCTTTAGTGTAATGTATATTTGCTCTCACGTTGAAATCATTGAACCAAACCCTACAGACAACTTCTGCATCACAACCACCTTCATCTGCAGCACGTGCAAAAAGCTTCTTTTCCTACATGAAAGCCCACTGTGGTCCAGTTAACTCTGACTAATGGTGATCCTACTGGTCAGAGTAGAACGTTCCCATAGGCTGCCAAGTTTGTGAGTCTTAAGAAACAGAATGTCACGTTTTTCTCCTATTCTCGCACTTGTAGCACTAAATTAAGGCTAAAGAAC
Source organism: Echinops telfairi (assembly GCF_000313985.2). Classification (NCBI taxonomy): domain Eukaryota; kingdom Metazoa; phylum Chordata; class Mammalia; order Afrosoricida; family Tenrecidae; genus Echinops; species Echinops telfairi. The sequence goes on from NW_022106189.1 coordinate 28,829,619, forward strand.
AATGTATGCATTTGTTATTATTTACTTACAAATTTGACTTAACAACACAGGAAAAAATCTCCTTAAGGGACTTTAGCTATATCACTAGGTTAAATGTGTCAATATTTTATTTATATAGGCAGGGATGCCTATATATATACATGTATGTGTATATACATCCTACTATGTACAAATATATGTCCACACTCATACATGAGAGAGTTTCTTTAAATCTGTAAGTGGATTGGCTAAATCCAGGTATCTACTGAGAATGCATTTATCATTGAATCTGTGTATATAAAGCATTATTGGATTTTGACAAATTGTTTTCCCTAATCCCACTCTCTTAACTCCCTAATCATTACCCCACTTTCTCAACACTAGCAATGTATATGCAATCATATACTTGACCTCAATCAAAATTTGACAAAATTTAAATGAAGAGATTCTATAGGTCACCTTATCTAATTAAGTTCAATAAAATTAGAAGTCATTGCTAAAATCAAGCGAAACTCAAGATTACTTTAAAATAAATAAATCTATTCCTAAATGATGGGATTGAAAACATAGGAAACAGAGAAGAGGAGAATGCACACATCCCAAATCTATGGAAGTTAACACAAAACCTTTAGTCAAATGAAGTACACAGCTACCAATTAAAGTTATACATTAAAGTATTAAAGATAACAACAAATTAAGTAATGCAGTGAATATAAAGTAAGTCAGGAAAAAGGAAACAAAGCAAAAAGAAAGAAAGGAAACTGTAAGATGAAGAATAAACATTTAACTAATAAACATTTAAAAATAGTAATGACAAAGCAAAAACTTAGAACAAATGCACGCATTCCTAAAAAAACATAAATTATCAAAGTTGATCCTGGAAGAGACTAAAAAATAGAATTGCCATGTTTCCCCAGAAGAGATTGGAAAAATGATTTCAAATTTATGTCTTGCAAAAGACAATAAGACAGACTAGTTCAAAGTTGGCTTTCATCCATCATTTACAAAATAGACAATTCAAATGTTATACTCATATGAACTAGTTCATCCCATAGGGGGGAAAATTGAGAGCTGGCAGTTTATTAGAAAACCAGAGAAGTACTGAAATCTGATCAAGATAGCAGAGAGAAACACCCCCCCCCATCCCGCCGCCCACAAAAAGACTGCTTTTACTCATATATATTTAGGCACAAATAATAAATAAAAGAATGACATATTTAATCTAGTGATACAGCAAAATTTAGTACCTATAAGAACAAGCAACGGTGACAAAGGTTTATTTTAGTTTATTGGGATAATAATTATTTCAAAATAGTGTTGACACAAACAGCTCTCCATCTGGAAGAAAATAAACAAATGGAACCGTGTCTAACACTGTATTGAAAATATTCACGCGTATATTTCATCCTTTGGGATCATGGTTATGCACCGAGCTGCTAATGGCAAGCTCAGTGATTTGAAACCACAAGCTGCTCCGTGGAAGAGAAATGAGGCTTCCGACTCCCAGAAAGAGTTGGTCTCAGAAACCCACAGGAGCGGTGCTGTCCTGCCCCATCCTTCACGATGAGTCCTAATCGACTCAATGACAAAAAGTGTCATTTGGCTTTGGAATACCAAAATAAAAACAAAAGCTCCCATGACAACCAAGGAGTGCATAGAGCAGTTCTTAATCAAATATGAGAACTCAGTGCAAAGAAAATATAGGCATGTTTGTTCAGGTAAATAGATCATTTGGATTGAACACATGTATGCCTCAAAGAAGGAATATTTTAAATAACCCAAAGAATGGAAGAAAAATTTTAAATCATAAGGAATTTGTAGCAAAATATGTAAAGAACTCCTAAAACCCAGAATTAAAAAACAAATTGATAATACGAGCAAAGGGTTTGAACAGACGGCTATCCAAAGGAGATGTTCAATGGCCAATAAGCATGCGAAAAGGTGCTTATTATCAACAGTCATTAGGAAAATTCAAATAAAACCCATCAGGAGACACCACTTCACAGGAATGTTACAATCAGAACTCAAAGTTTGGCTGGAAATTGGAGAAAGTAGAACCCTCTTACAAGGCCAGTGGGGATGTGAAGTGGAGTAGGTGCTTCAGAAAACAATTTAGCAGTTACTTGGATTAATAAACAAAGAGTTACCGTGTTGTTGTTGTTTGGTTAGCTGCCATCCATCCAGCTCCAAATCATGATGAGATCATGTGTAACAGAAAGCCATGTTGCCTGGCCCTGTGCCAGCCTTACAGCAGTGGGAGGTGTACTTGACTTTGTCGTTGTAGTCATGCTATCAATTCACCTCAGGAGAGTCTTCCTTTTGGTCTCTGACCCTCTACCTAGCAGGATGCTCTTTTCCAGGAATTGATGCCTCTTGATACTTGTCCAAACTAAGTAACAAATTCTTGTTGTTCTTGCTTCTAAGGAGCATTCTGGCTATCCTGTAACCACCTACCTAACAGTTTGTTGTACTATGGTGGCTTATGTGTTGCTGTGCTGTTAGAAGTTATGCTACAGGTATTTCAAATTAGCCAGGGTGGATAGGCGTCCCTGGAGCTTCCGTACTAAGACAGAGTTAGGAGGAAAAAAATCAGTCAGTCACAACTTTATGGATAAAAATAGAGTTACTATATGATTCAGCAGTTCCTCTCTAAGGTATACACTCGAAAGAAATGATAAAATCTGTCTCCACAAAAAAACCTTTATATAAATGTTCATAGGCAGCATTGTGCATCTTAGCTAGAAACTCAAATGTCCAAACATGAGTGAGATGTGGCATAGTCATACAATATTAGCTATCCGATATAAAGGAATACGTTTCTGATATGTGCTACAACATTAGTGATCCTTGAAAACATAATGCCAACTATAAAGCCATAAAACCTCTCTTCTTGTGTGATTCCATTCATATTGCATATTCAGAGGCAGGAAGTAAATTAGTATTTCCTAAGGATGATGGAGAAAATGGCAGTAGGCTGTTAATGGGCATGGAGTTTCTTTTGAATGGTTAAAAACATGAATGAAGATAGTATTGTAATGATTGTGACACAATTCTCTGAGCATGCTAAAAGTCATTGTACACTGTGAACAGGTGAGCTGTGTGGCATGCAAATTGTGTGTGTGTGTGTGTGTGTGTGTGTGTGTAAAGAAAAGAGTTTCAAGAGTTCAAAGTTGAATTAGGTCCATCCAAATTTGCATCTGGAGATTTGGTAATATCTCTTTTATTTCCCATTTGATTCCAGAGTCTTCAATAGTTCATTAAAAAATAAAGGTCAAGCCAAGCCTTTACTCTTTGATGGAAGTTAACCTTGTGTGTAAATTTTTGTTGCCATTCTGTTCTAAAATATAAGAAAATACAGTATTGTCAGTGGCCTATGTGCCTGTAAAATAATTGCAAGAAATTACCCAAAGACATATTTGGAATTCTAGAAATAATGAAGTAAATGGAAGGAAGTATTTATAACACTAGAAGCGTTGATGCCAAAATAAGTACATTAATTGCCAAGTGATTTGACAGGACCAGATCAATGAAATAATTTTAAGATTATATATATATGTATATATAATTTCTATGAATTAATTAGATTCTTCATATAGCAAACTTCTATTCTGAAAAGTGTTTGCTATAAAAGTCAATATCTGACTTCCTTTATAAAATTCAACTCAGTTTGAATGTGATTTTTATATTATTTTTCATTTGGCAACAAATTACAGCTGCTCCTCACTTACCTGCTCTCTTGTTAGCTGACATTTCACAGTTTTAAAATATGTACTACCCAACTATTTCGCACATTTGTGCTGTTTATCTGCCAGTAGCAAAAGCTGAGGTGCAAGGTGAGGATAACAGTGGCTGTGATGTTTAAGTTCATGTGTCAACTTGACTGGACCATGATTCTCAATGGTTGGTTGGGTAATGATGTAGCCATCTTCCTTTTTGTGATCTGATATGGTTATCCTACATTTTCACATAGCATCCATTTTCTTAACGACTTTTATTTGGAACTCAACCATGGTGATAAATGAGGAGTGGGTGTATTGACTCAAAATCATCTAAATGCTTATTATAGGTGTTTGATTAAATGTGCTTGTGTTAGTACAGGTTGACTAGAGAAACAAATCCAGCCCAGTCCAGATCAAGTCCATAAGTCTGATATTAGCCCATATGTCTGATACTAGTCCACAAATTCCTCTTTAGACTCACTCAGCACATGCAACAATGCCTAATGCAGGCAGGAAGATCCCAGGCCAGTGGGGTTGGTGAAAAGTCTTGTGGATCCAGTGATGGTGGAAGCATCTCCAAGACTGACTGCCATCAGTGTGGATCCATGTGGCTTATCAACAAGAATGTGTAGCAGAGAGAGATAGTGTCTGTCTCCAGGGAGAAAGAGAGGAAGTTCCCAGAATCCTCATGAGAAGACCATGCCCACAAGGAAGCATCATCAGGCTAAATGACCTGATTGACAGGCTAGACTCCACCCCTTCACTCTTAATATCCTCAAGGTGACAAGAGATTATGTAACTACCACAGTGCTCTGGGACGCTACCTCGTCACTAAGGATGACTGAAATTGAAAAAGAAAAGGCACATGTATCAGGGATTCGTGACAAGTAAGATCTTCTGAAGTCTATGTGGAAAACCTTCTTCTGGATGCTGAGATCATTTAAAACC
>NW_022106189.1:28834889-28836105 GCF_000313985.2 Echinops telfairi
GCATTGGGTTGGGATGTTTTCGTGATGCACATTTTCTTTGCATAAAACTCTCTCTTATACGTGAGTTGCTGTGGATTTGTTTTTCCAAAGTACCTAGACTAATACAGGGGGTCACCACAACATGAGGAACTGTATGAAAGGGCCGCGGCACTGGGAAGGTTGGGAACCACTGCTCTAGGAGGAGAAGCCCAGGTATGTGTAGTCTCACCAGATCCACAGGTAAATTCCAGTGATCAGACAAGTTTAGGAATCTCGTTTATAAATGATCTCAGCACGCCAGCCCAGAGGCTTCTCCTATCATCTTGTTCTTAACTTCTTTCCCAAACCTGAAGAGTTAAAAGTGTAATTTCAGTTCCTTGATATGGATTTTTGGATTAACAATTTGGTTCGAGGCTCAGTAATCCTATGTTTCTTTTGCTGTTCTGTTTGTACCTAGAAGCTGTCAATGAGAGCTATCTGAGCCCAGGGTCCTCCAAGCCCAGGCCCCTCTTCTCACAGGAGCCTGGGAGTAAGAATAGTTGCTTTAAAGCTCAATGAATAAATCAGAGACTAAGATGGTTGGTGTTAGATGTTGCCAGTCAGTGCCAACTCATTAACAACCCCAAGTACAACAGAATAAAACACTGTCCTGTCCTAAACCGTCCTCACAATTGCTACTCTGCTTATGGTTGCAGTCACTCTCCATCTGTCTCGCCAAAGGTCTTCATCTGTTTTGCTTACCCTCTACTTGACCAAGCATGATCTCCTGCTCTGAACACTGATCCCTCATGTCCCAAGTATGTGACTCGCTCAACACCTTTGCTTCTACGTAGCATTCTGGCTGCAGTTCTTCCAACAAAGATTTGTTCACTCTTCCAGCAGTCTCTGGTACTTTCAAAACTTTTCTCTAACACCACAATCCATGCACCAACTCTTGTTTTCCAAATTCACTGTTAATATTTCAAACTTATATAGGTGATTGAAAATACCATCACTTGGATGAGGGCACCTTAGTCCTCAAAGTAATATCTTCATTTTATAACACTTTACAGAGGTCTTTTGCAGCTTTCTTCTGTACATCACTTGCTTTCTTGACTGATGTTCCCATAGGCACTGGCTGTGGATCTGAATAAAACGAAATCCTTGTTGACAACAATCTTGTCTCCACTTGTCATGATGATCTTATTGGGTCTCTAGTGAAGGCTTTCATTTTCTTCTTTTTTTTCTTGTTTTAATC
>NW_022106189.1:28837089-28838412 GCF_000313985.2 Echinops telfairi
TTTTGATAGCCAGGCACCATCAGCTTTCTTCGCCACATTTGCTTATCCATACCGAGGCCTATAATATTTGATCTTCATTTTTGTTAACTACCAATCACCATGGGGTTTCAGGATTAAAATGTTATAGGGCTAATGTGTATTTATGGGCAGAGGTCAGAATACTTATTCCTGCAACAATTTTTCTCTCAGCCAAGTCTAAGATCACCTGGAGAGTTTATCAAACCACAGCTTCTCTGTCCCCATCCGTGGTTGCCTGAATCAGACAGACGGGTAAGAGAGTGGTCTCAGAAATGTTCATATTTTACCAATTCCTTTGGTGTTTCCAACAAGCACACACATCTGAAAACACTGTGTTATGCTGCCTTGGGTAGTTATTACAGCCATCCAGCAACTCCCTGATTCGTTCCAAGTCCCTAAAGGCTCAAATGCACATTATCAGCATCACTTTCATCATCGGGGAAAAAAATACCACACATGCCACCACTTACATGGAAGAAGGAAGGGAGGGGGGAAAACAGAAAAATTAACAATAAACAACTCAGTCAATGTACCTGGGCTCCATTTAAGATCTAACCAAAGAATGGAATTGAAATCTGCTTCTTACGAGTCATCATTCAAACAAAAATTGACAACTCATCTTCTCCTACAATACATATGGTTCAGCGGTACTAGTTCCTTTGACTCATGCCTTCAACAAGGTCTACATGCATGGAGAGAAGTTGTTATTCTTCATACTCTTGAGGACAAAGCTTTAAATACAGAAGTGTTTTACTGGGTACTGGGCAGAAATCATTTGTTTAGGACTTTGATAACTGGGCTTATATAGCTAGCTCACAAAATCTTACTAATGTGAGTCACTTCATAAATGGATAGATGGGTCAAGTTACCAACCACTTGTTTTCTTGTAAGATGCCGTTGAATCAATACTGACTCCTGACGAGAGAAAGTAACATGGCCGGGCCCCATGCCATCTTCACAACTATGTTCAAGCTCATTGTTGCAGCTCCTCTGTGGATCCATCCTGTCAAGTGTCTTCCTCTTTTTCTCTGACCATTATCGAGCATGATGGTTTCTCCTGACAACATGTCCAAAGTATATGAGACAAAGTGTTGCCATCTTTGTTTCTAAGGACCATTCTGGCTGTACTTCTTCCAAGACAGATTTATTGGTTGTTTTGGCAGTTCATTGGGCTCTCGATATCCTTCATAGTTCAAATGTATCAATTCTTTTTCTGGTGTTCTTTATTCAATGCCCAGCTTTCACATGCGTATGAGGTGACTGGAAATACCATGCCTTGGGTCAGGTGCATCTTACATCTCAAAG
>NW_022106189.1:28838886-28862411 GCF_000313985.2 Echinops telfairi
AAGGCAAGTCTCCAACAGTTAGCCAGATGACAGTGTCCGACAGTCCCAAGCTCAAGCAATGTATTCTCCAGTAGCGAGGTGAAGCAGGTCTTGAAGGAACCTCAAACTATAGCAACACAGTCCACAGGTTGGGTGTCCCACAGACAGTGGAGCTCGCACATTGAGGCAGACAACAAGCTAAGGCAGCCACACACTGGTCCGATCATCAAAGACCAAGAGAGAAGAAAGGCCATTTATCTCTTCACCCTTCCATTAAACTGCCCTTCAATTAATCTCACACGTGTTCCTTGGCCAGGTTGGCATAATAAATCTACCTATCACAGCTGGGCTGTCCCTTTCAAGTTCAAGTTTGTAGGAAGCTCTGACTCTTGATAGGCTTCTCAATTATAATGTTCTTGTATTGCTTGGCACCTTAACTTCTCTCCTAAGAAGCTCCCCTATCTGAAATGGAGTGCTCTAGCTGTGCCCAGTGAAGCACCAAAGCCCCATTTATCAAGGGGAACCCAAGTACTGTGACTTCCGGTGGCACTGTTCCTCTAACGACGTCATAAGTGTTGATATCTGCAATGCAATCAATAAGTAGGGTGGGGAAGCACTATTGCCGAGTGAGAGAAATTTTGTAGGAGATAATCTTCACTGAAAGACAAGCAAAAAGAAGAGAGCAGAAGAGAAATTCAAGAAAGAATGGGAAAATAACTCCCCGAGCTCTACGGGTTTAAAGTTTTAGAATACCTCTTCCCAGGGTAAAGTTTTATTCTCACTGATATGACAAACATTTTCCCAACAGAAGAAGTTTAACACATTATATAAATACCCTAATACGCATATGCAGTGGTAGTAATAATTAGTTTTCTCCCCTTTCATCTCCCTTGTTCCTGCCCACACATATTTCCTATTTCGAGCTTTGGTGTAACAAATGCATCTTTCAAACTGGAAGCCCACGCCTTGTTTGCACAAACACAGGTCTCTTTATCGCCACGTGCAGTCTCCCTAGCTCGCAGGACTGAACAATGCAGCAGTTTCTCCCCTCCTTGGCCCAGAGCTCTGATGGAATTCATTTAATCTCAGTGTAAAATGCAATCTGCTGATAATAATAGGTCACTCACAGCGATATCATTCTGCCCGCCCTGATCACCCATCGCTGTGCTAATTGTAAGATAATGTAATATACCGTGAAGGCACATAGATGGAATTAGACCAGGCATTTTGGGGGGAGACACTATGAAGAAGGATATAAAAGAAGGGGTCAGAGAACACCCTAGCCTTTGTCTTCCACCTGGTTCTAAAATAACTCAAGAAGCAAAGGTACAGCTGCCTGCGTCCAGGGCATCATTGGTATTCTTGATGGCGCTTGCACCATCTACAAGGGTTTTGTGTTTTGCTGGGCAGAGCTGGACCACAGGACTGTGTTACTATTCCTGACAGTGCCGCCTTTTCAGAGAGAAGCTGAGAGGCACCAAATGATCACTTGAACAGGGGACAATGACCCACTAATTGGCCATCATTGCTCTAAAATATTTCCATTGATCATGAACCTGAGCTTCTTCCCTGGAAGCCCCGGAGAGAAGCAAAGGCCCTGTCTGAGTGGAGTAACTGCCGTCAGCATCGAAATCTAAATTTCCCCAAGCATACCGGGTCCTTCTGCTTTTGAGTTTGCAAAAGGCAAGAATTACCTTCAAAGCTTAGTGCGGTTTCCGGTGACTCTCAAGGATAACTTGACTCCCTGTACTCACTTAATTGATTCATAGCATTTTTATTATTATTGCAGTTATAATGCATTGTCCCTGTCAAGGATTTCAAAGGATGTCACAGCGGTTAAGTGATGGAATCCACTAGTTACTCCCTGGGAGAGACGGCGCCACCTGTATCTGTAAAGATCACAGCCTTTCAAAGACCACGGGCAGTGCTACGCTGTCCTGTGGGCTTGCCATGGCTCAGAACACACTTGGTGGCCATGAGTCTGGTTTGGGGGTCAGTGATTTGGGAAAGTATGAAGATGATATAAGTAAACTTCCCAGGGACAATGAAGCCCAAGTGACAGAGGAGGGGACAGGGGTGCATTTGCATTGAGGTCTGGAAACCCATCTTTGAGCAAATGCCTGGTCTCTCTTAGCTATCTGCATCACTGACAGCTTCTGTCTAATCCACACGAGCGCCTTCCTGGAGAGGACAGCCCAGCAGATGCCAGAGGCAGGCCTGGCGAGCTTCCCTCCTGCCCTAGAGTCAGCACTTGTCTGACCCCCAGCTGAGAATTTGCTTCTCCTCCGCAGATGTACTGAGTCAAAATCTATATTTAAGGTTCAAAGTCCTGGTAAGTCTGAGGTAAGCCTACGGATTGACTGGCTCCAGGGCTTGAGGGCAGATTTGAAGCTTGGGAAGAGGAATGAGCTGGCTCACTCCCTGTGCTCAGTCTCTGCTTGTGTTTGGCTGCGTGGCAAAGGAAAGCTTGCCCACAGGAAGGCAGGGAGGCTCAGGGGCCACAGGAGAAAGAACTCCAAGGAGAGAGGGCTCTGGAAGTAGATGGCGCAAACAGAGATGCACCAAGGACAAGAAACAACTAAATGGTGAGCAACAGAGGCTGAGGGGGAGAGAGAAGCTGGGTGGAGACAGAAAAAGCTAGAGGAAGGAGAATCGAGAAGGAGCACAGAAGGAGAGGGGTTCAGAGAACTAGAAAAGAAGGGACCGTGAGGGGTTCAAAGAGACGGGGGCCTAGAGTAAGACAGAAACTGAATAGACCCAAATGAGGGCTATGATGCTTGTCAGAAGGGAAAAGCGAACCTGCCAAGAAGATTCGGAATCATAGTTCTGTGGTTCAGTGCCTTGTAGTCAGTTCTGATCACAGAGCCACCCCTTTGTCCAGAGGGACCCAATCATGGAGCCGCCCTGTGCCATCCTCACATGTGCTGTGGCTCCCTCTCTGTGACGGTCTCCCACTCTTTTGTTGGCCCCTAGAAACTTTCAATCTTGTTTAAGAAATGCTGTCCATTTTCTCCCATTTTACTTTCTAACTCCAGGTCTTGGCACATTTCATTCTAATGCTGTGTCTTCTCCAGCTGCCCCGTGCACATTTTTGGCTTAGCTCTTTGTCCTTTTGCATTGCTATTTGCTTTAACTAGCCTATGACCCAGATTCTGATAGGTTTGCTTTGGCATCAGATCTGTTCTTGACATGTTTTCTAAATTCAGGTGTGATGCACCCAAGTTCATATTTTGGCTCTTATGGACTTGTTTTAATTTTCATCAACATCAAACTGAACTTGCTTATGAGCAATTGATCATCAGTTCCACAGTCAACCCCCAACCGTTGTGGCTGATGGCCTTGAGACTCTCCATCGTATCTTCGCACAGATTTCCTAGATTTGATTTCTGTGTATTCTTTCTGGGGAAGTCGAGGTGTATAGTCTTCATTTATGTTGCTGAACAAAGACAAGAACCATGAAGAAGTCATTGGTCGTGTAAAAGTCTGTCGCAGGATCTCCAAGTGCGTTCCTATCACCAAGCCCAGAGTTTCCAACTACTGTCCCTTTCTCTCGATTTCCAACGTTTGCATCCCATCAGTGATAATTGTCAATACACCTCGAATGAATGTTTGATCAATTTCAGGCTGAAGCTGTTGGTAAATTTCTTAATTAGCTTCATCATTAGCTATAGTGGTTGGTGTGTACATTTAAATGATAGTTGTAGTAAATGGATTTTGTTGCTTGCATATAGATGTTATTCTATCATAGACAAAAGAATAGTTCAAGACAGATGTTGGTCTATCTTTTGCGTGATGAATGTGATACCATGCCTCTTCAATTTGTTGTTCCCAGTATAGTAAAGCATGTGGTTTTCTGATTCAAAGTAGCCCAAATTAATCCATCTCAGCTCACAGAGGCCCAGGATAGCAATCTTGAGGTATTGCATTTCACTTGTGATGACTTACCATGTTCCTAGATTTGTACTCGTGCATTGTATGTTCCAAATATTAGATGTTTGTTGTTATTTCTTCTCATTTTGAGTCAGGCCTTATTAGCAAATGAACAGCTTGAAAACTTTACTCTATCCACGTCATGACGGTCGATCCTTCTTTGAGAGGACAGCTCTTCTTCAGTCATATTTTGAGTGCCCTCTGATCTGAGGGGATCGTTTCTGGGCACTATAGCTGACAATGCTCTGCGGCTACGTATAGAGACCCTTAGAGATCTGTAGAGACTCTTAAGGAGACTATAAAACTTTATGGGAGTAGACAGTCTCGCTTTCTCCTGTGAAGCAACTAGTGGGCTTGAACTGCCAAACTTGCCTTTAAAAAGCTCTCTAGGGCCCAGTTCCCTCCCACTTTGGCATCCTGCTTCACCTTCTAAGGGTCTAAACACTGCTTTTCTAGATTCGGCTGTAGAAATATTGCTCGATCCAGTCACAGCTGGCCCCAAGTGGTCAGGCCAGTGGCCAGCAGACAGGCAGGACCACAGAAGCGCACGTGGCCCTCAGAAGGTAGCAGACAACCCTAGGGACGTGGCCGTCCCTGCCGCAGACATCAGTCAATACAGAATCGTGACCCCACATTGAGGGCAGAACTGTACACTGGTATTCTCTTTTTCAAGCTACGTACTGAGTGTCTGTCCTCTGGAGGCCGAGGCTGGATGTCCGGGAGCTATCATCTTAGAAAGAGTAAGAGAAAACCAGGTTTCCAGAATAGCTGGAGGTTTCCCAGTAGCAGGACGTCTGAGGGACAAGGCCCCCCGATTGTTCCTCTAATTAGAACAAGATGTCCTTGGACTGCTTATGCCCAGAGACCTGCCATGCAGACTGAGGTGGCGAGGTGGTGTTTCCGGTGTCCCAGTCCAGCCTCAGACATAGGGCAGTCCTGAGCCCCAAAGGGCTGACACCCACAGGATGCAGGTGGCCCTTCCCACGACTTGGCTTCCTGACTTCCCAACGCCCCCGGCCTGCGCATGTATCCATGGGAGGGGAGCTCTCTCCACAATGCAAACCGCATGTGCCCACAGTGAGAAAGCATGCTGGGCTCCTTTCCACGGAGACTAGCACAATCCAAAAATAAAATCAACTAAAGTCACTCTGAAAACACCCCGGCATCAGAGCGTCTCCCTCGGGGACAGAACCCGACTGCAGGCTCTGAAACGCCAGTCTGATTTCTTGAGCTGTCTCCCTCACTCCATCCTTTGCGGGGGCTCAGATTGCCCTCAGGCGGGCTGCAGGCCCAGGGCCCTGCTCAGGGGCAACAGCTGAGTGGAGCAGGTTCCTAATAAGAGAGGTACGGGTCCAGAGAGAAAACATCATTAGTGATAGTTTGTGAAGGAAGACGTGAGTGAGCAGCGCCTGGGAAGGGAAGCAAGGTGGCCGGATGTCTGCTTCCCAGGACTTTGATCACAATATCAAATTTTCATCACCCTGTGCAGTCGATGGGGCTTCAAGAAGCATGAGCTCCTTTCTCTGCCTTGGGGAGTGTTGCAGATTGTGTGTTCCCCCAAAGTATGCAGTCAGTCCTAACCCCTTGGGCTGCACTTTATAGTCTCTATGAGTCAGAATTGCCTGGATGCCTCCGGATTGGGTTTGCCTGTGGATAAGGTGCCTTGGTGGCACATGGTTAAACAGGTGGCTGCTGACTGGAAGGCTGACAGTTCAAATCCCCCCCAGAGACTCTGAAGGAGTAAGACCTGGCCATCTACTCCCGTAAAGACTGCAGCCAAGGAAACAACGTGGTGGCCGCCCTCCACGGTTCTATGAAGTCAGTATGAGTCAGAGCCCACGAGACTTTGGTTCCCAATCACAGCATTCCAGAAGATGCCCTTCTTTGTTACGTTAATGAGCATCTTTGGCCATGCTCATAGACATACATGAGCAGATTCATCATGGAAGAGAGCAAGAATAGATTGGGGGGTTGGGGAGAGATATCCTCTCCCCAACTCAACTCATATCTTTATGAGACAAGGCCTTCAGCTGAGAAAAAACAAGAACCTTCACCCAGGGTCAGCAGAGAAAGAAAACATTCCACTGAAACTGGCGCCCTGAATTTCAGGATTTCTAGAGCTCTGGTAATGTGGTGGTTAAGCATTGGGCTGCTACCCACAAGATTGGCAGTTTGAAACCACCAGCCACTCCACAGGAGAAAGGTACGGCTTTCTATTCCCAAAGAGAGTTACAGTCTCAGAAACCCACAGGGGCAGTTCTACCCTGTCCTATAGGGTCGCTGTGAGTCAGAACTGACTGTGTGGCAGTGAGTGAGAGTGAGGTGGTATACTGGGTTATGACTTGGGGCTAACCACAAGGTCAGTGATTTGAACCCACAAGCTGCTCCTAGGGAGAAAGACGAAGTGTCTACTCTCATGATGAGGTAAAGTCTCAGAAACTGACAGGGACATGTCTACTCTGTCTTATAGGGGCTAAGGTCATATGAGTCACCTGTAAATCAGAATCAACCCAACAGCAGTGAGTTTGAGATGTTGAAACTGTGAGAAAATAAATGTCTGTTCATTGAAACCACCCACTTGTGGTATTGCTATTTGAACAGCACTGGAAGCCTCTGATGGAAGGGAAGGAACTAAGGAGGAGAACCCATCATGCTGTCTGTGCTTCGGGATGACCTCACGAGAAGAGAAAGAGCTGAACAAAGAGGTGCCTACATGACCTCACTCACTAGTCGAGTCACAGGACAACGAGGCTGGTGAGGTATTTCTGGAACGTTCTTCTGGGAATGAAAACAGACGTTTAGCTCCATGAGTGTTTCTGAGATGAGAGGAGCCCCTTGGTGGCTTTGATTTTAATTGGAGATTGTTCCTCAGAGAGAAATCAGCCTCCGATTGAAGAGCACTCACGGGCATCAGCAAGGGGAGTTTTGTAGCAGCAAAGTCTGCTCCCAAGACCCTGATGGTAGTGGCTCCACCAGGGAGCTCCAGGGCCTCGGGTGGCATCAGCGACAGAGAACCAAAACTGAAAATGACTGTCTATAAAACTTTTGTACAGTGTCTCAGCAGAAATATATTCCTTTTTATTAAAACAGACCTGCGCTCACTGTAATATTGAGTTGATTCCAACTCATTGTGACACTAGGACAGAGCAGAGCTTCCTCTGTGGGATTCCAAGACTGTAAGTCTTCACAAGAGGAGAAAGCCCTGTATTTCTCCCTCAGAGAAGTTGGTGGGTTTGAACTGCTGGCCTGTGGTTAGCAGCCCACTGACAACCCATTATGCCCAAAGGTCCCTGTAGTGAGTTAGAACAGCAAAACCTTTTTCATGAGCTCAGATGACATGTACCAAGACACCCACAAGGCTACACATTCTATGCTAATTTGCTTTTTCATCTCCTAATGCTTTCTGGGCAGAGCTGCCGTTACCCAATCAATTACAATGATGGTTCAGATTATGAGTTTGCTTGTTTTTCTTTGTATATGCTACAAGCATACACTGTTGCTTTCATTGCTGCTCGTGTTTTCGGAGTCAGTAATTGTGTCAAAGTTGTTGGGGCTCTTGCTACAATATTGTGATAAGTAGTATTGGTGAACCCATATCAATAACTTTTTCTGAGACTAAGATAGTAATGAAAGGAAATGAAGGAGAAAAAAATGAAGCTCCTGCTCAGTTACTAATAATGTCGTGAATAGTGTAATTCATTGTACAAAGATTTTACAAGACAAAGTTGTTGTTGGTACGCTAAGAAATATCACATTGAAGCAATTTAGTGTATCACATGATGGTTGACTAGAATGGATACTAAACATTAATAAAAATCCCGTGAGGTCTGGTACAGGAGGAAGTCCGTGGGTGTAGATGTGCATAGGGGCGGCGGGGGCGGTGCTGGTAGCAGTGGTTGAAAGGACAGCACAGGACGAGCCAGCGCTTCATTCTGCTGTACGTCAGATTCCGGCGAGTTGGACGTGACCCAATGGCCCCTACCAATCACAACTAGCAAAAGAATTATAATCTACACATAACAAGTTTCCCAGATTTTAAACATGCAGCTCAGCAAGTCTTGATAAATTTGACCCTCTGTCCATCAAGTCAATGAAAACATAAAACACTTCCATCACCTAGGTAATACCCACCGCACCGTACTTTACCTTCCTTTCATGGGCAGTCACCGTGCCTACCAGCATCGGTTCTACCAGCATGGGTTCATCTCAAGTGGCCCTGATGGTACAAACAGTTAGCATTCTTGACTCTTAACTACAAGTTAAGTCGTTCTAGTCTACCCAGAGAAGCTTTGGTAGAAAACCTATTCATGGACGTCCGAAATGCTAGCCTTTGAAACCCCCATGAGTCACAGTTCTACTCTGACACACACGGAGTCATCATGGTTGGAATAACTGTGCTTAGGTTAAATCTCCTTGCTCTTGAAGTTCATCTAAATGGAATCATGCAGGATGGAGTCATCCATATCTGGTTTCTTTCATCCAACATAATGCTTTTAATTGTGGTCTCTACTGCTGTGTGGAATCAGTTGGGTTTGGAATCAGATTAATATTGGTCTCATGAAACACATTAGGCGTGTTCTCCTGTTTTTCTGGGTTTTTTTGAAACATTTTACATGAGATCAGCACTGTTCTGTTTCTTCCTGAAATATTTTCTAGATTTTATGAGAGAGTCTGGAGTTTTTGCTTTCTTTCGTATTTTTTTTCCTAGTTCAAGTTCTTTCAATAATACATGTAAGATGATTCAGGGTTTGTCTTGTCTTAGTTTGAATCACATGTCAGGCATTCCCCATTTTGGCTCCGTTGAAACACTGGCATGAAAATGTCAGTTTTATAATATTGGCAGGATCTATTATTTATATGTTATCATTCTGAGAGTGGCGTCAAGTTGTTCATCTTACATTATGTATAAGGAGCCCCGGTAGTGCCATGGTTAAGGCATTAGCTGCTAACCAAAATGGTCTGTAGTTCAAACCCACCATCTACAGTCAGCTTCCAGAAAGATTATAGTCTTGGGAAATCAATGGGACAGTGCTACTCTGTCTTAGAGAGTCTCTGAGTTAGAATCAACTCAATAGCAGTAGATTTGCTGTTTAGGGTTTCTAATTTTCATAGGATGTGAGGTTGTGCAAAAATGATTTGGGATTAAAAATACCTATGATTTTATGAGAGGGCCAACACTAGGCAAAGTGTTTGCTTTTTTTTGTACACAGGATTACTGTAAGTTTGAACCATCCCAACAGCACCTGACAACAACAACTTTTTAAGAATTTCCTGCTACTCCCAATAACGAAGTCACTTTAATTGACTGGTTTTCTTATGACCAGGGTCACATCCTCTTTACACTAATTTTAAAGTTTCTTCTTGTTGTGTGAGCATGACGGTGACTATTCTGCAGAGACTCTGGATTCTGTTCACTGCTTAGAACTGTACTTCTTTCACATTCCAAGAGTTGGCTACACTACGCAGCGACCCCATGGATCCTTCGGCAGCTTTGGTTTAGACTTGGTTAGGGTCATGCTATATTGGCTCAATGCTACCCTCCATCTCTTAGTACATCTCAGGAGTAGTCTTCACTCCTCAAAGTACTTCTTCCAAACAGAGAAGTCTTAGCTCCACGCTATTACTCCTTTGAGTTGGCAGGAGAACACATTTCTTGGTAGTTCTTTCGTCATATGATCTGTTCCTTCTTACCCTGGGCTTCACCGAGTCTCATCCAAGCATGCACTGTTAAAGGAGTCAGATTAAAACGAGAGCGATAGTAACATGGATTTGGGAAGCACCCTCTCTGAGTTTCCATTATGGCTGAGATTTTTCTGTTCAATTTTCCAGGAACTCTGGAAAAAGTCCAGAACTTCTATCCTCTGCCTCATGAGGACAGAAAGATTCTAACTTGAGTTCCCTACACGACACTTCATAGCAATTAAGGAGTATCCTCCAGGGGAGAAAAAGAAATCAATGTGGACCTCATCTTGTTTTCAAGGATGGAGTCGCTATTGTTTTATATCTTCTTTTGGTCACCGGAGGAGTCCTTCAAACAATAGTGTTCTCATACCAGATCCATGCTTGTTAACCGCCACCTCTGGGTTAGTCCAGGAGAAGCTCCATAGTGGCCTGCACTTGCCTGAATGGAAAGTCCTTGAGCAATCTCGATTTACGAATTCAACAAGTGTTTTCTGAACTCATCCCAGGCTCCTTGTCCTGGGCTTGACATCAGAGAGAAAATAGTTCATACAGAAAGGAAAGGGAGGGAGAGACAAAAGAGGAGGCACATAATCCCCAGCTTTGCAGAATTTGCAGTCTAATGAGAGAGAGATACACAAAGAAATCCAACAAATAATTGTATAATGAGAGCATTTTGTGATAAAAGCGTATTACAGGACCATTTTAAATGATCAAGGAGATGCAGGATAATGTCCCTGGGGAAATAAAAACCGGAACTGTAATCTAAAGCTGCTGCTGGCACCAGCGAAGGATTTAGGGGGTTAAAGAAGCTGAGGCTCCTTTACTAAAGCCATGGCCACCACCTTGAAATCAGTTGACCGGGAAGCCTTGCCTTGCTAATGTCAGCCCAAGCAGGGGAGAGGTGTGATACACACAGGCTGTGATACAAGAATCACTTGGCTCTTGGCTGCCTATGGAAATAGCCCTGTGTAGAGTCCATGGACCAAGAAGAGTTGCATTCAGAGTTGAGAGGTGGGAGAGATAAACAGAGGTATCAACAGACCCACCAGTCACACAGGGACAGGTGCGATAGTATCTGAACATGTCCAGTATTTTGGAGTCATTTTGAATGGATTTATATAATATGGAAGGGACAGGATATGAAAGTCGCCTGCTTTGTTGAAATATAAAAGAAGGGGAATCAGATCTTCTCTTATGGATTAGAAATTCTGTTGGCAGCAGCAGGGCTGTGAGACAGCCAGGATTTTGCTCCTTTTCTAGGAGCCTGGGGAATTCACTCTGGCAATTCATGTTGAGATCACCTGGGGTGGAAGGCAAGGGGCTTCGGCAGGATCCTTGGGGAAGCAGGGGAGTCATGCAAAGTGTATGGGGGCGGGGTTTAGGGAGAACCCCCCTCCCTTCATTCTTGTCATAGCAACTGCTTAATGTTCTTTTATGAAGATTTATTCTGAGCCCTGCCAGCCTTATGGTAATATTTTCTCAGCTTCTTTTATAATTATGAAATAATTATGAGTGGGTGACACAGATCCGTGGTCTTCCTTTTTCTGTGCAAGGAAGTGGTAGCCATTCAGCCCCAAGTCCCCTTCTGATTAGCCAACCTTTGGAATAATTTGCTGTTTGTAAATCCTCCTGGCCTAGTGGGAAAAGGAAAACATATTACTGAGAAAGCATTCATCGTATAAGTATTAATTCCATGTTCCTTAAAAAAGGATCTTATTCTGTGAAGAATATTTAAGAGGAAAATAAGACTATCAGAGAAGAGACATTAAGAAATATGCATGACCTATTCCCTAGTGCTCACTCCGCTATCATTCCAGGTTAAACACCTCAGAGTCATTGCTGGCTGCCAATGGTAAAAGTGTATGACTGCAAGCGGAGAGGTTGGAGGTTCAAGTCTCCCTAGGGCAGTGGTTCTCAACCTTCCTAATACCACGACCCTTTAATAGAGTTCATGTTGTAGTGATCCCCCAACCATAAAATTATTTTCACTGCTGCTTCATAGCTATACTTTTGCTACTGTTATGAATCAGGCCACTCTCGCGAAAGGGTCATTTGACCCCCAAAGGGGTCACGACCCACAGGTTGAGAACTGCTGCCCTAGAGACTCCTTGAAAAGGCTGGGTGATCTACTTCTGAAACACCAGCCATTAGAAACCCCAGGGAGCACGATCCTACTCTGACACAACTGGGGTATCCATGGCTCAGAATCCACTTGGTGGCCATTTATGTTCTCTGTCAGGGTTGCTTTTAGCAAGAGCCTCTTGGGAGAAAGCAGCATGGCATGTGGGTCCTGAAGTGGCTGGGGTATATATGACAAGAAAAGATGAGGATGGGGAGGGTCGCGGGGGCCAAGCCATGCAGAGCCTTATAAGACACATTGGAGACTTTTAGAACTCATGCTTAAAGACAAGAAAAGTCATGGAAGAGTTTAAAGCACAGACATCGATTTTTATAGGGGCTGGAGAGTGTGGGGAACCCTCTGACCTGAGGATAGCACATGGGTCTGAATGGGGCAAGGGCTCACTGTTGGAGTTAGCCAGCTGCAAGGCGTCAATGTCTAGGCTGAAGAAGAAAGCAATGGGAACAGGGAGACGCTCACAGATCAGGAGATAATTAGGAAGAGCCAATGAAAAGGGCTGGGAGGGAGGGCTGTTGATGGGACGTGGTGGTATTTCTCTCTATGCTTTTATTTCTCTCTTATGTATAGGTCTCTCTTAATCTTAATCGTATTATCTACTAAATGCAAATATTGGACTTTTTATTAGCATAACAGTAAGAATGGATTTGTTATTACGTACTGTTATCAAATGCTGTGCAATCACTCCTGGGGTTCTAATGCACTATAATTTAATACCTCACCTCCCAGTGTGGGATGCCAAGGTTTCCTCCAGATTTTACTAATACATATAATTCTGTGATTGATACCGTTGGGCCTAAGGAACCTTCTTTCTATCTGATTTGTTCTTTACGATAAATTCCCAGCAAGGAATTCATTGGGTTAAGAGATATGATTGCATTAAGAGTCTTATAGCAATACATGGATCTGCCTATCTTAACATCATAATTACATCATTTCTTTGTAGGACCAGCCAGTTACCTTATGTAAGGTTGATAACATTTAAACTCTTTTATCATGGAAGGAACAATGATTTGTCTTCACTAGACTGGATAGCTGCTCTGGATACAGATTCATTTTTCTCTTGCCCACAATGCACTGCCAGAACCACTGTCGATGTTTCTAAGGAAATGCCTTTGCCACCACCACAGACTAAGACCCGACATTGCTTCTGTGTAAGACTCACTTCGCAGCTGGAGAAGGGTGGTAATTAGAATGCCTTACAGAATTCAACGGTCTTACAACAGATGCAGCTCCCCAATGTCATATGCCAGAATGGTGAAATCACCCAGGAGTAGAGCTTGTTAGGGGAAAACAGCATGATGTTTTGGGGTGATGTATCACAATATGCAATAGATGCTTTCAATAAACCACTGAAGCTCGGTGCCATTTCTCTTCATAGCTTGAAGATGGGTCTGGGGAGCGAGAGGCACAAGCGACACTGGCTGGTCTAATTCTTGTCTACGATTCACAGAACATGGACTCCCCTCACCTCATAGCCTTGAAGCCTTGGGATTGGGAACTTTCCGCTTCCCAGGGGAAGCGTTTTCACAGTGGTACAATGGTGACTCAATGTCACGGGACTGATGAGACTGACAACTGCCCACAGCAGACTCTTTACACCACTATGCCAATGGGGCAAAAAAAACCCCAAATAAATAAAGGTCAAAGAAGACTCTATCGAGGATGTTAGGGACACTCTCTAACAGTAAGGCAGAGTAGCAGTGCATCAGAACAGCAGTGATATTCGGTTCGGCTATTGTATTTAAAGGAGGATGTGTTAAGTGTTTTCATCAGGTATGAGTAAACCAGGGCAGGGTAAACAAAATGGGACAGAGCGAGCAGGAGGGGGACAGAATCCAAGGGGTTGGACTGCCTTCTTCAAGAACCAACAAAGCGCCAACAGAGACTCCATATCCCGAAGGACCCATGAAGAACAGATTCCAACTGAACAGAAGAAGAGGCTTTCTAATAGTTAGCAAAGCACAGGAATGAAATGGGCCTTGTTGTCAATGTCCTGAGCTCCCCTCCACTGGGAACTGCTTTCGTAAAGCATGAGGGGATTTATGCTTGGAGCACAATGTTGTCACGACACACAGGGTGTGACTGTTCTTGTTGTACACTCGAGGAACATAATCATCAGAGACGGCATGGAATGTGCCTAGCACCACACAGCTAACAGTGGTGGGCCAGGGCCCAGGGGAGCGTCTAATTCTCCTCTGTAGGGTACTCAAAACTCAACAAGACCACAGGGAAATGAATCTTTTAAAAAGTGTTTTCTCTCTAAGGGGTTCAGCTCCTCTTGAGAGCTAACAAGTCCATTTTGGGTGCTAGACGGCATATGTGGGGCTTACTTTAATTCATATTCAAAATGCATCATTAAGTGATTTTTCAGACCAATTATTTACCCCATTAACCTCTGGTAATTTATAGCAAACTGGCATATCATTAACACAGCCAAAAGTCAATAACGGCTGTTGATGTTTCTAATGCTCCCCTCACCTCCCTGTTCTGAACCACACATAAATACACAGTACACAACACACACATGCATGTATATTTATGCACATACTCATTCACACAATGATCTTTTCACAAAAAAATGTGTTTGTTTTTTACATATTTTGCTCATTTTTATGCATACAGATGCATTTTTTTTGAAATAGTGGAAGTTGGTTAAAGTGTTTTAGGTAGTCTATAGACCTTTTATGCATACTGATATATTCAGTTCTCCCATCCATCCAGGCATGTAGAACTTCCCCATATCATCTCCCTTGTCTTTGAATCCCAATCTGGCCATGTAACATCTTCTTGCATCTGATGAAATGTGAATATGAGTTATGAGAGTCCTCTTCAAGCCTCAAGGTATTGAGATGTCGGTGGTAGTAGATGGAGGACTTCCAACAACTTATGGAATACTACGGAGCGGAGATTCCCCTGCCAAATTTGATGGGACATGTCATGTGCATAAGAAAGCAGGTGTTGTTGTTTGTAGCCACTGTAAACTGAGTTTCGGTTGTTACTGCAGCAGAACCTAACCTGTCCTGACTGCTACACTGTCTACTGACCTTGTATTCAGGACGGAATCCGCACAACATCTCTGTGAGGTCTATGCTATCATTTTCCTGTCACAAGTGAGGAAGTTGAGGTGCAGTCCTTGATTTACATGCCCTCGATCACCCAGTGATTTAGAGCTAGAAGACTTTCTAAGGAAGTTAAATTTGGGGGGTTGATGCTGGAAGGAGTTGGCTGGTTTTCCAAAAGGTAACAAGTCCGTGGCCTTGTTAGTCCTTTCTAGTAATTCATCAATCAGTGTAAAAATAGGTCTGGACCATGGAGCAAGTTCTGCACCAACGCGGAGCTGCTGGCTGACACCAATTGGGAGACACGATGATGCAAACAAAGAGCTTAGGGAAAGATTCCCTTTAAAAACGATAAGAAATGGTGTATTAAAAATGAAGGTCTTCTCTGGAAAAGCCGACCCACAGGAAGCTATACATATGTCCTAGTAAGTAGTGGCTGTTTCTAACCTGCCTGAACCTGCACCTGTTTGCATCACAAGTGATACAGTCACCAGGTGAATAACGTCACCAGGAAAATGCATCGTGGGGGGAGAGGGATGTAAGGTCCAGGGGAAGAACTCGTTGACTCACTTCTAGTGAACTAGGTGTAGAAAAGCCTCCTTGGAGTATTTTGGGTCACAACCAAGGTATATCTTGCTCATTCCCTAGATTGATATATGAATGTTATTCTTTGTAGATTCATTTTCTAAGGAAATCCAACGAGGAATAACAAAACTGTTATTGCAGTAAGTTTACAAGCCTCCAGGCTGACTAGCTCCCTCAAACTCTTTCTTTTCTTAACATGCTATGCTCTGTACAAGACAATGCACAGGAAAA
The DNA here is from genome assembly GCF_000313985.2 of Echinops telfairi. Taxonomy (NCBI): domain Eukaryota; kingdom Metazoa; phylum Chordata; class Mammalia; order Afrosoricida; family Tenrecidae; genus Echinops; species Echinops telfairi. The sequence goes on from NW_022106189.1 coordinate 28,854,493, forward strand.
AAAAGTAGACAGACAACAACAAGAACAAAACAATCTATTGATTTACAGTTGTAAAAGAATAGGCACGTGTTCATCTTCTTACAATGGTGTTTCATCCGATAAAAGCAAACTAATAAGGGAACCAAAGAGTTGTCCTGAGATCATCTCTATGAGAGGATGGGGACATTTGGTCCTTAAGCACACATGACGTACAAAAACGAACTTCAAAGATACAGAGTGATTGCTCTGACGTCACAGCTTTGTGTAAGGACAGAACAAGCAGGACTCCTGCCCCCGCGCCATCCCATAGGCAGCCTTTCATCTCGTCTCATCTGAGGGACCTCCATGCCAGCTCTCAGGTGAGTTTGAGTCTTTTCTCCCATGCTCAGGGCCTGCATTTTCCCTCACCGCTTTTCATTGACTACGTGGCGACAAGGCCAGGCTGGTCTCTCGGTCTCATGAGTCCCTAGTCTGATCCCATTGCCAACAGACAAGAGTGACATTTTGAAAGAGCAATTGGATCACAGCAATTCATTCTCCCATGGTTCCCTCTAAAGGTCAGATGAAGGTAAACCCCTCATGGCTGAGAATGGCCTTCTTTATCACGCCTCTGGCAGAGTTCTTTTTCTTTTGGCCTTATTTCTAGAATCTGCTCAGAAACACGCATCCCTTCAATTCTAAGGAAACGAGTGGAATTTTTCTCGGTGCATTTCCTCTCCCCCTGCCTTCCCTTCCAAGTCCCTGCTCCCTGTTCACATTCCACAGCAGCCCTTCGCTTCCTCAAGTAGCCTTCCCAGACATCTCACCCAGCCCGTCTGCTTCAGACACATCTGGTATTTTATTTCAATGCAGTATTGGCTTGACCTTCACCACAATAAATTTGGGAGTCATGGAAATTGGGAATTCTGTCATATTAATTTTGTATCACTGGCCATAATATAAATGAGGGGGCCTACTAGGTTATCTTTTGGGCTGCTCACCACAAGGTCAGCATTTTGATACCACCAGCCACCCTGAGGGAGAAAGATGGGGGTTCCTACTCCTCTTAAGATTTAAAATCTCAGAAATCCACAGGGTCAGTTCTAGGATGGCCTGGAAGGCTGCTATGAGGTGGAATCAAGTCGATGGCACTGAGAAAATTGAGAAGGATTTATAACTTGAAGAACCTGGGACACAGCTCTACTCTCCCCGAGGGGAGAGTGGACTCTCCCATCAGAATAGACTCAAGGATGGCAATGGGTTGTGTTGTGTTTCAGTTGGGTTGTAATATATGGCTTGTGTGTAAATATTCACAGGAAGGGGAAGGAGAGAACAGAGAAGGATAGAAGGAGCTCTCCTTTCCTCTCACTTTTATTCCAGACCTTTTTCCTTGTCCATGACTGTGCTAGCAGATACCAGCAAATGAAATAAACTAACAGTGAACGCACAGACTCTCTGACGGTGATGAAAATACTCATGGATTAGCTTCTTTTATTTTTATTGCAAATTGAGGGGGGGTGACATTTCAGAGCATCGACTCTGCTTTCAGCAGTTCAAACCACTCATCAATCTTGTATTCATTTCACACGTAAGAAGGATGTTCTCTTTAGAAGTAATAGAATTTCTTGAGTGAGGTGCTATCACGGAGGGTTAGTAAGCTCAAACCCTGATGGTTGGGTTGGCTTTTGAAATAAGATCGCCAATGAGAAGACTAATAATGAAATAGTTAATGGTATCGAGTTCTCAGAACACCTGGAATAACAAGCCAGGGAGATGTCTGTTGTGCAGGAGAGATTCAGAGGAAGGGATTGTCCAAGGCTGTCTTTAAAGTTATTGGCAAAACTGGGCAGGATGGGGGCCCTGTGCCGACCTCTGAACTTTCATCGTTAAACTTCACCTTCCACACACCCTGCCTGGCTGCTTTGCTTTAAATTAAAAGGTAGGGATATTTCCCTTTACTTACAAGTTGCCCTGGGCTTGACTGCCCTTTGTTTGGGATTTTTTTTTTTTTTTTACAGCTTTCGATCCAAGTTGTTACAACTCAGCATTTACCCAGTAATCTTCTCCAAGGGAAAGAATCACAATCGTTTTCTTTGGCTTGTACTTCTTCTAAGCTCTCAAAATTACTGTTTCCCAAATATCTTCCCCGAAGCTTACAGCACATAATACAAGACTGTGTACAAAAAGAAAGAAAACCGTTCCTCCTGCAATGCCAAGGACGCATTCCACAATCAAACTCAACTTCAAATGAGGATGCGATCCCGAACTTCCATTTCCGGCCAGAGGGTTGACATCAGTGTGAGAAATGTATGCTAACACTTCTATGCGTCAACTGATGTATGCTTATAAGAGCTGTAAGAGCCTCCAATAAAATGATCTTTAAAAAAATGTATGTTACAATATTGATTGAACGTTTTATGTTTTCTCTGGGCCTTGGGACAACAACACGACTCCTTCATGTGCCCATTCAATGGATCATTTAATAAACTGAGCTTCTCAATCGGATCTGGTATTTTTGATTCCTCTGGTAAAATCAAACCAGTTGCCATCACCTCAGCTCCAACACTTTCTGAGTGTCAGCTTCGAAGTGTGCTTCCTACGCCACTGGGGCGACTCCAATCTTCATCCTTTCCATCCCCGCTCTCCTGGTAACCCTTTGTGCCTCGCAGAGACCCTTTCTATGCCGAGACTGGTTTATCTGTGACCTTTAAATCCCCGAGCAGGAGAGCACCTGACACCTAACTGAGTTGCTATTCTTTCCGTTTCATTCTGGAACCCTCTCTTCGTTTCCCTGTCAAGAAACCTCCAGCCTAGGTTGAATCACTCTGATGAAGAGAGCCTCATGATCTCTACCAACTCCTAAGAATCAACAGGTCATGCATGCGTCTATCAGTCCACAGGTCAGATTCGGGTAGACCTGACAATTCTTTCACCTTCCCTATCAGCTTCCAAGGGAACCTTGGCGACGCTTCCCCAGGGCAGGGCACCCAGCTGGCAGTCTCTAGCCCAGCGCTTCTCAACCTATGACTTGTGACCCTTTTGGGGGTTAAACGACCCTCTCACAGGGGTCACCTGATTCATAACAGTAGCAAAAAGACATGATGAAGTAGCAATGAAAAGAATGTTATGGTTGGGGGGGTCACCACAACATAAGGAGCGGTATGAAAGGGTCACAGCAGGAGGAACGTTGAGAATGACTGCTCTAGTCTTGTCTAGACAAAGGAGCTCCCACTGCCATTCAATCATCACAAAATGTCCTGTGAGCTTCTGCCTTTTCACACTAATTACATGGGGACCCTTCCATGTCCAAGACCCCAGACACAGGGGGAGGGCTCTGTTAGGGGCAGTGAGGCAAGGAGGGGATTTCTCACTGGCCAGTGGCAGTGTTTGGCTGCTCCCTGATTCCCTAAATTGGTGTTTGCCTCATTAATAAAGGTCTGGTGACGGGCGCCAGCAGACTGCCTGCCTCTCTCCAACCAGGGCACACTGACCCCCCTCAGTATGGGCACTGGGCATGAATGATCCCTTTGTCTGCATCGCAATGTTCTGGCACTGCTTCTGAAAGCAGCAATGAATGAAAAGCCACATGGTTCTAATTGTTTTCTCTGGGATCATGCTGATTTCCTTAGGGTGGCCACAGCAGACTGAGGTAAGGAGTCAACACTTCCCAGGCATAGCCCAAGCTGTGATTTTCCTAAGAAGTACTCAGAGACACACAATCCCCCTAAGAAAACCCCCTCCATCCAAGTTTAGTTCTCATCCAGGTGAAAACAACCGGAGCTGATTTACTTCCCATGGAAACATATGCTGAGCCAAGAGCCCATTGTCCTCCAGTGGGTTCTTGCCCACAGGGACCCTGGAGGACAGATCTTTCCCCCTCAGAGAAGCCTGTTTGGTTTAGATTGCCAACCGTATGATATGCAACGGAGAACTTCACCTGCTGTGCCACCAGGGTGTCCGAACCTGAACAACCCACCTCTTTACATGAGGGACAGTGGTGGCACTAACACCTTCAAGAGAAATTCTAATTCCCGGAGGAATAGAGCAGTTTATAAAACAATGGAAGAAAACATTCCTTCCTGAACTATGGATGTATTGGTTGGCCGCTTACTTTGTCCCAAGCACCATGGTTTCTCAACTATTGGTGTTGGCGATTGGACTATTCTTTGTTTTGGTTTTTTTATTATTATTATTATTTTATTGGGGGCCCATACAACTCTTATCACAATCCATACATCCATCCATTGGGTCAAGCACTTTTGTACGTTTGTTTCCCTCATCGTTCTCAAAACATTTGCTTTCTACTTGAGCCCTTGGTATCATTTTTCCCCCTCCCTCCCCGCTCCCTCTCCCCCATGAACCCTGAAAGGAGGTTTAGTAATACAGGTGCTTCCACACACTCAATGCCAATGACACCACCTCGTGCCACTCCCAGTTGAGATGATCAAAAATGTCTGCAGATATTGCCCACTATCACCCCGGGGAGCCACACCACCCTAGAAAACCAGGGTGGCTTCCAGAACGTGGCAGCTGAGGTATGACTCCCAGCTTTGCCTATTACTGAACCTGTGACTTTGGGTCTGTCACTCACCTACCTCTCCTACGTACCTGAAGCAACCTCATGAAATCAGAAGGATTAAATGAGATAGGAGTTTTAAAGTACTCATGAGATGCTTAGCTCAGCCCCTGATACACAGTAAGTTCCCAGTGGCAATGAACAGATAGAGAAAAACAGAGTTTTATCTCAGTTACATGGCTCACACAGGTGTAGAGGCTGGCAAACCCCAAAGCCAAGAGTCAGACATCGGGCTTGAGGCTTCTTCTGACTCATGTGGCTGTAGGAGCTGATGAGCCCAAGATTGGAAGATACAGTGGCAGGCTGCTGGCTCACAGGCTGTGGAAGCTAACAGTCTCAAGATTGGGAGGCAGGACAGCAGGGCAATGGTTCAAGTCCAAAGAACCAGCGGTCACATGAGGAGGAGCCAGATGCAGTCTATAGGTTGAGGGAAAAGCCAGAGAACTGAATATCCATATGGACCCAGGGCAAGCCATACCCCTCAGGGACCTCCTTTTCAACAGACTGACTGCTCACAGCAAGTCTCATCAATGTGGATGACTGCATCCTATCAAAGCAGAGACTCAAGGCCTGGTCAAGTAGACACACAGCTTTCACCATGACGATTGTTATTGAAACTAGAAGTCTTAAGTGGTGCAAATAGCTAATAACTTGACTACTAACCAAAAGATGGGTGGTTGAAACCCACCCTGAAGCCCCGAGGAAGAATAGCCGAACAATTAATTCCCCAAGCTCACAAGCATTAGAACGACTATGGAGTGTGTTGGGCTGTGGCACTCAGGGAATTGCTGTGGCAGAAAATGTTTCATGGGTGTCAATGTTGTTGAAGATCCATCAACTTCCTGAATGAACCAAAATGTTGACTCATAGTGCATTTGGAGTCCATTCCACCAGGTCAGACTGTTAATCAAGGTTTCTATTTAGAGGTTCTGAAAAGGTTGCATAACAGTGTGTGACAAAAAGAAAACCTGATCTGTGGTAGATGGGGGACTGTTTTTGCCACCACAACAATGCACCTACTCACACAGTCATCTCGGTGCACTTGTTTTTGGCAAACCACATTATGCCTCTCTTGCCTCCCATACCCTACTCACCTGACCCTTCTCCATGCAACTTCTTTGTGTTTCCTAGAATGAAGAGTAACGTGAAAGGACAGCATAAAAGAGGTGAAGAAAGAAACCAAGGGAGGTGCTGACAGCCATCCAAATAGATGAGTTTGAAAAATGTTTCCAGGAATGGAATAGCAGGTTTGACAGATATATTAAGTGTAATGGAGAGTACTTTGCAGATGACATGGTTGTTTTGTAAAATAAATAAATAAATGCATAGCTTTGGGGAAAAAATCCAGTTTCTACTGGGTACCCCCTTGTCTGTTGGAATCAACTCAATGGCACCCAACAGTATGTTGTTGCACATGGTGCCGACCATTGGCCTAGAGCGAGAGACTCAGGATGTGCATCTGCTGGCCTCATCGGGGCTGCTCATGTCCATGGTGCAGCCAGGAGCTTCCTGCCTTCAGGTTTCAGACCCCAGAGCAGCAGGAAAGGAGGGCTCTGGCATCACTGCCCGATGACCCCTTGGCTCCCTCCTGGGACAGCACAAGCCAGGGGCTGGGAAAGGAAGGCATTTCCCATGGAAGAGAAGGCTGCTGACTTTTTAACAAGCATCATTAGCAGGCTCTTGACCAGCGGGAGTCAGAGGTCAAATTCCTGGCTCTCACATTTTCTTTGTTGAACAGGAAAAACCCAGGGTGCATGCAGATACCATCAGCCTCTGTTTGCAGCCTGGATAGATGGGGAGTCCCAGCCGCCTGGGTGTTAGGAAGGTTCCCACCCTAACCTTCCTAAGGTTGATGCTAGTGCTCTCCGGATTCAGCATGGTCCAGACCACTGGTTCTCTACCTTCCTCATGCTGTGAACCCTTTCATACAGTTCCTCATGTTGTGGTGACCCCCCAACCATAACATTATTTTCGTTGCTACTTCATCACTGTCATTTTGTTACTGTTATGAATAGGGCAACCCCTGTGAAAGGGTCATTTGACGGCCCCCAAAGGGGTCGCGACCCACAAGTTGAGAACCGCTGGTCCAGACCCTGCCTCAGGCCCCTCCCTAGCTGCCCTCACTCCATCTGTTTTCCATCATCTCCCTCCATTCCACCAAAGTGCTCCTGTGAGGTCTCCCTGCTGCTCTTCACAGACACACCCCAGCCCCACCTTCAGGGCTTCCTCCAAACCAGTGAGCTGCACTGATGACCTGCCAGGAGCATTGTTGCTGGCCCTCAAGGCAGCGCCCCCACCCTCACCCCCCACCCAACCGTTCCAGGCAAGCCCAAGAACAACAGAAGGAAAGGGGATCTTTTTCCCCAGGCCATCTAAGTCTGAAAGCATCATTGAGATCTGTTCAGCCTCGGCTGATAGATGCATGAGGTGCAATGGCCAGGAATGAAAAGGTCTCAAGGTTTTCTTAAAGAAAAGAGAGAATCTACTACTGGACCATGGCTGCCTCCCCCACTCACCACCCACCCCTCCTCCAGGGCTCCCAACAGCTTAAAATGTTCTTGATATTTTTGTTGGGTGTTGTCAAGATGAATTCAATTCAGAGCAATCCCGGATGGCAGAGAGAAGTGGCCCCTACGTCATCTTGACCGGAGCAAATCACCTGGTCTTTTCTCCTTTGGAGCCCTGAGGGTGCTTGAACTGGCCACTATATGGTTTCCAGATGAATGCTGACCCATGATGCCACCAGGGGCTCCTTCCAATTTGATAGGCATGCACCTTGGTGTCCAGTCTGGGCTTGGAGGACTCTTCCTTCTGTTTCTGTGGCCCCCTTGGAGCGCCCTGGTGCTCTGAATGTGGGCCAGTCCATTCCCTAAAGGAAGTTGTTCCCCAAACCAACACGTGATCGGTCATCAGCCTGGTCCAGCTCTCAGTCTCCAGACAGCGCCAGACTACACCGCTCTCCATCACTGCCTCCAGGACCTGCGTGGAGCCTCAGTGAGCAGAACCCCTTCCTGAGGAGATCAGTCAGCATCGGTACAAAAGACCTGCTGTCCTGGGACCACACGGGCAATAAATGGCTTTTGTGGCCAAGGAGTGGGTGTCCTGTGAAACACTAAGCTCTTTAGCATGGTGTGTCCAGCCAGACAAGCATTCCTGCCTGCCGTCCCTAAGGGAACAAGACCCTGTTTCTTTCTCCCCTTTCCATGGTGGCAAAAGAGGCATGTCCGTGATGCACAAACTCAGATCCTTTGTTTTTTTTATCTGCTCTATATTGTGCAGATGAACTGGGAGCCGCAAGCTGGTGCCGTGAAGAGAAACGGCCTTTGTCAAGTCCAGCCTGGGTTGAAGTCCCAACTCTTCTGCCTTTGCAAGCTGAGGGATTTGG
>NW_022106189.1:28863138-28884078 GCF_000313985.2 Echinops telfairi
CTGAGAAGTAGACTAGTCCTGTTAGCCAACTCTCCTTCACTGTATCTTTTCAGTAACTCCAGGAGGGAGGCCTTCATCTGTCATCCTGCTGGTTTTGCATGGATGGCATTTTCAACCTGAGAAAATAAGTGACACAAGATCATACAGGTGACAAGAGATCACATGAGAATTTGAAGCTCCCAGGTCTGTCTGAGTCCGTAACTGATGTGCTGTCTCCATGGGTTCCCAGGCGTTAGGAGTTGGACTACCTTGTTTCACAAGCTAAAACTCCAGGCTGCCCAGTTAATTTTGCATTTCAGTGAACATCACGGTTTCTTCTTTAATTCATGTGTGCCCCAAATATCACATACTTAAGGTTATAAATCATTTATTTGTCTGAAGTACTAATTTAACTGGACATCTTGTATCCTATTTAGCCATCCTGTGGAGAAGGTTTATGTCAAATGAGCAGGTGGGCAGAGCCTTTCCAGAATGACCTAGGGTTCTCCTGGAAATGTGCTCTTCAGAAATACCAAAGGCTCTCTCCCATGATAGAAGGTGCAAGAGTTTTAGGGGGAAAAATGTAGGGACAGGGAAATTGCAAAGGAGGTATTAAGGATGTTTTGTAGATGAACTTAGGTGGGTCTTGATGACACTGTTGTTGTTGTGTCCTGTTGAGTCACTTTCTACCCACAGCACACTTTGAAAGACAAAAGGAAACAGAACATTGCTAAGGGTAAACTCATCGTTGCAACCCTCTCTTGATCAGCCCAATTGATGGCTTTCCTCTATCACTGGCCCTCCACCAAAACATGATGTCCTTTTCCAGGGACTGGTCCCTCCTAATAAATCTGTCCAAATTGCATAAGAGGAAATCTCCCCCTCCTTGCTTCTGCTGGGACTTCTTCCAGCACAGATGTGGTCCTTGTCCTAGCAGTGCTTGGCGCTTCCCGTGGTGCTCACGCACATCACCATTAAAGACGTTGATGCTTCTTGGGTCTTCTCTGTTCACTGTCCCATTTTCACAAGCACATAAGACATTGGGAATAACAAGGCTCCGGTCTGTTGTGCCTTAGTCCGCAAAGTGACGTTCTCTGCTTTTTAATACTTTAAAGAGATAGTTGCAGAAATTTTCCCAGCGCAATAATTGTTCATTTGATTTCTTCGCTGCGGCTTCCAAGGGTGTTGATTATGGATCCAATCACGTTTTATTGTAAATGAAATCCGTGACAAGGTCAATTTTTTCTTTGCTTCACATGATGTTACATAGAGGGGGGTTTAAGACATTCATGGAGAAGTTCTATTATCTTTTCCATTTTTTTCCCATGAACATTTTGAAGGCCTCTCATATTAGTCCAGTTGTGAGAGGTTTTGTTTTTTTTTAATGTGGAAGACTAATCCATAGTGAAGCCTGGATTGGATGTTGAACACTAAATGCTTCAAGTCCTTTTACCTTTCACCAAGCAAAGTTATGTCATCTACATAGTATAGATTACTCAAGAGTTCCTCTAATCCTAATACACCTTTAGTTTACTTATGGCCCACTGCATTCTTCCCTGTATATTCCAATTTCTTGGATTATCTGGTCAACATACCGATTGAATAAATACAGTGAAAGAATATAACCCAAGGCACATCTTCTCTGATGTTTAATCGCACAGTGTTCTCTTGTTCTGCTCAGAAAACTGCCTTTGGTCAGTGTACAGATTCTGTCTGAGCCCAATAAAGCACATAATGTGCTAAGATCCACACAGTTGAACGTCATTTGCATAGTCAATAAAGCACGGAAACACATTGTTTGATTATTCTCCACTTTCAGCCCAAATCCATCTGACATCAGCAATGGTATTCTTTGTTCCATCCATTTTCTCCCATGAATCTGGCAGCTCCCTGTTGGTGTACTGCTACAACCAGTTTTTAAATGATCTTCAGTATAAATTTACTTGCGTGTCAAATTAATGATGTGCTTTAATACTTTTTGCATTCCACTGGATGGCTTCTCTTTGGAATGGACAACAATATGGATCTGGGCCAATTATGTGGCCATGTATCTGTCTTGCAAATTTCTTGGCACACATCAGTGGGTACTTCCAGCATGCATTCATTCCTGGGACCTTGTTTTTCACTGAAAAGGCTTTCAGTTCAACTTTCAGCTCATCAACACCAGGGGTTTTGATCAGATGTATCCTCATGAATTGGTTCAACATTGACCAATTCTTTGGGAAATAGTAATCTGTGTATTCCTTCCATTTACTTTTATGTTTTATGTTTACGTTGTTTACTTTTTCCCCCTGGAATTCTTCAATATGGCAACTTGAGGTTTGGGGTTTTAGCTGTTTTACCTTGAGAGATGCCAAGTGAAAGGGTTTGGTTTTCCAACTCTGGGTCTTTGCACATTTTATTATAATATGTCATCTTCCAGAAATGCCCTTTGACGTCTATTTAGCTCTTTGGCTTCATCATGGCTCCCCTTTGCTTTATGTTCAAGAGCCAAGTTGAATCTCAGCTGACATTCATTTTCACCTTTATTTGTCTTTCTCATCTTATTAATGAATTTTTTTTCATATATGAAATCCCTGATGTCACCCCACAACTCAAATGGGTTTCAGTTAATTAGTGTTTGTAATAGTTAGATGATTTATGTCAACTTGAAGATATAGAAAAGTATCAGGGTAGTATCCAACATGTCAAGAGGGTTATAGCCTCATGGTGCCTCCTGCATGCTAAGGGGTAGCTTTCTCATAAGGATGGCCCTGGGAACCTCCCCCAAGCTCCCACCCCCACCCCTACCTTCACACTCCTGCTTGCTGGCCACCCTGAGAGCTGCTGGAGTCCCAGCATGTGTCTGCTGATCTGGGTTCCAAGCAACTTTGCAGGCACCAGCTATGACCTTCCTGTATTCTGCATCATTGCATGTGGCTGCGTGAGTCTGAAGAGGGGCTTGTGGACTAGCATCAGACTTACGGACGTGAGCTGAAATATGTCATTGAGCTTACTGAGCGCTAGTCAACCCAACCCACCACAGGATTACTGTATCAGATCTATTTTTGAAATGAATTTCTAAATTCAAGGTTGTGTTTTGATGCTTGTAGACTTGTTTTCATTTTCTGTAGCTTCAACTTGAAGTCATTATGATCATTTAATGGTCTGTTCCAGAGCTGGCCCCTGGCCTCGTTCTGAAAGATTATATTGAGATTCTCCATAAGCTTTTCCCACCCATGTAGTCTATTTGGTTTCTGTGTGTTCCGTGGGTGAGATCCACACGTATGGCCACTGTTTATGTTGTTGAGAAGGAGTATTTGCAATGAATAAGTCTGGTAAAATATTTACTATGGGATCCTTTACCTTGTTTGTATTACCAATGCCATATTTCTTCAGTTACTGATCTTTCTTTGTTTCCAAATTTCATACTTCAGTTATCAGTAATTACCAATGTACCTTGACTATATATTTAATCAATTTCAGATTGAGGAAGTTGATAAAAATCACTACTTTTTCATCTTTGGCATTGGTTATTGGTACATAACCTTGAATAATAATCATATTAACTGGTATACCAGCAAACTCACTTCCCCCAAGTCCATTCTGACTCATATTGACACTATAGAACAGGGGCGTACTTCCCCGTGTGCGTTCCAGGACTTTAAATCTTTACAGGAATAGGCAGACTCATATTCCTTTTGCAGAGCAGCTGATGGATTTGAACTGCTGGCTTTGTGGTTAGAAGCTTAGTACATCACCCACTGTACCACTAGGGGACCCTCAGTCTTCCTAAATGTACAGATGAATGTCCTATCACTGACAAGATTGTACTTCAGGATAGATCTGAGAGTGTTCTTTTTGACAAAGAATGCAACACCATTTCACTTCAATTTGTCATTCCAGCCATAGTAGACCACAAGTTTGTTCATTAAAAATGGCCAGTCCTCATCCATTTCAACTTAATAATGCTTAGGATATTGATCTTTATGTGTTCCATTTCATTTTTGATGAGTTCCAATTTTTCTAGTCTTACTTCCTACATGCTACGTTCCAATTATGAATGGATGCTTGCAGCTATTTCTTCTCATTTTGAGTGGTGCCACAGCAGCCAATGAAAATGCTGAAAACTTTGCTCCATCCACCTCATTAAGGTCAGCTGTACGTTGAGAAGACAACTTTTAAAAAACAATAATTTTATTGGGGGGGCACATTTACAGCTCTTTTATCATCCCATACATCAATTGTACCAAGCATATGTGTACATTTGTTGCCATCATTATTTCCAAACATTTTTTACTTGAGCCCTTGGTCAAAGCTCCTCTTTTTTACCCCTCCTTTCCCCACCCTCGTAAATCCTTAATCAATTATATATTGTTATTATTATTTCATATCTTACACTGGAGACAACATATTCCCAGCTGTATTTTGAGTGCCTACTAATGTGATGTACTAAATAAACAAGACAAAAACAAACAACAACAAACAGAAACAAAAACCCACTGTCACCTAGTTCTTTCTGACTCATAAAAATCCTATATAGAGTTTCTGGAACAGGTAGCCTCATCTTTCTCCCATGGAAAAATTGGTGGTTTTGAACCATAAACCTTGTGATTATCTCTCCAACCCAACAGTGCTACCAGATGTGTGCTGACAGACATCTGTCCCCAAGGATCCAAGAAACTATTAGAGGGGATGAAGTATGAGTAAGTATTCAGAATCAAGGTTGACAGTGGTATATACCATGAGAAGAAAGCTTTGACTGTGTAAGTCTAAGTTCGTCAACCTGAGTTCTTGTTGATCTCACTCGGAAGCCAGGCAAAGTTCTGATCCTGGCAACTAATATCTACTGAAATCCAACTAAAGTAGCCACTGTTTTGGCACTTTACCTATGACATCTCATTCAATCTCATGGCAGTGCTGAGAAGTGACTGTAGCAGGCCAGTTACCAACTGGACAGCCTGGGGGAGAGAAGCTCAAGGCCATAGCTCATGAGTGGTTGAGCTAAATTTGATGCAGGTTGGCTGATTCCTAAGCCCAGCATCACGCTGTATTGTTCATTGGAAGACAGGTGGGACACAGCTTGATGATTGAGTTTCATAGCTATTGGCCATGTAACTCAGATCAAATTGCTATTTCTACAGTCATTCTTCCTTACTGTTCACCTGTCTGCACCTCTCGTAACTCATTCTTCAAGATCTACCCAGATTCTATGTCCATTATGAGTCATGTCTGAAGTCTTCAGCAGGACATGACCTACCTTCTCTGTGTCCCCAAATACATTCTGACTCTGCTGCCAATGGAGGTGAGATGGTCTCTCACTATAGTAACTGGGCACTCCCTTCATCTCTGTCTGTGTAGCATTTACCACTAGTGTAGATGCTTCGTGACTAAGCGGTTAAGAAGAGAGGCTATGGAGTACCCATGTCGGGTCCACCCTTACTCACTGTGGAAACCTACGCTGCTGGCTCCATTCCAAATCACAATGACCCTACAGGACAGAGGAGAATTGCACCATGATGTTTCCAAAGCTATAATTCTTCATGATAGCAAGCTGCCTCATTTTTCTCCCATGGAGTGGCTGATGGGTTAGCAGCCCAATGCTTGACAGATTGCTCCATTTGGGGAATATTACAGAACAACTCTGGGTCTTGCTGTCTTTATCTGTACAATGCAGACACTATTTCTCCTAAGAAGAAAATCCACCTCAAGGGGTGCTTGTGAGGAGTGAATGGAGGCATGTACACAAAGCATTATGAATATTTGGCATGCAGTGTGTTCATGAAATATTATGCTATTATGATTGCTTCTAATAATATGTATCATGATTCTTTTAGGTGATAACAAGCACATAACACACAGATATCTTGTCATTTTTAGTCCCACAACGTTGGGGCCGGTACAATCCTTGTTCAGTTAGTGAATCATGGCACAAAGAGTTCTCAACCCTGACTGACTGTGGGACCAATCCTTTCAACTCCACCCCCTTTCTTCACTAATGAGCATCTCTATTTCTTTGTTGTTGTTGTTGTTGTTGTTAGGTGCTGTCGAGTTGGTTCCAACTCATAGCTGCACGACGTAGAACAAAACTAAACACTGCACAGGCCTGTGGCAGACTCACAATCATTGTTGTGTTCAAATCCATCAGGCAAGCAACGTGGTAATCCATCTTGCAAAGAGCCTTCCTCTTTTTCATTGACCCTCTCACTTTACTAAGCATGATGTCTCTTTCCAAGAATGGGTCTCTCTCCATAGACTGTCCAAAGTATGTGAGACAAAGTCTCGCCATCCATGCCTTGAAGTCTAAGGGCAATACTGGTTGGACTTCTTCCAAGACATTCTGTCTGTCCTTTTGGTAGGACATGGTCCTTTCCATAGTCTTCACCAGCACCACAAGTCAAATGCATTGGTTCTTCTGCACATTTTCTCCTTCTACGTTAACCTTTCACATGCATACGAGGCGATGGAAAATAACATAGCTTGGATTAGGCAAACCACAGTCCTCACAGTAACTTGCTTGCTTTTCAGCATGTTAAAGAGGTCTCGTGCGACAGTGTTGCCCAAAGCAATGTGTCATTTGATCTTTTCACTGCGGCTCCATGAGCATTGATTATGGTTAGAGTAGCAGTTGGCTTGAACAGCATTCATTCCTGTGCTAAAGAACACATGAAAAGACTATTCTTACTTTTCCCCCTCTTGGGGATAAGGTGCTACTAAATGAAAACCCGCTTTTGAATATATTTGAATGAGGTGAAGGAGCTAGAAACTTACGCTGCAATCACTGTCATAAGAATGGATTCTGATTCATAGAGACCCCGTAGGACAGAGTAAAATGGCTCCTTAGGGCTTCTGAGACTATAAATATTTGTTTTAAATATAGATTTGTATGGGAATAGACAGCCTCATCTTTCTTCTGCAGAGCGGCTGGCGGGTTTGAACTGCAGAGCGTATGATCAGCAGCCCAGCACTTATCCGACAGCCTCACCAGGCCTGCTTAGAAATTTAGGCAGTGGAGATTTAATGAGGTTGCTCCCGGGGTCAGAAGTTAGCCCGATTAAGGTTTCAGTCTCTGAGCTGCTCTTGACCAATAGTCCTGTGACCTGTCCAGTCACTCAGGGTATCAATTGTGGAGCTACTTTCTATACGCCTTCTCTTACCTTTCGGATAGTCCTTAAAGCAGCGGTTCTCAACCTGTGGGTCGTGACCCCTTTCACAGGGGTCACACAATTCATAACAGTAGCAAAATGACACTTATGAAGTAACAACGAAGATCATTTTATGGTTTGGGGGTCACCACAATACAAGGAACTGTATTAAAGAGTCACAGCATTAGGAAGGTTAAGAACCACTCTCTTAAAGTAACAGCATTGAAAGATTAGGATGCCATTTGAGTAACTCCAACTTGTGGTGGGCGGGGTGGGGTGAGGGAAAGGGACAACAATCAAACAACATCTTTGGAGCGTGTGTTACATTGCACAGAACATTCTACAAACAGGTTGTTTATCTTGAGCAAGACACCCTTCAGCTGATTGTGCAATCACTAGTGTCAGCCTTCATCCCGGCCTACAAAAGACCCGAGACGGGTAACTTTGACTGATGAATGGGAAGCAGTCCTTCCTAAGCACTGCAAGTTGTGTCATCTGCACCAGGTGAACAAATGTAAAGGAACTACATGTGCTGCGCCCCACAGTGGGCTCTTCAGAAGGTGGCTCTTTGGAGATGAGGAGAGAAAAGCAACATTTATAGATGTGTTCGTCCAGGTTGCCTAGAGAAACAAATCCAGAGACACTCGTGTGTATAAGAAAGAGCTTTATATCAAAGAGCAATTATATATTGAGAAAGGATCAAGTCCATAAGTCTGATATTAGCCCATCGACCCAATACTAGTCCATAAATTCCTCTTTAGATTGACGCAACACATGCAATGATGCTGAATGCAGGAATTTCACTGGCCAGTGGGTGGAAAGTCTTGTGGATCCAGTGGTGGTGGAAGAATATCAGCGCAGGTGTGTGGCTCCACATGGCTCCTCCAGTTCCAGGCCTCTGGCTCTATCAGCTTAGCTCCATGTAGCTGGTCAACAGGAATGTCTCACAGGGAGACAAGCAGAGAGTGTGTCTGGCCTCCAGGGAGCTATTTATCTCCTTTGGCCCTCCAAATGTGGTCAACATTGATTGACAGGCTAGACTCCACCCCTTCACAAGTTGAAAGGAGATTATGTAACTGCCACAATAGAAATTGTTTTATGGTCTAGATTCCACTGCAGGTGCATCCAGGAGTTCCATGGGTTATTTTTGTGGGGTTTTTCCCCTTGATAATTGATTTTATTTTAAGTTGTTGCCATTGAGAATGTGCACACAGTAGAACACCATCACTTCAACAATGTCACCGTGTCTACTTCAATGACATTGATTACTTTCTTCCAGTTCTGCAACCTTTCTCACCTCCCTTGTCCACATTGTTCCTCCCCGTGATGATAAATTCACTGCCCCTTAAGTTTCTTTCCTAATCTGTTGTGTTGTGGTTGTCAATGTGAGCTCTCATAAATTACTCTTAAAAGGGTGCACCGCTCAAGGCAGACACCATTTATTAATGAAACTAATTGACTATTCGGTTTAAAGATGTCAGGGGATTTGTTTGTTTGTGTGTTTTTTATTTCAGGCTTAAAAAAATGATTTCAGGACAATAGTATTAAAGGGTTCATCCAGCATGCATGGTTAATGAAGATCTGGATTCCAAAAGAAGTTGAAATTCAGTTGGGTATTTCCCGCTTTTGATCAAAATTCTTCTCAAGAATCCTTGATCAAACATCCAATAGCGTAGCCCAACATCACCCAGTTCTGGTCTCCTGGCAAAAGCAGCAGCTGTCCCTGAAAGTAATTACCCACAAATCCCATTTCCTCCTGCAATTCCTGACTCTCTTTCTTTCTCTATTGCTCCGAGCCAACAGAGACAAATGTGGGTACCGTGGGGGCATGCCTTAATTGTTTGACTATGAGCACAGTTCTCATTCATGCTGAACCTCAGTGTCTACATCTAAGAACCCATACAAATAATTTTCCCAGAGTGGTGATAGGTGCTAAATGAGGGAATAGGTGCCAAAGTGCCCAGCAGAACTGCTTCCTACCAGTCGTATCATTGTGTTAGGGAATCTGACTTCTCTGATGTCAATCTTAAGCCTTATTCATTGCACACCTATTTTTGATTTGGGGAAATGAGGATTCTTTTATCAACCTAGCAACTGCTGTGGCCATTGAAATTCAAAGACTCCCATCCTTTGCTATTGAATGCCATTGATTTGCTGGGGTTTTCCCTTGCACCCACCCTTCGTTCCATTATCTGAGTGAAAGGACCAAGCTAGAGCTATAAAAGTATGATTGCATTGCTGCTGCAAGTTTCCAAACTCAGATGGTTATAACTTGATGCGGGGCATTCCAATTTTAACTATCTACTGCTGTTTTTATTTCATAAAGCCACTAAAAACAGCCTGCTCTGCTTTTATCTACATCACTACTTTTATGGCTTTTGTGTCATAATAAAAGGCACTTCATTGGGGGCTGTTGGGGTTTTGTCGTTGTTGCTCCTTTCAGTAGAAAAAAATAGCTAAGTTGGAATAAGACATTTCAGTCTAGTTGGTATGCTTTCTAACTCTATCTTACCCAATCAGCCCATTTCCCAACAGACTGCCAGACTGTTCTTCACAGAAAGCTGTACATCAGACATTTTCCCACTCAACCTTCAAAGTCTCCCCATTCATTGCCTTGGTTGGAAAGCTCGAAGTCCTTAGCCTGCCATATAAAGAGGTTTAGAATCTGGCCTCATAACTCATCCGGACCCGACAGAACACCTGGTTGGCTTGTTTGCCCTCTCGACTCTTCACAACCTGATATACAATGTGCCCTCTGAAATGCCTTTGGGAAGCTCCTCACATTGCTGCTTTGCATTCAGTTTGTTCCAACTTATCAATAAGAGCCCACTTCTCTACCCCCCTGTAATAGTTAATGTTTGTGTCAATTTGGCTAGCCTAGAATGTTCAGTGGTTTAGAAGTTAAGATTTAACAACCCCGCATTAAGAGATCTCCTCGAGGGTGGGATCTGCTGTCAATATAAGCGGATAATCTGGGAAAGCTTGCTTATTTGGGGGCTGGTTCTGGATCCTACAACTGGTTTACCATCAGACCCTCAGTTCTTTGGATTTGGGCCAGTGTGGTAGTTACATATTCTGGTGTCAATTTTGAACTTGAGAAGATTAAGAGTGAATGGGGTGGTGTCTAGTCTATCAATGGGGTCAAGCCAGTGAGGCCTCTGTGTGGGCATAGCCTTCTGAGAATTCTGGGAACTCTGGTATTTCCTCCTTGGAGGTGGGAGACATCCTCTCTCTCAGCTTACTCCCTGAGAGACACTCGACTGACAAGACACATGGTGCTACGCCCTGGGAGCTGGAGAAGCCACATGGACCTACCCTGATGCAACCAGACCTCTGAACCCAGAGAAGTCACATAGAGACCCCTGCCAGCACTGAGATGCTTACAATGTCACTGGATCCAGAAGACTTCCAACACTGGCCTGTGATTGCCCTGCATTCGGCAACATTACATGGGTTTTGTGAGTCTGAAGAGGACTTTATAGATTGGTATAGGACATATGGGCTAATATTGGACTTATGAACTTTATCTGGACTGGGTTGGGATGTTTTCTTAATGTACAATTACCCTGCATATAAAGCTCTTTCTTATATACATATGTGTGTTTCTGAATTTGTTTCTCTAGTCTACCCTGACTTACACAGGCCAGTGACCCGCCATATTACCAGTTTGTCTTGGGAGCAGCCAGCAACTTGCCATCTTACCTGCCAAACTTGGATTCATTTGATTCTGCAATTAGAAGCCTGCTAATCTTGGACTCATCAGCCCTTGCAGCTACAATGACAGCAGACATGGAATAAAAGGGAGCTTCAAAATGTTTTTTGGAAAAAAAAAAAATATATATATATATATATATATATATATATATTTGTTTTTGAGAATAGATATATGTGTGTGTGTATTTTTTTCAAACCCCTCACATAAAAGAGAAGCTGGCATAGCCTTCAGGTTTTCCCATCATGTATTTGGCTACTACTTCATATGGCACCCCTGGAAGTCCTGGGATGACCCCAGTTTAGACACTGATATCTATCCTTGTGTGGTAGCAGTTAAACTGGATGGATTATTCAAGTGTATCCAGGTGTGATTTTATTGAAGATACATCATTAACACAAAGTACATTTTGCAAATGATCACTTCGTAGCTCGGCACATGAGTCCTAAGGTCAGGTCTGAAGTGTGGATTTTGGCTTGGCCGATTTCTACTTCTGTGACCTTGGACAAGTCACATTATTTCTCAGGGTTGAATCCTCTTCCTGGGATAACTAGGGATTTGGGTGCTGACCGCATCATGCTGTTGCACGTGTTCTGTGAGAAGACCGGAAGAGGTGATTGACCGAAAGAAATGGCTATTACTTCACATGTTGTTATTTTTGGGTGCCGCTGATTTGATTGTGAATCCATGCAAACCTAGGTGACAGAGTAGAACTGCCCCATATGCTTCTTTACATATGCAAATCACTGAGTCTTTTCCCCATGCAACGGCTTGAGTGGGTTCAAACTTCCAACTATTCAGATAGCCACCTAGCACTTACTCACCAGGGCTCCTAATTCTTCACCAGAGAAAGCAGTAATCTGGTTTCTAGGTAACCCTTGCTCTCCAGAATGTGCAGGGTGCTATTCTTCTCCCCACCTAGCTGTTAGTGCAGGACCATGCCATCAGGAATTCCCAGACACCAGACTCTCAAGAGCAAAACTCAAAATCCATACCCCCAAAAGAATGACACTCTTGCTCTTCTAATCTCTTAAAATACAAACTATATTGGCTTCACATTTGTTCCTCCAAAGTATTAACATATGGTATTTCATCTGTCTCCATAAAAATGTAAAGTGGATACAGATGTTCTTCTCCACTAAGTGTAGGATTTAGAGTCAGAAGAGCTGGTTGTGAATTCTGCCTCTCTTACTTAGGAACAGTGGGATCTGAATCAATATTGGCTTTCTCTCTATGAGCCTTGTTGTCCCCTTCTGCACCAAGAATAAGATGGGTGTGTTAATAATAGTGATGATCGTGATGTGGCAACGAGGACAAGGACAATGAATAGGGTTGCAACAAGGATACCTGCTGTCCCCGGTTGTTAGAAAGGTCAAATTGTTATGTGATAGTGTGCTGACCCATCCATTCTGACTCACAGCAATCCTATAGGACAGAGGAGAGCTGTTTCACATGGTTGCCTAGGCTGTAAATCTCTGCAGAAGCACACTGCCTCATCTTTCTTCCACAGAGCAGCTGGTGGGTTGGAATCTCCGATAGGTCTGCTAGCAGCCTAATAATACTCAACCCATCAACCCACTGCTCCACCAGAGCATCTCCAATTGCTTCAATAGGATGTGTTATTTCCACACTGGATGTATGAGGATGCCAGAGCAAATAAGGAGGTGGGAAGGCCACCACCTGTATAGAATTGATGTTGTTGTTGGCAGGTGTCATCAAGTCAGTTACAACTCAGAGCGACCCTGTGCACAACAGAACAAAGCACTACATGGTCCTGCACATCCTTATCATGGTCCCCATGCCTGGGCCCCTTGTCGCAGCCATGGAGTCAATCCATTCCCTGAGGGCCTTCCTTCTTTCACTGCCCTTTCACGTTATCAAGCAGAATGTCCTTCTCCAGAGACTGGTCTCTTCTGACAACATGACCAAAGTATGTGAGATGAAGTCTTGCCATTCTTGCCTCAAGGGAGCATTCTTTCTTTATCCTTTTAGAAGTCCATGGTATTTTTAATATTCTCCTACAGCACCAAAATTCAAATGCATTGATTCTCCTTCAGTCTTCTCTATTCAATGTCCAACTTTCACATACTTATGAGGGAGAATACTATGGCTTGGGTCAGGCGCACCTTAGTCTTCAAAGCAACATCCTTATTCTTCAATAATCTAAAGAGACATGTGTGACAGATTTACCTAATGCAAAATGTCTATTGACTGCTGCTTCCTTGAGCATTGATTGTAGACCCAAGCAAATGCTTGACAACTTCAACCTTTTCTCCATTTATCATGATGCTACTTATTGGTCCAGCTTTGATCTTCTTTACATAACTTAAAGTCTAGTAGAACTTAGTCTAGAAGAAATAGTTTCATAAGAACCTTGAAGATATTCTAGCATCCCAGCCTCATCTGTCGTAGCTCAGAAGGGCAGCAACACAACATCTCCAATCTCACCCATGGGGAAAAGGGAAAAGGGAGACTGTGCACCATATTTTCCAGCTCTCCAGATGAATGCCAAAGGACCCTTAATCTCAAATGAGGGTCTGGGCCAAATAAATCTCCTTGTCACACTACCAGTTCTTGCCTGTTTCCAGTAGAATAACCGTGTTGTTTTCTTAGACTAGTAGGTGGGTGTTAGAGGTGATGTTCCTCAATTCCTATTTGGTGGAACATTCATGATCGAGAGGAGGCCCATCAGTCTTCCAATCAGAATGGTTTCAATGTGATGGACACACATACACAAAAAACCAATAGCCAAGCTCTCAATTTAATTCATACATGAGCTGAAGTAAGGCTCATTTGGCTAGCTGAGATAAATTGGGGAGTTTATTGAAAAGCACTTGTGCAGCTCATGAAATTAATGCCAATAGTTGGAATGGCCAAACATTGGGAAAGGAGATCCCCAAGTCAGCTCTGGGGCTTTCATTAGTCAGAGGAGGTGGGTGTCACACTTCACTCTAGAGCTGTATTGGCCAATATGATAGGCACCAGCTAGCAAATCGAAACATTCAAATTTGTCACAGTAAATGTCAAAGCCTATCCTTTAGTTATAGCAGCCTAGTGCCATCATCACAGAAAGCTCTACGGCAGATCACTTCCCTGTGAATGTATGAATGTACCTCTGTCCCCAGTTCTCCCAGGTTCTGTATGACCCTATTCCAATTTCCTGATTTTCTGCATAGACCATTTGATTGACAGGTTTAGACCTGTCTATAGTCTGGAACAAGCAGCCATGATCAGGAAGGACAGATCTAATTATTATAATACAGACCTATACTTTTAGTCTGTGGAAGCAGACATAAGGGGTCTTTCCCAGAGATGGATCCCTGTCAGCCCCTAGACTCACCGCAGGTGGGGTCTCAATAGTTTCCTCTATCTGTGTCCTGTCTTCCAGAACACTACTACTTAGCCCTCAGGACCCTCACAAGAGCCTGAGGTACAGAAATGGAGATTCTAGAAAGCGCAAACACAGTCCTGGTTTGAATCCACCCGCTTCCCATCGTCCTTCCCTGTCCCACTCATGACGTCTTGTTCACATACCTCATTTAAAAAAAAGTTAATTTGTTTCTTAGGAAGGTTATTCACTTTCTCATTGATCATTTGGGGCAGCATACTTGAAATGCCCTAACACATCTCACCCCTCTTTAAGAAGCTCAGCAGCACATCGATAGGACAACAACACAGATACGACTATGTCTCTTCCTCCCGAGGTGTATGTAACCCACTGTATCTGGGGTTGAACCAGCTGAAAGGAGACTTCTTTCCAATCGGGGGAAACTTCTGCATGCATGAACATGGGCTTTTAAAACACAAGTTCCAGAGAGACCAAGAAGTCAGAAGAGGTTTCACTTAGGAGCTCGTGTCCATTCTGTGAAGAGTCCCTTCTACTAACAATGGTACAAAACTAATTACTGGAGTCACTTTTAATTAACCTGGCCAGCCAATATAATCCCCGGAACATTTGTTCCTCTGTAGGGGCTTTATCTGAAGGGCAAAAAGCATCATTGGTTTTTGCGCTTGTTAGATCCATATTGATTGAACATCATCAAATCATTGTATCGAGTGGATGGCTTTGCACAACTGCGTTGGCGAGCAGACTGAGAAATTCCATATCCCCCACTGCTTATAGTTTATCAGAAAGTTGATCACTTTATGGATTCCATTCTCATAGAGCTTTTCCAACTATGTTCACCATGTCTTGTGACTTGTGGTGACTAAACTCCAGTGCACCTTGGGGCAGGAACTGCAATGGACTCACCTGTCCACAGGGTCAATGGCAGTCCAAGAACACACCATGCTGGCAATCTTCTAGGGCCGTGGTTTCCTACCTTGACTATTAGAATTGACTGAAGAGATATTTAGAAGCTCCAGTCCAGAAGGACCCCAGACTCATTAAATCACAATGCCTGGAGTGGGACTAGCATGATGTCATTGTTAACATCCACTGAGTTCTGACTCAAGGTAACCATCTATCTACAGAACACACATTGCCGGGTCCTGTACCCGCTCCATCCATTGCTGTGCTTGAGCCCACTGTTATAGTTATCAGGCCAATCCATCTCCTTGAGGGCCTTCTTCATCGCTGACAAAGCATGATATCTTTCTCCAGGAGCCCCGGTGATGCAGAGGGTTGGGCTGCTGGCCTCATGGTCACCAAACCCACCAGCCAGGCCCTGGGAGGAAGATGAGGCTGTGTGCTCCCAGGAGATTTAGAGGCTTCAAACCCCTTAAAAGTCGTCCTCTTCTATTCTTTATCCTCCACGGGAGTCAGAATGGGTGGGATGTCCTTCTCCAAGGACCAGACCCTTTTGATAACATCCAAAGCACATGAGATGAAGGCTCCCCATCTTCGCTTCCCAGGAGCACTCTGGCTGGGCTTCATCCAAGACACACTTGCTTATTATCCTGGCAGTCCACCATACGCCCCATGTTTTTTCCCCACACCCTAATAAAATACAGCAATGCTTCTTTGACCTTTCTGACTCATTATCCAGGTTTCACACGCATAGGAGGTGGTTGAAAATGGCCTGGTTTGGGTTAGTCGTTCCTGAGTCCTCAACCTGCCATCTTTGCTCTGAAAGGTCCTCGGGTGACTGCAATGATTACCATCTCAGGTAGGCAGCAGCATCAGGGTCCTCGGCGCTTTTGAGATATGCAGACCTCAGGTCAGATCTACTGAGCCAGAGCCGCCAGGGACCGGTTACCCTCATGTTTATTGTGGGTATGATATTAGCAGGAACAATATGTAGAAGCAAAAAGGCTCATCACAGGAATATCACGGGTACTCCATGATGGACGCCTCTGTGAGTGCCCAGCACCTTCTTCTACCATGAGGAGAACAACACAGAGTCCTCCTGTGGTTGATTGTAGCCTGGTATTCCCCGTGCTTAGGCTTAACGGATTCCATCTCTGCTTCCCTCCCAGCCCAGCCCTAGTTCAATGCTGCACAAGTGATTCCTAGCCCACACACATTTCTCCCTGACTCTCCCTAGGTAAATGCCAGATGCCAGGGTCTTCTATTAGGGCCATTAGGGATGTGCGATCCTCTGAGCCTCTACAGTTGCATGACTACAAATGAGACAGCCTCACCAGGGTGTAAGGACACTGCAAACCTTGGTACTGATGTCACTAAACTTGAGAACCCCTCCAAGGGTTTTGGAAGTTCCCTGAGCCCCTTTGCCTCGTAGTCATGGGGAATCTCTGTCCTTCTGGTTGGGGTGTTCTTTGTTACTTATGATAGATAAAATGCCAAAGAATTTTCCATGCAACTCTTTTGCTCCTTTGTGTTTAACTCTCTACGATCCCACAGGGACATCTCTGGTCAACAGCTGTTTGAAAGTAAGTGAATTTTTAAAAAAAGAGGCAGTTGGGATGTTTCTTTAGTAGACTATGAGAATGGAGAGGCAGGCGGGAAGCTGGGGATGTGCTCAGGATCCAGGCCAGTTGGTCCCGTTCATAAGGAAGAGGGGCTATCTCACATCGGGTCCAGGAAGATCAAGAGCTTGCAAAACTGGCTACCATTCATGCACAAGCTCGATTTCAGTCCCGAGGCTGACCAAGGTGACTCTGCAAGTGGAAGCCACTTAACATTCCTCGTGATCTTGTGGCCGAAACAGTTCAGACACCAATGGACACCTGGACGCTGTACTGAGCCTCTTCATAGTCTAAAGATTTTGAAACATCTGCACTTGGCTTTCATGTTGCCCACATCTAAATGTCTGTTCACAGGTCTAATCCCTGGAGCTGAGACCGCTCTGTGGATTCCTGCTGCATCAGCAGTCAGCATCCAGATCTGGCCAAAGTGGGTACCAGGCATCAGTTCTCCCACCAGTACCACAGCTTCACTAGACAGTGTCCTGGACCCTGAAAGCTTCCCAGCTGAATGCATGTCATGGAGGGTCCTGGGTGACTGATGGGAGAAGAAGAGCACTTGCACCCCAAATCCTCAGCTTCTCTACACAAAGAGAAGTCCAAAGACTGAGGAGAGGATGGCATTTGGCTAGGAGCTCAAGCCGAGATTATATTTCAAGCACCTTATGCAGTAGAAGAGAGGACAATTGCATGTGACTGGGAAGCCCATCATTTACTCATTTGTTAACTGTGAGTAGTTTACATTGATTCTTTGACCTGCTTCCACATCCCTCCTAGGGGTCTAAGGGCACCATGCACTGTCCAGAAACGCTTGCAATCGTGCAACCAAGCAAAGCAAAATAGAAACCAAGGGCAAGATGAACTGGGGCTAGAAATGCGGCGGCTGCTGGTGGACTTGCAAGGACACCAGAACCCTAACAATGGTCACCAGCAACAGAGATCTCCAGCCCACAATGCACATGAAACCCACTGGGAGACTTTATGATTCAAGGAGATTGGAACTAAAATGAGAAGAAAGTCAGCCTCCAAGGTGGTGGTGGTACCTTGAGGCCCCGAGTTCGCTGCACACGGAGTCGTTTCGGCGGGACTAACTTCTGGTGAATGGTGCCATACAAAGCTGCCTCGCTCCTAGACCAAGAACGAAGGGGAGGGCTATGTCATTCAGGGAGCAGAGGATGAGATTCATTTCCTAGGCTCTGAGTCCAGCCAATCGAGAAGTACTGGGCACTACTTGAAGACAGTAAGTATCGAGATGTATGACTTGTTCGATCATTTCTCAATGTCTTCTTAGAGTGTGGGGGAGGCTAGAAGTAGGGAATGCATAAAGGAAGCTATGGCAAGACGGCAGGTTAGAGTCCCTGGATAAAGACAATGGGGACAGGTGTGCAGATAAGCTGACGGGCTCTAACTTTGCTTCTTAAAGTGAGCTTGTGGACCAGAAGAACCATGGGTTTATCTGGGAAATTGTTAAACAGGCAGGATTTCGGGCTCCACCCCACAGCTACTAGATCAAATTCTGCTCTTAAAAAGCACCCTTAGCTTACGCATGGGCCATTGAATTTTGGCAAGCACTGGGTTGCTTGAGGCCATGGGGAAAAAATGTCTGACTCTAAGATACCCATCAGCCCTTTATTTTCTCACCCTTCATTTCTCATAATGGTGATACCTCTGCTATGGGATGGAGGAGCCAAGACCCGTGCTTAAAGGGGGGAACTGCCTTGTGCTGTTCTCCTGCTATAATTCATTGTCAACGCTCAAGAATCATTCGATTAATTAACTTGGAAAACAAAGTTACATTAAATGACTGGATTCAGGTTCATTCTGATGCTTAAACACCAGCCGTGCCAGAAAGACTAATTTCCTGAAAGCTTCCTATTGCCACATGAAGGAAGTCATTCTTGAGGAAAAAATAACAGCGCTAATATAATCACTTCTCATTTACGCTCATGCAGGATGTTGCCAAATGTTTGCACTCACCCATTCAATCAAAAAGTTGCTTTCTTGCCATAGTTAAAATTTATGACGACTGCTCCATTCGCCACGTCAGGAGGGTGCTGGTCCGCACATGGAGACTCTCCCAGCTGAACCATCCTGCCCCTTGTCATAAGGAGATCTTGGGCTGAGACAGCTGGGAAAGTCTCTGTGGTAGTTCCATACTTTCATATCAACTTGATAAATAAGTGTCAGGTGTAGGGTAGCCTGTCAATCAGGTCACAGCCCGATGATGCCTCCTTGTGGGCACAGCCTTCTGATGGGATTCTGGGAACTTCCTCTTTCTCCCTGGAGGTGGGACACTTTCTCTCTGCTTCACCTTCTTAGTGACAAGCTGCATGGAGCCACGTGGAGACCCATGTACTCCACCACCATTGGATCCACAAGACTTTGCACCCACCAGCCTGTGATCTTCCTGCATTCGGCATCATTGCATGTGCTGCATGAGTCTGAACAGGAATACGGACTAGTACCAGACATATGGGCTAATATCAGACACAGACTTGACCTGGACTGGGCTGGTATGTTTACTCAATATACATTTGCTCTTTGATATAAAGCTCTCTTATACATAGATGAGTGTCTCTGGATTTGTTTCTCCAGTCTCCTTGGCCTCACACAATCTCTATAGGTGAATCTGACCCAATTCCTGTGGTTTATAGGAAACTTTCCCTCCCTGGCTTCAAGAGGCTTTAAAGAATCCTCCAAGCTAGAAGTCCATTACAAATGCCTCCACTCTGAACACTGGTGGCTTTCTATGTTTTCTGAAAAGTATGCAAACAATCCTGTGGTCAAAAGAAAGATGGGCTCTGAGAAATGCAAATCAAAACAACGGAGGAGATATCATCTTATACCCGCATTGATGGCAAAGTTCCCAAACAAAGGAAATACTAAATACTGGGGAGGGTGCGGGAAGATTGGAACCATCCCACACTGCTGGAGGGACTGTCAAAAGGTGCAACCATTATGGACAGTGATACAGTGTTACCTCAAACAATGGAGACTAGAAATCCCATATGGCCTAGCAATTCTTTGGCTGTGTATATACCCTGAAGAAGTAAGAGCCATAGCATGAACAGATGTACCTAACCCCACCCACGTTCATCATGCCACTGGTCACAATAGAAAGATGAAATCAACCCAAGCGCCCAAGAGAGGAAGAATGGAGAAATAAGCTTTGGGACACACACGGTGGCCTACTAGGCATCAGTGAAGAATACCAATGAAATGGTGAAGCGCCTCCCGGCAGGGGTGAAGCTGCCTGAAGAAGATTGTGCTGAGTGAACTTGGTCCATCACAGAACGATGAAGGTTGTATGAGACCCCATGATAAAGGGTAAATCAAAACAAAGGGTTTCAAACCAAAGGCTTGATTGCTGGATGGCTAGTGGATATGGGCAAGGCAGGGAAGGTCAAGCAAAAGGGTTGACAGGTAGTAACAAGGGGGAAGAGGAAGGAAGGTGGATCTCCTCAAGATGGAAAAGAGAAATCAAAGATGGTGCAGGACAAGTCTGATGCATCATTTAAGTTGCTGAGTACAACACAGATCATCTGAAATGTAAGCTGCTACCCTAATTCACCATAAAATGTTTAAAAGAAAACTCAGCAGTTGAGAAAAGAAAAAAAATGCTAGATCTATCTATCTATCATCTATCTATCATCTATCTGTCTATCTGTCTACCTGTCTATCTGTCTATGTATCTGTTTACCTGCACCTGCCTGAAAACAAAGAACATTCATTTAGCTCAGATATCCCAGCAGGTGCCTTAGGTCTTTTATGATAACTTCCCGTTCCATTTCGGTAAGTAGAGGCTAATGTGTGGCTCTGCATACCACTGAGTTTACGATTACTCATTCTCTTGAGTTTAGTCTGGCTTTGCCCCTCCTGTTCTAGGGAGTGGTGGCTGGACAGATCTTAGCAGCTTTGCTCTGTGAGTGGGCACCAGTCCCAAGTCCGGAGTGACTTCCAGTTTCTTCCCAGATTCCCATTGTGATCACTGGAGGTCCTACCAGACCGCTTGCTCTAGATTATTCTCATTCTGATAAACCATCTCTCTTTATGGGACAGGAACCTCCTTCTTTCTTTCACTAAGTTATCATCGAGGGAGGAAATACTTGGGAAGCTACAGAAGGGAACTCTACAAATTAGAGGAGACAAAAAGTTCAGTCACCTAGTAAAAGCAACACATCCTTGTACTGCCACCACCACTACCACCACCGCCACCAGCAGCATCTCCTCTATCACCACCACCACCACCACTATCATCAC
>NW_022106189.1:28884209-28892245 GCF_000313985.2 Echinops telfairi
CACCATCACCACCACCATTATCACTGCCATTACTACCATCACCACCACTGTCACACCACTACCACCACCACCAGCATCACCACTGCCACCACCACCTACCACCACACTCCACAAACACAAACCAAAGCAAAGGAAAACAGACCACCGTTGCCACCCTGTTGAACCCCGGCTGCCGACGCTCTCTGCGGGCAGAGAAGACCTGCTCCACAAGGCTCTCAGACTGACTTCTCAGGAGCAGAGGACCAGGGTTCCAAGCACCAGTCATTCAGTGAGCAGCCACGTGTTAGATAGCTCTTGCCGCACGGATGCCAATGTCCTTTGTTTGGGCATGTGCATTGCCCAATAGAACCCTCATCATGTCCTGGAAAGATGAGCAGACATCTTTAATTCCATTTTATGAGAAAACAAAAACAAATGTTGAGGCTCACAGAGTGGGCATCTTCTTTCCCAGGAAATCACCGACTCGGTGCTTTCTGAGCAATGTGGGTGTGGATGATCCCACAGCTGCTGACACTTGCTCTCCCCAAGAAACACAGCCATCCTCCTCCCTCCTCCCTTCATTCCCGATACTTGCAGGCTGGCTTTGCTGTGGAGATTGGGTGGGATGGGCAGCCATATGGGCCTGGAAGCCAGTGAATCTTCCGTAAACCGTGCTTCCGCTGCAGCAGCCACCATGTTTGGGCCCTGAGGATCTTTAGGGCGAACCTTCATCTTCTTGACTCTGGGTTTTCTCTCCCCCCTTTAAACCGACTCGCATACCGCAGAGTCCACCACTAATCCATTGCGATAGCTTCCAAGCAAGTTCCCACAAATGGAAGTTACTCTTTTAAATATTGATACATCTGACAAAACGCATCATCAATCCCCAGGTCTGAGTCCCCCTGGGGCCCCGGCAGCAGCTGAGGCATGAACTCCAAAGCCACAGCCACTTAATGCACAAGAATCGTGGCAGGTGCCTGGGTCTCCCTCCCATGAGCCTACTCAGGGCAACATCCAGCCCGGGGAGCTGTCGCTCCGTGTCACATGCTGGAAAGACAAAGGCTTCTTCCTGTCTCATGTATATGAAGTCTCTTGTCTACGCACTGGACCCGGAATGTCAATCACTCCATCTGCTGAGGAAGGCCTCCCAGAAGGAAGGATCCTTTAGCCATACGAGCACCACATACATACGAAAAGTAAGCCTGTTGGTCCCACCACTTTCGACTTTCAGTCCATGACTAGAACCCATAAGGAGGGCTGGGGACCCCTTGTCTTGCCACTGTTTATCCATTCCAGGCGTTTGGGGACGTCCCCTGTGCTAAGTGTTATGGTGGGCGCTGAGTGACGAAGGTGAGCATCACTGTCCCCTTCCTTGAAAGAGAGACAAAGGACACACCATGCCGCTTGCCCAGGACCTGGAAAATCACCACTGGGGAGTCCTGCTCTCCACTCCACACTCCACACCAGGAAGTCTCACCTCAGCCTACGAGGTGCTCGGCTCTCTTCTGCTGCTCACAGATAAGGCCACTGAGGCGACAGATGCTTATGGGATTTGTTCGGGCTGAACTGGAGAGGCCCAGGCTCTAGCCGCCTCGCCCGAGGTAGGTAACCTCAGAGCCTTGCAGGGATTTGGAGGAGATTCTCACTCTGGAGAATCCTCACTTTGGAGGAGTTGGGCAGAGGTGAAGGCCAGTCTGGTAGGCTCCATCAATAGGTCGCAGCTGCTGTCAGTGCAGGAACAGGAGTTCCCGAAGGGAAGACGATGGATACAGCGTGACGCAGCAGAGGGTGGGGTATGACCCAGCCCAGGCCTGGCAGAGGGAGGGCAAGGGAAGCCACCAGGCTGCAAGCTGCCCAGGTCGTGGTGGCGGAGGGAAGGGGGCGTGTGGGAGGAGGAAGGACAGAGCCGAGAGAGAAGGGTTTGCTCGGGCACAGAGACGAGCTTCAGGTGGGCAAGGACAAAGTCTCACAGGAGAGCCATCGTTTCTAGGATTCTGACACGACATGGACATCCATCACCACACACACATAGCACAGGGCCCACTCCCTAAAGAAGACATCGGTAAGGGCTGGCGAGCCACGCGTAGGCTAGTGAGCTCAGGAAACATACACAGACAGGATAGGTGCGGAGGTGGGAAGGGTATGGGAGTCTTTTCAAGGAAAACTGCCCTGGGTGGAGGAAGGTTTATCATTCCAATTTTACCGGAAAAGAAGAGTTTGATAGGGGCCATCTAGGGAGACATGTGGGGCAATAGAGAAAACCTCTATGCAGGACCAGGGTGCACTGGGGCTTGGTATTCATGGGAATTTGGGTAACCAGGAGGAGGGGCTGAGAGAGAGGAGCCCAGTGGCCCAGAAGGAGAGCATCCAGCGGTCAGAGCCTGGCAATCAGGGTGGGGCCGCACTAGAGGGACTCAACATGACGCCCACTCTCCAGTGAAGGGAGCCCTGGAGCGCTCCTCTTAAGGATCGATAAAAGACAGGAGGAGGCTGGTTCTGAGAGACCAAATGCTCACCGGTGATGCTTCCCTTAAATGGAAGCTCTGCGCACACTATGTTTGGAATGCGCTCTAAGTGAGCGTGAAAGAGCAAGCTGACAGTTTTGGGTCACAGCCCCCACCCCGGGGGTAGACACAGGCAGTGTGACATGGGAAGATCTGAGGGGGAGGCAGGGTCCTGTGGAGGGCTGGGGAGGGGCTGGTTCTCCACAGAATTTCGGTCAGGATGCAGGGATGATGGTCACCGGAAGAGAAGGCAGAAATGAGGGGGAGGAAGGAGGCGACCTCCTCTTCTCCCCAGGGAAGACTTCCAGACAGTGAGCCAGCAAGCCCCGAGCAGCTGGGGGAGGGCCTGCCACAAAGGAGGCACCTGGATTTCAGAAGGGAGGAGAAAAGTGCAAATTGAGACCCAGGGAAGAGGAGAGAAGCCAGGGCAAAGATCAGCGGCATCGTGGCAGCCATTGTGAGCGAAAGGTAGACCTTGCAAGAAATGGGACAAATATATATGTAAATATATTAATATATTACAATAGGTATATAGGCATATGTACATATATGTATATGCAAAGACCTCCCTCACTGGAAAAACACGTTGTTCTAATAACCCAGCATTCTGTGATATTCACCTTCCTGACATGATTGCTGAAGACAAAATGGATGCATAAGCTAATGTGGTGAAGAAAGCTGATTGTGCCCAGCTATTACAAGATATAGCATATGGGGTCTTAAAGACTTGAAGTTAAACAAGCAGCCATCCAGCAGGGAATCAACAATGCCCACATGGAAGAAGCATACCAACTTGTGTGATCACGAGATGCCAATGGGATCAGGTATAAGGCACCAGAAGACCAAAACAATCATTCTGATGCAAACAAGGGGGGTCAAAATGGAGACCCAAAGTCCATCTGTAGGCAATTGGACATCCCCTCACTTAAGAGTCACAAGGAAGGGACAAGCCAGCCAGGGTGCAGTATAGCATCAATGAAACACACAACATTCTTCTAGTTCTTTTTTTTTTAATGCATAATAAATATTCTTTATTAAAAATCTAGTGTTGTTAAATACGTGTGTGATTTTTTTGTGGTGTTATTTTTTTAAAATAATCATTTTATTAAGGGCTCATACAACTCAACACAATCCATACATACGTCATTTGTGTCCAGCACATTAGTACATATGTTGATGTCATCATTCTCACAACACCCGCTTTCCACTTGAGCCCTTGGTGTCTAGCTCTCTAATGCTTCCTCCACACCCACTATCATGACCCAGTTCTACCTTACAAATCTGGCTAGACCAGAGCATGTACACTGGTACAGACAACAGCTCTGGACACACAGAATCCAGGACAGATAAACCCTTCAGGACCAATATTGAGAGTAGCAATACCACGAGGGTAGGGGGAAGGTGGAGAGAGAAGGGAAAGAAAGGAGGAACTGATCTCAATGATCGACGGACAGCCCCCGCCTTCCAAGGGGACGAACAAAGAAACATGGGTAAAGGGAGACAGCAGACAGTGTAAAATATGAAAGTCAAAATAATTTATAAAGTATCAAGGGTTCCTGGGGGTGGGAGGAGGGAGGAGGGAGGGGATAAAAGAGGAGCTGATACCAAGGGTTCAAGTAGAAAGAAAATGTTTTGGAAATGACGATGGCAACATATGTACAAATGTGCTTGATACAATTGGTGTATGGATTGTTATAAAAGCTGTGAGAGTCCCCAATAAAATGATTTAATAAAATTTTAAAAAAGAAAAGAAACGGGCATAGACAGCCCGCAGATGTAATCTTTCATGCCTGGCATGAGCCTGCAAGCCCCAAGCCCTCCTCCTCCGACTGGGGAGCCTCCTGCCTCCTCAGATGAGTCCGCCAGCTTCTCTGAAGAGCTCAGAGCTCAGGCTGGAGGGAGCTCTGACCACGTGGAAACTGGAGAGCCAGGCCTTCTCCCGGAAGGAGACTGCATTCTGCACTTCAGTGTTCTGAGACCTCTGAGTGCAGGCTCAAGAGAACAGGAACCATGATGGGGAACATTGCCAACGTGTGCCTGAAGCTGACTGTTGACATGACAATGCCCAACCCTGACGCTGAGTCCAGCCAGTGTGTGGACACTGGTCTCTAGATGCTGTCAGTATCTGCAAGGAAAGCTCTCTAAAGCCTAAACACAATGCTATCGAGACAAACTGTGACACACAGCAACTCTACAGGGCAGCGTAGAACTGCCACAAATGAGTTCCAAGGCTGTATGTCTTCATAGAAGCAAGCTGCTGCGTCTTTCTCCCACAGAGAAGCTGGTGAACTTGAACCACTGACCTTGTGGTTAGCAACTGAATGGTAGCCTCCATCAAACACCACCTGGGGTCCCCATACAGTTGGGTTGGCCTCTTAGGCCCTGCTCTTAACTGAGCCTCTCCTTCCCCCACCCCTACAGGTAATGCTCAGGTAAGGACTTTCTACATCTGTCCAACCCTCACCTTTGGCACGAGGACCTACCAGGCCAGCCTCCTTTCCAGGGGTGTTCCTTATAGGCAGGAACCTTCACTTGCTGGCTCCTTGTCCTCAGGATGATAGATAATTGCACTGGCTGCGCTCACAGAGCTGGATTCACGCCCCATGTGTCGAGTCCACCTCCCTTTGCACACTGGGAAGTACTTCCCTAAGAGGTCAGTTCATTGGTCATAGAAGCAAGTCTTTGGAACCATCTTACAGAATTTGGTGGGAAGAGAAGGAGGTGGGATAGAACAGTTCTTAGTGCCCACCCCGCCCCCCTGCAGGTATTGGTGTGAACTTTGTTTCTAACCTGTAAAGTTGTACAACTGTGAACAAAGAGATGATTTCAACTACATGAGAGCTACCTTGACAAACAAGCTGTTATTATGACACTTGATGGCTTATGATGCGTGCAGTCTGTGTTAGTCCGGGTTGACTAGAGAATCAAATTCATAGACACTCATATGTGTGCAAGAAGGAGCTTTATCTACAAGAGCAGTTGAATATTGAGAAAACATCCCAGCCCAGTCCATCCAGATCAAGTCCATAAGTCTGATATTAGCCCATATGTCTGTACCAATCTATAAAGTCCTCTTCAGACTCATGCAACACCTGCAATGACACCAAATGCAGAATGATCACAGGCCAGTAGGTGAAAAGTCTTGTGGATCCAGTGGCAGTAGAGACATCTCAGCGCTGGCAGAAGTCTCCATGTGGTTCCTTCAGCTCTGAGGCTCTGTCAGCCATCAGCCTGTCTCTATCTGGCTTGTCAACAATAATGTCTCTCTGGTAGTGAGTGTGTGTCCTGCCTCCAGCGAGCTATTTATCTCCTTAGAGCTGAGGTCATCCAGCTTCGGTCTGATTGTCAGGGTAAACTCCACCCCTTCACTCAAGTCTCTCTCAAATTGACAACAGATTATGTAACTACCACACAGTCTAATAGTAGACTCTTTGGAATCCTGAACCCCCTTTGGTCCCTGAGACATGGGCATCATTGCCATCTCACAGAGGGGGGTCCAGCTCAGAGAGGAGAGACTGGAGGCATTGAGTGATTCAACACGGGAGCCAGTTTGGAGACCTTAGTTTGAATATGCCCAACACCCATGCTCCTTCTACCTCTTTGTCTGCCTCCCTCAACCAGGTTGGGAGAAAATGTCAAGTTTAATTCCTAAATCTTGAGCTTGGAGAGGCAGGCCAAGAAGTGCAGCAAATATAGTACACATGGCATATCTGGTGGGAAGCTAAAAAATGTCAAGTTTTGAAGCCATGAATTATTTCCCTTCTGCTTCCTCAAATCAGCACCAGCCCATCTGCGTGTGGTTTTCCTGAGGCAATATGCTGAGAGCAAATCCCTGCTAGGTCTGCCCCACTTCCCTAAGCTCCTCTGACAGTGCCCCAGGAGGCACAGAAAGCACAAAAGTTCAGAGAAAGATGACTGCTTTGTAGTAGATTCTACAAGCCCCGAGACAACCTGTATTCATTTCCGAGGCTACCATGAGAAAAGAGCACGTGTTGGGTGGCCTATCAGTAAAGAACTGCATTGTCTCACAGTTTGGGAGGGTAGGAGTCTGAGTTCAGGGTGTTGGTAGTGCCGTAGTACTCTGAAGGGGATGTTTTCTCCCTGTCTCTTCTGGTTTCCGGTGGCTGACCCAAGCCTTCCTTGGCTTGAAGATGAGTCTTCACATGGCCCTCCATCCTCTGTGTCTCTACTCTTTCCTGGGACACCACTAAGAGTGAATTAAGAACCCACCCTGCTCTAGTGTGACCTCATAGTAACCGATAACATCTTCCAACACCGCCTTTCCAAACAAGGTCATGTTCATAGGTGTGAAAATATATTCAGCATCGTCTCTGTGTTTAGCCTGGGTAAGACGCAGGGTGTACATGACAACACACGGAACAGGCACAGTCCTTGCTGTGAGGGAACTTGAACCCCAAAGATGCAAGTAGTATTGACCAAGTAGGGAAATCAATAAAAGCCAAGCCAGTTGCCATCCGGTTGATCCTGACTCATGGGGACCTCAAGAGCTTTTAGGAAAACTCCATTGGTTTTCAATGACTGTGACCTTCGGAAGTAGATCACCAGGCCTTTCTCCCCAAGTGCCTCTGGATAGACTTTGCCTGTCAACTTTATGGGCACTAGCCTAGCACGAGCCCTTCTGAACCACCCTGGCCACCCAATAAAGGGATAGCTTTATGGTATGATCAGTGCTTCAGAAAGAACAAGCCAGGTGCTACAATAGAGCAGAAGCGAAATTAGTTACAGCTAAGGTGGTTGGAAGGTTTTTGGCATGATAATATTTTAAATTTGGACTTGAGGTATTAGAAGCAGCCAGCTACCAGAAGAGGAAAACATGGTTTCGATGAGACAGATCAATCCTGAGAAGAAGCTGAGTTCAGAAAAAGCTTGGTGGAAATGTTTACAGGAACCAAGTAGACAAAAGGAAGACGAGGCCTGAGATACGGATGAGGCCAGATCACAGGCAGTCTTACTGGCCAAATTAAGGAGGTTAAGCAGAGGATGACATAATCAGATTTCTGTGTTGGAAAGATCACACAATTGTGAGCTTTATTCATCTTTTTTAACCCCAAATTCACATTCAATGCATTTAATAAGTCATTGTTGAATAAAGGAGTCCATTTCCTTAGTTGTCCCTTGCTCTCCCCGCATCTGTAGCAAGACTAGGTATGATGTCTACCCCAGCAATCTGCCATCCAGGTAGGATGATGCTTCATTATTGACTAGTTCTCACCGCTAACAGTCATCCGAGAGCCATAAAATCGCAGAGCCCTCTCCATCAGCAGAGGTCTGTCTGCGGGGAGAATTGAGATCTAGCTTAGCAAAATTTACCAAGTAGCATCTTGGTTTTAAAATTAAATGTCAGCGTTGGTTTTCCACACTGGGAATCTAGCCCAGCCTTCTGGAAGGCACGAGCTGGGGGACAATGCAGGCCAGAACCCTAGGATGGGGAAGAGGAAAAATTGCCTTCAGGGGATTTGGAGTGCCTGTCAGGCATCCAGTGTGTGGCTACCAGGACACACATGATCCAGCCCAAGGATGTGTGTCTGAAGG
>NW_022106189.1:28892755-28894680 GCF_000313985.2 Echinops telfairi
CTGGACCTTTGTCTGTATCTCGCCTCCAAAAAGGGTCCCTACTATGGCTCACACTTTACACCCATGTCATATTTTCTCTTCCTAAACCCATCTCACCGCCAAATATCTTACAATGGGGTACTCTCGAATAACCTTTGCTCAACCTCAGTCTTCATTTTCAGTCCTCAAATATGAACATTTTTAGGCCTCCAAGTCTCCCTTTTTTTTCATTTAAAAATTTTATTTATTCAGCAAATGAAAAAAAACGTTTGCCTGATTAAAAATGGTGGAAATTATAAAAGGCAAATGATCCCCCCAAATAAAAATACACAATCTCTTTTAGTTGAGACATGCTTGCTATTTTTAATGACACGCTTGTCATTTTTAATGACTGCCTATTATTCCACACCCCGGAAAACAAGATTTGGAATGTGAAGCACCTGGCACACAGTAGGTTTATGAATTACTCTGCTCCCTTCCTTCCTCCTCCCAGGTGGTCAGGCAGGTCCTCAGCATAGGGTTTCCCCTGCAGTTCCTCCTCGTTCCTGGTACCAGACTCCGCCTTCTCATTTCCTAGTTTCTAGTCTTTTCTAGTGTTACAACCATGTACTGAATGCTCATGTCCTTCTCTGGCTTCCCTCTGCACCAGAAGGCAGGACCATGATGCTCCTGAGCTCCTACCCTCCCTGCAACCGTACCTTCTTCTCATCTGGATGGTGTCCACCTCATGTTACACTTAATTATACCCCATGTGAGGGTATAACGCCAGCTCTTTCTCTCTGAGTTCCCTGCAGGGTAAAGTTCCTCTTGAACAGATGGCCAGATCTATTGGACCAGCTTGTGCATAAGGATCTCATTCCATCCCCACCATGTTCCTTTGATGTGGCTCTTTCACATGGGGACCCTAAGGTTAAGAAAGGTTCCAAGGCCACCCTTCCATCCACGTACTTTGTGGCTGAGTCCAAATTAAGTCCCAGCCACCTGACTCCAAATGCTCATCTCACGACTCCAAGTGACTCCACACAAAAAATCAACTGCTTTATTTTGTAAGAATTCTTAACTTTGTCAAATTAAGGGCCATTGATGCATCTCTCGACCATTCCTATAAGACAAACTGCTCCTGGACTCACTGCAAAGATCATTTGTACAAACACCTCATACCTTTCCTCTGCTTCTCCAGTGAAACCTGGCGTTTAATGAGTGAGCTCGCTATTAAGCCTAGAAGCACTATAGACACGTCACACAATCATTGCCGTTGAGCCGATGCTGGCTGATGGTGACCCTAGAGGACAGGCTGCGGGGGAAGGGCCCCTCTGGGATTTTGAGACTGTAACTCTTCGCAGGAGTTGAAAGCCAGGGGGCTGCCTAACTCCTACGGGGCTAGATTAAGCCAGAGGTACCAGCGAAGACTGCACCTGCTGCAAGCATAGTGAGGTGTCTTGGGCTTCACTGTTGGACAATCTCATCTAGAACTTTCTTGAGTTCAGAGAAAGCAAATTTCTTAGGCGGCTGTGTTTTGTCTGTTTGTCCACCCACGCACCACACACCACAGGTCGACTTCATACTCATTGTTACCCCATGATGGCACTCCAGCTGGAGCTGGTAGGAACACAAGGTGGAGTATGCCAGCTCAGAGGGCACCTGACACAAACGCCTTCCGATGGTCACATGCCCACACACCTCACCAGCTCCTCATCACCTGTCGCCTAGCCGAAGTTTTAATTTGAAGTGCAGTGTCTGACCCAACTGAAATGGAATCCAGGGAAGGTCGAATCCTATTAAGTCACCAGACCATAAAGCTGAAAGGTATAAAGTTGACAAATTGCTTCTCCCAGTGGCAGCAGCTGTGTGGCACTCAGCAGGGCTGGGCTCTGACCCAGGAAAGGACCAGAAGATATTCCCTCCTCCTTCTCAGGAACTGGTCTCAATGTGCGACTCCCATTCCA
>NW_022106189.1:28894851-28897124 GCF_000313985.2 Echinops telfairi
TGTGTGTGTGTGTTCCAACTCATCTAGAGCCTGGATGTGCCAGCTCACGCCAGCCTGGGGATACTAAGGCGCCACAACCCTTACAAAGAGCATGTCCATGGATGTCCCTCATCTTTTCATTGCAGATTTCCCAGAACCCTGCCTTTTCTAATATTTCCCACACAATTCTGGAGTCGTTTCAGATGTTCCTGAAAAGGCTTCTCTTGGTTTCCTTGGCTAATGTGCTGTATTTCTCTTTTTCATGCTTTGGTGTCCAAGGTCATTATTCCTAGAAGTAAAGCCATTGAAGGAGACAAAATCCTTACATAGTTCACTTCCATGGTCTCCTGAATTCACACAAACACCACTGAATGACCTTATCAGAGTCCCCATTGCAAAAATGAGCGAAGCAACGCTCAGCAAGGACTTTTGCTTATCCAGGATCCAGCAGCTCATACCAGGTTAAGTTAGGACACTGTGATTGGTCTCCCTAGTTAAAGATCATTTGTCATCCAGCACACAATATGTTTTCTTTACTTCCCCTCAAGCCCTTCTCGCTCCCAGAGAGATTTCACTGAGCCATGTCTTCCATTTGAGGGTGCTTCACACAATCTCACAATAAAAGTATTCATTCCATTGCAGGTCCTGTTATGGAGCCATCCACCTCCTGGTAACACACTATGAAAGGAGTTTTTTTGTTTGTTTGTTTGTTTTTAGTGAACTTTATTTTCTTTTATTAATTTATTTTAATTTTAAGGGTTTTTTTGACTGACATATAATTCTGATACCATACAAGTCAATAGTTTAAACATATTAAAAAGAATTGTACAATCATCACCACAACAATTTCAGGACATATTCTGGATGATTTCAGAACACCCAGAACATTTTCTGCATTCACGTGGATGCTCCATTTCACCCCAGCCTTCTCTGCCACATCCCTAAGAAACTATTAATCCACTTACTATCTCAATGAGTGTTCCTATCCTGGATTTCATAAAACAACAGCAACACTAACACAATGAAACACAGAAAAACCTCAATCCAAAAGAAATTATAAAATAATACAAACTAGAACAAATTTAAAATGGGCCAAAAGGGAGAACAAAGGATAAAGTGCTAAATTTTAATCTAACTACATCACCATTGATCCACATTCTAATACACTCTTCAAGGCTATTCATATGCCTGGTCAACGGTCACAAGGGATTCTCTAGAGCAGCGGTTCTCAAACTTCCCAATGCTGCGAGCATTTAATACAGTTCCTAATGTTGTGGTGCCCCCCAAACTATAAAATTATTTTCGTTGCTACTTCATAACTGTCATTTTGCTACTGTTATGAATTAGGCAACCCCTGTCAAAGGGTCGTTCAACCCCCAAAGAGGTCGCACCTGACAGGTTGAGAACCACTGCTCTAGAGGCTTAGTCCACATGAAGACACTATAAATGGTTTTTGGGACTTTCACTGTCATCCGTGGCCTTCTGCAAACCAGATTCTCAGAATTAAACTCTAAAACACTTCCCTCCACAGTGTTGGATTTTATTATTGACAGTCTTTGTATCACACAGGCTGTGTTAACAGAGTTTTGTAAACAGAGCTATGCTGTATTCATCCAAAGAACTTTCCTACTCTGCCCATTTTTCTTAGCCCCACTGCCTAACTACCTTCTGCTCCCCAATTCAGCTCTGAAATGAGGCTCCCAATTCTCACCTGAGCTCCTTTGGGCTTGAGAGACATCAAGCCAGTTTTCTCCCACTGAAATGCAAACATTAATTTTCAAATAAAGTTTTGGAAATGGGCCACATCTTAAATTTCATTGTAATAGTGTAAACTTCATAACAAAAATATTGCCAAATCTAATAGATATTTTGGATAAAAGTAGATTTGGCCATGTATCCTATAGTCTTCTTTACATTATTTTAGGCCTTAAGAAGCTAGTGAGGTCCTCTGATACACCAGGCACTTTTCTAGGTATTAGGGAGGCAGGCATTCAGGTACATCCCAGGTAGGTCCCAAACAGTTAGTGGAAATGTCTGCATGGTGCAATGAAAGTACAGGGAAAGGTGTGATTGGTTCTCCATGAGGAAACAAGGACCCGACTCCATTCTGCTCTTGAAAAGATTCCAAGGTTTCCTTGAAGCTATGGCTAAAAATTCACCTCTGCAAGAAAACCTTTCCAATCGACACATTCAAGTTTCAGGGAGGTACTGAAAACATCCTAATTTCCCACTGTAGGGTTTGGAGGTACATTTTGAATTGGGAAGTAGCTAGATTTGAAGCCCTGTGAGTCATG